>NC_051851.1:70834558-71459558 GCF_905115235.1 Hermetia illucens
TGGAGCCTGGAGAATTTTACACATCACGGGCAATGCAATAATGCAATCAGGGTTTCACACTCCTTTTCCTGACCGATACCAATCCAGTGACACGCACTTCGTTCTACTAGAGAAGCATTAGCACACAATGTATTGAAATATGCAAATCGTTTTATAAATTGGCTTCAATCGTATGCACTTTTTAGTTTCCACATAAATGAGAACTTTTATTCGTCGCCTATTTCTTCTAAATCTCTTTATTGCACGCTGAAACAACAATTGCACTACGACAAGAGGATTATTTACTGTTCCTTAAATGACATTATTCCACCATGATAGCTAAATGGGGCGCAAGAACTATTTTCTCAATGAGGCTAGTTCAGTTCTGATCCCATAGTAAGCGTACATTGGGCATAACAACTATCCAGGGAGGTAAGGATAACGCGCTATATTTTACAGCGAATTGAATCTAGAAGAAAGTGCATTATGGTGTCGAAACACGATTTTTATCAACAATATTTTCGGCGGCTACTCATAAGCGTTAACGCCTTGGTATGATCTGATAAAGCAGCCAAGCTATATAATAATGGAGGCTCTTAGAATGAGGAACTACATTCCGTTTTCTTATTAAATGTTATTACGACGAGGAGATTACTATTTTAAGTTGCGCTTTATGGATGAAATGGGGTCATTACTTAAAAATACACAAGTGCAGGTGGTCATTATATGCATAGATATGTACGTGCTTCAAGGAAAAAGTTGTAATCCCAGTTGTAATTTGCAAATATTATACAATATAATATGTTCCTTGATTTTTTCTAACTTTGACTCCATTTGATGAGACAATTTCCCATGATTTAACCATAAGTCCGCATAAATGAGCCTCTTCATTCTTATTCGTTTCCCCATTCATTTCACTTTATTGCAGGAAATAATTTGCGGAGATTCTGTCAGCCCCAGGGAGCTATGACATCGCTTGTTTTTATAGAACATCCAAATATCTTCCTAGAGTAATTGCGAGTCTGCAACTTCATATGTAAATCCCCCAGAGTTCGTTAACACAATTTCACCGGAAGAAAAGAATTTGCTCGCCAAAACCAGCCATTTCAGCAATGTCATCGAATTTGGCAAACCCATAGACTCTAGAATTTCAGCATAATGCAGGGCCATCTACTCTGAGTGTCAGTTGCAAGAAGGGACAATAAAAGTATCGAAAGAAAAATGGTTATCACGGCTCGATTATTTGATTGGGCCAACCTGAATACCAGTATGTGCTAGAAATCGGTTTGTATTATAATTTCATCAATTTCGTAGCCATAGTTTCCCCGAAACCTGAGAAATACAAATATTCCCTTTAAATTATCGAAACGGTTAGGACGTAGCAGTGATTTTATGAGAATCGCCACTGGACATCTACACAAGTTCCATTCTAGGTACAATATTCAGGTGGAGCAGCGGACGAAAAACTCTTCTCTGATTTTGGCAATTGCCCAAAAATCTCAAATAAATTCTGCTCCGAAGCCCATGCAATTCAAGGCTCATCCGGCCTCGATCCACTTCGTCCAAAATTTAATGCTCCCACGGTCAACTTACACAGAGGACCTCTTACCATATTACAACGAACAAACGGACATTTTAACAGCGGGTCTAATTATGCAGTATTGCCCCAATGTTCCATGGGCTGTAAATACATGTGTCTCCCAGCTGGTAGACATGTATTTCTAGGCATGCATGTAGCCAATGTAAAACACGAACAGCGGAAGTGCTTTTGGCCCGAAAACGAAATAATCTTGATATTATGTTCATTTGCATTTAAGATTTTTTTTCCCTACATTCCAGGTGTCCTTGCGATTTCATAGGGAACATGTAAAAGCATGTGTTCCGTTCGAAAGTAATTATTACGAAATTTGAATATCAGAGCTGAAAGGATATCAGAAAATGAAATAAAAGCTATTAAATACGTTTCAGATAAAAATCAGGTAACGCATGTTTTCAGTTAGTTCTGTTGTAAGGGGGTAACAGTGAGTGGACATACCAAGTGACAATTTAATGTTCTCGGGATTAAACCAGCAGATAATCTAATTCGAATGATTTTCAGAAACTGCATTTAAATTGATGATATTCAGAATATTGCGAAAGAAGAAATCTGAGAACTCAAAGCAAATTTACTAGAGAAATATAGACGTTCTGTGCCCTTCATTTATATAATCCCTAAGAGCGTATGTTATCAAGTATGGTCTTACGCCGATGGTGTCAATACGCGGTTATATGATTGCCTTTTATCCCTTAATGGTGAATAGTACACAACCACGCCTATGCGTCGTCGGTGGCGATTTTCTAAAATGCTTTATGGTGAGGTTTACCCATTCATGTCACGACTCTGTTCTCCACTGCATCGGTTAGAATTTATGTCACTTGATTTTGCAGACGGGAACAAACAAATATTTGGTGATTTCCATAATGTCTAATTGTTTGAAGCAAAGAAATGTGACTAAATTTTGTATACTTTTATCCCTGCCATTTGACGCAAATACTGGTGAAAAAGGATTATATGGAACCCGAAACTACAGCTGTTTGTAGCTTTGGAAGATTCAAATAGTCGCAGTTCTTACATCAGTGGAGCCCATGGCATCTCCATCCATAATAAAAATGCAAATACATTTTCAGCATTCAAAAATGGTCATTATGCTACCCAGTCCCTAAGTTAATGGCTGCAAGATGGGGTATGTACCCAATACAAGAACGACGATTTGTTGACGGGGAGAGTAGGGACTTATACATTCGAAGTATTGAACCTGGTTCTTGCATGGTGATTTCAAAAAGGCTCCAACCTCCAGGATATCTTGGTTAACGACCAATGTGATTTGAATGACACCAAAACTGTCATATTAGCCATAAAAGGTCAGAAGGGAGGTAAGGAGATTCCTTTGTATTCTGCTTACTTTCCCTGCGAGGCGAGAACGTAATTCACAGTAGAATATTCATAAAAGCACTCAATTAAGTCAAGAGTAAAAATATGGGGTATACATACAGCCAAGATGTCATTGACATATCGATGGCATCCTCTGACGTTTCGAAACTTAGTAAAAGATTACGGGTATCGAATAATATCACGCTCAGACCACAGGCATTGATTTGGTAGAACAACATCCAGTCGCTCCATTTTGGAATTCGCGAAAGACTGATTGGACGACGTATAAACTAGTGCTTAGTGCCCCTGGGAGGCGCATTAAATCCATTGCCAAAATAGAAAGCAACTAAGATGACCATAACTAGTACGGTAGAAGTTTTCAAAGAGAGCTGTTCACTCAATGGGCCAAAGAAAGATAAGACAACATTGGCAAAATCAGATTTACCAAAAGTGACGAGAACAACAAGGAGGAGCTCCGAAGTCTGATTCAAATATAGGTTGAAATCGGTACGAAGACACTCAGAAATCTTATGCTCATCGCATAAGGCGCTTTTGCGAAGAAACTAACTCACTGCCGGTGGCTTCGAAGCTGAAGTGAATACTTGTTAAAAAACATAGCCAGTCAGCGGGAAAGAAATGCCAATCTTTCTGCTTGAAATACGCTTCCTAGATAGCATACAAGCCATAAATCAGAAAGGGCGACCATATGCAGCTCTCAAGCCAGAAATTAGAACTAGAAAGTAAACCTAGTGCGGATTGAGTTTAAGCCAATGGGGTAGCGTGTTAGCCGAAATTTTCCCCACTTTAGAAGTAAATAGTAAAGTTAAGACCACGTCTCATTAGGAGAAATGCCCTGACATTGGATTGGTAGCACTCCATTCAGATCAGGCGTTTGACAGAGCAAAATCACGCAACCGATCACGACGAGGCGACCTCGCTTGTGAACAGGACAAAGGCTAAAGAAAAGAAGATATGATTATCTGGAACCCCTGTGGAAATTGTGGGGCACCACTCAGGCCTACTTGCCATCGCTTCCAGATTCTAGCAAGGTACTTCAGTCCAACCATGTCTCCCTGGGAAGCTTTAGATATTCTGCGCATTATAGCTCGAGAGCGGCTACCCTCCAGCCAGTCTTTCATGAAAGTTTGAATCTTTCGAGGAGCCGTGGCGGTAACTTTTCATATACTACTCCCATATAGCCGCACAAATGCATTATTGGCGCGGAATAGTCTCAACTTGATGTTATTGTTGAGATATCTGCATTTTCAGATTATTACCAAACGAACGAAAGCAGACTTATCATCGGCAGAAGCAAAGCTTCCTAGATATACGAACTGTTGGATATTCAATATTCTGCTAAATAATGCAAATAGGAAGAGTGCGAAGATCAGTCAGACTGAGAACTTTGGTTTTATTGCAGTTCATCTCTGTTTGCCTTCCTCTCATTCTTCATAAGTATAGTTGAGGTATTTCAAAAGAGGTGACGATTTAACATCTCCACATGCTCAAGTCAAGGCAGCATGACAGATGCCATCGAAAACGCGGATAAGGGTTTCGGTGACAGCAGGCCATCATGGAAACGTTGCTAAGGTTTTACCTCGATGTACCACGAGATTCTGTTTCGTCATATATCGTAAAGGCATCGGCTTTCTCGGAATAACCCTCTTTCGTGACGCATACCAGATATGCTTCCTATTGTCGTTATTGAAAGTTTTCTCGAGGCTGATAAGTATCAAGTTCTGCTCGGTGCAAGAAGATCTAGAGCGGATGCCAGCATGCTCCTTGCAAATCATGCTTTTATTTATCATCCGAGCTATTATCATTGGAACGATAAGAGCCACACTAATACTCCTCCAATAATCGCACTCAAGACGGGCCCTCGGTTTAGGAATCACTAACAGTATCTCTTTCTGGCAACCAACTAGAGGAATTCCAAATAAGTACGCAGGATCGCAAGGAACAGCTTGCGGATAGACCATAGAAGGTGGTATCTACGAATTGCAGCGGGTTACCAAATAATAAACGGGAAGCAAGGTTCAAACCGAAGTTGTTTATCATTTTGGAGATGGTAGCGGATTCGTTATGATTTTAGCCGCTTCTGCTTCACTGTCCAATGCAAGAGAGGAATACCTTCTGCCAAACGCTGCACTTTTCGTACTTTGCAGCATTATTGGACCTCGATCACATCGAGCTCACACCCACCTACAACTTTCAAACATTTATAATACGTGTCCCCGTCGGACACCACCTTATGGTGGTGGAGGAGTTTACTACTACATTAAGGGTGTCAAAAAAAACATGGATAGTGGTAAGCAGTCACAGACCTTGAATGGAAGCCTCACCAAATTCATGTTCCCCTATGGAGAAATCTGTAGAAGGATGCATTTAGTGCCTATGGCGCAGCCAGCTAGAAAGAAATGTACAACGACTTTCACCTTGGTGAAAAATAAAAATCCGATTAGAGTTGGCCCGTTCGCGGTACTATAGCCTAAATCTACCCGTAAGCGGAAGAAGAAGGTTCGGTAAAGGGAACTTTAGTCCCTAAGAAGGAAGGACTGAATCTTGCTTGTCAAAATCTTCTCCTTCATCCTTACCAGGAAAAGCGGAATAAAGGGAAGTTGCTGGCGTAGACGCTACTGATTTAACGTTGGTATATGAAATTGCGGCCGACAGTAACGGAAGGCGCTGCAGAATTAGGCGAGGCATCTTGGGAATGAGGACATGAACGTGACCGCACCACCAGGTGCAGTTATGTCTAGAAAAATTGGTCCCAAGGAAGCGGGATCTTCAGCAGAAAGTGGGGACAAACTGGTAACCCTGGTGAGACCAACACTGGATGGACCAGGCTCCTCTGTCAGCAGTAATGCGTGCGAGAAGCCTAAGACCAACATATCTGGGGTGGGGAAAAAGGGCCTGCATTCTCGCGTCCCGCGGGGATTACCGAATTGCGCATGACAGAGAATATCGGATGTTAGATACGTGGCCCTCGAAAGAGTACAGGGGACATCATTCGCAAGTTGAGTAAACGAAACCCGGACATGGATCCTAGGGGTAAAGCTCATGAATGCAAGGAAGAACTAACCTACAAATGTGGAAGGTTTCAGCTTAGTATTTGAACTGGACCAAAAGAGACTGAAAGTGTTTAGGGAGATTCATTATATTGTACTCCACTTTTTACCCAATAGGTTGAAATTTAATCATATCAGGAAGAATATTAATGGTCTGCGAGTCGCACAGAGTAGATTAAATTGCAGCATCTTCGATGCGCTCTTTCACAATTGAGTTGCTCACGGACGATAGTGTATACAATAGCGGAACTCACGTATGGAGGCTCACACTGCGAAGGGACTACATAGTAAATCTTATTCGTTAGTAAGTTCTTCTATTCTGTTTAGGGAAAACTCGAAAGTCGAAAAGTCAGGAACGTGAACGGAACTGGCTTTATGCCAGTCTGTGTGATCAGATCTACGCAAATCCGACGTCGCAAACCAGAGACGATGGAAAAGAGGAAAGTGCTTTGCGTGATGAAGTGAGACTTTTTGTGGACGAGAACATAGAAACTGTTGCACTTCCAAATGCACCTATTCTCAGAGAAATCAAACAAGAGGGAGTCGAGTCTCTGAGAGTACAGTATCACACGCCGTCCGTGGTATACGCTTCTAAATGTTTTCCATTACACATTAGACTACCTTTGACTAAAAATATGAAGGTTGGATAAATGAACTTGCAGCATGCCGAAGCGCCCTTTTGTTTGCTAGTAGCGAGGACTGCCCCTACATTTTTCTGGTGCAAGAGCGCCGGGGTGGGGTTCCATTTAATAGAATCTGTAGCATTAGATCAGTTAGGACCAAGAGCTTGCCTACTGATGTCAAAACGGTTAAAGGTAACCATGCTGAGGCAGTTATGTTCCCAGGTAATAGTTACGGTCATCTTACAATACCAGATTTTGGGCGAGAGGAAAAACGTCACATCGACGTAAGAACTTCGAATCTTTACAAGTGCAAACGGTCAACATATATGTTGAGGTAGTAGCAAATTCAATCCTAGATGAGAGAAGCTATTTGATTTTATCACTTCAGCTGGTCTCATGATTGCAAACGTAGGGTGCGCCCCTACGCTCGTGAGATCGAGAAGAAGTGAAGTAATTGGCCGAACAATTTGAACTTCGAAATTGTTAGAGTTGATTAGAGACTGGCGAGTGCAAGATGAAGTCTCAACCTTAGATCACTGTTACTTTGAATTCAGTCTGACTATTGCAGGCCAACAGTCGCTAAAACCTGGGTAGAACCCTAGGCAAACGGATTAGAGAAAGTTCAATGGGACTCCTTTGGCGCTTGAAAATAAATGGGTAACTCTGAATCGCACAGCCGCTTGATAGAACTCTAAATATCATGTCCTATACCCAGAAGCAAAAGCTGTAAAATGGTTTCTTGCTGGAACCGAGCACTGCTAACACTCAGTAAATCAACCAAGACGACTTTTGCATCGTTCCTTATAAAAGCAATAAGAACAAAGACTGTTTAAACTTCCACAGTGTCAATGTAAGACGCTCGTTAATTGTTCGATACCAGACTCTTTTAGTTCGTATTGTGAGGAACTGGGAAGCGAAAGAGAGACTTCAAAGCTATGCTGAGTCTTTACACGGGATGAGTCAGTCAATGTGGATAGACACTCTTGCAAAACCGGATGGTACTTTCACGAACTCCAGGCTGGAATCAGTACAGATTCTCTTGGAAGTATACCATCTGGGAGAACTGGTGAGAAGATGGAAAGGCGAAGAATTATCGGTTCTTCCGACCCTTCAACACGCAACTGTTGCAAAGTGGATTGAAACACTGCGAAAGCGATTGTTACCAATAAAAAAATGAGAGCTTTTATTCTGTTACGCGACTGGTAAAAATAGCTTCTTAGCACCTTTAGCTTCGGACTACGTGCCTACTTCTTGGCAGGAGGTTAAGGTAGTCTTCATGCCCAAGCCTGGGAAAGATGATTACTAAAATCCAAAGAACATAAGGCAGATCAGCTTGACATCATTTGGATGAATGGTTTGGGGAGATTGGTTGAGCGTCACATTCGCGGGAATGCGCTTAGGTCACAATCACTAAATGAAAAGTAACATGCTTACCAATGTGGAAAATGTTGTGTCTGCTCTTCATTCTTTGGTTTCAAAAATAGAGGCTGCAAATCTGAAGGGTGAGTACTCGATAGTGTGTACGTGGACATTGAAGGGGCATTTGACTGTGCATCGTTCCAAAAAGTTCTGTGATGCCGCCAGAAGGCATGGTATCGGTGATACTTTAATTAGGTGGACCTATGCTATGCTAACGTAAAGATTGCTGAGTGCGGAAGTGGGTGTTAATCGGTATCTAACAGCAGAAGCAACGAAAGACTGCTCCAAGGTAGTGTGGTTGAACTTACGTTCAGAATAGGAATTGTGCAAGGTGATACGTGCTCCTCCTGTAATCAAGAAGCGGAAGCATTTTCTATGTGAATGCCTGGTCTATGGAGGCATGAGATATAAGATGCAATCCTGCAATACATAAACGAATTCGGGATATTCCATTAGATGCGGGAATGGGGTACAATGGCCACGACGGCCTAGGTGCTCAGAGGCTATGTTTCCCCACCACAAACACACAGACAGTCATTTACGTTCATTGAATAGTGACACAGTTGACATGGGCTTTCGAAATTTTTTTGAAATCTGGCCGATCAATTCACTTGCAATATGCATGAACGCATCCAGTGCCTCTTTAGATTTTCGAAACGGTTAGGTTTTGTCGTTTGTCACGGAAAGGAGTTTTCCAACTGCTGGAAGACAGCCGCATCGCTGAGCCGGCAACCCTCTGTTTTTCTCAAACAGACACAGTAGCAACACGTAAAAGAAGGAAAGTAACCATGGGATGATGGTCCCTTTCGAGAAAAATGTCAATATCTCTTTCGTTCGGTACATTTAAAAGACATTGCTTTGCTCGCTAGACGAGCCCCAGCTTGTCTTCTGGTATGTCTTAAGCGCAAACAATGTCGTACTAATAACACAACTAGGAAAGTTGCAAAAACCCATGAACCATTCCTGTTACGACCATCTATGTATACCAAGCTTCCCCATCTCAGGCACGAGCTAAGTATTGTTAGAGCCCACATTGGCATTTAGTATACTCATCACGATGTCATTTTGATTTTCATGGGCCTATAAGCCTTGCCTGAACTGTGTTATTCTGCTCAATATCGGAAATATCTGTTTGGGCGTAGCGCTATAAAATTATGGTGACCCTTAACTCAAATTGGAATTTATCAGACAAGATCCTGCCCGAAGCCGATTTTCTAGCCACGAGAGGGTACCTTGTGATAGCTGTCAGAAACCGTGTGTTTTTCCAAACATCGTAAGAAGAATTAGTTAGTTAATATTCCCGGTTTAGAACTTGAGTTCAGAATGGAGTCCTTTTATACTATATTTCTAATAGTATTATATTTCTTCTCACTTATAGTAAACAGAATTCAAGAGTGGCTATTCTACGGGGTGCAAATCGCTTTCATAGCAGGGACAGAGGGTACAGCCTCTGTATGTATACATACATATGTACATACCATATATGGCAGGAAATTTAAGGAGAAGTGTAAGCTTTTCAAGGCAACGTGATCTCCATGGCCAGTAATGTGTGAAAATGTGTCGTACAGTCATCATCATTCCATGAGAAACTTCAAATTATGCACATTAGGTGCTACAGATTTTCATACTATGCAATCAGCATAATTCTTCTCTGTTTAAAACCGATTTCCATCGTAGCTAAATGCATCAACAATTTATACAAATTAAAACCGTTTTTCAATTTCTTTGTTCCCCTAGAAAAACACAAAAAGGATCCCGCAAGCAAAAAAACTATCATACAATGTTCAATTACGACTAAATTAATTTCAATTCAGCGTTGCATGCATCACAATGGAAAGGATATTGACTGTGAACGATTGCTTGCGTAAACTTCACGCCTTAATTGTTACCGAAAACAATTCGGTTACTCCCCAATTACACTAGCTTGGCATCCGCACTTGTACCCCAGCATTTACCGAAACGAGAACAATCTACCAACGAGAATTCAAAACGCTGAACGGAATCTTTTCGCCAATTGCACATGAGTTCAAAATATTTGATTATTTCGCTATCGAGGTAACCCCGTGCTCTCCCCACTCTACATCGACGGACATTGGAGGTACATCAATAAGTTATTTTGGAAAACAATCACTTTAACTTCAAAGAGTTTTAATGATATGTTGACTTGCCGTTATTTAGAAACAATGTTTGAAGCCAAAAATAATAATCCTAAGAATTTAGGGTTGATCCCTGAGCTTGCTTTTCTTATAGTTCTTAAAGACGTATATTGAAAGAATTTCCCTTTGAATTTGGACTTTCAAGAATTTGGGGTGAATCGAGCCAAGCACTTCCTACTGTGCTCAAGCTGAATGTGCCAGATACCCAAAAATTTTCCAATTAACCCTGCCGCAGATTGCCGACAGCAAGACCAAACTTACCGTCGGTAACGCACAACACCTCAACATAGCCTTTCAACTCGCATCGCCAATAGCAACCTTTAATTAATTTAATTACACTGAAAATGAAATTTCAAATTCAATCCTCCACGCCTCCATTGAACAGGTCACAAAAAGGATCTCCCATCGGTGGTAAACCGTACAATTGATTTGAGCATTGACGACACACTTAGATACAGATGGCAATTCACTTTCAGATGAGCGTTAACCGGCGGTATCAGCCGTAATGAGAAAAGTTGGCTTTATGCGATTTTTTTGTCAGCCCTAGAGGATTCTCTGAATCAGAATGGATTTAGAATGATGTAAATCTGGTGAACCATGACCCCATTCAAGCGAGTACAAACATTTCCTGCAAATTGTAATTTAGTTGCGGAGGAAATTCAGTTAACAAGCTGCAGCCGGCAGAGTGAGATTATTTAATCAACAAATGAATCTGAATTCAAAATCTGAAATTTTAATTGGGAATGTTAACCAGAAGTGGAAATATTTCAATTTTTTCCAGGAGCGAAATGTGGAAAAGTTTCATGCTTTCAATAGGTATGCGAATATGAACGTATCTGATGAACTCGGGACGAATCATCATTGGTTGATAACCAATTGTTCTCTGTAATAATGATGTTTTCAGTGGATTTTTATTTAGACGGATGAATGATAATTGGTATCAAAGTGTCCTATGAACAGTTGAACCGATGAAATTAACTGCAACGAAATTAGCCAGCGGCCATGGTAGTGACGTATCTAAGCACTTATTTGAGCGATAATCTGTGAGAGAAGCTCAAAAATATCTTCTCGAAACAAATTAGATACACAAAGTTCCCTCTAATCGCCTATTTAAGCTTAAAGCCAATACGATTTAATACAGAATGGGGACGCGTCAGAATTTTCGACATTGTAAAAGTTTTTTAATCAAAATCTCGATTTTGGGGGTTCCCAGTCACATCCCCACTCAATAAACCACCTTTTTCTAAATTTTCCCGGTTCCGGTAAGATGGCAGGATAATGTCATATACATCTCATTAAAAATAACTTCTACGACTAAAATTATACGAAGACGATCATTTTAATTTAAAATTTCCCGAAAAAAGAGCACGGAGACATCCATGTTATGAATTTGGCCCTTCATCTTGAATATTTCCTCAATTAAACTGAGCGTCTCCATTACAAACTTTCCATTTTTCCTTTGGCGTCGGATGGGGAGCGCAAGAATTTCTAAACAGTTGCACAGCAGATGCTCGGATACAAGTGGAAACAATATAAAAAGGCGAAATACAATGACAAAATAACGAGAAAATGACAAGGAAATCAGTAGAAGGATATTTTAATGAAAAGCTTTCTTTTCACTCGTCGTTATCGTCATCATCGCTGTCGTCGCCGGGATCATCTTCTCAAGGCGCTATTCCGTTCACTTAAGTCTCCAAATTGCACAAGGAAAGTGGCATCAAGTTCTGAAGACACTTGTCCTGACGTTAAAGAGAATGAAGAAAAATATGAATTGATGAAGTTACTGAACCGTTAAGATGTCCTTAAGGTGATTTGGATTGTGATATTATTCGCAGTAAATGTACAGAATGAAGATAGAAGGCGAAGGATGCTTGAAAAGAGCTTAGCGACGGAAGGGTTCCCGATGCCTGTACTTGGGTTCAGATCCTGTTTAGTGACTGTTGTAGATTCACATTTGCATATTTTGAGATTACGTGCAGCAAAAATGGATATTAACTGGTACGATAGGAATTCATAAATGACCTTCGAGCTCCAAGCTCCGTATAGTAAGAAAATGTAATCGACAGAATCCGACAATTATTAGGAAGAAATCTGTTTTAAATTCTAGTTTCAAATGCAGAATCATTAATGAAAGCTAATGGAAACATTATCAAATGTAATTATTTAACAAAGGATTGCGTTCGTTGATTTCGTTTATCTTTTCTTTTGAAAATCAACTTAAAAATAAGATAAGCTTATGATAATTGCATCTTAAGCAGGATCAGAAAGGGGTTTTCAACCATATTTGCTGCATGAAATTCTTTTGATTGTCAATTAAAGGATGAATCCTTTGCTTATATATAGAAAAATGAGGAAAAGTGAGTTTTTGACAGTGACTAAACACTTATGTTTCAAAGTGTTAACACCGAAAGTGACTAAAGCTGAGTTGAATGAAAATCAACTGAAATCTACAATGGAGTAAATTAATTTCATTAGAATAATTAATTGAATTGGCCATATATGGCAGAAAAAAGACATTGTTCGGGCCACCTGGTGGAAGCGAATACTCCCGAAACTATTAACAAAATCCACAATATGATGTTAAGTGATCAACGAATCAAAGTGCGTGAAATAATTGAGGTCACAAGGATAAATAGACGCAATCGTGTGATCGATTTTTAGGTTGCTTTGACGCCTTTTTTTCGTAATCCTAATGCATTTCTGTGATATATTACTATTAACGAAACATAGATACACTATCACACTCTCGAAACAAAAGAAAAGTTCAAATAGTGAATTGTTGAAAGTGATGGATCCCGAAGAAGGCTAGGACATATTTTTCCGGGATTTCACGTGAAATCATCTATACCGATTGGCTGTAAAACGGAAAAACAATAACTGGTCAGTCGTCAGTGCGTCATCATTGCACGCGTTGAGCAAAACAACAAACAATAAAGGTCCTCATTTGACGATGTAAATGTAGAGTGCACACCTGTCCAGTTTCCCTTGTCGAAAACATGCAAATGGTTTTGTTTAAAACAGAACCTTATCAAAATGGATTCGTTATTTGTCTGCCTGTCACATGCCCAGTCCGATTAACACGATATCTAGCGAGAAATTGGGAATTGTGAACATATCGTGAAATATTTACATTGCTGCACGTTGAACTTTAGGGGGATCCTCGTATCCCTAAAAGATGTGTGTACATTTTTTTCACCATACGAGATACCAGCTTAAGTTCAAATATTAGTTATAATACTAATTATGTTACAAAGGCAAGGGGTGCATTACCAGAAAAGGTGAATTAATTGAAGGACCCATTCTCAGAAACTACTCAACCGGAAAATCTGAAAAAATCGTGGTAGCCCATGCACTTGGTATCTAGGCCACTAACTACTCCTTTATGATAGCTGCACAGCCACGCTTCCGGTCGAAAAGGTTTTGTCGTTTTCTTAAGTAAAAATATTTGGGTGCTGCGCTTGCTCGTTGCGTATATTCATTAAGTATATCTAAATATTCACTTCTTTGTTGTTTATACCAACACATTATGCCTTAGGGCGCCATCATTCTGCACGAAAGAGGCAACTTTGACCTGCTGTTATCGGCTTTGAAAACATAAGCGAACGGCTATGCACTCTGCGATTCCCAGGCAAGTTTAGAAATATAAGCCTCATTAACGTACACGCCCCTACAGAGGAGACTGCAGAGTCGGAGAAGGATACCTTCTACGAGGCAGTAGAACGAACCCTCGAAGCCTGTCCCAGATATGATATCAAAATCATACTAGGGGATTTCAACAGCCAAGTAGGGAAGGAGTCCTTATTCAGGCGATACGTTGGCTCCTCTAGCTTACACGAAAAAGCAACTGATAAAGGACTGCGGACTATTCAATTAGCAGAGTCACACGAAAGGGTTGTTGGAAGTACCTGGTTTGCGCGGAAAGCGGTCCACAAACATACTTGGGCCTCTCCAGACGGGACCACTTTCAACCAAATTGACCAAGTGTTGATCGAACACCGCCACCTCTCAGCCTTGATGAATGTCAGAACATATAGGAGGGCCAATATAGACTCGGATCACTATCTCGTTGGCATGGTGCTCCGAGCTCGAATAACAACACCACCTAGAATCCCCCCTGACGATCAGGTGAAAGTTAACACTGAAGCCATCCATAACACAGCTCTCCGCGACACCTATAAGAGGGAAATGGATGCCGCAATAACCGCAGTCAACAGAGGACCTGGAGATGAAGCATCAACAAATGATCTTCACAGACGGAAAAAGGAAGCCCGGGAGAACCAACAAGTCTGTGAACTAGAAAAGTACAGGGAGCAACCGCACCAGGCGCGGAAGTTTTACCAACAAGTCAGCAGGATGAAGCCTTATACACCTCAATGCTCATCCTGCCGAGACAAAGAGGGAAATCTGATTTCCGAAAGAATGGGCATATTGGAGCCATAGGTTGAGTACTTTGATGAGCTACTGAACAACCAGAACATCGGCGAGTTGGAGGTCCCGCCAACTGAAGACGACGGACAAATACTGCCACCACCAAGTTTAGGAGAAACACTCCGTGCAATTCATCGGCTAAAAAATCATAAGTCGCCAGGAGCCGATGGAATTACAGCCGAATCGGTTAAATATGGAGGCGACCAATTACACAAAGTGGTTCATCAACTTGTGCTCAAGGTATGGGACAGCGAATCAATGCCTGACGATTGGCAACGAAGCATCATCTGTCTCATATATAAAAAGGGAGATATCACACAGTGCAGCAATTATAGAGGTATCACGTTGCCGAGTACCATCTATAAGATATTCTCCGCTATCTTGCTAGGCCGGATAGCCCCATACGCCCAGAATATCATTGGCCCATACCAAAGAAGCTTCACTCCAGGCAAATCAGCAACAGATCAGATTTTCTCTGTGCGGCAAGCGATGGAAAAACTGTTGGAATATGGACAACAGTTGCACCATCTATTCATCGACTTTGAAGCCGCCTATGATAGCATAGCCAGGGTAAAACTGTACACGGCCATGGGAGAATTCGGTATCCCGACGAAATTAATAAGACTGACTAGGCTGACCCTGACCAATGTGCGAGGCCAGATAAAAGCAGCAGGATCTCTCTCAAGACCATTCCACATCAACAACGGTCAACGACAAGGGGATGCCCTATCATGCGTCCTCTTTAACCTGGCCCTTGAGAAAGTGATCCGTAATGCTGAGGTAAATGCAAGAGGTACGATCCTCTTTAAGTCCACCCAACTACTGGCCTATGCTGATGATATCGACATCAGAGGAAGAACCACCAGAGACGTACAAACTGCCTTCATCCAGATCGAGTAGGCGACAATCGGGGTGAGATCTTGGGCTGCACATCAATGAAGGCAAGATAAAATATATGGTGGCAACGTCAGCACCGAATACGAACCAACCAACAACATCAAACCACATTGGTCAAACAGCAAGAATAAGGATAGGAGAATACAACTTTGAGACCGTTGACAATTTCTCCTATCTAGGGTCGAAAATCACAACCGATAACAGCTACGATAATGAAATCCACGCACGGTTGTCGTCAGCCAACAGAGCCTATTTCAGCTTACAAAAACTGTTCCACTCGAAACGTCTCACCATAGGGTCAAAGCTCGCACTGCACAAGAAAATGATCTTGCCAGTCCTCATGTATTGCTTGGAGACTTGGGTTCTTAGCAAGAAGAATTGCGAACTCTTGGCTGCGTTCGAGAGAAGAATCCTCCGAAGAATTTTTGGCCCCCTACATGAGGATGGACGATTCCGTAGCTTACATAACGACGAAATCTATGAGCGATACCATGACCGTTCGGTTGTGGATAAAATCTGCCTCAATAGGTTACGGTGGGCGGGTCACTTAATCCGTATGGGTAAGAATGATCCCACCCAGAAAGAGTTTAAGGGCTATATCTATGGTAGAAAAAGAAGACGAGGCAGACCCTGCCTAAGATGGAACGATGGCGTAGGCCAGGACGTCAGACAGCTTTTACGGATATCGAATTGGTGGACCTCGGCGCAAAACCGGGATGTCTGGAGTTCCTTATTAAGGCAGGCCTAGACCGGATACGGGTTGTTGCGCCGTTGATGATGGTAATGGACGGTATTCTTGTTCTTCAGCCTTTGTGTCGTTCAGAAGCGGGGTCCGCTCGATTTGATCGGTTCCACCACTTTGATCTGTCAAAGGGCTATCTAGATGGAGTCGCGAAGTATTCGAATCATCATCGAGCGCCTTTTGAACATTTCGCATCGACTTCGATGTTCAGATTAATCTTCGCAAGTGAGTTCTCATCACCGCTATTTACATGGTGAATTAAATACCGTCGCAATTTTTCGCAATTTTCCATGCACGATGAAACTCCGTATCGATCGCGGATATACTAATTTCGCATGTGATTATGGCATATTACGCTAATGGTCGAACGCAACATCTTGGTTTCCATTACTTCGCGAAGCCATTAAATGTTGATAATGGTCAGCCAACACTCAGAATCATAGACGAGGACAGAGTGGATGACACGGCCATAAATCTAGGATTTGAGTCATTCAATAACAAAGAACGACGGTTGTAGAACGCCGTTTCATACAGGTTGCCCTATGCGTGAAGCAAGTTCATAATGCAGTTTAGGATCGGCTGATGGTATTGATCCGAGCTATTTAAATCGCACAGACCTGTGCAGGTCACCGCTGTCTCTTTCAGATTCAGTTCGAAACCGTGTTGCATGAAGTGATCATTCTATATTTAAACAACACCCTAGAAAAACATTATCTGCATAAAATACTGTATAGGGCGCCGGGCGTTGGATGTCCCGCGTGACAGAGACAACAAAAACAAAGAGGAATGACCAGAGGCCGCTTCTTTGGTGAACACAACCAGAGAGATGAAGCCGTTTCGATATACCCACCACACTTCGAACCGCAAACACGTTTAAAGAGCTTAATATTGTGGGGCAGAAACCGGATTGACCGGTAATTTGAACATTCATTCGACTAGCTTTCTTTTTCTATATTGCTAATCAGAGAGTTTTCTACCTTCTCGTAACCCGATTGAAAAACTCACTGAGTCACAATGGTGGGTCACAGTTCTTCCCTTCTAGGTCTCAGATGGGATTTCGACAGGTTCTGTCGCTCCCCGATTTCATTCGTTTGCTTCCTTCCGCAACTGTAGTATCTCTGACAAGTGGAATTGCTGCAAATGTCGGCAGTGCTCGTAGAAGTGGAGGAAGTAGAAATTCTCCCGTTCCTTCCGAGGGTTGTATAGAACGTTTTGACTTGGTTTTACTATTCTTGGAAATCCTCAATATTTAATATGCGACATGCCTATGCGTTCCTCACACTGTTTTATCGGTGGCTTGATTTACAAAAATTTACAATCAACGGCCAATGTTGAGGTGCGATGGTCTCATCGGGAATGGTCTTGGAGTCAGTGATGGTGATAAAATATCGGCGTCTTATAAGGATGTAGTCGATTTGCATTTTACTGACCCCACTATAAAATGTAGAAAGATGAAACAATGGTTTAATACCATGTACTGCTAAGTACAGGGCGGTGAGTATTTACAAAATCGACTTTACGCTCGCTACCCTCATTACGTACATACTTCAAACCCTTTCCCCCTTGGAACTTGTTAGCGTCTCTCATTGCAGTCAGTTCTATGTCGCAGCTTTTGGCACTGAGTTTCCTGTAGAGCTCTAATATTAATGCGCGCGGGTAATCTATAATATATTACTCCCGGTAGTTGAGAGCCAAGGCGGCCTTTCAGATCGGCAGTATGGGTTCCGTAAAGCCAGATCAACCATTGATGCCATCAAATTGGTTACTGGCTTGGCCGAAGATGCAATCCACGGAAAGGGTAGTACCAGCAAATATTGCGTGGTAGTAACCCTGGACGTGAAAAATGCATTCAATTCGGCCAATTGGAATCTAATCCGGAAATCCCTAGCGAAGGTTGGTATTCCCGCCTACCTCGCCGCAATTGTCGATAGTTATTTAACTGAAAGGAGGCTCTGGTACCACACTGATGACGGACCGGGTGTCCCGCAGGGCTTCGTATTGGGCCCACTACTGTGGAACATCATGTACAACGATGTACTTAATCTTCCCCTTCCGGAGGAAGCCACAGTGGTGGGTTACGCTGACGACATTGCACTGGTTGTTGTCGCAAATCATCTCGAAGATGCTGAGTTATACTCAAGTGAAGCAATCAGTGCTGTTAAAAGTTGGCTAAAGAGCTCAGGTCTGACACTGGCGGAGGAAAAAACAGAAGCGGTCCTCATCACGAAGCGCCGGAAGAGAAATTACGCCTGTATAAGAATCGGGAATCATATCATCACTTCCAAGCCGACCATCAAATACTTGGGGGTGGTGATAGACAGGAAGCTCAGTTATAAGCAACACGTGCAGTATGTTTGCGATAGATCGTCCACTGCTAGTATGGCTCTGGGGAGGATGATGCCGAACGTGGGAGGGCCACGGTATACCTCTAGGTTGCTTATAGCCAGGGTGGTGACCTCAATCATGCTCTATGCGACCCCAGTTTAGAGGGAGGCACTGCAGATGTCCGTTAACGCTAACAAATTGACTGCAGTATACAGGAGGACAGCCTTGAGGGTATGCTCTGCCTTCAGGACTGTCTCAGATGATGCAGCATTCGTCATCTCTGGAATGATGCCCATTGACATCTTGGCAGATGAGATGGCGAATATATACAATGCGAAGCCAACCTCTTTATCATCGCGAACGAAGAAGACTGAGAGGGAGAGATCCATAAATAGATGGCAAGAGTGGTGGGAACGCTCGAGAAAGGGTCGGTGGACTCACAGGCTCATTCCTGCCATCAAGGAGTGGTTGGAGAGACGACACGGTGAGATTAATTATAATCTCACCCAGTTTCTCACAGGACATGGAGGATATCTTCAATACCTTCACAGGTTTAAATTGGAGACCTCACCCGACTGTCCAAATTGCGATGGAGTCCCAGAGGACCCAGAGCATGTATTCTTCCACTGCCCGAGATTTGTGGAAGAAAGGAGGAACCTACAGGAGACTCTAGGAGAGGTGCTGGTACCAGAAAATCTGGTGCCGAAAATGCTAGCACATCAAGAGAATTGGGACCCGGTCAACTCCATGATCGCGTCTATTCAAGATAAATTGCGAAAGGCAGAGGAAAGGAGAAAAGCGCGGTCACGTGCGCCGCGTGTGGAAGAAAGGTGACAAAGCTAGAGTAAGCTGACTCCGCCCCGTGATGTAATACCTTATGGTGGTTCCGCGGGGCAGGGAGGGAGTCGGGGGTGGTTTTAGTGGGTAAAAATCCCACACGCTGGTGTGTCCAGACCAGTGTCTTTTGAAGATTTCCACCTCCTCAAAAAAAAAAAGACAGACATCGAATCGATTCTAATAAGGTCTTGTTTCACATAAAACCTTAAAAAATGAAATAATGATAAAAAATACATAAGTGAAGCTGGCACTGAAATCGCATCTCCCAGGGAACAATAAAATAAGCGTATTAGCTTATGCATTCGGAATATTGCCGTAGACGAAGACCGGCCTGGAAAACATCCCACGGCGGATACGGAGTACTAATGCGGTTCAAATTCCGCATGCGTCATCTAAATTCTACTGTGAACCGAATGAACCTGCCTCATGATATCGAAGTCAGCAGCGCGGTTGAGGTTACAATACAACATCACCGCCAAATCGACTAGCTATGCGCTTATTTTTACAGTGAATAGAAGGCAAGTGTCTTGCATTTGGCTTTTTGTAAGGCAGATTGAGGGTTGAAACCACTTAAATTGAAGGATCAACAATTTCAGTACTCTGAGTGGGGTGAAGTCAGATCAAGGGGAGATCGATAAAAGGAAGCCGAAGCCAATGCACGGCAAATGCCTGTATTACCTTTGGCAGCCACTTGTTGATTTGCATTTGGCCATTGGAGATGGCTGCGTGCTGGGGAGCTCTTTGCTGAGCCGGAGGAATGTATGTGTCCCATTCAGGATGGCGTGATCGCCACCCGGGATTATAAAAGCCTCATTATGAAAGAGCGGGTGAGAGTGACCAGTGCAGCATGTGTGGTTCGACGTAAGAAAAGTTGGAGCATCTCATTTCTGATCGCACTGTCATGGCGCCGTTCCAATACACGAACAAGAATAATGCTTTATGTAAGGGGATTCATCAAAACTTTGCATACAAGAATGAGCTGATCACGGAACATGTCTAGTTTGCCGACAGTCCTGCCGACAACACGTGTTGGGAGTGGTAATACGCCAAAACAAGCTTGACAGTTGTTGACAGATGGGTCGCTTAGCGTATATTATTGTTGTTGCTATCCCCCATAATAGCAACATTGAACGGTAATAAGTGTAGAAAAAATTGAACCATGAACTATTGGCTTGAGAAATCAAAAGTCGTCTGACAGGGTGGTTGCATTTCCCATAATATTGTCATCTGCAGGGATTGCGCCTAAATCCCTTACGGCTTCCCTTCAGTAGTAGCAACCATCCAATTCGATTCCTAGATTTACAAAAATCCTCGTTCCGTCACTGAAAAGTGATTTTCACGCACCACATTACTAGCAAATCCTTCGCTTTCACGAAAACTCCTCAGTCCCCTCAACTGGCGAATTTACCTAAACGTTGCAAATTCGGAGTCAGAAGCTTCAAGGCACTATGAAAAGCATTCTGCCCACGCTTGCCGCCATATTGCTAATTGCCAGTATTGGAGTACCCATACACACAACCTCCCTGCCTCTGACGATTAACCCGATTATAACTAAGTAGACTGCCAATCTGAAAATTCCAAGATCTCCGCCAGTGCCGCCACCACCGCGGGGAAATCCATTGGAGATAGAAGACCCTGACCTTTCGGAAAATTATTAGCCGGAGTCAAAGCCTAGGCCTTCCTACCTTGACCAGCTCTGCCACTGTTTTTTCACTTCAGCTTACACGGGATACATTAATTCAACTCTCCCAAAATTCCGTACTGTTTGGTACTTAGCCACCAACAAAACTGATCAGAAAGAAAACTAAACGAAGCGCGGCCAACTTGCACTAACGATGCAGGCAACCATTCTCGAGCCATCAAACAGCGGTACTGCTAGATTCTAGGAGTCACATGCCCAACATTTCACCTCAGCTGCAAACAATCGTTAACAATGCATTTAATAATATGCTACATGATCAAATCGTTATTGACCAATTTGAAAATACTAATGGATTTTAGGGTTTTTTGGAAAAGTTAAAATGTGGGAGGATTTTGGCAAAGAAAATTATGAAAAAGACAATAAAAATGATAATTTTTAAAATATGCTTTTTTAATATTTACTTACACTTCGGGATGCAAATTAGGAAAGGAGTGCATTGGAGAAACTAAGAAGTACTAAAATGTGAAAAGAAAAAATGGTGAATGCTGGAAAACGAATGTTTGCGTCAGCCAGTCTTAGGTCAGAGTAGTGCGGCTTTGAAGCAAATATACCCTCCTCCTACATCGACATCAAGTTCAGGTTGTTCCAGATCAATGTTCTCTTTGTTCTACTGTGCGAAAGTACCAGATGCGAGATGATGGCCATTGTCACTCAAAAGCAGCTTTCGTGACATTAGTTAACTTTGAGTCATAAGTAAAGAAGGACCACTTGCTTGTACCGGCTAGATACTTGCCAAAGTGTTAATGAGGAAGCTGGAGCGGCAGCTGATAGATGATACATTAAGCATTGCCAGGAATCCACGAAGGGTTTGTGGAAACCATAAATGAACATAAGTTTCTTATTCAATTTAATTACAAAGTAATATGATTTTCTACAACTGACTATGTTTTGACAATGCGGTTTAACGGAAACATATTATTGAATATGCTATAAATTTTTGGTAACAATTTTCATTCAAAATATTCTTTTCGCTTTCCTTCAAGGACATTTTATCTAATTTAATTCCCTTAAAATATTTCCAGACATCATAATAAGGCTATCCTAAATCCCTTCTTCGCAACTTGACCGCTAATATAATAACACCAGCAATCCTCTATTATTGAAAAATCGATTGCCATCAAGCCCCACCCTTCACCCTGAGAATATATCACAGCATACAAACCCTACATGGTCCCAAAATCATCCCATTAGACAGAGATAATGCTCTCATAAAAATACAAAAACCCCTTTTTCTCTATTATTTGTAAATTGAGAGTTTGAAATGGATGAAGGCATCCTGGTCAGCTCTTCTACGGCAAGGATGTGGCCGTTTAGCAGGTCTACATCGTAGAATGTTGGAAAACATGATGAAAATTGCCAGAAGCAAAATGCGAACGTCCATTTCTTCACTATCGTCCAGTCCTGCATTAAATTGATGTCTCAATATTGTCCCGTATGGTCAACGATTTATCGGGACCGATGTATGAAAACGAAAGAGTCCCGAATGTCCTTTGGTGGCTGTAATGAATTTCTGCATTTACGATGCGCGTCGAAGGGATGAACTTGTTTATTACGACCTTTTAGTTATGTGTGCGGTCGGCCTTCATGCCGAGTACGTTAGGGATATAGAAGAAGTAAATGACGGAGTAGTCCTTTTTTTTCGAGGAGCGATTCACAACATTTTTGGCTACGAATAATGGCAGTAAGGATAAAGGTGGAAGACATTTGTGAGGTTTTCAATTCTAGTTTGAATGAAACTTCCTCCAACATTGATATCCATTGGAAGCTCAAATATTGGGGAGAGTTAGTCTAGAAGTACTAGAAACTTCTAAAAGTTTATTTTGCCGATATTTACTAGCAGTAGTATTATTTGCAGAGTTGGATATTTTTAGAAAAACCGAAAGACGGAAACTTTTAATAGCTTGCTACTTTTGGTAGATCCATAGTTTTGCGGATCCCTGGAATGAACAGCGCGTCGTGTTCCTGCTGCATGCACCTGAACTTGCTAGTTAAAAGTCACGTTGATATTGTTGAACTCTTGGGAACGAAAGACTATTTTCACCAATGTTCATCCCAAATAAATTTTCTCCTGGCCAACTCATAAAAGACGAGAGCTCGATTGCGGTGTAATTTCAAATCGGTCATGAATTTCGAATAAAATGGTCAAACAGCGCTAAAACATAGCGTCCATGTGGGGCGATTCCCGAGGAAGGCTGACGAGCGATAAGCTGTAATTTGGCGAAGCAATGGCCAATGCCATTTTTATATTTCATGTGTATCACTGAGAGATTGAATGGGGAATTTGACACTATGTATCTATACACCTAAGAGAGCTGCATATGTGGCAATATTTCTAGACGAGAGCGTTCACATATCATATATACGTTCGTACCTAATAATGGGAATGTGCGCTTTGCGAAAAGGAACATCTTACCGAAAGTATATGAGGCAGTTAACCGGCAAATATTCCCATATGAAAATCTCGGATTGAAATTTCATTACGGATATGTGTCTATGTCTGGAATGAATGACCCCATTTTGTGGCTAACACAACTGCTTCTGATATGCTATTTGGACCGAATGAGGCTTTCCTTCAGGCATGAAACCAGAAAGTATATTTTCAATAAAAGTTTCTGCCCAATGGCTTTTGTAATGTTGTTTTGATAGAGTGTGCGTTCAAGAACATGGAAGCTATCAAGCCTACGGTTTTTCAATAAAACTGTGAATAATTTTAAGCCATTAGATATTATCCAAGTTGGGGGTGCTTTTCCAAAGGACACTCAAACGCACCAGATTTGGAGGAAATTTATTTTTCGGCCTGCGTTTTTATAAGGAAAACTTTCCTCCTTCAAATTCTATTCCCGAAGAGAAGGATTAGGAGCAAGAGTCAAGAAGGGATATAATAAAATAAATAAAGTCCTTAACATTAAGTGAGAAATATATTTTTATTGGTCAATTACTCGCCTGTTTGGTAAATAAAAGACGAAGTAAGCCCAATTCAAGGTCAAACACGATTTGCTTTTGATGCAGTTTTGTTTACCCATTCGGTGATATTTTCAGAACCATCAACACAGAGTATCAGCAGAGAGGAATAGGGTTTGGGATTCATTAAAAGGGACAACGTTTCAAATTCAACGAAGGTTTCATTTACTAATACGTTTGTGTTGTCCGTTTCAAACTTATCATTTCAAGGCAAATAAATGTTGATATACCTAAAAAGTGAAACGTGACCGAATGGAAGAAAAGGCACTGCTCAATATTTCCGGCGATATGATTGTACAATGCAGTTTAATCCATGTAAACATCATCATCATCATCAACGGCGCAAGAACCGGTATCCGGTCTAGGCCTGCCTTAATAAGGAACTCCAGACATCCCGGTTTTGTGCCGAGGTCCACCAATTCGATATCCCTAAAAGGTGTCTGGCGTCCTGGCCTATGCCATTGCTCCATCTTAGGCAGGGTCTGCCTCGTCTTCTTTTTCTACCATAGATATTGCCCTTATAGACTTTCCGGGCTGGATCATCCTCATCCATGCGGATTAAGTGATCCACCCACCGTAACCTATTGACCCAGATTTTATCCACAACCGGACGGTCATAGTATCGCTCATAGATTTCGTCATTGTGTAGGCTACGGAATCGGCCATCTTCATGTAGGGGGCTAAAAATTCTTCGGAGGATTCTTCTCTCGAACGCGGCCAAGAGTTCGCAATTCTTCTTGCTAAGGACCCAAGTATCCGAGGAAAACATGAGGACTGGCAAGATCATAGTCTTGTACAGTAAGAGCTTTGACCCTATAGGAGACGTTTCGAGTTTCGTTTCGAATCCAAGTAAACAGTAAGATAAATTTTATAATCCACTTCTTCTGTAGCAACGTAGCGCCGCTTCCCCTTGTGATTATCCTTTTCGCACATAGGAGACTTAAGGAGGAATATGTCCTGGGGAACTAGAAAGTACATCCAAATACCAAATGCAAAGCTAACCGGAGTATGAAACCAGGAGTAAATATTTTCGCAAACAAAGCATCTGGGGTATCGGCCGACTTCCAAGATTAATATAAACAATGCATCTCTACAGGGATCGCTGGGACGTCGAACATCAATTACTCGTAGTATTATATATACACCACTATCTAAAAGCAAAAATAATGTGCTAGAACAGTACTCATATACTAGGCAAGGTAACTTGAAATTCCAGCCAGTTGCCCTACTCCCTATGGATAAGGCTTAAATAATAGTAATATTACTTTGGATCAGTGGTATCAGCTGGAAGGACGCACAGTATAAAAGGTCCTATATGTGGATTTATAAGAAGATTGTGTGATAAGAATCTGCATGCCGTCAGAAGCAGGTAATACAGATAGGGAAATCCAATCATCTGTACTGTGCGATATGTAATAGGGAACTACTTATCTCACTGAACAAAGAAGATTATCATGCCCAAGGATACAACTTTAGAGCTGGAACTGCATCATAGAGAATCATCGCATAAGCAGTGATTTATAATGGTTGCCATTGTCAACTAACAAGGCTATACGCGCCCACCGCACCCAAATGTTATGCTGCCGCTTCGACGACATTCAGCTCAGCTCCATCTAGTCTTTCTCAAAAAATTTACAATTTTCATTATCTCATCTATCATCTCGTCAGCCACTGTGGGTAGTAGATTCCATTATATGGCGTACTCAGCTATTGTAGCCTTTCGTGAATGTGTGGCCGACTTCTCATCAACACATCCACAGGTAAATTTTTCGCCCGAGGTGGTGTCGAGCCAGAGAGCAGGACATGTATTAACAAAGGTTTGAGACATTTGAGTGAGGATTGCAGTCAACTTCCATGCGCCCCCCTCACATATAGCAACGGGCGTGAAGCATCCTCAGCCTATGATTTCTAAATTTGAGATAAAACGGCGACGGCGGATTTAGTGCTAGTAGTCTCCCTGACTTAGTGCGTTACCAAGATTGACGAATTGAGCAGCGCTTTTGATACTCTCCTAATCGGTGCGAATGGGAAATTTGGTTTTATCAGTGGCTATTTTCAGTGTGAATCTCTTCACTTATTTCTCCAAATTTAGAGTCCAACAAACCAACCAACACACCGAACCAACAAACAGAAGTCATCAGCACAGTCAAGGCGTTTGAAGAAAGACAAGGTAGCCTGAAGGATGTTGGCGAATATTTGCGATTTTACTTAAAGCCGCATATGACATTATGTTGCTTAGATCTTGCGCGTAGAATTCAACATACACTCTCTGCATACGATGTCGAAAGCCCTCAAGAAAACGATAAAAAGCAACTGGATCAAAGGTTTTATACCTCCACACATTTTTCAAAAGTGATCCAAATGATGCGAATGTGATTAGCAAAAGCATCTACTCCCTCTCAATGTTCGTTGATGCGATTCAGCATTATTTTAGCTATTACTTTCACGACGGAAGGAATGGAGCAAACTCCTCCCCAATTGTTAAACTCAAGACGCATGCTTTTCTTCCGAACCTTAGTGATCATCACTCACTCATGAATTCTCAGGATTCCACCTGCTTTGCTCTGTTGGAGGATGGATGGTAGAGGTGATCTCTTATTAGAGAAATAGTTCGTATCCGCGTGTAATGGTAAAGAGCCCTTTCATCCACACAAGGTGCAAGGTGATCAGACGTTATATAATTGCGTACTGTGATGAAGTGCTTCTTCCACATTTTAAGCTACACATTATCGTGGAGGAGAAAACTACCCTTAGTCCCCCTCACCGGATCGTTGAAAGACTTGCAACCCAAAAGTCCTTTATTGATGCAATATACGATACTGAAGTGATTGTTATTTGCATTAGCTCGCGGCTCACCGACCGTCTATTATTGTGACATATGTTCTCTTTTATAACACCGCACGCAAAGCCAACTTTCATGGAATTAGTCACATATCGCAGCGGCACTAAGAGCTTCTAGTTCTTTACGCTCGCAGAATCGGTTCCCAATTTCGGCTGATAAGAAGTGACCAATAACTTTACTTGCTATTAGAAGAGAGCACTTTTTTGACGGCACAATGCTCATCAATATTTTTCGTTAGACTGCTCAAAATGTGTAGCGGTTGGTCGGAAAGGAAGTTCTCTCACTATTGAACAACAACTGGGTAATTTTCAGGTTGGGTCCCGGGCTCTCCACCACTGCGAATAGGTATGCATACAATACTCAGGAAAAGGCAAGCGACCATCAAGTGATGACCTTGTTCGAGGCCAATGCTAGCGACTCCCTTATTTCGCATATACAGAAGAAAAGTCCATTGCTAATTGTCCCATGATGAGATGGTGGAAGTTCGTAGAAATATGTTTAACTCCCCCCAGTGCTATTACATCAACCATCACATGTCCGAGCAAGGTGCTACCAGAACCCATTTTGGCGTTCAGATCACTCATTACGATCCCAATGTCATCTTTAGAAATTCTCTCTCGGACTGCATTCGTGTGTAGCACTGCGGTATTAAAAAGTCTCTTATTCTGAACCGGAATCTCGCAGTCGATGTTCAGTTGTATAGCGGTTTCTAAGATAGGTCAGGAACTCACGCTTTCTTCCGGTAGACTTACTAGAATACAAGACCATAGTCCCCTAAGTAAACCTTATAATGTACACCCGACGTTGCTGTACTTATCACTGAAGTTGGAGCAAGCGAACTTCTGGAGAACTCGATACCGTCTTTGAGGAGCATTCACACATTTCAAAATCCAATAATAAAATGTTAATGAAACCAGTTGCTCATCGCTGAAAATTAGTCCAATTTTGAGGCGTGGCAATTCCTTCTGAAACATACCGAAATTAAAAACTCACATGATTCTAGTCGATAAATCCTTATGCTTTTATGTTCCCTTTTACGACAAGCATGAGTCGTAAATTACCACAGCCGAAACCATGAAACTACCAAATGCAAAATAAACAAATATGTTGCATGACACCTCAAATAAAAATTAACCATTTCGGCAACGAACATAAAATATATCCCAATAATGTTGTGCTATCACACACATATGATGCCGCAAAATATCAAGTAGCGAATTGAGGGGAAATTTAAAATTGAAGGTTAAACCGGAGTCTGCCAGGATTGGATTCCGCCGCAGATACTATTCTTTTGTATCGGTCACACTCCACATGCTCCCGCGTCCATAGGAGATAGGGACCTCCAATGGCATATGACATCTTTTATATACCGTCAATACGTCGAAGACAGCTGATTACATTCTCAAAAAATCATGGTTTTTCGCCAGGTGGCCCTGGATTTGAAGAAGTAGGCAACAAGGCCAAGATTCTCAGCCTGACTGGTGGTGTCTCTTTTTCAATTTGCATGAATATCTTGATTACTTGGTTTCGGCTGCACTCGGAACATTATGAGCGTTAAATCCACATTCGTTGCTTCATCTAAAATTTGTCTTGCTACACAGGTGTAGTAAATTAAAAGTGACTACAACTTTTACTCGAAAGCTAGAAGATTTCCTCCTCCTGTGTCGTGTGGCGCTTTATCTTGACAAAACTTCTAATAAAGTATACCATTGCTCACCAAAGATACATAAAACCACGTTTATACACTTAAGTATGATATGCTCACGGATAAGATAGGAAAACTTACGGGAGCCCGCGGAGAAATACCGATGAGTGCCTGGATGTGCAAATGGTTAGGAGGTAGGAATAAACATACCTATTTTCTTACCATCGACGTAAACGCGACCAGTTACGGCTCACCAGTTACAGCTAAGCAGTCCTTACCCATTCAGCCGTCTCTTGAACTGAAAATTCAGCATAGTAGCGGCAAGTAGAACAGTATCATCATTTGAACCCTGACCATGAAAAGCCTTAGTCATAAAATCATATGGTTAGCAGAATTCGTCCGGCTAAAGTCAACAGAGCGTCGACATCCCACTTAAATACCAACTTGCTTGAACTCCTTTTAGGTCAGCCGACTAGTCCAAATGATTTTCAATTGACTGCCGGCACCTGTCGGACCTGGCAAGCCACCCGACCTCACTCGCTCTAGTGACCGGTTGTCTGTGCAGTCAAAGTTCCGCATAAATTCTCCGTTCAGCTTTCGGTCTCTCAACATTAAACATGTTATAAAAATCGGAACTAGTTGATCCGCACAATGCCAAAATAACTATCTCACCAACTTATTCATAGTTTGCTCGCCCGAAATTAGATCAAAAATTGATAATATGACAATTTCCTCGCGCAGCTTAATGCAGCCTTTTCTCCTGACGCTCTGATTTATCTCGTCAGCAGTATATAATATTTCAAGAATTATTTTTTTTAAGCACTCTTTTGCAATAGTAGTTCTTTGTGCGATTCTTTCGAATTGGCGCAAAACCGAGATTTCTGGAGTTCCTTGCCAAGACGAGCCTAGACCGAATACCGGTTATTGCGCCGTTGATGATGAGGATGAATTCTGTACATGATGTTGCGAAAGTAAAGAAAAAAGTTATCTGGCACTCTAGCCTATACCATCGCTCCATCTCAGGCAAATTCTGCCTCATCTTCCTTTTCTAGCATAAATTCTGCTTTGATAGACTTTCTGGGCTGGGTCATCCTCACCCACAGTGATTAGGTGACCCGCCCACCGTAATCTGTTCAACTTCGAATTTCGATATTATGTAGGCAACAGAATCGACCATCCATACGTATGCGCTAAAAATCCTTCGGAGGATTCTTCTCTCGAACGTGGCCAAAAGTTCCCAGTTTTTTTGGCTAAGAACCCAAGTCTTTGAGGAATACATGAGGACTGGCAAGATCATTGTCTTGTACAGTAAGAGCTTTGACCCTCTGGTGAGACGTTTCGAGCTAAACAGTTTTTGTAAGCTGAAACAGGCTCTATTGGCTGACAACAACCATGCGCGGATTTCATTTTCGTAGCTGTTATCGGTTGACTTTCAATGTTTCCAGGGCCAGGTTGAAGAGGACGTGAGATAGGGCACCCCGCCGTTGCTGATGTTGAATCGTCGAGAAAGTGATCCTGCTGCTATCTGACCTCGCACCTTCGTCAGAGTAAGCCTAGTCAGTCTTATTAGCTTCGCTGGGATACCGAATTTTCTCATAACCGTGTACATTTTTATCCTAGGCCCTGAAGTCGATGAGAAGATGGTGCAACTGATGGGCATACTCCAACAGATTTTCCATCGCTTGCCACGAAGAGAAAATCTGATCTGTTGCCGATTTGTCTGGAGTGAAGCGTCTTTGGTAAGGATCTGCGATGTTCTGGGCGTATGCGGCTATCCGGACTAACAGGGTAGCGGAGTGTATCTTCGAGATGGTACTGAGCAGCGCTCCCTTTGCATATTCTTTTTCAATTCATTAAGTGATAGTTGTTAATTTCAAACTATAAATCTGCAGCGAAAGGTGTTTTGAGGATAAGTTTGATAACGCTCTTAAAGGCTCTCGCTCTCTCCGTCAAATCAAAACATGTTTGTTTATGTCCTGTTCACCCCTTTGTGGGGCATAAGGTATCCACAAAGTGAAACTGCTTTAATTTCATTATCATACACTGTATGCTGTGCAAGTGATAAGCACACAGTAGCAAGACAAACATAAAGGACTGGGATTCGAACCTAGGACAACGAGTTCGGGAGACCATCATACAATCTATTTTCAAAATATTGGCTTGGAATAATTTTACACAGCACCATATCTCTACAACACTTATTGTTGGTCGAAGTTCGTCTTCGGGCAGCAAAGAAAAGATATGAAAACTTTTTCAAAATTCAACAGGAAGAATGTTATCCACGTATAACCAAGCATGGGCACTTTGCAAGTTTGGATAGGAAACTCATTTCAGCAAACAACTGAAAAGTCTCGTATCTCCGGAATTTGCGAACTTTAGCACCTCACAGTGAACACAAGAACGTCGATTGGGTAAAGACAACCCCAAGGAAAGGTTAGGAAAATATTTCAAATGTGGAGATTGAATAAAAAATGATAGTAACGGTTTCATGTTTGGGCAAAGTAAGCAGCTTAGATGTTTCCAGAGCTTTTCAGATAAAAATTAAAGAAAAATATTTGCAATGCTGAATAACTCTGGTAGTTCAAAACATAGCTTGAAGCAATTTGTAATTTTCACGGCCCCACGTTGGGCGCCATTTCTAAAAATCTTCGTGATAATGGTAATTCATTAGCTGGTTTGAATTCACCAGTTACTCGCAAAAGGTACACTTTCTCCTGACGCATGTAGATTGGTGATAAGTAGACAAATACATATATGTGTTAAGCAATTTCAAATCATAAGATACCACCAAATAAACAGAGCGCAAGGTTCCGCTGTAACCGATAAACAAGATTGAAGCTGTAAGTACTCCTTTGAGTCTTAAATCAATAATCCTGCAAGGACTTGAAATCTTTATTTCTTCTCAACTGTTTGGAATCCTTCCTGGTTCTGAACAAAATAACATGTTTACAAATCCGATCTGCTCACATCCTTGCGTTAACATGACATCGTCACATACGTTTTCGCACTTGCTTGAGAATAATGCCTTACAAATTAACTGTGCTATCTATCGTTGACTTATACAAATAGCATCTCTCATGGGATCAGTTGGAAAAACTGCACAGCGTACAGTTCCTGCTCTCAACCGCGCTCACATAATGTTGATTGCCTAATCCTGACGTCCTCGATTAACCTTAATCTCTAAACCTTCTTCTGTTTAATTGCCCCATTCATTCGATGGGAACAGGCTTATTCTGAACCATTTGAGGCATTTGTATTCCTTTTCATCGATTTCCTTGGAAACGACGTAGCAGCTTTTTCGTATACATTTGTTGTGATATGTCCTTGGCTTACTCCGTTGTGGGTAATTTCGTCCTTTTTGTATGACTTTTTCATCATATTATCAAATTTTTTTAACTCAATGGCTAGAAGATAAGCTATCAAATACAAGAAAATGGCACCATCTGAACTTAACAACTTTCCGTAGAAGTAATGCTTAAATCGTAAGGAGATACAAGTATTGTATTTGACCAGCTCTCGATGGAATAAAGATATTTAGAAGTGCACGTCTGGCGTTGTGTGTCCTTAAGTGGCTACGAGAAAGCACTCCTCTCACCGTTATTCGAAATAAGGGAAAGTTTTCTTGATGCTACATGGGTACGTGCGGTCAAGAAACCATATTTGCACTTTCCCTTAGAATGTTATTTTCTATCAGATACTATTGTGATGAGTGAAAAAGCTTTGAAACTCTCAGCTGTAGTTTGAATGCACCAGATATATTTCCAATGGGGTAACAAATGCTTTTGGAATCTTTGCTATATGCACATATAGGAGCACAAAATAAAGTAAATGATCTACTTTTAGAAAATTACATCGATTTTCCTTTCGCATGTCGTTATATTTGTCGAGATTGTGAAACGAGATGGAAGAATCTCTTCACCACCCTAAAAACCTAACCCTTTTGGGATAGACCCTCTACAATTGCATATCAAAATGTCACTCTTGCTCTTTTAAATGTTAAAAAGAAGGAGAATGAACTGCAGATTTTCATTGAAGATGTTTTTTTCGGGCCGATTGAACGTGAGTGATCTGATGGCTGACTTCATACTCTTCATATGAAGGTTACACTGTTAGATCCCGAGTATTATATTCTCGGATCAAACATAGTTCCGTTGAATAGGATAAGTTCTTAACATTTGACACAAGAGTCGCACAAAAAAAGTTGAAGTCTTGATATTGGTGAGTGTGAAAGTTTTATGGTATGGAAGCAGCAGATACTAAAGACTGGAAAAAATATTAGGTTGTTGCAAATGAAATGTCGGATATTTGAGTAAAATTTCAAAAAACTATAACTTTTATGAAAATTAATTTTATTAGTCAAGATAAGAACCAGCAGCTTCAATGCACTTCTCCCAACGAGATACAAGGGCATTTATTCCAGTTTCGTAAAAGTCTGGGTTTCTAGAGCTAAGAAATTCTTCAAAGGCACTTTTGACAGCTACTTCATTGCTGAATTGTTTCCCCGCCAAAAAGTGATCCAAATGCTTAAAAAAGTGGTAGTCGGTTGGCGAGAGGTCGGGTGAATATGGTGGATGAGGAAGAGTCTCATATCGTAATTCATTTAATTTTTGGACCGTCATTCTGGAAACATGAGGTCGGGCGTTATCATGGAGCAGTATCACTCCATCTCTGTTGACTAATCTAGGCCGCTGAACACGTAATTTCTCGTGCATTTCATCAAGTTGGGCACAATATTTTTCTGCATTAATTGTTTCACCACGCTCCAAAAACGAATAATGAATAATTCCAGATGCAGACCACCAAACAGTTACCATTACCTTCTTCGGGTGAAGGCTCGGTTTTGGCATGTGTTGTGGAGGCTGATCGGCATCTAGCCATTGCGCTGATCTGCGACGGTTGTCGTACAATATCCACTTTTCATCGCATGTCACTATTCTGCGCAAAAAGGGATTGTTCCTGTTGCGGTTGAGTAGAGAACTGGATATTTACATTCGCAGCGCCATGTTTTGCTCGTTGAGTTCATGCGGAACCCACTTATCAAGCTTCTTCACCTTTCCAAGCTGTTGTAAGTGCCGAGATACTGTCGAATAGTGTACGCCTATTTTCTCTGCAATGTCACGAATCGATGATCGGGGATCAGATTCCACTATCAAACGCAACTCGTCGTTGTCGATCGATGGTCCTGGGTGTCCACGAGGTTCACTTTGGAGGGTCATGTCGCCTGATCGGAATTTTTCGAACCACCGCTGTGTCGTTCGTTCGTTTGCTGCGTCAGCTCCAAATGCTCTGCAAATGTTTCTGGTTGCCTCCGCTGCGTTGTGACCAAGTTTAAATTCATATAGAAAAAGTAGACGTTTTTGACTCCCTTCCATGCTTTTTTCTTTGAGTTTTACTTGGAACTTCAATGACGATTGAAACTGAAATGACTCCTTGATCGAACGAACGACTATTTATACTCAATTATCCCATACCACCAGAGTCACCTTGCGGCAGTTTTAAACATTAAAATCATAACTAACTTCACTTCATTGAAAAATCCGACATTTCATTTGCAACAACCTAATATATTCCCCTATACCGCATTGGGCAAGGGCTTACAAGCATTTTACTTGGACTTGTATAGAAAACAATAATGATAATGGACATAAACAACGCTCAAATTAGATCTCTATGTTGGAGTACTTCTTTCTTTCGGTCGCCTGAGAATACCTTGATTTGATTTTATTTAGATACATAATCAAGACTGAGTCGACTAATGTTTGATATCCCGTGCCAACAGCAGCTTCCCTCTACCAGTGAGATTAGGACCACTATCGGCCTAGTTCTCTAACCATTAAGCCATCCAGACATAGGGTATAAGTGAACTACAAAGCAGCAACACTTCACGATTTCATCTTGAACTTTTTTTGTTAAACTAGCTGATTACGGCAATATGCAAATAGAAATTATACTTTTTGAGGGGCTTAAGCTTCCGAATCAGCATCGTTGTATGCCAATGGACGTGACAGACCCCGCCCCGGTGTGGTGGTTTCAAAAGGCCTGCAAACTATCTTGGTTAACAATCTATATGTTGTATGTGTGGAGATCCTTGACATCTCTGTTTATTTCCCTTTGACCTAGACCAAGTTTTCAGTGGAACATTCATCAGGGCTATCTAATATGCCAAAAGTAAAAGCATGGGCGTAATTGCAGGTAGTTGATGTGAAGTACCAATATTAATGCGAGAGGATCAACACTACTGGGGTACCTAGTATGAATTTGGGTAATGTGACCTGGCAGGAAGTCATCGACATCACGGTAACATTACCGGACATTACAACTCTTGTCGGAGAGTGGAAGTCACTCAGTTTCGATATCCACGTAAGCCAGATTTGGCGGTACAAAATAGAACTGAGTGCCCGAGTTACGATCTCTGAGAGGCGCATCCAATCCATTGCTGAAATCGAGAAACAAGTAGGATGAGTGAAGCTTTCAAAGAGAGCTATGCATTTAAGATGCGAAATAAGGGTAAAACACCATAGTGGAACTCGGATTTGACAAAACAAAGAGGAATGGAAAGCGTGCTACTCAACCAAGCTCTAAAGTATTATGCAGCCGGTACCTGGAATTACTGCAAAAAGGTTCAAAAATGTTTAAGGAAGGTCGGCAAAACCAACATCATAGAGATTTTGCGAAGAATCCAATTTTATCAAGGAACCCTCGAACCAGAAGCGGATCTTTGTCAAAGAACGTAGCCAGAAGTTGATGTTGTATTTTGCATGATAAAATTCAATCTCATACGCTTCACACTAGGAGTCCAACATTATTAGCAAATGTGAAGAAGTTTACCTACAATAGATACAAAATTAAAGGGATGGGGAGAAATAGATTCTTCATAAAGACAATTTTAATATTTCCCTCGAATGTCAATTATTTTTGTTAATTATGTCGTCAGCATCTTATTTGTTATAACTTTGATACTTGAAGCAGTAAGTTGCGCGATACTATGCTGCTGCAACTGCTGGACGAACATTAGGGGGGTTTTTCAGTAAATTTCAAAAAGCTGTATTAGTAAGTTTATGTAAGCAGATGTTGCAATGGGACTTAATTTGAGGTCTAGACTTCATACAAGCGCATCGTCCTCATTTTGTTCCGATTTTCAGGATTGGTGATTTCCGAAAGTAAGTGCTATCTTACTTTAAGTGTGCACATTTTGAATCCCCACTTGCACATTATACAATTGAATTCGTCAAAACTAATATGTGTTTCGGGAAGTACTAATCGAAACTTTTTATTTGATACTCCACATGACTCTATTCGTAAACTTCACGTAAATTTATGTCACTCACTCTATGCATGGGGATTTCATAATAGTTCTCATATGTCCACCAAATTTCATTGGGATCAGTGCAGCCGTTTTGGAGAAAAGTGCGTGTAACAGACAGATAAATAGATAGTGTTTTATACAAAATCTTAAAAATGAGCGGACTCTAATTAAAAACGAAAGACATTAGAACTTCCATTTAAATTTTTGTTTTGTATTCAATGTAAGTAAAAAATAAAAATTGTAGTTTGGAGTAAGCTACTGGTCTATCAATTTTAGGCTATCTACAAGTATAAGACAATATCCAACCTCTATTGAACTATACCCCGGCAAATTTCGTTCCCAACATCCCGCAAATCATTTCTCAAAGAGATGTACTGTATATGGACTTGGAGGTCGAGCAAATAATACAGGTGTTGAGGTTGATCGATTGGGGAGGCGTATAGATAAATTATACGCTTTAGGCGCATCCATGAACATCGAAGGTGCCTTTAATTATCCATTATTCGTGGCGATTTGTGGCGCAGTATGAGATTATGAAATTGATCCACTGGTAATCAGTTGGATCCTTCAGGTGCTAGAGTGGAGAAAGATGCACGTACTGTTCGGACAGAAGTCTATTGAAGGAGGCTGTCTTGAGGGTTATCCACAGAGAGAGGTTATCTTTTTTCTGTTAGGGCCCCTAGTAGTGGATACCTTGCTATGGCTCCTGAAGGACATGAAGGTCTTCGCACAAGCATTTGTGGACAACCTAACCGTAATAATTTGCGGGCACAATACGAGATTAGACTACTTGAATGCAATTCTGTATGTAATCCAAAGTTGGTGCCTCTCGTTGAACGCTGGGAAAGCTGGACTAATGATGTTGTCCCGGAACTTCAGGTAGGCAGCTATGCAAACACTTAAATATTTAGGAGTATATTTCAGCTTCAAACTATCGTTCAAGCACCATACACAGGAACAGTACTAGAATTGCCACAGATTGCTCTGGGGTCATAGGAACCCGATAGGTAGGACCTGGCGACACCAAAATGGACTCATTTGATTCATATATAGATAATAATATCCATTTTGATGTATGCTTGCATCGTCTTTCTGAGACTGAACTTTGCTAAAAACAGGAAGGTGCTGGCGTCGATTCAGGGGCTTTATTGGCTAACTATTAATGGAGCAATGAGTACCATACCGATCGCGGCACTCGAAGCCACTCTATATCTACCCAGCATCCAATTGTAGGAGAAACGGAAAGCGTGGAGAGTCGGCCAATCATATGATTATGTGTCCATCTGGAAATCCCTAGGCGAGGGTGGCTAAGATGCCTGCCGATCATATATTTTGCAGACTCCTCTTTCAAAAAAACATACCTTATTGAAATCACTAAAAGCGAAGAAGAATGATTGATAAATGGCCACGAGTCTTTGGTCAGTTGTGGAGATATATGAAATTTCATTGGTAGTAGAAGATTGTTTGCGATAAAAATGGAGGGGTCGCATTATTAGAATCTGTTCCGGCAGTCGGGCAGTATTGTCAGTATCAAACAACTACAACATATCAAGCTAGTTGGGGTGGATTTATCACCCAACTGGATGAAGAAATTCGAACTTCTGCCGTGCGGCGAACATTTTTGTGAAAGAGCCCAGGTCGCTAGAGCGGCATTTTTGGTGTGACATCAAAACCTTTGTAGGCTTTTAACAGGACACTGCTCCTTAAACTTCAACATGGAAAAAGTTGGAGTGGCGGTCTCCGCTATATGTAGCGGGTATGAGCAAAAAGAAGAAACGGCCCTGGGCGTCATATGCAACTCACCGGCCTCGCCGAAGATACCTTGGTAAGGTTCTCTTCAACGGAGGGTCTGCGCATTCTTTCTTTGGAAAAGTCTGCGACCGCCGTAGATGATTTCCCGGGATAGTACAATAGCCTAGAAGCGGCCTTAGTGCTCCGAGCTACGGCTCCTCCATTAACTACTCTGAAGAGGGCGCTTAGCATATGCTTATATGGAAAAGTGTTGAATCCTATAGTTAATGAAATAGTGTCCTTTTTGTCTTCCTGGCCATTGTCAAAATGATATTTGAGGTAAACTGAACTGTTTGGGCGAAGAAAACAATACTGAACATTCCACCTGTCATTGTAAAAACAATATTTTTTTATCATAATATATATTATAAGAAATTCTATTTAACTAATAGAATTTAGGTACGTAAAGGAAGGGTGGTACATAAATTCTATAGTGGTGAAACCGACAGAAAAGGGAAACCGTTTTTCCTTAGACTTTATTGGCTAAACCTATACAAAGTTTAATCCATAAATTTTAAAGAAAATTACGCGGAGGAGGCCTTCACTCGATTCAACTTACTGGTAGAGAAAAACCCACCACGGTGCACCGCCCAAGTTCGTTTTTGGTTATTGTTGTTGAAAGTAATGTGTCGTCAAAGGATACCGAGGGACCTTCTGTACTCATAAATGTCGCAGCACGCTTGGTTCCTTCAATTAGAATCCCAGTTCCCACCGGCGAATGTGACTATAGAATTTACCAGGTAAAACCACGATATCATGGGCTTGGATGAGGAGTCCCTCCGTCTGAGTCGATATTCTGAGAGTTGGCTCCTACGAAACGACTTAAGGAGCTGGTCATCAAGCGCCTGTCAGTAAGTGATACACCAAAGCTGAATCCCTTGCTGACGGACTTCAGGCTTGGCAAGCTCACATTCAGCCATCCGCTGCGTGAAATGAAGCAGCTGGGTGAGGATGAGGTAGGAACTGAGCTCCTGAAGTCTTTGTTGTTTCAGCGACTACCAGAGAGTACGCAGGTCAAGCTAGCGTGTGCCAATGACAGCTTGTTGGAGGTGTTAGCCGCGACGACCAACACTCTTTCCGTTATTTTTGAAGATGTTCCCGATCCACATATTCGCTTCAACTTCCAAACTCCACTCCACTGTTAGCTGAATCTTAACCACAATAAAAGCTCGCTGTTGCGCGGAAGTAGTGTGAATAACTACTGAAGCAGGGTATATGTAACCTCCCAACAGCTAGTAGTCATATCCACTTTAGGTGGTCCCTAAGCCTAATGGTGAATAACGACCTTGTCGTTACAGAACCCTGACTGCCCAGCCATTTTCAGAGTAATACCTCCTTCCTCTCATCCAAAACTTCAACATCAACATCAAGTTGAGGCTTTGTTATGCGCTCTTATACGGGAGTAGAACATGGAAAGTGACCACCACTGACATTCAAAAGTTCCAAGCCTTTGTTAACATCTGTCTCTGCCACAGCTCGCAAAACCCTGTAGACAGCTAAAGTCCATTTCTTCGAATCAGTAATGATGGCACGCAGGTCTCGTGGGCGCACTATGCTCCGTTAGGGGATATTGGCCACCGCATATAGATATGCCGAGGTGCGTTATAAAACAAGCAGGAAATACTCTAATTGGAAAGTCGCCATCTGAACGTTGTCCAATGCAAATCTTTTTGAATATCACGTATAAATGTTAGACATTTGCATGTATTGGAACTGTGATTTGGCCTAGCAAAGGAGCTGATTTGGTTGGAAACAGACGCATATATTACACTAAGTCCTCCTTTATTGTGCTGTGCAAATTATTTTTCCGTAGCCCTTAACGCTGGGTTGTTCCCTCTGCTCGTTAATAAAGCGAAATTTTATTACTGGAGCTCTCGAAGGGTAACATTTTTGTCGCGGTATGTATAGGTTGACTCCTCCTCCTCTTTAGGAGCAGGGATTTTCGGTAGATAACGCGTGACTTGTGCCAAAGTGTCATGCTACTTTTATTCACTATTTCATGGAAAATCATCATGGAAAGACTGGAACTATAATAACAGATTGCTTGCTATCTGAAATTGAAGCCTGTGATCTTAGTAAACTTTAGTTTCAACTTTTCAGCAAAAAGGTCGATTTCATATCTTTTATTTGAATTTTGAAAAAGAAGGTCTAAATGAGTCATCATATAGAAACGAAAGGAATACATTGGCGAGTTTTACTGTAAATCATACATCCACTAAAACGAAAACTGATGTGTATACACGATAAATCTATACAACACTTCGAAATCGAGCATTCGCAGCTTTGAGGCAAACCAATCAATGCTCAGGATATTCCTCACAATATCGACTTAGATCCTTCGTGAAAGATTATCATCGATCCTTAGAAGAAAAATGTTTTAAAATCAACTGACTCACCTGACCGTCATTATCCTTGTCAGCTTTTTGCCTTAAACCTTCCCAAATCTTAAGCATAACATCGTGTGTTTCCTTGTTCTTCGGATGGTCAGCTGGCCACCCTCGCAACGAGCAGATTTTCTAGGGAAAAGATAATTTCAAATAAATTGGCCACGGAAAAATGTTTTTCTTGGCAACGTATTCAAATTTATTTTGGTGTTTTTCTTTGCATTCCGTTGCATAACAAATTGAATGCTACGAACCTCAATGGCAATTTCGAAATCCTTTAAGTCTATTTCTCCGCTCTGGTTGACATCTGGAAAGCAAAGTAAAATGTCTCTTCAAATATCTGAAGTTTTCGTTGGAAAATGTTCATTTCAATTCTATTTGCTTTGGGGGTGAGATTTATTCAAGCAAGAGAAAGGGTTCTAGGTCCCGAAAGCACGTCAGCCTTCCTTCGCCTATAATATTCATGTTTCTGGAGAAAAAAATGAATGGTACAGTTATCTTGCACCCAAAACTCGGTCGATTGGAAACATGCAAATCTGGGAACAATCCCCTCTTATACATAGTCAATTGCGTAAGTCAATCGATGGAAACATGAAAGGCCCCGAGGATAACAATAGCGAATGTGAATTTCGGGGTAAATCTGGATTTTGCTCTTTACGTTAGGCGGGATGTGAACATCCTTTGCGTGGTTGATCAACTGTACCAAATTCTTTCCAAGTTTCAGCTGTTGAAAAGTTTGAAATGCTACACACTCACAAACACCCAGCGAAAACCAAGTAAGCTCGAAGGAAACCAACAGGTGGTGCGAATTCATCAGGAAGAGATAATACGTCATTGAATTGCTTTACATTTGCCGAGAATAAAGTACTCAATCATTTTGAACGTGAAAGGAAAGAAGAACTGCGGCAAGTGCCGATGCTTGTTGAGCCGGATGTGAGCAACTAGTCCTTGACGATGGGAAATTTGTACAGGATATCTGCCAGCAATTGTATTTTGTTTCCCACCATTGACTTAACAGAATGACGAGTTTTTCTGAATGTAAGTAAACTTACATTATCTCAGTAAATTTATAGGCGGTGAAGGGATCACCAATTTTTCTGCAGCTACTACTACAGATACTCTGGAAGCAATCGTACATTATAAGAGCATTTAAAAGCCATTATTTAGTTCACATCCCCACACTTCGCCTTTTGTGCCACTACGCATCCTTCATGGAATTTTACGATTCGGTCGTATTAAACAGAAGGTAGCCCGGGAGTCAATAAATATCAACTTACCGAAGAAAACATTGAAGACGTAGAGGAGCTTCTTTTTGCGGAAATCCGAAATTGACATCTTGTTGAATTATTTATCTAGAAGAAAAGAGAAAATGGAAGGAGCAATAAGTAAAATCCTATTTGAAGCAAATACACATGGAAGAAAGGAATAAATCAAGAAATGGAAATATATTCTAACGGTTTGTAATATATTCATATAATAACGAGATGCTTATTTATATGCGTGCGCGATTTCGATTCAAATAGACCCAAGATTTTATCTTTAGAGAAATGAACGAAAATGAGGGAAGTGAAAGTGAAAGCTTTCTCATTCAAGTCCTTTTCCATTCAAATTAAGAGTGGCAGGCGGAAAAGGTGACGATATCAACAGGAAATCAAAGAAATTCAGTTTCATGTCAAAATCTAACATTCTGAAGGGAGTAGATGCAGCTTTTGGTTACGACTATGGAATCTATTTTTTTTAAAAAGGTAGTTATTTGTGAACTAACTATGTAAGATCAGTAGAGAAATGTTGGCTGAATCAAAAGCATGCAAACAAAAATGTTGAAATATAACTTAATAGGGAGCGGGGGCATTTTCACTGAAAAATTTAATGAAATAATAATGTGGCGCAGATGCACCAATGGGACCTACTTCAGGTGTGCGTACAAGTGATAATGATGATATCCTAATTCCCACACACAAGTCTCAATCGAAAATTTTCCATTGGATTAGTCTACCCAATCATTGGTCAATCCAATCAATTCAATCGTACACGTACCACAAGATCATCTTGATCCAATTGCAATTCACTACGCGTCCTCGTTCTGGGGCACAATTAAATAAATTTTTAAAATTAAATACTTGATCAGTCCATTTCCATCCGTCTAGAATCGAAACAATACTTGCGCCACCATCCTCAGGTGTTTCATCTTCCGCAAATTTGGCTTTGGTTCACCACAATTTTGAGCTTGCAATTCAACTTCGCAGGGATCATAGAACAATTGCATTGAATTTTTCATATTAGAAAAACAATTTCCCCCGGCCAGAAATAGACGTTACATATATATGCACCGAATAATATGCAGCATGAGCAAGCCAACGCGAAAGCAAGTGGTCGACGACCATTTCACAATATTAGGAAATTGCTACCTTAAAATTTAAAATATTTTAATCGAAATGGGTTTTAGGGGAAGGTGGTAAGCAAAAAAAAATATTCAAATGTTGTAATTAAATGAATGACGGAATGGAGTTTAAGCACTTATGGTAAAAGGAATGTATTGGAGAAGTAAAGCGGTGCTGAAACGTGAGGAAAAGGAGAAATGTTGCATATTAGTAAATGCATTCTCCCTTGTTGGTTGCCAACAGAGCCTATTTCAGCTTACAAATACTGTTCCGCTCGAAATGTCTCAACATAGGGTCAAAGCTCTTACTGCACAAGACTATGATCTTGCCAGTCCCCATGTATTCCTCGGAAACTTGGGTTCTTAGTAAGAGAATTGCGAACTCTTGGCCCCGTTCGAGAGAAAAATCCTCCGAAGAATTTTTTTCCCCTACATGGGGATGGACGATTCCGTAGCCTACACAATGACGAAATCTATGAGCGATACCATGAGCGTCCGGTTGTGGATAAAATCTGGCTCAATAGGTTACGGTGGGCGGGTCACTTAATTCGTATGGATGAGGATGATCCCACCCGGAAAGTCTATAAGGGCAATATCTATGGTAGAAAAAGAAGACCAGGCAGACCCTGCCTAAGATGGAGCGATGGCGTAGGGCAGGACGCCAGAGAGCTTTTAGGGATATCGAATTGGTGGACCTCGGCGCAAAACCGGGATGTCTGGAGTTTCTTATTAAGGCAGGCGTAGACTGGATACCGCTTGTTGCGCCGTTGATGATGGCATTGTCACTGGACACTGGACAAGTGGAATGAAATATTGCACACGCCGAAAAGTCGACAACATTAGAGAATATATTATAAAATAGATGAAGGCATGGAAAATCAAACAAAATAAACCAACTATCTCTCAGTAAATTCGTTAACAAAAGCGTGAATTCACTCTAGGCCATCATCGACAAACAACACGCGCCACAGATGAATAAACTTAATTATTTAAGCAAGAAACTTGATTCTTGGTTTAGCTAAAAGAAGCATATACACCTGGGGTAGACAGATGTACTGGTTGTAGAAGAGACTCTTTACTCATCAACAGAACAACAGAAAGTTATTAACTTAAAAGCAGATTCTGATATCTATATAGACATACATCTTTAGCACTGTACTAAGAAAACTCAGTTCAGAGTTATTTAAATTTTCGAAAAGCTCCTGAAAGCATAGTAGCCACTCCCTGGCAGTGACGTCATTAAGCACATTCAATTATGTAAAGTCAGCGGGTCCTTTTCCATGTGAATAATAAACTTCGAAAATTGGCGGGTGTCACAAGCCAGTCGAGACGAATGAAACGAGTTTAGCCAAATGACTCACTCTCATAAAGGACAAACTGCTAAAACACTAGAGCTTATTAAGAACAGTCAGTTCCACGGTAAAGCTAACCAAGGTGCTGCTGCGGTTCAGCGCAGGACACTGTCCTTTTTCTTCAAACATGTGTAGCTTTGTGAGATATCAAGGGAAGCACATTTTGGCGTTGCTTGTAAAGCAGGGAAACAACAAGCAAACTTGAAGTGAACGAGACTCATTCTTATAAATTAGCCAACCAAAACGTTTGAAAAAATCATTGACACTGAACTGAACTGAACTGAAAGTACTTCATAAATCTCTCTCTGTTAAGATTATCGAAGCATAAAGCACAACTCCGGGCACAGTAATGGATAGTTTGGAAAGGAATGCTATTATTCACGAAGTTATAATTGGTTAAAGTTGTCTATTCCTGTGTTTATGCGGTACTCCAGTCACTCCAGTCTGAATTTATATACACTGTGGCTTGTGTACAGAGATATTCTCACATATGAGAGATAGTCTCACATATGATCTGAAAAGCTGAGTTTCCGGTTTTCGACTTGGTTGACGGTTTGGTGATTAATAAGATTTTATCGCTCTTGTTTGAGTTTGACAGCGAAATTATCTATACCACGAATACCCTAACTAATTGGATTGTTTCGAAGATTCCACTAAAATCACTGTTCAGAACAGCATCTTGCTATTTCTACTTTTCTATAATACTACTGGGAAAATCTACTTTTCTCTTAGGATCGCATGTTTGTGCAAAATATTGTTAGATTTCTGTCTTTGAGCACTTCGACCCTTCATGCATTATTATAAAAAAATTCATGAGTCTTTTCCGGCACGTGGGTGCGCATGGGACCCTGAAAAATAAACACAAAGTGAATTCGTGCGAGCCTATCGAATGACCAGCCTCAGATGTGTTTTGAGGCGCGACCTTTGAAGTTCCTACCCTGCCTTGACATCCTCCGGTCATTACAATGGAGGATGCCCCTTACTAGAAAAAAATTGTGTGGTGCTAGATCGGAGAACGGGAAGAGGAAGTCCTCAAATCAAATAGAATTAATTGAAATTCATTCTCTATTCAATAAATATCAAAAACAAAAACCAAGAGAATAATAAATTAACATAGAAAATGGAAAATAAAATAAATACAAAAATAAGAGAAAAGAAAATTTAAGAAATGTAAATAAAATATAAAAAAAATCAAAGACACATAAAAAATAGTGTAAGAAGTAAAATAAATCCAATCCTAATCAATAAACTAAGAAGCAAAGAAGAGAGAAAAGAAAACATAAACTTCAAAATACGTTTATGCACAGCTCCAGGATCGGTTCATAAATGGCTCGTCACAATAATTTATAATGTCTACGCATACAGCCACATGAATTAATTCTGCGATTCTTCGTCTAAACGTTTTTATAAAAATACATTCCCTACTTGTTTTCAAACTGTGATCCTTATTCAATACTTGACTCGGTTCATTCCTAAATGCTAAGATGGAACTTTCACTTTTCAAGTTTCGAGTTTTTGAATTGATGTTTCTGAACGACGACGACACTAACGACGAAATCAATCTCTTTTTTCAGTCTAATTTTCGTGTTTCTTTGCAACTTAAGCCCGGCTTTTGTTTCGATTCAATCAGTAAAAATCGTTCTTTTAACGCAAACTAGGAGCTCAATTTGTTAAGGTCCTGAGAGGGTTCACAAGTCTTTTACAAACGACCTCCGACTCTTTTCAACACACCAAAAGAGATCCTACGAAAGATAAAACGCTCTCCCCTGACTTCGCACTTCGCGGATACATTACTGCGCTTTTACAGAATCTTCAATAAAAATAACGCCTTAAAACTACCGTGATGTTCGTCACTGACTGTAAACTCCTTACGAAATTATCTCGCAAGTCATCAAGTGCGCAGTCTAAGATAACAACAAAAAAGGATTATGATTTCCTCCTCCTGCACTCGCCTTCAAATTTTTGCACCATCCCCACCAAGAGCCTTCCCCTCCAAAATGTCCCTCCCTCCTTCCTTTTAACAGGAGGCCGCTAAACTGCGCGCAGAATCCCTCGCGGGCCATGATCCGTTTCCATTTTTTGATTTAAATCCAGCACGAAATTCCCGTACCAAACTCTCCACTTAGCTACTCGCTAAGTAAAATTTTCTACTTGCACACGTTCGGTTGCTAACTTTGCAAGTTTTCAGGCTATAAAATCTGCAATATTCAAAGAAAACTGCCGGAAAATCCAAATATCTTTGTGAGAATTCTCACTGATGGCGAAGGAAAATCGCGGAAAAAACAGAGCACTGACTTCCTTTCCATGTTACTTATATATACAATCGATACACTTTTCAGACCAAACTGTAGTCCCTGGTCCAGCGGTTCAGCCCTCCATCAGCGAGTCTTTGTCCCGCTAATCTTTATTCTCTGTACATGGCCTTCAACTTAAAAGTGCCGGTTCAACGTCAACGACAACGTACACTGTTGTGTTCCCCTCAACCACGATCAATCACCTGCCTGCAGCCAATAATGTGTAATATGGGCAAGTTTATGGCTTGCACCATTGGACAATTATTGAAAAATTGAATTTGCAACTTTTCAAATGAAATTGGATTGTGGAATTTAAGGGAAAGAGACAAGTTGTTGAATTGTTTTTAAAAAATTGGATCTAATTGAAGAACGGCATGGGAGTTATGAAATACTTGTACAGACGGATAATCGGAAAAGCTAAAGGGTTAGAAAAGAAATATGAAGATGGAGGACTATTACACACTATTGGATGCATTCTTTGGCCAAATTGACCCTGGAAAAGGTGAATAAAATACTGCCCATCTCGCTAAACCGCGGACACCACAAACTGCAGGACACAACATGCCATACGGTATTTTAACTAGCTCATTGATAAATTTGATTGATGAACATAGCCTAACATTGGATCTTTGCGCATACGAACAGGAAGTGACCAACGAACATGGCTCACAAATTCTCAGGGACTGGCGAGTAAAAGCAATTAGGGTCATGGGGTAAGCTAAAATGAACGTTAGATGTTAGACGTAGACATATTTGCCTTAAGTATTTACGCATTCTATCCTGTTTTAGTTTTCAGAAAAAGGTGCGATACAATCCTTTCCACCTGAGGTGAGGAGGGAAACATATTGAATATGGTAAACATACGTAGTACGAGTTATCGAAGGACGTAGACAAGGAAATTTACACTTAACTATACGAATAATCTGATTTGTATTTCACTATTCAATTCCATCCTTCGCGATATCGTGGGCTCCACAAATCTTAGCTTCTGCAAGTGCAGTAACATACCCAAGTGATTCGACCCAAAATTTCCCCGTGAAATAGGTAGAAGAGACAACAATTTTCGGCAAAATTCTGGAAATTTGTAGACATATTTTGTAGGTAATATCTTTCCAGTGACTAGACAATGTGTTGATTTAAGTTGAGGTACGGTAACTAATTTTGTATCATAATTTAGAAGGTCCTTTTCCCAACTTCGAGATCGTTGTATTCGAATCCATCCCATGAGCTCAACATTGTTAGCAACTTATAAACGCATATTCTAAGATGAAAGTTACGACTGTAAGAAGAATATGAGCGCATAACATGGCCATGGTATTCTCTGTTGAATAACTTTCTTCATGTAACGAAACTTACATCTGATGTTCTTTGGAAATAATAACATAAAACTTATGCGATCAATATACATACGTATGGGAACCTTCCTTTAGTATTGACTCCTAACCCGACGAAAACTATTATGCAACTTTAAATATAAGAGAAGCTTAGGGAACAGCAGCCATGGATGGTCTAGACTAATTTCCCAGGCCGAAAATTTTGTATTTTACTTTAGCCTTAAATTCTGTTTTAAATAAGGAGATATGCTTTGATATTTGAACGCTTGTATGCAAAAATGTTGACTTGACTACTTTATATGTCTAGAAAGTCACCAAACTATCAAATTCTATTAGGATGCACATATTTTCGAAGCAGAAGGAGCAATTTTCCCAAAAGGTTTCGAATAAACCGAAAGACTTGAGTGAATCCGAGACCTCAAAAGGGACAGATTGAAGTCCAAGACTTCAATTTAACAGAAAAACAAGTCGGAATACCGGAAGCTCATGCTTCAGGTATAAAGGTTTTGTGTTCATCTTATCAACGCACATTTTTCTACCCGTATACAGCTACAAAACTACGAGACATACGTACATATTACAGCCGTAGATGTTACGCTAAACAAACAAACTGCCTATTTTCAAATACTGTACACATATATGTACGTATATAAATTGATCGTACCCATATTTCCGATTTACATCTTATATCTATCTGAATTAGGCTCTACCCGCAAAGTTCATTAGCACGCATATACTATATACCTACATACAAACATGTCTGGTTGGAGTAATTGATATATGCAAATGACTAAAAAACTAAAACAAAATAATTCTTTCCAACCCCATTCTTAAGAACTCATTTCGTTGTGGTATTGACGAATTGATATGTAATGATGACGTCATGCAGGTTAGATGTAGAGTGCATGAAATTCACGAAACATGGTAAAGTTTTACCCCCTATAACTTTGTTAATAATAGTTGGATTTTCTTCAAACTTGACCAAATTGTGCATTATATTCTACATTATACCCATGCCAAATTTTGTACTTCTGGGATGAACATAAGGGGGGTGCCGGGTAAATTTCTAAAATGTGGAAATATACTACTATTAACTTTATTTGTGCAGATATCGGCACCGGATATATTTTGAGGCCTAGATATCGTAGAGATGCACTACTGAGATTTTTTTCAGATTTTTCGGTTGGATAGGTTCTGAGAACGAGACCTGTTACACTTTTTGGGGGTCATATTTTGAGCCCTCACTCCCCTATGTTTCACCCAATATCAAATATTGAACCAGTTTCGAAAAGTACTAATTGAGACCTTTCATTTGATACCCCACATGGCCACATTTTATGAAAAAAAATTTTGCACCCTCCTTTCACATGTATGGAGAGCCCCCCCTTAAACTTAACACAAAATGGCGTCAGTTGCTGCATGTAAAGGGAACGGCAGATCACATACTCCTACCAATTTTCGTGACAATCGGTTCAGCCGTTTCCGAATAAATCGGCTGTGACAGACAGACAGACAGACAGACAGACAGACGGACAGACAGACAGACAGACAGACAGACAGACAGACAGACAGACAGACAGACAGACGGACAGACAGACATCGAATCGATTCTAATAAGGTTTTGTTTCACACAAAACCTTAAAAATGTGCTCTCGCTTCTTTTGCAGTTTGCAGCGGCTGTCACACCAAAAGTCTAAATAAAAGCAGATCGACCGTCCGACTAACAATGAGTCTCTCTGGAAATTCAAATGTTTCGATGGACGAAAGAAAATGGTGAACAGTAAATTCGTTAATCTGTAAGCCTCGGGTAAGGGCGGACCTCCTGGTAACGACCTTTGACTATCAAGGCACGAGTTGGCTTTTGGAATGCGCCTACTCGCCTCAAAGTAAATTTGAATATCATTCATCACGCGTATGTGTTTCCAGTCCTGATTCTTTCTTTCTTTCTTGAGAGTGCTGTCCATGCCCAGAAATTTTGCGTTTCAGATATGATAGATTCGCCAATTTTTTATGTAAGATAATTTGAGTGCCCAATGGTACCATTTTTACATGAGGAATGTGCGATGCCCATGTCCGAAAATTCACTTCAATGTCATACTGATATTTCATATCCTAGGGTGCAGCCATTTTATGCGAACGAGGTAAATTCGGCCTCATATAACTCATTTAACAGTTTAGTATAATAATCTCCATTATGGTATTTCTTATTTATAATTTTGTATTTCTAGGGTGACACCAATTTGTTTCTCCATAATCCTATTTCCAATTTCATGCTTCCCATCCCGACATTCAGTTACTTTAAAATATAAATTTTAAAATTATCATCATTTATCATTTATCATTTAAAATTGTTGATTCCATAGCCTACACAATGACGAAATCTATGAGCGATACCATGACCGTCCGGTTGTGGATAAAATCCGGCTCAATAGGCTACGGTGGGCGGGTCACTTAATCCGTATGGATGAAGATGATCCCACCCGGAAAGTCTATAAGGGCAATATCTATGGTAGGAAAAGAAGACGAGGCAGACCCTGCCTAAGATGGAGCGATGGCGTAGGCCAGGACACCAGACAGCTTTTAGGGATATCGAATTGGTGGACCTCGGCGCAAAACCGGGATGTCTGGAGTTCCTTATTAAGGCAGGCCTAGACCGGATACCGGTTGTTGCGCCGTTGATGATGATGATTTAAAATTGTTAAGAAGAAAATCTTAACAATTTTATTCTCAACTTTCAACTTTCCCCCTGAACCCTAAAATCCGTTTAAATTTTTTTTTGTTTATTGCAAAAATGGTGATCAACCTTTTCTGCTTTGGTTTTCACATAGACCTGATCATGTCACAGATTATTAAATGCATTCTTAGTGTTTGTTTCTGGCTAAAGCAAAATGTTGTGCAGGCAAATGCAAATGCGAATGCTGGGATATGGTGAGGTTTTCGTTGTTGCAAAAACGCTGGTTCGATGCAGAACTACCCCACGCAAAATATAGAAAAAATTGAAATACTTTTGATGTTGCCCCAGATGATGATGAACTCTGGCCTCATTGACTAGATTGAAAAATTAGTGGGACGTGAACGAGCGGTTACCGGTGAGTAAACTGGTTGTTTGGGTACTTCTAGGCTGGAGAAGCATAGTTTTTGTGATTTCGGTCTTAAATTTGCTTTCAACTGAAGATGGGATAGCCTTGAAGTATTCTAGCGGCTAGAAAAATATAAAAAGTCTAAATTTTCCTAGAATGTCGAAAAGATTTCCTATTTTTCTATTATTATCATAATATGCGAAATGTGCTCTTCCTCAATGCTCAACTCACTCAATAAGAGGACAGTTGATCAACAAAACACCGGTTGAAAATTAAAAATCTTTCTTTCGGCACTTTAGAAAAATTCAGTCGCTATTTTACTTTTCTAACTAAAAACAAGTCACATCAGTAGAGTCTTAGTCGCATTTCTAAAGTATTTTCAGGAGTGCTTGTGGATTCGGTGGAGGAAGTTAGAAAATAGTTATATTTCCAAAAAGCTGGAACAACCAGCAAGAAACTGAGCCCTCTCTGCCATTCATTTGTCATGATGGAGGATGGGTTACTTCATTGATAAACTTCAGCCGTTTATAAAAACTGACACCATTCAATTAAATGCCCGTTTATCCTTTTCATAAAAACAGAAAATTTATAAAACCAACAGAATACCAACCTAACTCCGATGTAAACCCATCCTTGAAGGACGTAGGGACGTAAGGTCACTTATTTCAGCTGGAGTTTTTTGTTTCTTTTTTTATTTACATAAATACATGATTTTTTCTATCGTTTTTAATTATATCCTGTTGATGTTGGATTTATTGGCTTAATAATAATTTTGAATTTGAAGCCAATATAGATCTTTATAGGACTCTATCTTCCCCTGCTCCCATCTAAGCCGATCATAATAAAATAAAGCTAACATCCTCCATTTTTGTGGCCTGAGGATGCCAAGTTTGAGCATCCCAAACGCGGCATCTCGTGAGCATCTAAGGCAGGAGGGACAGCAATTGAGTATATGATCAATCGTCGATCCTCCCACTCGATCGGAGTTTTACGTCTCCATGCGCGGTTGAGCCGTGGCGTTCCCTTTATATTTACATAAATACTTAAATAATAATTAAATAATATATTAACAAAATAAATTATAACAAATCCAAATAAATTACAACAAATTCAATTTAAATGCTATGCGCGCGATATTCCTTTGTATGTTTTTCAGATTCGAGTGTGAACACACCCATCGGGCTGAATTGTCTGAAATGAGCCCCTCCCCTTCCCATTCTAGAGGCTAGCTAGCAAAGTGTAGCTGTAGTTGTAGTGTAAGCGTAACTTCAATGTTTCTAGTATTAGGAAAAGCTCTCCCGTTTAGGTCAAACTTTAAACTACCGCCAACCCCACTTAAGTTATTGCAATTAATATACAATTGATAACTTCATTTGAACAGATATAGATATGGTGGTGTTTTGGGGTCTAGGTGTCATAGAGGTACACAATCAAAATTTTTTGTAAATTTCATTTGGACAGTCAGTTTAGACTCTTCAGGCCGGTGATCGAATGAAAAACGATCCGGCCCACCGCCAGGCATGTTTAGTTTGTTTAGGCTGTGAGAATTTTATAGGCATATATGTATATCGCTGGTAAAAATTGTGTAAATGTTCAGACACAAAAATATCTCAAATTTTATTTCAAAACCTTCCACGTCCAGAATTAAACTAGTCATGCCGCTTAGCATAACGGTACGTGAATAATTCTTTAATTTATCGGCGAGCTGAACGCAAATGGCGACTTTAATAACTTAGAAGTCGGATTGATCAAAGATCGCATACTATATACAACTAAGTGGGGTTCATTCCACTTCGGTATTTCACAAATTCGTCTGCAAGTTTTACGGTATACTGGTACGAATTCCGTGGAGTTCACTCTACTCTACCTTGAGTACCCCTGTTTTGAATTCCTATTTCCAATCTCCACATCCTATTACACCAAAAGCTTTAACATTAACATTAGTATTTTACATATTAATTAATTAATGTTTATTTTAATTTTATATAAGCATTTTAAAAACAAAACGCTCTCACCTTCTAATCCGAAACCCCAAAATTTACTTAAATACATATTTTCGGTGGAAACATAGAAATTTTCGAATATTCAAAAATGATCATTCACCTTTCCTTTTTGTTGCTGTTATCTCCACGCATTGTATGACCAGCTACGTACAGGTCATACGGTAGATTAGTAAACACATTTCTAGCAACTCTAATGCGAAACAAAAAAACCAAGTATTGTTATGAAAATAGCTATATTGTGGCAATGTTTGGATTATTGGTGTAGAAGGAGCCAGGGCCAGTTCGATGATTTTTTTCTCTGGTTCGGTTTTTCTTAGTGCGAGGAGTTGGAAAAGCGGTTGTTTATTTTTGTTCTGAAGGGTATCGGGAAGAAAGAGGTCAGCTATAGTGAACGCGAGTTATCGTTCAGTAGATTGAATGGTTGATGTTAGTTTTCTTTGTAAATGAAATTATCTCATTGCCTAATCCGTGTTGTAGGATTATGACTTTTCCAACATTGAATGTCTGCACAACCCAGTTGATAAGTTTATACACGCAGAAAGATGAAACGATTCCAAGTTTACACTGTTACTTCAATGTAAAGCGGCCTTTGGAATTCTGAGGGATAGCTTTATCGCGTTTCTTTCTTTTTTAAGATTTTCTGATTTGTTTCTTTCTTTTCATCTATATTTTATAATCTCTTTAATTCGTATTTTTTTCCAAGTTTTTTTCTTTTTCTTCTTTTTTTATTTGTTTTAATTCTATTTTGTAGCGCAAATTTATTCTTTTAGTTTTGATTTATTGAATTAAAGTGATGGAGCAAAGGTAAATCTTTGATTTGAGAATCCCTTTCTCTATTTTTCCTTCTAATAAAAGCGACACCCTCCATTTTTATGGCCAAAGGACACCAAGAAGGTAGGAAAAGACGCATCTCATGAATATGATTGAGGATGTGATCCGTCGTGGATCTCCTCCCTCGGATCCCGAATTTTACGTTCGCATGCGGGTGGTTCAAGGTTTTATGTGAAGCAAAACCTTATCAAAATCGGTTCAATATCTGTCTGTTCGTCTGTACTTCGGTCTGTTTGTCTGTCGGTAACACGCGATTTACTCGGAAGCGGTTGAACTGATTTTCACGAAATTTGGTGAGAACATATGGTCTGTGTGCCTTTACATGTGGCATGGAGATTAAGAGGGAGTGGAGCCTCATATATGCGAAAGGAGAGGTGCAATTTCTTTTTCCACAGGATTTGGTCACGCCGGGTATCAAACGAAAGGGCTCATTTAGTACTTTTCCAAAAATTGGGTGAAACTTGGAGGAGTGATGATTCAAAATATATGCCTAAAAAAATGGAGTAGGTTGCGTTCTCAGAACCTATCCAACTGAACAATATGAAAAAATTACAGTGACCTATACAAAGTGTAAGCTTCAAAATACATCCCATTCCGATATCTGCTCAAGTAAATTTAATAATAGCATCTCACTACAATATATTTTAAAAATATGCCTAAAATCCCCTCAAGTTCATTCTAGTAGTACGATCATCATTGGCATCAGTATAAGTAATAATATAAGACACAATTCTGGATAGTTTGAATGCAACCCAACTGTTACTAACAAAATTATAGGACGTCAAAGTTGTGTATTCCACGTGAATTCATTTTAATTCGACATGTTTGACGTCATCATCATATAAACTGAACTCATATCACACGCCATATACTGAATGGCGATCATACTATTTTGAGTAGCAACTTGCTCTGCTCTGTTCTTCAGTAGATAACAGGTTCACGACCACTCATCAGTGCAAACCAGTCTAGGTGTAAATCTGGCGCTCTCGACAATAATTCATTCATTCATTCATTCCTTGTCGAATTATGGATTAAACAAAGTAGAGCAAGGCTTTCCTCACGGTGGAAGCGTAGTATGCAGTAATATACAATGTTTATTTAGAATTAGCATAATATTTATGTCTTTAATATCTACATATGTACATCTGAAAGTGTGGAATACTTAGAATTTGTAGCAATCTGCGGAAACAAAAACATGCATAGAAAGTTCCTCACATAAGATGATATACCTGAAGCGACCAGCTGTCGGTATTCCGAATTGTTTTTATTTTTTCTTTAACGTCAGATGTATTTTCAGATAGGTCCACGCGATATTCGCCTGATTTGTAGAAGTTTGCAGAAGTTTTTAAAATGACACGTGAGGGACACAAGTACCCAAAATGGCTTCCCGAATTCCGGAGGTTGCCTAACATAGAGGCTTGCAAGCGTGCGTCGACGGGATACTTCAAGAGAGCTTTAGTATTTGCAGGCAGACTTTCATGATCAGTTTCGTCCGCTTTTTTAGGCGTTTGTCATAGCTCCCCTCTGGTTCGACTCCGGCCAAGTGAGATGCCATATGACCATGGGTAAGATTGGGACCCCAAATTAGTTATTAGTTAATGATTCAGACATTCAATAGGGAGACTAGGAACCTTAATAATAATAATAATCGTTGGCACAACAATCCATATTGGAACAGGGCCTTGAAGTGTGTTAGAGCACTTCATTCAAGACCGTAACGGTACACTACAGTAGACTGTAGGAGACAATGTGGTCAGCATTGCGCTCGCCCGAGATTATTACCCTGATTTGACTCAGGTACTCATTCACAGCTAAGTCGACTGGTATCCGACGTCAAATCACGATACAAATCCCTCTGCCACCAGCGAGATTTGAACTGCGACCTTCCGTACGACAGCCTTATGCTCTAACCACTCAGCTATCCGGACACTGACTAGGAACCTTGGGCGAAAAAAATCAATTTTATGCTTTGCAGTTGACTGGCGAAGGGAGTGGACCAGAAACATGTAGAATATACATACATTAGTATCGACTTTTATAATGAGGATGTGATAAGGCCAACTTAGTCTTATGGAATGTGCATAGTTCAGCGGCTCATCTATCAGTGATCTTCTGCTTTTCTGGACTGTCAAAATCTCAAATATCTAGCGAGATCTGGAGATATCACTGCAACGGAGTTCAGGACCAAGATATCGTTGATACGAACAGTAGAACATTCTTGAAAAAAAAGAATGACATGGAAAGCACATACCCACAATCTTGTGAGTTACGAAGGTACCATTTAAGCAGGAATAAATGTAGGTCATAATAAGACTCTCAAGAAAGATGTTATAGCACTTCGGGGATCAGAAACTCCAACATTCATCGGGGTCTTGAGATTGCGCTCGTTAAAAATGATTGATTTTTTTTTTAATTTAATTCGATCAATTGTTTTTTTAAATTTATTTACTTATTCACTATCGGTTTCGCTAAGACATCGGGGAATTTAGAGGCGGTCGATAATTTCCAATTTCAAACTGAAAATGCTCCTATATATATGCATATTTACGACAATAGCAAACCATTGTCTCTTCTTCAACAAAACGCATTCCATATGAATTATACATCAAAACATTTATTAAGATGCAACTTGGGGATAAACGCCATTAGATGCAAAATAGATAGCTGCCATATCAAAGAATAAGACCGGACAATAGTAAAATATCTTGATAATCATATGCAAGTTGAAATGTATAGCTTAATGTTAAGCATGAATATGAGAAATATTCACATTGCTCGCTTGAAATTGAAATTGAATGAGCAGATTGAAGTGTAAGAAATACAATGCATTACTAACGACTGGAGTCTGTACTGGGTTACATAGGTGTCTATTTAATGTAGTTTAATGTTCACATGAAGATAAAACAACTATAGAAGATAATATTTCGGTGATTTTCTATGATACTGATAGAAAATCCCATAGAGACTTGTAAATGCTACTGATGCAGTCCCATCTATAATACATGCCGAGCCTGCATTGCAAAACTTGTTGCTAGGAAATATTCCGTATGGTTGAAAATCAATTCTGCTTAGAATTTCAAATTTCTGGGTAATTTCCTAGGTTTGAAAATGAAAGACAATTTGTTTGACGTGCCAAAGCACTGTCAGGAAGACTCCATTAACTTGTACCAAATACCAAGTACTGAGCGACAGACATCAAAGGATTGGTTCTGAATAATTTCAAAAACTAATTGGCTCGGTCAATCTTATTTGCCTGTGACTCTGGCCCAGCGTTCATAACATTTTCAAAGAAAATCAAATTTGATATTACTTTATGCAGAATATTGAAATGTGTACAGTTTAGGTGAACCATTTGTTGCATACTGCAAATATTGGAAGCTATTATCAAATGTAACTAAAAGGAGTTTTTTGCATTCAGAGTTCCGCGTTTCTTGTAATATGTGCATTGGTGGTAAGGATATATTACAATACAATGCACGCAGAATTCAGAATACCTGACTGAGACTGACTTGAGGTCTTATAATCTCAGCTGATTCACTTTATTATAGCATTGATATATGCAGGCATATCGTTATACATATAGGATATATTCTGAGGTCCTGATGATATCTTAGGGCAGTAAGTTCACAGGAAATTGACCTAATATAACTTTGCTAGTAATTGCAGGTTCTGCGTGCAGTACCATGGCTTATATTAACGTTCATACCCATACTATGTTGTTTTCCTAGGATGAATTTAAGGGTTTGTTTTATCTGCTCTATTCTAGCAGATGTTGGTAAGGAATGTAATTTAATGCACACATTTTACTTAAGTGCTTTGTAGTGATTTTTTCCAGATAGTTTCTGAGAACGAGACCTGTAACACTTTACGTTGATCCTAACTGCCTTACGTTCTAGCTAATATGCATTCATTTAATACCCGACCTGACCATATTCTCTTAAAATAATATACACCGCTTTTCAAAGCTTTACACAAAAACATGCCACTTATTGCCTTCATAAGCATTGACAGAACACCTATTGTCACTTTATTTCGTGCCAATAGATTCCGCCGTGTTCGAGCAAATTGAGTGTGATGGACAGTCAGGAGGAATTGCCAGACATCCCATTAGGCACGAAACCCGTTGACGGAGAGGGACATATTTATTAGCGTATATAAATGTGTTCTTGAATTTTCTTTTGAGACGGTACATGGATAAAAGTTTGCTCACCTTTGGTACGTGGCTGCAAGGAGGATACTCAGAACATAAATCCACGCTGGAAGCCGAGGCAGTATCTTACGGTGAAGGGGGATATATACATATATCCGAATTGGTCATTACTCGCAAGACTCCTATTCATATATAGGCATGTCCCGTCTCCACCAATTAATACTGACATAGAAATAACTAAGAAAAGCAAACCGTATCTCAAACGGTTCACTTTATTGTGGGTTTTATGCACATATATCCCCATACATATAGAACATAGCCTAAGTATGATGTCCTCCGAGCAATAAATTCACAGAAAGTGGAAAACGACATATTATAACTTTGTTAGCAATTGTAGGATTTCTTTGAAAACCTTATCTCCTGTATCATACTTTATGTTCTTGTCTTCGTACATCTAGAATGAATTTAAAGGGATTTGTATACATTGTTAAAGTAAATTCTGAGAACGACACCTATTACACTTTATGGTACCTACATGTTAGTCCTAGCTCCCTTACCTCCAATATGAAATAAAAATTACAACAAGCTCTGAAAAAACTAATTGTGCCCTTTCACCAAAACATTACACTCAACATAAAAAAAAACACATTAAACTCAACACAAATTTACCTCCCTTCTCCGTTTTCTGAAGGGTTTCACATATCACAAAGTTTCTTCGAAATTTGTAATAATAGGCAAACCAACAGACCAAAGTGCGAATTCATCTAACAATTGAAGCTGATGCTGATCCGTAGAACGCAGAAGATTTCATGTTCGAACTGAATACATCCACGATGGACAAAAATAATGGCTTCGCACAAAAGTTAAAAATTCACTTGGGAAGAATGCCGCAGTGCCCGCTCAAAAACCTTAAATCTATATTCAGCGTCAGTATCTCACTGAGGAGACGTGCAGAGGAGGAATCTGCACTTCCTTGAAGGAACAATTCAGGTTGGAGTCCATTGTGAGTCTGCGATTCTTGGCTTCTTGAAAATATCGGTTTTCATAGGTAATCTCTCGTTAATTAGAACAGATTTCACCAAAGAGGTGCTTCCATGCTCCAATTAAGTATTCCATCGATACAATAGATGAGGAGAGAAAGGCTATAATTCCAGGGTGTGCAGGAACACCACTGGCTGTGTAATAGTATTACACAAAGGAAAGGAGAGGCGGGATAACCAACTTACTTCCATTGCAATCAATGTCTCCCGAAATTTAGAAAGACATTGATTGTAATGACAAAATGAGGTTTATTTAAATAAGCAGGGCTGTTCAGAACTTCATTGAGAAAACCACCTGAGAATCTGAGATGCCATTATAATTATGCCCTGGAGAAACCGCCGACGCGACGTAGGGTAGGATCGATCGGGGCAAAAAAGAAAGGAAGGAAAACCTTAAGTTGGTCATCCAGCGGAGCAGGAGTGAATTTTGGAAAGCATCTAGAGGATGGTGGTTATGCTCTTGAAAAGCAGTCAGTGCTTTTAAGCCTTGACTTGAGAGTTTGGACTAGTATATTCCGAGGAAAAGACGAAAACAGTCCTCATCACGAAGCTACCTATTCAAACTGGAAACCATACCATCATTTTGAAACGGACTACCAAATCAAATCAAATGCAAAAGGCACATTGATATCTTTGTTTTACAAAAAAACCCGATGGTTTGTTGCCAAAAGCTGCACCATGGAATGTGATTGCAGTAAAAACAACCATAAACTTCTGCATTTTGGCAGCCCACATACTCAATACGGTGCCGCATTGCCATCTCTGCGGGTTTCCGTGATGCCATTAAGGAAAGTTCACCATTATATTAGCTGATCGCACCATGTACACATCACACACAGGTCGAACCCATGCGGAGAAACATGCCTTCTGGCAACTTCTCGATGCAAAGACCTTTACCGTGACTTCTGATAACTATATCGGTATGGCAGGCGACCTCAATGGTCATGGTAATGGTGAAAAAGCAGACGGCAACAGGTGCCATGTTCGAAAAAGATTTGCAGCACGCAATGAGGGTGGTAAGCGTATAGTCAATTTTGCGAACACCCACAACCTTGTACTTATGAAAACATGGTTCACCAAACAATAGTATTATCTTCCTACATTTTATAATGGGAATAGTTCGTTTTCATGAGGTGCCGATATTTTACGACCGTCATTGGCTGCAAAGCGGTTTCCTATGCGACGATCGTACCTCAACGACGACAGTTGCTTGCCATCTTACGAATCAAGTCAACGATAAAACTGCATTAGGAACCCACTGGCCTGCTGCGCATTAAATGGTGGCGACTTTCGGAACAACCGTGAAACCAAGCTAAATAGACGATCCAAAGAGCGGCCTATACAATGTAGGTGATGTTTTCCTAGCGTCGAATAGCAAAAATGATCCTGAGCAAATTATTCAAAAGTAGAATGATCGCCTCAAGCAACATGGTCTGAATTTTTGCCGGTCGATCCTCATGAAACAGGTGCTATCCCTGTTAGTAGCATTGAGTTGCCCAGAACTGAGCGATGTAAATATCTCGGGTCAATGCTATCAGCCAATGGAGAACTGCGTTATGAAATTGCTTCACATAGCCTGGACAAAGTGGCGTTCCACTACTTGTGTTTTTTGTGATCGAGGTATCAATTAAAGTCTGAAATCTAAAATTTGCCGTCGTGTCGTTCGACCTGTCGCCCTCTACTTTTCTGAGTGTTGGCCGACTATAAAAGACATTGAACGGCTTCTTGCGGTAATTGGGACGAGGATCTTGTGCTGAACTAGTGGCGTGGCAGGCTTTGATCACATCCAAAATGAGGATATCCTCGGTCGAGATCAAAAATTGCAAGAAAGGCGTGTCATGTTATTCACGCTAATGAGAATTCGTTTACCAAGATTAGTCTGAACATCGAAGTCGGTCGAAGCAACTGTGGCTTGATACGCCGGATAAGGATTTGGAAGCCAAGTGACTGCATCCATATTCGCCCAACACGGCTTGCGAATGGACAAGGACTCACGAAAGAGAAGAAGCATTGGAAACGTTTAGAAAAGGGTACACGGACTGATCTCTGCCATGAAGGAATGGTGAGATCAATTATAATTTCACCCAGTTTCTCCTAAAATTTGGTGAGAAGATGTGGTCTACACGTGCAACAAGTGGCTCCATTTTGTGTTGCGAAAGAGGGAGGCGAAATGTTTTTATCAAAGAATATGGACATGTAGGGTATCAAATGAAAGGGCTCAGTAAGTACCTTCCGAAAATAGTGGGTGTGAGAACTCAAAATGTGCGCTTTAAAATCCAAAATGCTATCAATGAATATAGGTATGTCCACATATATATATATTTATGAAAAACGTTCAGACTTTATAACTGAAGCGTCCAGCTTCCGATATTCCGACTTATTTCTGATTCTAGTTTGTAGTGCAAATTTATTATTTTAGTTTTGGTTTATTGAATTATTGCAATGGAGTAAAACTAAACCTTTGATTGGAGGACTTTTTTCTCTATTTTCCTGTTTAATTTTCGCGAAATCATACTAATATAAATGGCACCGAAGGGAAGAGAAGCATCAATTTAGGGTTTTTTTCGATAGCTTCTCGCGATATTCCTCTTATTTGTATTAGTGCTTCCGGCACAGTCCCACCCATCGGTTTAAATTAAACTATTATAATTGAAATTTTGTAAAATGACACGTGAGGGACAGAAGTGTACAAAAGGGCTCCCCACATTCTGGAGGCTACTTAACCCAGAAGGGTGCAAGCGCATGTCGACGGGGCACTTCAGGAGAGCTTCAATATCTGCGAAAAGAAAAACTTGCATAGAAAGTTCCTCACATAGAATCATCACAAAAACCTTTGTACCTGCCCAGCTTCCGGTATTCAGACTTGTTCTACTATTTAAATAAATCTTGCCTATTATTAAACTTTTGTTTGAAATATAAACACAGTTCTACTATTTTTGTATTGACAAGACAATATGCTATACATAAGCAAATGGTAATTTAATTGCTATTTCAAAAACAGGACAAAATATTAGTTACCTTTTCCCAACCTAGGGATTTTTTTCCCTATCCCCTTTTCCATTGATTTTCTCTGTATATCAGTTGATTTTATTTCATCAAAGGGAAGTTTTTTGGTGAAATAAATGTTGAGTATTTTTTTGTGTTTCCGGAACACTCAGAGGCAGTATTTTGCCTGTCAACTAAATCTTGCAGGACCCATAAGAAAGCGAAGCAAAAGTTTCTACTAACAAACAGATTTAGAGAGAAACGTGTGGATAAATTATAATTTTTCAACTAGCTATAAAAAGATCACCCAATATCTTTCTCAAACTGTATCCAGTATTTTACTTCAGACTATGTAATTGAAAGGTAATTTGAGAGTAAATAAAAAATACATTTAGGTTGTTGCCTCAAAAGCAGCTGTACAAAGAGCTAATTGTAGTCCTTTGCATTCTTTCCTATAAAACCTTTTGCATTAGTCGGCACCCAATTTCAAGATGAGCACAACGTACCCGGACAAGGCTAATCCAAGGAGGATTTCGCGTGCAATTAGATTGCACGAGTGAGTTTCAATTGAAAAGCCCGGGATTTGGAAAGCCTTAGCGTTACAATGTACTTATGAGGACTCCTCCACATTCCACCACCAGAATTTGCTGTAAACACCGAAATGCTTTCCCGTGTTATCCGTACACTCACTGCAGCACTTCCATACATACTCTATGTATGAGCATACGAGTATGTTGCCACTACAAAACTTCCTTTGGCAGACAACAATGGAAGTAAATGCGGGTGGATGAATTTGAAATTAGGCGTTCTTTCTGAGTGATAAAGATGAAAAGTGAAATAAGGCAGTAGAGCACGAGGTAACCGCAGGGAACGGTATGTGTACCGCAGAATCTTGGAATAATAAATTTTAATGATAGCTAAACAATGTGCAACTGAATCCTGCTTGCGACTTGCTTCCGTGATGAGTAATATCACAGAAATGAACCAAGAATTGTTTCCTGTATATTCGGTTGTGCAGACCTTGAAGTGTACAAACTGAAATTCAAAACTTTGAATCAGACTTATCAGTGATTCCTAAGTAATCACACTATGCATATGGAACGATAGTGATTTAATTGCTTTTCCAATTTATAATTTCACTTTGAATGTCTGTACTTAGTCGTATGTGAACATGTGAGCACTAATAGCGTTCATCGTATTACTTGAATGTGATTTCATTCCCGCTTAATTAATCCATAGTTCAACGCTGACGACAGCCAACACTGACATCACGCGGAAATGAATACAGTTTTCCAGCTACATCTGGATGCACAATATTTCATTCGTATTCAAGCTTTGATGATTTATTGAAAACTATAGAGTAAATTTCAAAATTTATTTTTATTGCATACTCATGTGATCTATGCACTTAGTTCTGCAAACTGTAGCGCGTAAATGAATATTCGAAATAGTTGAATTACTTTTATGGATATTTACAACGACAAATGTATATGATCCTTTTCCAGATAACTCGTCTATGGTGTCTATGGATAGCATATCAACTTTTCAACGTTTGATTAGTATTCCAACCATAACAGAATCCTTGCTTTGGTGATGGATTAGAGCTCTTGGATAAAATTGAAATGGTTAAAATAGTATAGATACTTTGAAATTAGCGACCAGAGTATTTTTAATGTTTATTATTATTTCCCGGCGTGAGTTGCATTGCCAAAATGTGTGGCCCCGTGGCAGTATTATGTGAAACAAAACCTCATTACAATCCAGTCGATACTTGTCTGTTTGTTTGTCTGTCTGTCTATCAAACCCGATTTACTCGGAAACGGTTTAACCTATTACGACGAAATTAAGTAGGAACATGTAGTCTATGAATTCCTTTATATACAGGAATCATTTTATGCTGGAAGGCCATAAATGCGAAAGGATGGTGTTTTTTCGGGCTCGGTTAGTACTTTCAAAACTGATGGGTGGGGGAAGTATAGAGGGCTGAGGGTTCAATACGTATGCCCTGAAAAGGATAACAGGTCTCGTTCTCAGAATCTATCCTACCGAAAAATCAGAAAAAATTCACAATGACGCATTTATACGAAATCTGTAATAATAGCGTATGAGCATATTTTAGAAGTTTATCTGAAAATTCCCCTTAAGTTTATAGTGAAAGTGGAAAGTTTGAAGGGAATGCATCTATTATTAGAAAAGTTAAAAAAGGTTAAGATTTTGTATTTCACGTGAATTTATCGCACTCTAAGAAGTCGTCGTCATATAAGTGAACTCATAGGAATGATAGAGTTGGAGTTTGGATAAACGTATATCAAAGCATATTTTGAATTTTTAACTACATACGAATGAAAAAACGTGCTGAGGAAATTTTTCTCATAAGCTGAAAACGAAACATTTATACCCAAAGCCAACCAGCCCAGTTGTTTATTTGACATCAGAGAAAGCAAAATGTTTAACAGCTAACGGTGAAGGATGGTTCAAACCCCTGTTCAGATCCAGCAGATACAATTACAGGCCAACATAAATCAGTCTGGATGCAGAAACCCCTCGCCAACGAACTTCGTTAGCAGATCGTTACAGTTATCGGGAAAAACAGACCAGCTCTACTCAAACTAGAAAATATCTCATTGCAGTCACTTACACAGCCAGAATGGAGAAGCTTTTAATAATCAAACAAACAAACTGATCGTGGAGCTAATGGAGTTCATCAATAAGGAAACCATCAGAAAACTAAGTTCGGGCTACCGAAGTATCCTAAAACAAAAAGATGGCAAGCACAATAAGAAGAATAAAAATATCGGCGGATAGATCGGCTTAAATATCGCCAAATTCTGTTCCTCTATAGGAGTATTTTACCCCTGGGCAAGTATATGTTCGAGGGGTTCCGTGAAGGTGAAGGTCAGAATCGCGAAATAACTGAGAAACCAGCTAAATTTACGCTAACCGACTCGGAAAAGAAAAGAAGGCAGAAAGAAAAATTTAGTTTACTCATTACTGATGGAAATACTTTGTCAAGATTGAAGTCGGAGGTGTGAACAATCAGAACGATTTACAACTCAGCCTTGTCTTTTTTTGTGTCAAAAAGCTTGATAAGCTTGTATATACATATTTGTTTTGCCTTGGTTGTTTTATCAATTATATGGATATAAGATATATAGAATGAGTGTAACAATAGGGAGAAAGAAGATTTCTGAGAAACCGATACTTATATTGGCATTTTGCTGAACAAACAGTTTTTATTTTATTATACAAGCAGTGTTGCTGTTTTTTGTTATTAGACATATAAACCAAACTCAACCAAACCCTTCAAGAAAGACGAACATTATAAATTTTGATAAATTGTCTATGCTATAGTGATTAGTTGTTTCTAGATGCAGTACGTTGGAGTTGTACAGTCTAGACCCATATTTTTAAGTTTTTTCGTAAAACAAAACCTTATTAAAATGGAGTCGCGCCATTTTGTGTTGAGTTTAGAGGGGAGGGCTCCCCATATACTATATATGGAGGGTGCAAATTTTTTTTCCGCAGAATGTAACCATGTGGCGTATCAAATGAAAGGGTTCATTTAGTACTTTTCGAAACTAGTCCCATATTTGATATCGGATGAAACATAGGGGAGTTTAGGTTCAATATATGACCATCAAAAAGTGTAACCGGTCTCGTTCTCAGAACCTATCCAACCGAAAAATCTGAAAATATCGCAGTGGTGTATCTAAACGAAATACATCCCGTTCCGATATCTGCACAAATAAAATTATTAATAGTATATTAGCATATTTTAGAAATGTAGCCGCTTAAGTTCATACTAGAACTAAAAAATTTGGCATAAGCGCAAGGGATAACATAAGACTTAATTTTGGGAAATCCAACCATCATTATCAAAGTTATAGAACTTTCACTTTTTTTGTGTGAATTTCATGCATTCTAAATTATTAGAATTATTAATGCCAAATGGTTGGATATAGGAGCAAGCTTCTTCCAGTGTTTTGTGTTTTTTTTTGCTGCATTTCGGTTGCGCGATTTGCCGTCGTTCGGAAGAAAACGAACTTCGGTCATCACTGAGGGAATAGTAGTTTGAGCGAAAGAGCAAACTTCGGTCTGCTATAACTTTGTTAATAATAGTAGGATTTCCACCAAACTTTCTAGAATGCCGCTAGATATTAAAACTTATATTGCTGCAATTGTGAGGACCAAGCATGAACTGAACGGGGTTTTCAGTAAATTTTCAAAATATAATAATATACTACATATCATCAGGGCATATACGGAAAGGAAGAGGATTTCGGAGCTTGGTTACTATATATATAAACCACCATAATTTTTTAGATCTGTGCTACGTACTTTTTAAGAATGAATCCTTGAAGTAATTGCCTCCTCAGTCAATGTCGAAGCTAATACCTGCCTCAGAAAGTACTAACGGAGGCCTTTCATATGGCATCCCACAAGGCAATATTATGTGAAAAAATTGTATACCCCTGCTTTAGATGTAGGGGGATCCCACTTTTAGTTCAATGCGCAGCAATGTAATTCACCGCAAAAGTGCGGATGTACACTTCCAATCTTTCTACCGAATTTCGTGTTAAGGAGTGTGGTGGTGGCTGAGAAAAGCGCATTTGACATACAGAGAGACAGCAAGTAAACCTATTTTAATAAGGTTTGTTTTCAACAAAACCTTAAAAGCAGATCAAAAAATTCTCACCGACTTTTGAACTGAATTCAGTGGGAATGAGGATTTTAGAAGTGATTGTGTAAACTAACTTTTTAAGGAGTTCTCGTCCAAAATTACATTAATGTAAAATACTGTAATTGCATTTTCCGGTTTTCTATCCTTTCTTGGAAACTGTCCTGTCGTAGTTGTACGGTTCTCAGTGCGACACCAGAGAATTTCGCTGTGATTAAATTTAGATAAAAATTTGAGGAAACTCACCCTAATTACAAGCTTCCTCTGCACCGTTTGAGGCCCATCTGCCATTGATTTTCTTATCTCTTGATTGTCAATAGGAACCGCCTAACAGCATAATTTCGGTTCCGGTGGGAGATGCTTTTTGCCGAAAATTATTTTAAAAAGTATTGCATCTCCGTTGATTTGAGTGACAGTTGGTGCCTTAAGGATGGAATTTCGGTAAATCCAAATAAAGCTACACGGGTACTGTATTATTTCCAAAAAAAAAATGTTATTGTTCTCTGCTTTCCGGAGATGAGGGGTGCAACTCAACTCTAGGAAGAAGTGAAATATCTGAGAGTTATTCTAGATAAGAAGCTTCCATGGAACAACCACGTAGAATTAAAGATGAAACGAACTTTCATACGTTGTGCAGAACGACCTTTGCCTCAACTTGGGGACTTAGCCCTCAGGTCATTAGGCGAATGTTGGCTTATGTATCCGTAGTGTGGTGAAACAAAAGGGTTTTCACTGTAAACTAGCCACACTGCAAAGAACTGTAAGTCTGGGGGGTCGGCGCCATGAACATGACATCTTGAGCAGCTTTCAGTGCATTATTTTGAAGCTCTTGGATATTTATCAAATGAGAGCAGCTTATAGCCTAATTCGTTTAGGTATTTTGGGGAAACAACGAAAGTGAGGGGTACAGAGCACTTAAAGAGTTATATAGAGATCTGAATCCAGCCTTTACAATGTCTTCTAATTCATCCGTTTGGTAGAAGATATAAAGTTATCCTTAAACATGTAGAAATCTGGGAAGTCCCAGAAAAATACGTGACAGGATATACGGAAGTCTTCTACACTCAAAAACAAAACAGATTTCTATAGAGAGAGTCTACCTCCCGAGTAAAAACGAGAAGTGGGCTTTTACTTTGGGGCAATATATCTTTCAGTCTGAAGTGTATGCGATCCTTAGGGCAACAACCTGGGTGATTGGCGAGGGTATTGAGCAGTCCCCCCCCCCTCACAATGGAATCAATCAATGGAGTGTCTGTAGCATGCAATGCTACTATCAAAACCTAGGAACAAGCTTCCCATTATGATAACATAAATGGCTGTGCCAAAATGCTACCTGTCAGACTTAAGCAAACATACTGGAAAGATTATACTGCCGAAAAAGCAGGAAGTATTGTGGGCATGGCCATGATTCACTAGCAGGGCAAACGTTCAGAATAGGGTTTCTCCAAGATGATACGTAGCTACCCTGCAATAAGGAAGCGGGTTCCACAGAATGTTCATATATATGTAGATTTTGGCAATAATTTTCTGATCTATGCAACGAACACGGTCTTAATAATGGCAGCTCTGATTGTCCAAAATTTCTAAGTGTCTGAAGTTTTTACTCTCTTCCTCTTCCCTCTCTGCTCCGGCTACAGCATCATCCGGATAGTTAACAGGAAGGCCTGCGGAATTTTGACTGATGGGCGCCACATTATATTGAAGAATTGCGTGGTAATATTGATATCCGCTTCTCTCGGGTTTATCTAAACTAAACTTCTAAGCAATTTTGCAATAGGAGAATATTCTTATTAGGTCGACAATAAAAATAGAGAGAGAAAGAGCGAGATCTGCCGCAGCATATCGAAGTACATATTTCGAAGTAAACTTCACTATCGTAGTGTTCTGAAAAGTTATCCTAAAACCAAATTGACCGCGAAAAAATAAAATAGATCTATGACTGTAGTAACCCGGGTGTTTGGATGACCACTCCGAGTAGGTGAGTGCCAATATTGTAAAATCCAAGATCTGCTGTGTATTTTTTGTCATAACAAAACAATCACTTCGGTAAAATTTTCCGGGGCGAGAGGAGTACACCCCCTTATAAAATAGGCAATCAAATCCCACACTTTTGGATGAAATCCTTTCTTGTCATCGCAAATAGATTAACGAGGCATCTAACGAGGCCGAAATCATAACACTCGTCAGCCGCTGCTCTATTTCTTGCAGTTTTAATACAACTACCCTTCTTGAGGTAACAAATGTGAAAGAAAACAATGATTGTCGAGGAAGTAATTAAAAATATATTTTGTATCCTCCTTACCATCAATCAATGGTTCATATTATTGCGGGGTTAATGGAAGTTGTCGCACTTTGTGTTCTATCTGCCACTTATTTGAGCAAATTGTAAGTAATCAGAAGCACGACCATCATGGTCACTTTATCCAGTGATACTTCATTAAGAAATTTTACGTTAAAACTCTACAAATCCTTCGTGGAGATAAATATTTAGGCAGTCAAGTTTCACACAAATACTTTTATCTCCACATCAAATAAAGTTATAAAAGTTACTTCACTCGTCCTTAATGTTAAGATCTCGAAACGTGACAATAAATTTTCGACTTAACCTACTATTCCTACGTGATATTTACGTTTGAGGGCAATTGCCAACAAATATACAAACCTTGTAACTTTTGAGTAAGTTCAAGCTTAAGCATGTGACCAAATGTAGTCAGTGCGGAAGAGGTGACAAAAATCCGTCTTGCTACTGCAACTTGGAAGAATTTTATTTGTTTGAAAGTTGATTAGTGTAGAAAGTTGTCAGGAAAGTTTGGTTATTGCAAAATGAACTTCTTGTGGAAACAAGGTGAACATTACATTTCGTATTAGCCATAGTTGCAAGGATTCGGGTTCGCATTCCTGAGTTTCTCTTCAGTTTCGAAATAGTTTTGGTGCTAATGAGTTTTCAGTAAATGTAAACATACATATGTATGTACACATCCAGGTTAAACGCCAGAGAGCAAATAAGGAATAACGACACTTTTCTGGAAATCACAATCACAGAATAATTTATTCGGGGTAAACATTTACTTACTGTTAACTACAAAAACCGATATAAGATGGTAGTTATATTAAATTGCAGAAGATAGATCTTCCTTTTATAAATGATATAAGATAACGCCATTGGACCAGGCTGCAAAGAGTTGCTGCCCTTAAGGATTCTAAATAGAGCCAGTTAAAGTAACGCAAGAAATCCATAAATGTGGAAATGAAAATATTTAAAGCTGTAAGCAAGGTCGCGGATAGAGCTGTCAATCATGCCGTTGGACGCGTGCATCACTTATAGATATTCGATATAAAAGTGGACGTCGAAGGAACCCGGACAAATGGCTAGTCTAAGTGAAATTGCTTTCAGAATTCAGAAAGTGGTTAAGGTTTTGTGTGAAACAACCAATTTACTGGGAAACGCTGAACAAAATTTGATGAAAATATGTGGTCTATGTATGTGCTCCTTCACATGCAACTAGTGGGGCAATTTTGTGTTAAGTTTGAAGGGGGCTCCCCATACATGCGAAAGGGGACTGTATATTTTTTTCCACAGAATATGGTCATGTGGGATATCAAAAGAAAGGGCTCGAATAGTACTTCCCGAAACTTATTGGGTCTCTTATTGGATAAAAAATAGCGGGATGGGGCTCAAAATGTGTGCCCCAAAAAGTGAAACAGATCTCGTTCTCAGTACCCATCTAACCAAAAAATCTGAAAAAAATCACAGTGATGCATCTATATGAAATCTAGGCCTCAAAACACATCCTGTTCCGATATGGCCACAAATAAAGTTAACAATAGTATATTACCAAGTTTTAGAAATTTACCGGAAAACCGTCTTTAGTTCATCCCAGAAATACAAAATTTGGAAGCAGCAAGGCAATAATATAGGAAATAGTTCTGAAAGCAATCTAACTATTATTAACAAAGTTATAGAAGGTCAAAGTTTCGCATTAAAGGTAAATTTATTGCACCCTAAGGCGTATATGACATCATCATCATATAAAGTGAACTTATATGAATCGCGTGGTCCATGGGGACGTTTTAGTTTTCCTTTTTAGGCTGTTTTTAGTTATTTACATCAGTGTCAATTACAGGTAGACATGTGTATGTATATAAAGCGTCCGGGTAGTAACCAATATAATAGACATGTGTGTACCTGGTTACCAGCGGGTTTTAATTTACGTACGTACGTGTACAGAGTAAAGTGGAAATGCGTGAAGATGCGTTAGATCAATTTATCAATTTACGAATCGTGCATAGAGAGTCGCTCACATAATATGAACACAAGATCAACAGAGATATAACACAAGTGGGTAACCGGAACCTGGACACTTCAAATATGAAAGGTTTTGTGTATTCCTTATATAAAAATATTTGAGTCGATATTTGTCCCATTTGTACCTAGCACGGAATGTATATGTATATATTATGTAAAAATGTTCACTTTAGCGTGAGACTGTCATTCGAAATCTTAGAATTTGCACTGAAGCGACAACTTAACTAAATTCGTTAATAATAGTATGATTTCCACCAAACTTGGTATAATCTTACTTGATATTACAACCAGTGTTGACTTTTTAGTATCATAGGTAACTGTACTTCAGTACTTTTTCGCATTTTGTAGTACTTTTTTTAGTTAAATAGATAGATTGGTTTCGATGAAAGCAGCCCACCGTATCAAAAACGGTATAAAATAACACACTAAGTTGGACATAAAGTGGAAGGACCTGGAAAGAGTACTGTTGGCTAACGAAGTTTCATAGTGCCCGGTACGAGAAAAACCGCTCTTCCCCGAAAATCACCGAAAAGACAGCCTATTATAAAAATCTTAGACTCTGGGTAAGTTTGATTTTAGCTTAAATCGACAGGAGTGAAGTGAATCAGAGCGAGCGATTGGTATGTGCTGAGCTTTCGTTTGTTGCGAAATTCCAACTTAGGCATAGAATAACACTTTTTTTCAAGTAGGATAGCAACTCTTAGTACGATACCTTCTCGGCTCTCGTATGATGTCAAACGCAGACTCTATATCATGATTGTTGTCTAAGATAGAGATTCAAGCTCAATTTGGTTGGCTTTTGTGCTCGGTTAAGTTCATTTTGAAGATTTTGTGTTAAACAAAACCTTATTAAAATCGGCTTACTGTCTGTCTGTCCGTCTTTTGCATTTTTCTCGGAGACGGTTGTAGCGATTGACACGATGACGATGGAAACGATGGAAAGATGGGAACTGTGATCGCCCACGCATACAGTGAGCTAAGTGAGGTATCAAATGAAAGGTCTCGGCGAGTGCTTTTCGAAGCCAGTCTTAGTTTTGACATTTGTTGGAAAAGTGGAGAGTACGGACGATTGAAAGTGATCATTCCTCTAACGAACCCATTCTCAGAAACTACTCAACGGAAAAATCTGAAAAAAATCAAGAGGCTGCCATCATATGATGCCTAGGCTCCGAAATACGCAACATACCGATACTTGTTCCAATAAAGTTAATAATAGTATGTTGCTGTATTTTTTAGTAATTGGCCGCAAAACTCCCCTTAAGTTCATCCTAGCACCACATGCAGCAACGTAGGCTATAATATAGAGCATGATCCTACCTAGTTTGGTGGAAATCGCACTATTTCTAACAAAGTTATAATAGGACAAAGTTGTCGCTTCTGTTCAAATTCAAGACATTGAATGCCAATGTCACTTGAAAGTGGATATTTTCATATTCACATTTCTTTATAAAAGAAATTTATAAAACCTGAAGCGTCCAGCTTCCGGTTTCCTGACTTATTTTTATCTTCCTTGTGCTATCTGTGTATTTTCGTTGTGCCGTCTCATACGTATTCAGATGCGGGCGGTGAAAAAAAAAACAATTATATCCACCTTAAATTCAGTATAAAATGATGTAATTCAATTCATGCGTGGCCGCTCACAGTTCTTACCTTCCCACCAAATTTGGTGTCAATTGGTACAGATTTTTCTGAGATAAGTGCGGGTAACCGACAGACAGACAATCAGGAGTCTCAAACTGGACGAAATTCTAGGGTTTCGTGAAGGAGAGTATGTAATAGAGTCCAAGCTTTTCATCAAATACCTCGGCGTTATGCTGGATCAGTGGTTGACCTTGAAGGAACATTTGAAATACGCGGGCGTGAAAAGAGTTAACAAGCGTTAATTGACATGTTGCCCAATATTGGAGGACCCAAACTACCGAGGAAGCGGTGGCTAGCCAAAGTGTATTCCTTCACTTTTGCTGGAGGACAATATTATTCCCAATATTCAGGCGTATAGGAGAAAATTATTTTCAGCATATCGTCCGAGCGCGTTAAGAGTCACTAGCACGTTCCGAACAACGACAGAGGAAGCTGCTTTCATAGTCAGGGGAATGGTGTCCACTGATATTTTGGCTGAGGAGATGCGAAGATTATATAACGCAGTGACCAGATTGCCGCAGATCGACGACTGGAAGAGAGACCGTGCACAATGAGAGTGTAGCAGGAACGTTGGGATAATTACCATAAGGGGAGTTGGAAGTGCAGGCTGATTCCACATATCCAGCTTTGAATTATGCTCTGTCGTGGAGGTGTCCACTATCACTTGACTCAGTTTCTGAATGGGCATAGTGGATACCGTAGGTATTTACATCTCTTTGTGCAAGACGATTCTCCATTCTCTCCTAAATGTCTAAACGAATACAAGAACCCAACGCGCATACTTTTCGTGTCTCCCACATTCGCAAATGAGAAGGAGTAGCTTGAATTTCTTTTTACCAGACCCTCACAAATGGAGTCGATCATTCTGAAAATGCTCGAATCCCAAGGAATGAGGAATGCAATTAGTGGCACCATGGAGCGCTTACAAAAAAAACACAGGGAGGGAACAATTCTCACCGTAGGAGTAAGCCGGTAAAACTTTAAATTGCCCCACAATGTAATGTCTTTCGATAGTTCCGCGGGGTACAGTGATTGAGGAAAGGGTTAAAACCACACATTGTGGCCTTCATAAATCTCAAGTGCATAGAAAACTCACTTTGAAAATGATAGAAATTAGAATGGAAATGAATTATTCAGATACTTTAAAAAAATCATTTTGAAGTCTATCGGAATCACAGCCAAAGTAACCATCAATATTTGCGATAAGAAATTCGGCAATAGAGAGGCTAGAAAATAAAACGTACGGAACGATTATTTATGTAGATTAAAGGCCAAAAGTGACGTAATAAAAGGAGTAACTGCAGAGAAACCCGATCAAAAAAGCTCGCACTTTAATTGAATTAAACAGAAAAATGTATAGCAATAAATTCACTACATTATCCAGTGTTACTGGCTTTCCGGACTTCATCTGAGATTTATGTTTAGCACAAGGAGATGTTAGATAGATATTTTCATTTCCGCAGACTAGAATAAGAGAGAGAGCAAAATAAGAAAATAATTGTCTAGAATATTTAAAGGTTGCACAGAAGAAAACAAAGTTGGTTATATGACAACACAGCAGTTCCAGTGGGAAGCTGAAAGGCACTTATTTTGTCACGAGAGTAGATGGGAGAGATCCGGGTGAGAAACGATTGCAAGAGCCGAATAGTGAGCACCGATTTCAAAGCGTGTAAATATTTACATAGAGAAGTGCAACAAATCAATTTTCCGCAATGCTTGACAATGCAAAGTTCAGGATATGGTTACTTTGATTGGGACAAAGCATGGAAAGCGATGAACTGGTATCCATCGCTCTCTCAGTGAGTTCTTCAATGTGATTATTGAGGAAGATATAACTACATCTCACTAGCAAGAAAGCGCTGCCGTTCCAATACGCAACATAACCCTATTCGTGAAACTGCTCAGATAACCATTTGTCAAGATCTACGAATGTAATACACGCTGTTCTGTTACTCATGGAGAGAAAGCGTTTGACGATGAATCATAGAACTCATCTGGTATTCTCTATAACAGTACCTAGTGCCAGAAGAACTCATGGGCTGTGCTCAATTGCTCTATCATGATGCGAAAAGCACAATTCGAAGTGGGGTAATAGACAGTAATGGTATCACTACCGCTGTCCTTACCTTCGACTAAAACTGAACCATCCGTGCACTGATCCTGAGTAAATTATTCTTACTGTTAAATTCGAGATGGGATCTAATTTTGAGAAAGGATCGAACAAGTTTTGAAAAATTTACAAAACGATTAAAAAGCAAGAAGCAAACCAATCCCATCTTTAGGTATTGAAGGGAAACTAATAATCAGTGATTTGGAAAAATTAAAACGCTTGAGAAATATGAAAGCATCCGAATGTGACAAGTTCAAGTGTTTGTTCTAAAAAACTCAACAAAAAAAGCAATAATTCTTCTGGCCTTCAACTTTAAGTGCTGTCTTAAGCGTCCATACTTCCCGACAGCTTGGAAAACAGTAATCATGACGCCGATAGTCAAAAGGGCGATGAGCAAAACTCATCCAAAAAAAATGTATCGTCTTCTACTAAATCTACTTTTTACTTTTACGTCCCACAATAAAGAAATTATTCGAAAAAAATAGAAATCAATGGAATGATCTCGGATTTTCAGTTCCGTTTCCGACCTGAACTTTCTACCACCCGCGAGCTTCTCAGAGTAATTAGTGACATCCAACAAGTTTTTCACGCAAAAATAAGGAGAAATGGTTCAACGATATTGAGAAAGCATTTGAACTAGTATGGTATGATGCGATCATATGCAATATGATTTGGTTTAAGTTCTCACTATATCTTATTTTAATTATTAAATCCTTCCTTGCGAATCATCCATGTAGCGTGAAACATTTCCCGTCAGAGAAAATATATTGTTGAGGGTCTGAAAGTGCGTATATTCGTTATATCCACGTATTTGCAGGAAAACTCAACTTTGGCAATCGAACAAATTGTTATTAAAAGAAACTACTATCCTGCCAATTGTGATCTCTGCTGCCCCAGGATGCATATGCAGCTTTACTTAAACGCTCAAAAGGGAAGTTTTGTTACTAAAGATTTTCTTTTGTGTACAGTTTTCTTTGTAGTAGTACAAAATTGTATAAAGTCAAAATCCTGATCTTTGAAATTAACATCTACGATTGTATACCTGGATTATAGTGAATAAAGATATTATTATTATTATTCTAAATACATAAGGATAGTGCAGTTTACAATTCAAAAACTAATATCATTACCTCGTAGAAAAAAGCTCACCTGCAGGAAGAATAAAATCAGGTCAGGGAACCTTCCAAACACGCATAGCTCTTCTTCACCCATTAATGATATGTTAATAGGACTTAGCACAGTTCGCTTCTCGCCGTATACACCATGAAGCTCTTTTCTTGGATATTTTTAAAATTCAAAATGCGGGAACCTTTCTGACCCAATTTTTACACCTTTCAAAGTCCCCAAACAAAGCACATCTGTATTTGCCTAATCAATTCATTGTAATGGCGACTGTTCTGCATAAAGCGGCTTAACTAAATGGGATCCTTTTGATACCGCTTTGAAGGAAAATGTGCACCCCAAATATACGACTAAAAAACTTTTTGAATAAATCAAGGAATAATATCTGCCATAATTCCTCCCCTCCACGTCAAACATTGCAAGGATATATTTTTGTGTAAAATACACGTTTTTATCAAAAAGGGAGAATCATACATACCTGGCAAATATTAGCATAACGCTGCAAAGAATCGTCACGAAGGACAAAGAAAGAGGAAGTCGAACTCAAGTTGGATGTAGGACGTAAATCAATTTATTTTATTTATGATCAATGCGAATTTCAAATAAGGCCTTGGATTGGCCACTGCATGGAATTTACCTTTCCTATTTCTCAGCAGAATGTCGTTCACCAGAGCGATAATGAAGAGGTGGGAAGGAACCGAAATGTGCATATTTCTAACATATCTCGGAAGGTTCGCTATAAGCGAAGAAATGACTTCAGGATTTTGCGAAATTTATTCCAAAAAGTTTTGATCGATGTTGGCTTGATGAAGGGTCTAACTCAATAATCTAAAATTATGTGTATTGTTTGGGGTTGAGGGTTGGATATAGATTTCGAGAAGACAATTGATGCTTTTTGTTAAGAGTTTGATTCCCTTTCTAAATTACGCTTTGATGTTTTGATCTAGAAGGAAGAGGGATGGACAACAAAGAAGCAATCTGCATTTAAGTATGTTTGGACCGATTAGATGAAAGAGCGGTTTCTTCTCTCCTCGCGTGAATTGTAGCGACAGCAGTGCCAAAGTTTACTTAAAAGGCTCAACATTTTTCTCCAACTCGTAAAACTTGCACACTTTACTTAGTAAAAGTTTTCGTGCAACTTAAGAGAAAAATTAAAAGGGAGGATTACTACCGTGATAAGATTTAAACATGATTTTTGTGATGTCGTCAAGAAGCAAAGCACCGGGTTCCCCTAGAAGTCCTGAACGAGATCCACAAGAATATTCTGTTCTAATGGCAGAGGTAAAAATTGGGCGGTAAAAAGAGATCAATTCGGCTTGGACAAGCGAGCGACAGCATTGCAGGCAACTCAGAGAAACCCCCAGTAAGCCTGCAAAAGCCATCCATTGAGCCAATAAAAGAAGCTGTACCTGGAAATTTGAAAATATCACCTGTATAGGTATACATTTAATTTGTACCTTAAAATGGAAGTCACTCTGATATTTTGAAATAAAGTTGATGGAAATCCTCTTGAAATTCTTGCTAGACAATTTTTATCACTGAAGAATACCATCATCATTAAACGGCGCAACAACCGGTATCGGGTCTAGGCCTGCCCTAATAAGGAACTCCAGACATCCCGGTTTTGCGCCGAGGTCCACCAATTCGATATCCCTACGCCAACGCTCCACCTCAGGCAGGGTCTGCCTCATCTTCTTTTTTACCATAGATATTGCCCTTATAGATTTTGCGGGCTGGCTCATCCTCATTCATACGGATTAAGTGACCCGCCCACTGCAACCTGTTGAGGCGGATTGTATCCACTACCGTCGTCGTCGTGGTATTACTCATAGATTTCGACGTTATGTGAGCTACGGAATCGTCCATCCTCATGTAGGGAGCCAAAAATTCTTCGGAGGACTCATCTCTTGAACGCTACCAAGAGTTCGCAGTTTATTTTGTTAAGAATAAAGGCAAGATCATAGTCTTATACAGTAAGAGCTTTGACCCTATGGTGAGACGTTTCGAGGGAAACAGTTTTTATAAGCTGAAGTAGGCTCTGTTGGCTGTCAACACCCGTGCACGGATTTCATCGTCATAGCTGTTATCGGTTGAGATTTTCGACCCTAGATAGAAGAAATTATCAGCGGTCTCAAAGTTGTAGTCTCCTATCTTCATTGTTTTCATTTGTCCAGCGCGATTCGACGTTGTTTGTTCTTTCGGTTTTGGCGCGGACGTTGCCACCATGTACTTTGTCTTGCTTTCATTAATGTGTACCCCAAGATCTCGCGTCAACCGCCGCCTGCTCCATTTGGACGGAAGGTAGACTGTTCATCTCGGGTTGTTCTTCCCATGATGTCGATATCGTCAGCGTAGGCCAGTAGCTAGGTGGACTTGAAGAGGATGGTGCCCCTTGCATTTACATCCGCATTGCGAATCACTTTCTCCAGGGCCAGATTGAAGAGGACACATGATAGGGCATATAATCGGCTAATAAAGTAGGAATGTTGTTGTAAATCCCACTATTATAATTGAACTTTAGGAATGGATTAAGAGGTTTTTTGTCTCAATATAATTAGTGCACATAACAGTGAAGTAAACTATTCGCAATCACTCTCAGTCGCATCCAAGAGCAAAGATTAGGCAGTATTTTGTGAGTTACCTCCGCCCCTAACGAAAGGATTCTTAAGTGGCAGAACCTTCTCAGCCTTCTCACGTAATGTACATGTTTTCAACTCATTTCAATATCAATGGGAATTTTTTCCTGTGTTTGGCGGTATTTCAGTTGAGAGAACCGCATTTATGGCTTCCAGGTCAAAGATTCACCGCACGCATGATTTTACGTTTGACCATAGCACACCTCATAGCGATCTTCTCATGCTTTCCCAAATCCGGAGCTTATTTTTCTTTGAATTTTTCTAACCATTATTAGTTTTCAAATCGCAAGTTCGCAACGTTTGTATTAGTGCCTGTGTACACTCGCTTGGAGGATGAATTTTGTGTTCCCTCATTACTTCTTGAGCCGACTTCCAGTGCTGTCTATTTAAATTCGGGATAGCGCAGCGACATTCGGTCGTGCCATGTTATTTATGAGGTCAGCGAATTCAACAACTTATCAGGATTTAGGAAGTAAATTTCCCTTTGTATCTATTTAAAAGTTGCAGATATTAAACACATACAGCTAGGTTACGGGTATCCATTCACCTGCTTTAATGCGCAATTCGTTAGAAGACACAATAATAAGTCACTTAGTACCTTTATTTAAGATTTAGACTCTGCCTTCGTCAGTCCAGTTAGTCTAGTAGCTGAGTTGTAAACGTAGAGCTGCATGCCACTAGGAAAATGTCATGAGTTACCGATAATGACATGATCTACCAGATCAGCCACAAATAGCACAAATTCAATCGTGTAAAGCAATGACCACAGACAACCAGAATGTTTCTCTTCGTGTTCGTTTTCCTCTACGCATTCTTCTTTTCGGGAGAAATAAACTTTCGTAACAAAAAACCGTAATAGGAAGAAATCGATGAATTGTAGTGTCGTTATAATGGCTCCCTTTCCAGACCTTTAGCCACCTCTGAAGCTAACCGTTGGGCATTGTAAGATTAGAGTCGTGTCGCAGGCCTGACTGATACCTTATTACTCGTGGAAAACCACTTGGTCATACTAATTTAAATTATCTCAATGGAAGCCCAGAAGAACGAATATAGTACCCAACATGACTGAGAATCCCACCAGGTGCGAAGGTAGTTAGGAGTAACTTGATAACTGGGGATGCGCATCCAATTTATAATGACGATTTGATCCCATTCCACGTCCGCGTCCATTTATAGAATATACTGATGAACAGACAAAATTTTAGGTGACAGTTTGGCTAGCGAAATTCCCGCGGCAGAGTTTCATAGCCAGATTTACTTTGCGGCTGTAACGGTTTTTCGTCTCCATAATCAACATCTTGGAACAGATACCAGAAGTTGCATTTATCATTCTGAGGTTTTTACCTCAAAAAGGAGCCAGAGGGTTGAGAAAGGTGATTGATCCCAAAGGGTACATAGATGTGTTGTGGACATCATTGGAAACTACCATCTCTCCAATATTATGTCAATCGCTGATATCATCGCGGTATTGAAGCAGGAACCATCATCCTGTCTTTTCCATGTAAATAAAACGGTTTCCAAGTCAAATATTGCATATTGCCAAAATATACATTGGGTCATTTAATGTTTATTGACATCATCAAATCATATTCAAAAGATGAAAACTAACTACGTTCCTTACTATACATCCAGACCACCCAGCTCAGTTGGATTTGGAGAAATGGCGCGTGAAAACAATTAAAAGGACAAAACACACCAACAATGAAGGCTACAGTCACAATGATATCCAAATTGAAAGAACCGCCTTCAACCACACATACATGTACGTATACATGCTATAGTAAATATTAAATCTAAGTTGCTGGCGAGTTCTTCGGGATAAACAAAAATAGTACAATCAACACTATTCCCCTCCTTCTATGTACTTTGAGAGACAGATACATACGCAACACCAAGAAGTCCGCGATTTAGTATCCTCTGCCTGAAATCTTTCTTAATTTTCTTATTACAGTTTAGTTTTCAAAGGAAAAATCCTGGTGCGATTATAGAGCCTGCACCGAGAAATGCAATAAGAAAAGCATGCCAGTTTGGTGAATTAAAGACCCTTGAAAATTGATTCGTGAGATTTCCAAAATTGCTACAAGTGCAAATTCTGGAGAGACTTAAACTCCATAATTAAGAGTGCCAAGAGAAGGCTCTGGTTGCACTTTGGTGGAATACATTAAAAATTGACTCACTTGACTCAGTAGGATTTTCTCCAAGTAACATAGAGCTACGTCCTTTTTAAAGAGCTCAGACGGAACTGCACTGTCTGCCTTGTACTACGTCCAGAACGGAACTATAACGTGATGAAAAGTACGAGAAATATAACAACTCATACCGATCAAAGAATAACATGGACTGTTAATAGCTTCCGAAAATAAGTCTCCTGGCGCTGACAGGTTTTGCGATCATGTCTCCAAAATGAAAAGGGACAGTATTCTCATTGCAAAGCGGGATCTTTGAAAGTTGTATTCGGCACATTTATGGACAACTATCCTAAAGACGTTTATGAGTTATTTTCAGAACAAAGACTAGTAGGAGAAAAACCGATTCGCAAAAGACTGTTGAAATAAAAGTCTGACCTCTTTTTTTGCTGAAAATTGCACAATATAGACTTAGCACAAAGCAAATTTCAGCATATGACTGCATCAGTCCTCGACGAGTTGGCAAGGGTTGAGTGGAAATTACAAATGGTAAAAAATGTTCATGCTTGGAGGAGCTTTCAACAACATTGGTCATCCGTAAGGTTTCCCTATCCTCGAAGAAACTAGATAAACTCGGTTTTGTAGCAGTAGTGTGGACGAAAGATCTGGCAACGTTTTCTCGGGATTGTCTCCCTCAACATCGAGATAGTGGAGCGTGCGCTGGATGAGGTGTGCTCGCCGTCCATAAGTTCAATCAAGCTTTGTGTAAACAGCAGATTTACTACCTAGAATACTTCCTGGCTACTCGGCGGGGAGCTCCAGTCGCGAAAAATCAAAGAAGAGAGGATTTGTAGCCGCACTGCAAGTCGTTTGCAACACATACCAGCTTTTTTAGACAAGGTTGCTAGCAATCTGGGAAACGTGCAAATTGTTGACAAAACATGTAACCAATGAACGAAGTGTACAAGTCCACCCCATTATGTCGTGAATGACGAGGGAGATTGCTCAGTATAACCAGTGTGGTCTGGATTTCCAGTCAAAATTAGATAGCTAGCTAACAGGGGCTAAAAACAAGGTTGTTGCGCAAGTTAGATTTCGAGAAAATCATAATAATAATCGTTGGCGCAACAATCCATATTGGATCAGGGCCTTGAAGTGTGTTAGAGCACTTCATTCAAGACGGTAACGGTACACTAGGAGGCAATCTGGTCAGCATTGCGCTTGCCCGAGATTATTACCCTGATTTGACTCAGGTACTCATTCACAGCTGAGTCGACTGGTATCCGACGTCAAATCACGATACAAATCCCACTAGCACCAGTGAGATTTGAACCGTGACCTTCCGTACGATAACTTTGTGCTCTAACCAGTCAGCTATCCGGACAAAAAAAAATCATAAGGAGTGGAATTTTGTCTAATTTCCAAAGCTACAATTTGCATTGTCCCTACATTGTAATCATGGAAATATGTTTCGAGTTAATACATATACGAACTATACGAGACTGAGGCGACCAACCATCATGTGATAATTTCAGGTTAGTGTAACCGGAACTTTTTCCCAAGAAAGTTCAATTATTTACCTCCGTAAAATAACTAAATTCCGACAGTGAACACAATCAAATACTGAATGTCGGATACTAGTCGACCCAGCTGTGAATGGGTACCTGAGTCAAATCAGGGTAATAATTTCGGGCGAGCGCAAAACTGACCCTATTACCTCCTATAAGGTGCTTAAGGCTTAAATGAAGTGTTCTAACACACTTTAAGGCCCTGATTGAATATGGATTGTGGCACCAACAATTATTATTAACCTGCAAATTTTGAAACTTTATTGTTACCGAAACGTTAACAGCGCCTCGGATAGGAACTGACCTCTCGCCGAAGAGATTGGGTTATCTAAAGCGGACTATGATTGGTTTCGACAACGATAGCGAGCGTCCTCAGAATGCTCGCTTTCTCCAAGTTGAGCGGGAATGCCAGTGATATAAGCTGGACATTTTGGACCTAGGTGAAGTAAGGTGATGGGAATCTGGAGAGCATTTCTCTGCCTCTTGCTGCAATGTACTTTTGTACTCTGACGCGCCGGTTTCTGACAGACTTCTAATTGTTAGGTTCCGGTCCAGGTTAAGGAGCATGACAATTGCATAACGCTAGGCATTAATGGGAACTTCTGGTATAGCGAAGAGGGATGCCTTCTACAAGTAACGCAGTTCAGGGGAGGCTTCTTAAGGGTGACTTCGTGATCGTAACGGGTGATCTGAATGCCAAGGTGGGATCTGAAAACAGTTTGCTCGGGCAAACTATTGGGGTATTGGATTTCGACAACCAGTGGAAGGTTCGTGAATTTCTGCAAAATCCACCGCCTCGTGCTAAGAAGTGAATGTTTCCCGACGCATTTACAGCGCTAGAACCGCTTTTGTTGACATGTCTAAAATCTGGAAATGCAGTTATCTCAACGTCAAGATCAAGTTGAGGCTGTTCTGTGGTAGTGTTGTTTTTGTGTTTCCACTGTTACCCAAAAGCTCTAAGTTTTCATCAATACCTATCTGCGTCGTAGCATCGGAGTGCGCTGGCCCGAATTATCTCAAACGAAAAACACGGTCAGTGCACAGGCCTGCCACGCGCACGCGCTGTGATCGGAAGCGGGAAGTGGGGAAAATTACAAATAAATAGTAAATTTATCACCAATTACACTTCTACTGATGAATTTATTTAATAACGACATGTATAATTTCTCCATTAAATGGAATACATACACCCTTTTTTAAAATCGGTTTACTGTCTATCCGTATGTCCCACGTATTTTTCTCAGAATTGGTTATAGCGATTGACACCAAATTTGACGGAACAGTGAAAACTGTGAACTCTCACGCATGCAGTTACATACATGCCAACGGGGGTATGATTTTTCTTTTAATCAAATATAGTCAAAAAGCCGGTCTTAGTTTTGTCATTTGTTGAAAAGGTGGGGAGTGCGGGGGTCGAAAATGACCATTTATTTATTTCTCAGAAACTACCCAACAGTGAAATCTGCAAAAAAATCAAGAGGCTGCTACTATATGCTGCCTGGGCTCCGAAATACTCTCCACACCGATATCCTTCTAAATGAAGTTTATTATAATATATTACTATAATTTTTAGTAATTGACCGGAAAACCCCTCCTTAGGTTCATCCTAGAACCAGGAAATTGCAGTAGGCTATAACATAGAGCATGATTTTAAAAAGTTTGGTAAGAATCGCACTATTACTAACAAGGTCAAAATATGTCGAAGATGTCAATATCACGCGAAAGTGGATATTCACACATAACAGACGCATATATTACGTGCCAGGTTTTATTGAGTCAAATGGCCGCGCAAAGGTTTTTATAAAAGAAATGAAATGTCAGACGCATTTTTTTCAGAAACGGTTATACTGATTGATACCAAATTTGGTGGGAACTGTGAACGTGTGAGAAGTTATTGAGGGGGTCCCCATACATGCAAAAGGTGCGGGTAACATTCAACGATGAGTGCTTTTCAAAGCTGGTCTCAGTATTGACATTTGATTTACAAGGGGAGAGTGCGGGGGGTCGAAAGTCATCATTTCTTACACGGGACCATTCTCAGAACCTATCCAACCGAAGAATCTGAAAATAACCAGTAAGATGTCAGTTTATGGTGCCTAGGCTCCGAAATACCCTTGATACCTGTTCAAATAAAGTTAATAGTATAATGTTACTATAATTTTTCATAATTGACTGCAGAACCCCCGCAAAGCTATAGTAGGTGAAATTTGTTGAATCTGTGCAGATTCTAAGGCTTTGAATGTCAGTAGCATTCAAAAGTGGATAGTATGACATAACATATGCATATACATTACGTGCTAGGGGGGATGTTTTTTATAAAAGAGATACACAGAACCTATCATACCTGGAGCGTCCAGCTTCCGGTTTTCCGACTCATTTCTATTTGATTTTTATTTAGATTGGGTTTCAGTTATTGCATTATTACAGTTAGTGCTGCACAAGTGGTAAGTCTACAATACGAAGATGGACGTAAACATCCATGACCTTCTAAACCGGGGGGTAGTCCAACCAATTCGGCCATTGATGAAGTATGCAGAGAATAAATTGCTTATTTGCCTCATTGAGTAGACAACATTCATCTCATGAGTCGACCACAGATTTGAGTAGTAAAAAAAATCGATTTTTATAATTGCAACCAAGGAAGAAAAACCCTATTGCTTAAAAGCGCATATATTTATGTAGAAGAAAGGTGAAATCCTCTGACGGAATTGCTTTACAATTTAAATCCTCTCCATCTTGTCCAATCCCCTGCAGTATCTACAAATACTTCTTTTCTCGCTTTTTCCTTTACAACGTCCTCAGTTTTAATGGGTCATTGGAATTGCGGTAACTGCTGATAGCTTAGATACATCAATCCCAAAACCATTAAAATGGAATCTGAATCTGAGCAGAAATCTTCCTCGCTAAGGGCTTAGCATGCAGACAACGGTCCTTTGGCAATGAAACAACTCATCAAAATTCACTTGAAGCAATCCCTAATTCGTTTGCCTTAGAACGAGAATGGATTTATCGATAATCAAGCTTTAAGATGCATCGTCATTGCTGTTACAAATTTGAATGCAAATAGCTTTCCCAATGGACGAGGCCAAGAATTGAGATCTGATTTACGTACACAGAAGGTCAATTGAATTGGAAAGGTGAGCAAAAGCATTAAAGTGTTGAACGATTCCACACGTATTGTCCTGACGATTTGGTTATTTCTTGTTTGTAAACTTGTTGTAAAGCAAATTATAACAATGACATGGGGGACTGCAAAGCTAGCTTGAATAAATTTTCAAGGAACTATGAAGTAACTGCGAATTTTACTCGGCTTTTTCTTACAGTTGTGTCTCCGCAAATTCGAATATTTGAGTAACTAATATAATTTTGTTTCCTTGAAGTTTAACTAAAGAATTTATTTGTCAGTAGTGAAAAGATAGAATACTATCTATTTTACAATTCCGGCTTCTTATCGTGTAGCAGTAAATCTTGCTAATAACACGTTAATAACGAAAAGGTAAAGAGGAAACTCTAGAGGAAGTATATTTGAAGGGGAGCATAAACGGTAGTAACAATCCTCCCCATCCGTTGTTAAAGACAAGCCGCCTTCAGTCACGCAATAGTTAAAATACTACATTTCGTTCTACAGAAAATCCACATTTTATTTCTTCGATTTATTTTTGTTATGATTCTGGCTACGTTCGTTTTCGCTTCCTATATTTCGAGCTAATTACTGACTATAAACACATCAGCAACGAAAAGGATGGGGTAATGCAGAGTGGAATGACCCAATAGCCACAGCCCCAAGCAATCAAACCTTTGTTAGGCCCATTGCACTATCCCCGAAGATCGCCTATTCAACGGCCTGTCGCCTACGACGTTCGCAGGCTCTAGCGAATCTGAGAACATTCTCCAGAGGCAGAGAATGCGTAGGCTCATCGTTGAAGAAAATCTTACCGACGTGTTTTCGTCTGAGATCTGACATGTTCGGGCAAATACATTTCAAGTTCAGGGCCGTCTCTTCCTCACCCTCATATTGCTCGCATATGGTCGAGACCACCACTTTTCCATGTGGTAGTTTAAGGAACAGTGTTCCGCTAAAAGCCCTACTAGGGTTTTCATGTCCCACATCTTAATGGAAAACAAAAATGCAGCTCTAGCAAGCCCGGGTTCCTTCACAAAGATTTTCGCCTGCCGGCAGAAGTTAAATTTTCTCCATTCGGCTGCGTAAATCTTGAACTTGACAGTGGATGGTCGGATATCAAAAGCTGGCTCTAGCCCCACCATTGAGGATCCCGAACTTTGGCGAAGTTTGAGTGCCCTGGCACCCACCTCAGGAAAGGTTGGTTTAGTCGGCCAAGATTCAGTGGCAGCTGATGACAACTCCACAATAACTGATTTGAATGCTGTTCGACTCATCACCCTCAATTTCTACAAATAAAATGGCATATATCTCCTCCTGGAATATGGTCGTCATGTTTCCGAGAGATCGAACGAGGTCCATAACCATTTATCAGCCATTTATCTACCATTCTTCTTTTTTGGTGATTACGACGAAGTATGTCTTTTAAAAGGTAAATATTGAAATCATATAATCGGTGGGCATCAGAGCCACCGTATGATATATGCTTCGTTAGCTGCTTTCCGTTTCACCTCCAAACGAAAAGGGGAGGGGGGGTTGTAGATTTAAGTATCAGCAGGAAGTCACACCTTGACTTGGAGTTTTAATTACCGTTTAGCTTCAAATATCACTTCTGGTTTCCTAGAGGATCCTCCTTACTAAACTCTCTCACCATGACAAGATAGGTAATTGTCGACGGAGTGGTAATCAAAACTCCAAGCCAAGGTGTCACTACCGCATCGAGGGCTGAATGATATGAGGGTTAAGATGTGGTCGTAAACGGTGTATGGTTGCCAGGCAACTCCCAGTTTCAAGTAACCTTGTATCGGCAAAAAGGAGTTCTGCCGAGATCACCTAATTTTCGCTGGTAACAGAAAGCACAACTAAACGATCATGATGATCCAACCCTGAGTGAAGGAGTAACCCTGAGCTCGCAGATAGAGAACCAGATTTTTGACTCAAATTTTCTACTTATTTAAGTGGGACAGAATTCAGTTATGACCTAGTCTTTAATGGAAGAGTCGAGCCCTTTGATGGAGAACTCAACATCATTAGAGGAGAAAAAGGGACTTCGTTTGATATTTTTACACACACATAGGGAACGATTTTCACAAATTCGAACCACTCCGATTTATATTAAACGGCGTCTTGCCAAATAATGATCTACAAATTGTTCACCGTGCCCTCAGTATGTCATCGACATCGGATTGAAGAACCATCTATTTTGAAAGTCTCATGAGGAAAAAAAACAAAACTTCATGAAATACAGACACTGATATCCCTCGTCAGCAACTTGGAGAGAAAAGAAGAATAGGGGTCACACGAAAGGACCGCAAATTAAAGCACCAATCTAGCGTAATATATAAAGCGATGTGCCCAGATTGCGAGACGAGTAGAGAGTATATAGGACAAACGGGAAAACCGGTTTCGGTACGGAGTACGGGGAGAGAGAAAAACAAAAATGGCCAAGAAAAAGGAAAAGAAGAGCGCACCACAGAAATCCATATGGAGGAAGGACACATCATGACATGGGACAAAGTAATAAAGAAGGTGGGAATATTAGGAAGTTAGACGCGCAAAGGAGCTTGGCGATCTTCTAGGAACACCAAATGATGGGTATTTCGAAAAAACTCTCATTTCTACCGAAGCGTTAGTGTACTTTGACAGGAATAGTCTAATTCTTGATTCTTCCGGTGACCCGGTTATGTATCATATTAGGATAGAATACCCCCGAAATTGACTGTGGGGGGTCCGGAATTCGACTGGAGATACTCCAGAATAGCTGAGTGGTTAGAGCGCAAGGCTGTCGTACGGAAGGTTGCGGTTCAAATCTCACTGGTGGCAGTGGAATTTGTATCTTGATTTGACGTCGGATACCAGTCGACTCAGCTGTGAATGAGTACCTGAGTCAAATCAGGGTAATAATCTCGGGCGAGCGCAATGCTGACCACATTGCCTCCTAGTGTACCGTTACGGTCTTGAATGAAGTGCTCTAACACACTTCAAGGCCCTGATCCAACATGGATTGTTGCGCCAACGATTATTATTATTATTATTATACTCCAGAGAGAGGGAGCGCGATGAAAAGGAGGTACTGACAGCTGCGGGATACCTGCGTTTATTATTACTTTCATATTTTTTTACTTGCCACTAAGGGCCAGGAGAATTCTTTGGGGTTTTTTGACCATTTCCCGACAACTTATTGTAAGTTTGATTTTTATTTCTTACTGTTTTTCTTCTCTGTCTGTAAACCGTTATCATAGAATTTTTAGAGGCCATAGTGAGCATTAAATTTAAGTTATTTTTGTTAGTTTAAAAGATTATTCCTTTGTTCATTTTTCCAATCTATATATAATTGTTACCTATTTTTTAAAAAAAATAAAATTAAAAATACACCTTAAAAATCCTTTAGAAACCAAAGGGGAATAGATTCAACCGCGACACGGGCAACCTTTAATCAAAGCTTCTGAGAGAGCGTAATTAAATAATCGTATAGCAGTTAAAAGATCTCTGGGTAAAATTTAATATTGAAAAAATCAAATAGACAAAATATCCTGGCTGATTATCTATTGAGAAAGAGCACAATTGGTACCAAAACTACATATGAGCAAATAAATAACATATCCCGTTTTAGGAGTAACTAAACGGTTTTTATTTATTTAGATTCTATTGGAAGGCGTGGTTAAAATCGGCGAAATTGATGTTGAGCAGCCTCAAAAATGGCGGAGTCGTACTATTCTAATCGTCAGTAAGGACACATCAAGCCATTTGATGTGAAATTGCCACAAGGAGATGCAGAAATTTAGCCAATTGAAGGAAAAGGCCACTCAAACATTGCTGGTAATGAGGAATCTGACAAACTGGTTTGTCAACGGTCTGGATCCACAACAGTAGGGCTAGATCCAGCTTTTGGCATACGGCCATTCATTGTCAAGTCTACTCTGAAAGGGAAAGTAGCAAGGATTCACGCAGTCAAATGATGTACATCAATGTAAAAATTTTCTGCAAAACTATACAACAAACGTTTGCTGAGTCAGTGGTCTTGCTCTGTATTAAGTAGTTTACTGTAGAGCACTATTTCAAGCTAACTTGGATAACTGCCCACCTTTAGATTCCAAGCTATGACAAATGTGAAGGAGCCATCCAAACAAATAATTTGGCGTGTGAAGGCTCCAATGTCTGGTTGATTATGTCAATTTGAGGTAGCTCGTAGCGTCTACGCAAATCACTCTTTTCACCTACAGCGATCCCGCAAAGCTGGTTCCAAGCAGTGTCTTGTCTATAATTCCAGCAGTGACAATAAGATTGATTTTGGTTTGGCATCCACGACCTTTTTAGTGATTATTTTTAGGCTGCCGTCCTAGGACTGGGGGAAGATTGTAGGTGTAGCAACTAGTGTGGCTCTATTGGCAGCTTTTTATGTCAGCTCATTAATAAGAACTCCCCTATACGCAAGAATTCAACTCCACTGCACTCCTCTCGGATACTTAAAATAAGATACTTTTGTACACTCCCACACTGACAGCTTAAATGACAGTTTTTCGAATATCTCGTAGGGTTGGTGCCTGAATTTGCAAATTTAACGGACACTTACTAAACAATTAGAATCGACACTTCACCGAGATTGAAGAGTCAAATTTCGCTGACATGGAGAAAACAAAACCCAGCCAGATCACGTGTCCGTGGTATATCAATGTCAAAAATATGGGAACTACAATATGTGAACTCATGCATTAGTTGGGTACATTTTACTGGAATTTAAGACTGAGAAAGGTTGGGTAAGAATTTTGTTCCAGTTTGGTTTATATTTTGGTAAGCCTAGTTTGAACTGATAAAATGAGTTTTTTTTAATTTAATGATTTCTCTTACAGTGAAAACCATTTGGGGGGGGGGAGGGTTTGCAGTCGCAGCTTTTGTTACTATACCCTAGTATGCAGCGTATTCTAGCATACGTCTGATTACGCTCCAACAGACGATGAGGCTTTTACTGCGGTGGGACCACTTTTGGCACTAGACACTGTCCGTAATGCATTGGTTGCCGTTGAAGCGTTTGTAAAGATATAATCAAAATGAAGTTCTAGTTCTGCCAAGGAATTTGATATGAATGATTTGCAGTTATAATATTAAGTGTTGCAGTCATAATATTAAGTCTGTCTCTTTGATATGATCAATCTTGCGGTACTAGATTTGATCATATCACCCCATAACTGAGAACGTCCATTAAAATCGCGAAAAGGTTCTGACTGCCCTCCAAAAATTGAAGTAGCTAATTGATTTCTGAGAGGGAACTGAATATATTTATCGAAGGGGAAGGTACAAGGAAACAGCCAGATTAGGTTAAAGGTTCTTGGTATTTGATTCGGAACTCTTTGAAAAGAAATATCACCATTGAAGACGATACCACTATTAAAGGCAAAAGGTTCTGCTGTTTGTGACGTAGAGTGTTACTTCAACTTTACGTTTCATTGCATGCCAGAACTATGACGCATCTCAAGTAACATTCCTGCATTGCTTTACATAAATTAGTGGAGTGACCCAGTCTTTCAATTTTTGAGATGAAGTAATCTATATTGGGTTTAATGGAAAACTTTCTTTTCGGGTAGGCCAGATCCTCAGTGTAGTACAGATTTCTTCTGTTCAGCCATTAAACTTCCACCACTTTAATTGGACATATGGTACCATTGAGGACTTCTTCCTCCATGAAAGAGGTGGTGATCCTTTTGACAATTCCAAAACAGAAAACGTAATTTTGTGCGATGAAGACCCTTAGACCTTTCCCTTTCACTTTTTCGGTCGTCAGAAAATCGCGAGCAGTCTTGGTGGTATCAGAATTGATACGACAAGGCTAAGTCTAGTTTCTAGTGTCAATGATGCCAATTATTGTTAGATTAGATTATAATGGCGTCAAAGATATAAAAACTATCTATGCTTTTCCTGAATCCATCTGGGCGAAAGATTTTATCGATTAGTACTAGAAAGGACCTTTTGAAAATATGCTCATCGCAGGTAAGGACTTGCGTGTCTCCCTGAATTTGCAAAACTTGTACAGCTTGAGCTGCGGCTGCGGCCATGACATTTTGGACTCCCGCATTTTGGACGGAAACATTGACCCGTCTCTTTGCGTCCATTACCCGTTTTAAAGCATTTTCAGTGAAGTCGCTGAGACATTGATGGAGCCATTGGTGGATCCTAAAGATAAAGACAGCGGTTTCGATTGTCACATCAGAAGCAGAAATGGTTAACTTGCCATTTTATTTGTTTATAAGAAAGGCTACCCATGTGGGGCACTGGCGCTACCTGGAAACTGAAGTTGACGAATTATCTCCCACCATTTATATACCACGGCAGCTGAATAGAGAATGTTTTTATTGTCAATACATTGTTTATCTGTTTCACAAAGAGGTGAAAAGGATTTTTAGATGACTGCATCGTACATTATATTTTTCCATATTCCATCGTTACTATTAACCCATGGTTAACTTAAGCAGTGATCGTTACTCTTTTGACTTCTTTTGATACGTGTTCAGAGATTTCTTTCCAGAAGCAAAAACAAATTGACGAAGTTTCTAATTTTCTCCAAGCGAAGCAAAGAAAATTATGGAGAGAAAAAGCATGACAAAAACGAAGCTCACATTTCAGATGTTCAAGTTAGTTTCTTGTTGCAGGCTTTTATCATACCATATACCCTCTGAGTAGAAGCCCCATCATATCTCAATTTGCAATATAATATAAGGTTTGCTAATTTTTGATTTCATTTGATTTTCTTTTGATGAAAGGAAGAATAAAAATAAATAACTGGTTTTCGTGTTAACTTTTTTTAAAGTGGATTAACTCACCATAATATTAGAAAGATATAACTTATTTCTAAAATATTTACCTGAAAAAGAAAAAAAACTATGAATTAATAATGAATACAGTATTGTTAGGAATTATTATTTAAACTCATTTAAAGTAGTCTTTAATTAACTATTTTTGTGCTCTATAACGTGGGAATTGCCAGATGGGACGCCGTTGAACCAAACTGACTACATCTTTGACGTACGTTCATACCGAAGGGCAAATTGTGACAGCGACCACTATCTCTTGAGAGTAAGATACAGATGCCCATCAAATGATGGGACTAGCAGATCCACTATCACTATCAGCTTCGATATTGAAAATTCCAAAACGGACAGATCACAGTATATTTAATAGGCAGTACCAATGGGCTGAAGTTGCGAATGTATTGGAGAAGTTTATCTGTACACATCATAGGCACTAACCATATGCAGATACTGCCAGATGTTGAGGGTCTATGATGTGTACGGATAAGCTTTCCCAATGCATTCACAAGTCTGGTTCATTGCACGTTACTACTTATTAGATGTACTGTGGGACAGATGTTAAACCGACCCCAAGAAAGTGATATCATGGACATGAGGTAGATTCAAGGTGACACGAATCGAAAGAAAATGACTGATTTGACAATTATGACCAACAGCCCATTGATGAGAAAAATGATGCATATAAACAATAACATAAACGATCCACAACGACCAAACGAGATAAATACGTAAAATAAAGAGGTACAAGATCTGTAGAAAGAGAAAACGCAAGTATCTTGTCATTTACACAAGATCAGCAGATTGAAAGATAAGATCCGCTTACTACTTTACGAAAAAGGTGATAGCGGGATTCAAGCCTAAAGCTATGATTTGCACGACTCATGAAATAGGTGCACCCAACTCTTCTCAAAAATACTTTTGGCAAAGTTAGGCAGGATCCAAATGTGGAAAATCAACGATTGAACAAATATTCTCGATGAAACAAATACTGAAGAAATGTTCTGAATGGAACAATTGACAAATTGGCATATGACAATATCGATTGGTTGGTGCTGTACAACTGGCTAGAAAAATAATTAGTCTCACGATCAAGCAGAAGAACCAAGTAAACCAATAAAATGCTTCGTTACAGACTCTTGAAACAAGGCGATAGGCTGTCCCCACCATTATTCAATATCTCTCTGGAATATTTCATCCGAAAAAAGCCCCTGGAACTAAATGGTTCGCTACGACCATGCCAGATAATATCATATGTGGAATGATATAAATATCCAAGCATGATCGAACGAGAGCACGAGGCAGGTTTTGCGCAACTTAACTAAGTGACGAAGGTCGGTTGCCCAAGAATAAACGAAGAGGTGACCAAAATCATGGCACGAAACAGAAGAAGGACGTGTATCCGGTAAAAATTGAACCTCGACAATTACAACTTAGAACAAGACGCAGAACGTACTTAGGCACAACTTTCACAAAAGAACAATGAAATGACGAAGTCAACAGACGGATTATGCTTGTCAGCAAAACATTCTACCTCGCACTGCTAATTGGAATAAAAATAAAAATGTACCCAAGAAAAAAAAATTGACATTCATGAAACATTGATTAAGCCGATTCTGTATTATGCCAGCGGGAGGTAGACGATGAAACATCAATCAAAAAATTAATTTTTTAGAATAGTGAACCCCAAGGAAAATCCTAAACCTGACAGTGGATGGTGAGTGGGGTACACACACAGTCGCTCGTAGAAGAATCGAAATGAAGATTTCGGAGGACCAGGACCGACATGAGACTGTAACACCATAGATGAAGAGGAAATCTATAAACCGTAAACTAACGATGAGGAATCACATTATAGGGAGGACTATTTTATTTTATATGCAAAATACGCTACTCCTTCTGTTTTGAAACTTAATTTCCTTCATTTTCAAGTGTGAACAACCTTTCCTAAATTAATTGCATTTTATGAAATTATTTATGGTCCAAACAAAAATCAATTTGCTTTATTATTTGCCCCAAATATTTGAGGCCAAAGGGTAGTGTAGGTCCCAGTATTAAATTGTGAATTGGTACCCATGATGAATTACAAAGCCTAGGAAACGTCTACTGAATCAAAACCAACGCTTTTGCTACCAAATCTTTTTTGCACCTTTAAGTTGTAGTCTCAGAGATCATCATCATCATCAACGGCACAACAACCGGTATCCGGTCTAGGCCTGCCTTAATAAGGAACTCCAGACATCCCGGTTTTGCGCCGAGGTCCACCAATTCGATATTCTTAAAAGCTGTCTGGCGTCCTGACCCACGCCATCGCTCGATCTTAAGCAGGGTCTGCCTCGTCTTTTCTCTCTCTCTTCTTTTTCTACCATAGATATTGCCCTTATAGACTTTCCGGGTGGGATCATTCTCATCCATACCAATTAAGTGACCCGCCCACCGTAACTTATTCAGCCGGATTTTATCCACAACCGGACGGTCATGGTATCACTCATAGATTTCGTCATTGTGTAGGCTACGGAATCGTCCATCCTCATGTAGGGGGCCAAAAATTCTTCTCTCGAACGCGGCCAAGAGTTCGCAATTTTTCTTGCTAAGAACCCAAGTTTCCGAGGAATACATGAGGACTGGCAAGATCATAGTCTTGTACAGTAAGAGCTTTGACCCTATGGTGAGACGTTTCGAGCGGAACAGTCTTTGTAAGCTGAAATAGGCTCTGTTGGCTGACAACAACCGTGCGTGGATTCAGAGATCATCGCCTTAAAGTTTAGAAGTTGTCAAAAGCCGAAGAAATTACAGTCAAATTGGTTCTCTTTTAGTTTACTAACCATTGCATTCACACGCGGTAGAACTTCACCGGTTGCAATACCGTTAAGAGCTGTGGTGAAATGTTCTTTCCACCTACTCAGCTTCTCGTCTTTGTGGATGAGGAGTCGACCTGCCTGATGCGATATATGGTCCTGAAATCACAAAACCAGTGTTCAAGCGCGTCATGCTCACTATCGCCCACAACGATCTTGAGAATCTTCAAGCTTTCCCATAAGTCTGCAGTCAGCCAGATCTTGTGATGTCCCTTCAGAACGTAGCCGAGGACTTTCGTAACGTACCAGGCAAGGGAATTTTAGACATCCGCCCAATGCGCGTATTCTCAGCCGGGTTATTCAAATTATTTGCTCTCCCACTGTCGACCGACAGCTAAACTAGATAAGCGGTCAAGATGGAGTATGCATTTGAAAGAAACGACAAACGGGACACACAAGTGACCATTATTAGATGGTCATCCCTTTCGAGGCCGATTCAGCGCTTCTTTTGTTACGCGTCCAGAAGGCAACTTTTAAATCTACTCCGAATCGTAAACCTGATTCCTTGTGCAGTGTAGTTGAAATCCAACAGATATGTCGAGCTCTGTGCTCGAATAATGTCCAACCAATGACGGGGCAGTGGAAGCTGCAAAAAATCCAGAATCCTCTCACCATTATCGTTACCGTGTCAGAACTCATCTTGGCATTCAAATATCGTAGATCTCTGTCGTTGCATAGCACTGTACAGTTGTGACGCTCCTTAACCTGGACCGCACATCTTGCCAGAAACCGGCTCCCGGGGCCAGAGATCACTCCTTGCGGTAGCCGTCAGTAACAATAATTTGACACTGAATTCGTATCTATTTAGCTTGCCAGAATACAAAAATACAATACCGCATTAGGGACTGAGAGGGTATTCTCTAAAGTCCTACCATCTGACTTGACGGTTTCTATTACATTTGTAAAATATGGGAGTCTACTCTCTCTTTAATTGCACAAATGTGAAAGTGAAATACATTTTGAGGCCTAGATTTCACATAGGAGCGATCTCTATATCTATATATTTATATCTAAGAACTTATGAAGAGACACGAGATTATAGCCATGTACGGTTGCATGGTGGAAACTAGCAGTTGAATGGTAACTAACTGTAGTCTCCCCCAATTATCTTGTATTTGTCAGGGATAATATATGTATAATAGTGCAAGATTAAGGACTCAAACATAAGGTTAAGGCATTTCTATTTTTTGCTTTTTAATAATTTATCTAATTTCCATAAAAGTATATGAGTATAGTCAGGAGGTCCCACTTTAACAGTGTAACTAATAATTAATAATTAACTCAGAACGAATGTAACCCTCATTTCGACATCGACATCCTGAATAATTTATTACTGTTCTATATACTTGAGCTATGCAAAACAGCCTGAAGCAATCTATTCCTGCTTCTTTTCGTAGCGAAAATTATTCAGATATTATGGATGGACATTTCCAACTCACTTCCTTATATTTTCAAAAACATCAGAATTACTCGTGCTTGACTTTGCTGCGTTGAATGTAAATAGATTTACGATTACCAACGCACGTTTGGAGATGACTCCTGGTGAATAGATTAATGCTGGAATAACACCGAAATCAAAACCTACAAATTAATGGTAATCCTGAAAGGTCAAAGATATTTCAACAAATCGTTGAGTCGAAACTCTAGTCAATCCATTATCCACGTCCTTACATATATGAAAACAGCACAAACGTAAGAGAAGAGTTCTGTAAACTTTTTCGTTTGTGCAGCCTTTACAGGTCAATAGAATACCTACCTCTGGAAAGATTAACTGTTGTTTTTTCTGTCATCATTAAAATTTATGAGACATAGGTATACCCACATCAGATGCCAGGACAAATTCACCTGCATGGACATGGAGTTCTTCCAATGTATATATGAAGGCGGTCATTCTCTCGGAAAAATTTAAATCATGTTCAGGACTACCCTGAATTAGAAATGGTATGTATTAGGACCATTTAGGATTTCGCTCTGGTCACGGCTGCCCCTTTCTCGGTTAGTGATTAATCTCACACAATCGGTTGGAAGTGGTCCAATTGAGTAGTGATTTCGAGAAAATACGGTTACGGTTATAGATAAATTTGGGTTCTGTGAGATTTATCTCTGTCTATTCTTCTTGGCAGTCGTATTCCATCAATTCAATATGATGGAGAGGGACGCACATTATGCAGCATGAAAGCCGAACTACTTTCCTCACTACGTTTGTAGTTTAAATTGTTTCCTAGTTGCGGAAGTACCGCACTTCCAGAACAAATGTGCTCAGAATCAATCAATTTCTAATCCATATTATCCCCTGGTAACTTTCATATAAGTAACTCCATCCTGTTTTCCCGTGTTCGTCGTAGAAGTTTCTGAACTGCTGCTCACATAATTTGATGTGTTCCATTCGACACGAAGCGCATCGTATTATTTCCAGGGAATCTATTGAATATTGCAGATGGGTTCAACCCCGAAGCCACAATTGTACAAATAACGTTTAAGCAATACAATTGCTGCATTGGAGTGTTTGCTGGTCACGTAAAAATCGCTTTTGGCCTTATATTTATGTAAAAGAACTCCATGACGTCTGATTGAGGCACTTAGCCGCAGGTCACGAAGAAACACTTGTAGCTTGTTATTATCCGATCCTCTCAAAGGATCAGCCTTTTTTCTGCTAGTACATGCATTTTGTAACAGCCCAAGTGGATTTCTCATCTACCGTGTCTGGACAACAGGAATTTTAATTAGCATTAGCTCCACTCCCTTATTCTAGTATGGAAAAGCGTCCAGCATAATATCCATATCCAATCTCATTATCTTAGTAAACCAAAAGGACTTTTTTGTCAGGGTGACCCCGTTCCACATTTATGGGAAGTTGATTACAAACAGCTCCAGATCGGATTAAATTTTGATGCAGATGATTATTACGGGGAAATGTATTATTTTCCGTGCGGCTGATTTAATTAAATCAGAGATAACCTTAGTGAGGGCATCCAATTTTATCCGGAAGCTGCCAGCTGAACGGCGTTCATGCGAATTTAAAAGTTTTAATTGCCCATTTTAGCAAATTGCCTAATATGACAAGATTTTATTTATCTTTCAATGAAGACCAAACGTTATTTTTGGAATCATTTCTGATTTATCAATTGATTCCTGTGTGTCAGGTGTCTCAGACAAATGGACATAATTTGGGGGATAGATCCAGTGAATAATATGTATAGCACTATTCGTTTTAGGAATGATGGGGTCCTAAGTCCGCATCAACTTAATGTCGGACCGGACCAAATGGGAAGCAACTTACTCCCTCTTTCCTGGTCCACGGACCCCTCGCTTAGGGCTTGCACCCAAACTTCTCAAAAAAGTGAAGCGATGGCGGCTTTACGGTTTCTTACCAGGGCAGAGGCAAATCGTCAGACGCTGCCTCACCTCTGCCCTGGGAGACGATTTGCCTCTGCCCTGGTAAGAAACCGTAAAGCCGCCATCGCTTCACTTTTTTGATGTATAGCACGTTTTATATTCATCGAGTTGAATATAAAATTAAATTGACAGAATAAAAGATCGCTTTACGTAAATTAAAGGGCAGGTACAATTAGATCTTTTTGTAAATTCACTGAAGATGGCTTGAAAATTGAAGATATCTGTACAGTGCAGAAAATTGCGTCTACCGGTTAATTTAAAAAAATATAGTTTTTCTATTATATAGAATAAGCATTTTTCAGTGCAACTGAAGTTTCTATTAGCACCAATTTTCCAATGAAGGCTTGTAAGGATGCATAAGTGGGGATAGTCAGAATGATCATCCAGGTTGGCTATGATTAACCACAAGCGGGAATAATAATAATAATAATCATTGGTGCAACAAGCCACATGGGATCAGGGCCTTGAAGAGCATTTCACTTAAGGCCGTAACGGTACCCTACAGTAACTTGTTGGAGGTAAAGTGGTCAGCATTGCGCTCGCCCGAGATTATTACTCTGATTTGACTCAGGTACTTAATCACAGCTGAGTCGACTGGTATCCGACGTCAAATCACAATGCAAATCGCACTGCCACCAGTGAGATTTGAACCGCGACCTTCCGTACGACAACCTCTCTAATAAAAAAAATTTCAGAATCGCGATGTTGGAAGTCGAAAAATACAGCAAAAATACGGGCACAATCGCGCGCCTGGAACTGGAAAACTGTTCATGCATTAACGGGAGAAGATCCGCAATGGATCACATCTTCATCTAATGTCACTTCTGCCTCAGCTGTAGATGAGCTGCGGCATTTGGGGCTTCCCTTCCACATCGGCCTCTTCCGGTCATTGAAATTGTGGATTCCCCTTATTGTTTTGTGAATTCTAGGATAGTTAGGAGAAAGAAGTAGAGGGAAGTAAAGTAAAAAAAAAATTATTTAAGCAAATCCATTCTGACAGAGAATAAACTAAAGATAAATCGAATAATAGTAAATAATATAAATAAAAAACAAAAAGGAGAAAAAATAAGAATTGGTCATACCAAACTCATAATATTAATTATGATAGGGTAAAGAAAAGGAATCGAAAGAAACAACAAACAAGTCTGAATGCCGGTAGCTGGACGCTTTCAGTATAAAGGTTTTGAATTCATCTTTTGCAGAAAATTTCCTATGCACGTTTTCTATCTGTACATGACAGACAATTCAAAATATTTCTTAAGTCTGAAAATCCAATTCTGCCGTTCATATGAGTTCACTTTACATGACGATGACCTCGTACACGTCTTAGATTGCCATAAATTAAAACTTTCACCTTTTATAGCTTTGTTAATAATATTTGCATTTGCTTCACACTTTCCAAAATTGTGTATTATATTATTTTCTATAATGGATTTGTACTTCTACGATGAACTTCCGGCAAATTTCTAAAATATGGTAATATGCTATTATTAACTTTATTTGAGCATGGGATGGGATGTATTTTGGGGGCTAGAATTTGTATTGGAGCACGTTTAAAAACTTTTTCAGATTTTTCGGTTGAATAGGGTCTGAGAACGAGACCTTCGCTTATTTTGAGCCCTCGCTCCCATATGTTCCACGCAATGTCACAACGAAAGTCACCACTTCTGAAAGTACTAATCAAGCCCTTTCAGTTGATATACCACATGACAATATTCTGCAAAAAAATGTTAGACCCCGCTTTACATGTACGGGAAGCCCCCTTTAACGAAACAGAAAGTGCCACTTGTTACATGTCCACAATCAACTCTTTCCCACCAAATTTTGTGACAATAGCTTTGGCGAAAAAATAGGATGTGACAGATAAACACCGAACTAGGAATTTTAGTGGCGTTTTCTGGTCAGACCGTTAATGCTTCCTTTATAATTGCAACAACACTATTACTTTCGGTGATTTCCGAATGGAAAATGTAGCGTTGTTTATGTAATGGGGAAAAGATTTTTAATCATCTTTACTCGATGGGATTAACTTAGAAGTGCGGAGTTCGATCGCCACGCCAACTAACCGAGAAATTTGCCATTTGACAAACTGCTGGACAAAGTCTCAAGACTGAGGAAAATTTCCATATAGACTTGTCATTGGGGATAAAAAAAAATAGTGCCCATGTTCAAACAAGCTAGAATAAGCCGGAAACCGGAAGTTCGTCCCTTTAGGAATGGAGGGTTTTAGTGGCCTTTTATGTAAGAATATTTCGGTACACAATGGTTCCATTTATGTGTACATAGGTCATAGTGCGGCAATTAGCACGACGTGAAGCTATTTAGGAGTGCCAAAAAAGGGTTGTCCCAGATCAAACGAAACCAGCAACGGCCTAACTCAACTCACAAGTGGACATGGAGAGTACCGTGCACACTTTTACCGCTTCGGGCTTGGCGACTCCCAATATTGCCCAACATGCGAGATGCCGCACACAGAGCAGAGGTGAAAATTGACGCCGGGGTGCTTTTGTCACCCGAGAATATCCGGGCAACACGCTAACCTCCGAAACAACTTGGAGAGCGATGGAAAAATTAATGAATGTGATCCACAATCTACTGATGAAGGAGGCACTTCAGAGGAAAGTAGTAAATAACGACAAAATATGCAATTCGTAACTGACCCTGCCCCGCAACGTAATACCGAAGTGGCAATCCTGCGAGATAAAGGAAAGAGAAAAGGATGGTTGTAGCGAGTAAAATTCTCATACAAGCAAATGGTAGAAACCAGTGGTAGGTTTTGAACCTTTCCACCTTGCAACGATGAAACAAGTCGGAATACCGGAAGCTCGCGGTTCGGGTATAAAGGTTTTGTGTTCATCTTATGTGAGAAACTTCAACGCACATTTTTCTGTCCGTATATAGCTACAAAGCCAACATAATCCTTCATATTTTTCCAAACTACGAGACATACGTACATATTACAGCCATAGATATCACGCTCACCCTAAACAAACAAACTGCTTATTACCGAATACTCTACACATATATGCACGTATATAAATTGAGCGTACCCATATTTCCGATTTACTTCTTATATCTATTTGAATTAGGCACTACCCGCAAAGTCCATTAGCACGCATATATTATATACCTACATATACACATGTCTGGTTGACAAATAACTAAAAAACTAAAACAAAATAATTCTCTGCGACCCAATTCATAAGAACTCATTTCGTTGTGGTATTGACGAATTGATATGTGATGATGACGTCATGCAGGTTGTAGAGTGCACGAAATTTACAAAAAATTGTAAAGTTTCACCCCCTATAACTTTGTTAATAATTGTTGGATTTTCTTCAGACTTGACTAAACTGGGCATTATGTTCTTCATTATACGCATGCCAAATTTTGTACTTCTGAGATGAACATAAGGGGGGGTGCCGGGTAAATTTCTAAAATGTGGAAATATACTATTATTAACTTTATTTGTGCAGATATCAGAACCGGATATATTTTGAGGCCTAGATTTCGTAGAGATGCACCACTGTGATTTTTTTCAGATTTTTCGGTTGGATAGGTTCTGAGAACGAGACCTGTTACACTTTTTGTGGGTCATATTTTGAACCCTCACTCCCCTATGTTTCATCTAATATCAAATATTGAACCAGATTCGAAAAGTACTAATTGAGACCTTTCATTTGATACCCTACATGGCTACATTCTGTGAAAAAAAAATTTGCACCATCCATTCACATGTATGGGGAGCCCCCCCTTAAACTTAACACAAGACGGCGCCACTTACTCCATGTAAAGGGATCACCAGATTACATACTATCACCAATTTTCGTGACAATCGGTCAAGTCGTTTCCGAATAAATCGGCTGTGACAGACAGACAGACAGACAGACAGACGGACAGACGGACAGACAGACACCGTCTCGATTCTAATAAGGTTTTGTTTCACACAAAACCTTAAAAAATGACAGAATGACAGAAAAGTAGTGTGTGTTCCATTGAATTGAAAATTGTCGAGCTCCGAAAGATATACAGTATGTCAAGTAATTCTTTGCAAACGGAAAATAACTAGAAATAATGCTGTTTGACAGATGGTAAAAAGCAAAATAATACATTTTTTGGTAATTTCTTAAAGTCTAATGTTTTATTGGAATATTAGCTAATACTTTACAAATAAAAGAACATAAAACTTGTTTCGAGTAAAGATTGAAAGCGTTACAAATAAAAAATTACATTTCTTTCAGTGTCAAATAATTTTTTGCAAAATACATTATTGAATAAAAAAGTGAATAAAAAAAGTAATTAAATTAATATTTTTCATTCTTAATATTTAGTATGGAAACCCTTAGCATCAAGCACAGCCTGCAATCTCCTTTTCATAGAGGATATAAATTTTTTGACATCGTATTCGTTTGGTATATTTTCCCATTCCTCCTGAATAAAGGCTTTTAACTGCTCTTTTGACTTCGGACTTCTCCTTGCAACTCTTTTTTTAAGATGAGCCCACAAATTTTCGATTGGGTTCAAGTCCGGGCTGTATGCTGGTGTATCGATAACTTTCGCACAATTATAAAGCGCCCAAGATCTACACAAATACGACTTATGTTTAGGGTCGTTGTCTTGGTATAGTTTGAAATTTAATTTATTACGATTACTAGGATCGATAAAACCAAATTTTGTGGCACTTTGAACCAATTCTGTTTTCAGAATATCTAAATAATACTCTTTATCCATTGTTTCGTCAATAAATCTTAATATGCCTACTCCTTTCGATGAAATGCATCCCCAAACCGTGACCGACAATTTCCCGAATTTTACTGTTGGTATAATATTTTTATAACATAAAGCTTCAAGAGGCTTCCTCCAGACTCTATTTGGGCCCTCATTGTAATAGAGCATAATTTTAGTCTCATCGCAAAAAATAACGTCATCTCAGTATTTGATGGGGTATAAAACATGCTCTTTTGCAAATGAAAATCTTTTATTTATATTAAATGTTGATAACAGCGGTTTTTTCCTGGCTACTCTCGAAGAATATTTATGTTCTAAGAGTACTTTTCTCACTGTTTCATGTGAGATTTGAACTCCACAATCCTTTTCTAGTTCAACAGCCAACGATCTTGTGGAAGTGTAAGGATTTTCATCGATTTTTCTTATGATTTTTCTTACCTCTCTAGGAGTAAGCTTATTCGGCCTTCCTTGTGAGCAACGTAAATGTATCCTATCTTCTTTTTCAGCGCGATTTATTATATTGTAAACGGTTCTCAATTTAACTGAAAACATTTCCGCAAGATCCTTTGCAGTTTTTCCTTTACAATAATGAAAATACACTAACTGAATAATATTGTCGAGTGTTCTGCTTCCAGGCATTTTGACTTTAAAAAATTTTCAGTGAACAATCAAACAAAATCCAACCGATTGCAAACGGATTTCACTTTGAATGCAGCAACATAAACATATCAATGCGATACCGAATAGTACCATCTAGAATTCTAGAGAATTCTGTCGCTATATGCATGCGTGTACGTATTACAGTGTGTTTTGCAAAGAATTTTTTGACAGTGGAAAATGTGATCACGATTACTTTTGGCGTATTTACATTGCCTTTTGAAATGAAGTAACAACAATTTCCCTTTTTTAAACTTTAAGAATTTTACCATTTATTCATTTTATTTCATATCGAAGTGAAATCTATATAACTGTTTTTTCTTTGCAAAGATTTTCTTGACATACTGTATATGCATATGTATTTGATGTATTTATGAAAGGCAAGACGGTTGGACGGAACTTATACCCAGCCCCATTGTGGAGTGTGAATGATGCTTTTTAACTGGAAAGACTGAAGCGGTAAACTACACTACGGTACCAAAGAGCGCTTATCTAGGAATGGTTCGTAGAAAGGTTACTATATTCACCGCAGTGCATAAAATAAGCGTTTATTGAAGTTCCCTTTTGATTTCTAAACGAGCAGCGTGCGATAAATTAAATCCATGTTATCTGGCGTTAGCTGCTGGTAGAATATAATGAATACCAAATCTTAAATTTATGAAATACGCTGAAAAGCGCAAAATATGTAAAGGGGTCATTGTGGTTTCAAATCCATGTTCCAGGAATAAGCAGTGCAAACAGATAGCATAAATGCTCTTCTGAGATTAGAAGGTTACTTAAATCCGAGAAAAAACAATCATTATCATCAACGGCGCAACAGCCGGTATCCGATCTAGGCCTACCTTAATAAGGAAATCCAGACATTCCGATTTTGCGCCGAGGTCTAACAAATCGATGCTGTCTGGCATCCTAGCCGACGTTATCGTTCCACCTCAGCGAGGGTCTGCCTCATCTTCTTTTTCTACCATAGATATGGCTCTTATAAACTTTTTCAGGTTGGATCATCCATCATACATACGGATTAAGTTATCCGTCCACTAGGGTACTATTGAGCCGGATTTTATCCATAACCTGGCGGTCGAGGTATCGCTCATAGGTTTCGTCGTTATGGAGGCTACGGAATTGTCCATACTCATGTGCGGGGCCAAAAATTCTTCGGAAGATTCTTCTCTCGAACGCGGCCAGGAGTTCGCAATTTTGTCTTTTCCCTAGAACCCAGATCTCCGAGGAGCATATGAGGACTAGCAAGATGATTGTCTTGTACAATAAAAGCTTTGACTCTATGGTGAGACGTTTCGAGCGGAACAGTTTTTGTAAGCTGGAATGGGCTCTGTTGGCAGTCAACAACCGTGCACGAATTTCATCGTCATGGCTTTTATTGGTTGCGACTTTCGACGCTAGATAGGAGAAATTATCAACGGCCTCAAAGTTGTAGTCTCCTATCTTTATTCTTCTCGTTGGACCAGTTAAAAAATTACACATGCTTAACTATTGTACATACACTAAATATTTTCACATAATCAGCTATTGAATTGATATTGATACCACTCCATGTCAGTCTCATAACAATTGAGACTTAGCTTAGGAAAATAACTCCTCTTGCAATGTACTACACTTAAGCATTCGCAAACTATCTGTCAGTTCCAATCTAAATTGATAGTTACATCAATGGCAATATCTGAACACTTAACTTCATAATATATTCATAGCTACCCAGGCTCACTCCAAAGTATAGACAATCGGATTCTCACCTCTCTAGGAAAAATACACCATGTAAAGCTCTTAAAACTAGCTAATTTTCGTTGCTTTCCTTTGTACTTAAAAGGGTTTCTAATGCTACTGTAAATAGCTAAATATATGGATATCATCTGTTCATCCCCAAGGGATAGAAAAGGAATATCTCCTTAGAAAATGCGAAAGGATAATACAGAAGGGAGTAAAATAGTAACAAAATGACCTATGCATTGTCATTTGGATACCTTCGAAGAAATAGAAAGTCACAAAACTGTGGAAAGGACAAAGTAGAGACATATTTCAGGATTGATGACAGGAAAATCTTTCGTTATGTGAATTAGCCTTAGAGCGGCCTGCTCTAATCTCCAGAGATATTTCAAGAACGAGATACAAACTGAGACGGTGAAGGGAGTGATGCCCTAAGTTTTTGGGTTTAACTCCGAATAACAAGGATATATTACCAGCATCCTTGTGTGTATGTACATACCGTAGGCAGAGAATTGAGTCTAAATAGTTTTTGGAAAATTTTCGATTGGGTATGAAAAGTTGTTGATGGTTATCGAATGTGGATGACAATATAATTTAATTTGGATAGATTTTCCGCAGAATGACCCTTGGTTGATTTTCCACTCTTAGTGAAGCTCGTTATCACAAGTTGGTCATGTATGATAGATTAATAATTGCGACATATAGACAATGATGTATTATTCCAGGGATTTAATGGGAAATTTCGACATTCGTGATTTTGGGACATTGTGGTTTGTCCCAGGAGAGGATGTGATAATTAATTTGCATCTTTGTTATGGTAGTGGTTGTTCACAGGAACTAACGGGAATATAACAGATTTGGGTTTATGGTAAGGCTCTTCAATGGGAACTGTTTAAAACGTCTTGAGATTTTGCATCATCTCAGGAGAAATACGAATTATAATTTGAAATAAAGCTGAAATCAAAATGGTGATTGACTATCGATTTTCTACAAAGAGGGGTTTTATGAAGAAGGAAAAGTTTAAAAACTTGTAGCAAAATTTATCATTGTCATTTCCATTTGATAAATCCAGTAAAAACTTTTTGTAATTGCCTTCGATGATAAAATATTAAGAAGAGGATGAGGCTGTCGTACGGGAAATTGCGGTTCAAATTGAGATTTGTATCGTGATTTAACGTCGGATATCAGCCGACTCAGCTGTGCATGAGTATCTGAGCCAAATCAAGGTAATGATCTCGGGCGAGTGCAAGGCTGACCACATTGCCTTCTATAGGGTACTGTAATCCTGTAGTATCCCTTTACGGGCTTGAATGAAGTGCTCTGACAGACTTTAAGGCCCTGATCCAATTATCTTGTTGATCCAACGAGCATTATTAATTATATTAAATTAATTATATTAATAATAATCGTTGGCGTGAAAATCGAATTGAATATGGGCCTTCAGGCATGTTCGAGTGCTTCATTCAAGACCCTGACGGCACACTACAGAAGGCAATTTAGTCAGAATGGCGATTGATTTGACTCATATACTTGTTCATAGTTTAGTCGACTGGTCTCAGGCATCCAGCCGCGATACAAATCCCTCTCCAAAGGCCGACACTTTAACCGCTGTCCGGACATATTGTTTGAATTCGATAGCTCGTAGAAAGCTACTATTTGAATTCATATTTACCAAGACATACTCGATTAGACTCATATTTTGTAGAGTGCTGAAAAAATTAATGACCCAATAGGGTATAACCCGGGTTTAACTCATTTTCCTGGCTATCGCTACCGCATTTTTTTCGATCATTCCTTACATTGAACTTACTGCGCAAAAATTGCAGTGCCACGCAGATAGAACTGCCTGTTATGACAAGAGGCGAATCCAAAGTTGGCAGGATAATCCAACCATCTTCGCATGACGCTATTTGCATCTTGAAAAAAATCATTTGCTTGCTAACTCTAAGCACATTATCTTGCGTTCCGCGACATGTTTAACGTCGACTCTCTCATACTGAATTTTTGGTTGGAATCCATTTCTATTTGTTTTCCGAAAATCTTGATTCTCCAATAACCAACCATAAAAAAATACTTTTCCAGTTCTGTACTGCTAAAGCTCCGCTCCTTAAAAATCAAAACATCAGTATGAAGTTCAGAAGCGCCTGACTTTTGACTACTGATAAGTATCACCACTGGAAAGTGACGTTCAGATTCAACAATTATTATTATTCTGTTAAGGGAAAGTCCCATCGCGTCCTTGAAGAACTACTGTGCCTGGTTATAGTGTACCTATTGATCATAGTATCTCAAGCAGGCCTGTAACCGTTAGGAACTTTAGTATGTTCCCTATTTCCAAATCTTTCGGCTTCGCATCTGGTATTAAGTGTTCTCCCAGATGTCTCGACCTACTTTGCACAAGTGCCGGACACTGTCCCAGGACGTGTATAGAGGTTTCGTCCTCCTTCTCACAAAACCTGCAGGCAGTGTCCGTAGATATCCCTAGCTTCCCTAAGTGATAGTTCAGCCGACAACGACCAGTGAGAATTCCCACTATGATTCGGAGGTTCTTTTTGGTGGTAGTAGGCCCGCCCAGTATAGTTCCCTCAGCCGTTCCTCTTCATTTCTTAGATTCATAGCCATGAAACCGATTTCGAACCGAACCGAAGGTTTCTGACCCGTGTAAAGGCGTCCCTGCTCCCTTCTTGGCTAGTTTGTCCGCTACCTCGTTGCCATCCAACATGGCCTGGAACCCAAAGTATCCAGACCTTGACATTCCCATACCAGTTTAGAGTTCACCTGGTTGGACCTAAGTGCCTTGATCGCTGCTTGGCTATCGGTGAGAATAACTACGTTCTGCCCCCTGTTGTTCCTTTGCAGATTAAAGGAGGCACATTTGTCTATGGCGTATATTTCCGCCTGTAATATGCTAGTGTACCTGCCCATTGGCTCAAAGTACATTTTCCTTGGACCAATGACACCGGCACCCGCTCACTCTGCTGTGAGGGATCCGTCAGTGTACTAAGTAATCAGTTGCTGGTTTAAGCCGTATGTCGCAACCACGCTCTCCCAGTTTGCCGTGTTACTCCAACGTGTTTCAAACTTCTTATCGAAGTGAAACCTCGTTGGCATGTTGTCCCTCGGTATCAGTAATTCGGGATACCGCCTAGAAAGGATATCAATCTTCCTTCGATTTAGGCAGCTCCCCGCCTCACTCATACTACCGGCCATCCTGAATATTGATCTCCTTGCCTGCATCTGTATGTGCAGATGGAGAGGGGTTAATCCCAGAAGGACCTCCAGGGATGCCGTTGGGCATGTTCTCATTGCCCCACTGATACACACACATGCCAGCCTTTGGAGCTTATGTAATTCCCTGGCTTGTCTGCTGAGTTGGGCTCTTTCTGACCAGATTACCGCTCCATAGGTAATCATTGGCCTTACTATTGCAGTATATATCCAAAGTAGTATCTTCGCGCGGCAACCCCATTGTTTTGCTGCTATGAACCTGCAAGTCATCAGAGCCCACGTGGCTTTCCGACAAGTGTTTCCGACATGTGTCTTCCAGAGTAATTTTTGGTCTAGCCTAATTCCCAAATATTTGACCTCCAGGGCATCCTGTATCTCTGTGTGCGATGTGTTGTCGAATGCTCCTCCGATATCCAAAAACGTGCACAATGCAATTTCTTTTGTTTCTTTGGCGTCCCGTATTACCTCTGTCAGTGGACCGTCCTGCCCGGTAAGCGTGTTGACAGTGATGTAGGGGATTACGCTTTAGAACGTTAGTTCTAATATAGTTGTCTATGACCTTCTCCACCGTTTTGAGTACGAACGATGTTAAGCAGATTGGTCTGAAAGATATAGGGTGAAAAGGATCCTTTTTGCCCGTCTCCATGCCCTTGGTATGTAACCCAGTGCTATGTTCCCCCTTACCACCCTCAGAAGAGATTCTAAGATAATTCCTAGGTCTCTCTGGATAAGTGCTGGGAAAATGCCATCTACTCCGGGAGATTTCATTGGTTTAGCTTCTGAGATTCTGAGATTCAACAATACATTATACATAAACTTCCATTTTAAAGCTGACCTCTGTGGATATCTGAAAGTCGAAGTGCCTTTGATTGTAACATAAGACAACTTGGTGACGGACGCATAATAATTTATTATTCAGCAAATATGAGAAAAACGGTGCGTTCAGCAATACTAACCACTAACCAAATTGAAACTTCGTATCCTTTTCGTGATATTATTAGTGAGTTATGGTCCTACTTATTACGCCAGTGGGTATCGTATCATAGGATTTACCAATATTTGGAAAAAATCCCACATCAGCGGACGCGGCAGGAGGCGCTCCAGTTCTGCCGAGAAACCAGTAAGCATTTTTAGGCATGGACGATATCAAAGCATAAGACAATTATTCCGAGCCGTACAAATCCGTATTTGTCAAAAGCTGCAACATACAAAGAGAACGTGGTAAAAACGTCTATAAATTCTTATATACTGCCGGTATTGCCATCTTTGAGGGTTTCCCTGACGCCATTAAAGAAATGAAGCGGCTAATGATACTCGCAAATATCTCAACTGACTGAACGATTCAATGGAATAAAACCATATGCGCAACAAACAGGTCGACCCGAAGACGAGAAGAGAGAAGCGAGATGCTCTCTGATAACTACTCAAGACTAACCTATAACATATCTGCTTATTACTATTCCGCCGTCGCGGGTAGTTTCTATTGTCGCGCCCGTGAAAAGGCAGGCGGCCATGGGTGGCATGCGAAGAGAGGTTTTGGAACATACAATGAGATTGACGAGAGTATTGTCGATTTTTGAAGCATTCACGACCATTATTAAACAATTTTCTCATGATCATTTACTTTTTAGTGGGAGGAGAAAAGATGCCAACTATCATAATTAAATCTTCATAAGGTGCCGTCATTCGGTCACCATCATTCATACCGGAGCCGATCGCTGAATGTTGTACGAAATAAACCACGGTTGAAATAATATGAGACCCCGGCAACCCCAATAAATGGTTCATACACCGAAATATTTGTCTTTGGAATGACGATGTCCAAATTAAGGTCCGTGTCCCTTTTAAGTTTCTCATCGATAAAACACTGGCCAACTGGTAAATTGAGAAGATTAATAATAATAATCGTTGGTGCTACAATCCATATTGGATCAGGGCCTTGAAGTGTATTAGAGCACTTCATTCAAGACAGTAACGGTACACTACAGTATATTGTAGGAGACAATGTGGTCAGTATTGCGCTCGCCCGAGACTATTACCCTGATTTGACTCAGGTACTCATTAACAGCTGAGTCGACTGGTATCCGACGTCAAATCACGATACAAATCCCACTGCCACCAGCGAGATTTGAACCGCGATCTTCCGTACGACAGCCTTGTGCTCTAACCACTCAGCTATACGGACAATTTAGAAGATTGCCAATCGAAAAGCAGAGAAAGCAATCGTTGTTATCTAAGAGAACCATTTCAAAAAAATCATAATAAACTCGACGCTCGGGGTGGGGAGAGCGATCAATATCGTCTTGCCAATAGCCGACACCAACGCACACAGAATATTGAAATCTTCTGTTGTGTCAATGACAACAACGGTAGCTTGCTTATCGACCGACGAACTGCGACGAACAGAGGACGAAAATATTTCGGGCAGAATGAAATAGTAAAATTTCCACAATTCACTACATCCACAAACACTGTCGGCATTTGGAGTAATACCACCTGTCAGCCTTACAGAAGTTGAAGAAGGAATCAAATGAAGGAAAGGAATGGAAAGGAATGAAATGGGCAAAACAATAAGACCTGACGGCTTAGAAAATAAATTCAGGGAAACCATGAAATTTTACCTTACCCTCGGTCTCGGTTATTTAATGGAGTCATTGAAGAAGGTATAACGACATTTGGCTGGCAATAAAGTACAACCATTTTAATATGGAAAAAAAATTCATCCCAACGGATGATCAAATAACCGCCTAATCGGATTTTCACCTTGAAGACGGAGCTGCGGAAACAATATGCGCTGCACAGCTTGTTCATAAACAAACATCGTCTCACGATCTTCTCCCTCCATACATTGCATTCCTATATCTAGGGAAGGAGATTGACAGTGTGCGTTACAAACTCACCTGGTATGTATTGCGACAATACATATTATCAGAAAAGTATGAGTTAAATGATAGTTGGTTATCTATCATAAAAAGAAAAATATAATTAAATTTCCCGAGAATTAAAAAGATCGTTTTAAGTTTTTAGAAATTTTATTCAGAAATTACTTTATTGCTCGAGAGCGGGAGTTTTAATTACAAATTTTGATTGCACCGATAAGCAAAAACGCAGAATTGCATAAATTGTTTCTAGAAATTCCAGAATTAAGAATTCGGAATTCATTCTCATCATCTAAATTTTCAAGTTAAGCAAAGAGCAGTCTGCTTTAGTGAAACTGGGTACTCCTAGTCACGTTGCTGGGACAGATGTCGATATCTATCAGGATATCAAACGTAAACCAGCACAGCATGACTGGCGAAAAAGTGTAGTTACACAAAGCCTACCTATGTACATACATAATTGCCAAAGCACAGAGGCGCAAATAAAAGCTATCAGTTCTAAAACGAGCAATATCAAGAAAACCAGGGACATTAAAAGATGCGAATGTCAAAAGGCGACCCCTCGGTAATGCACTGTTCGAACAAAGGAAACTGAATATTGCTTTGTAAGAACCCTTATCAGCAATCATAAAAATGCACTGACTTTTTGTTATACCCTTAACGAAATTTCTTCGAGGAACATACATATTTTAATTAATTCGAAAACACGACGGTGATTATTCCATGCGAGCTGCGATATTAATACCTTTCCCCAAAAGTCCTTAATTTCGGTTCACAGAGAGCCACACCTTCTAAGTAATTCATCAAAAGTCGCCAAATCAAATGGAAGAAAGTTTCCAACATCAGCCATCAAATCACTTCACAAACTTCAACAAAACATATTTCGCGTGGAATGCCCTAATTAAAATCCCATTTATATTATTGCCTTATTCTTCCCTTACCTTAACCCTCCCGGCATAGGAACACACACCACCAACGCCTGGCTAATAAGCTAAATTACTCTTTACTCGTCTTAATGTGAAAATTTATTTTCATTTCATTTCATGCAATTTCTTGAGTTTCCCGGAGAGTGTAATTAGGGCCTGAACAAGGAAAAAATAACAAAGTAGTGACTAATAACCGTCATAGAATTTATCCTTGCCGCCGTAATACTATGCTCGTACACTCAACGAAATGTTAAACAATTTTATCTGAACTTTTCGCAACTGAAAATCCCGTTTTGCAGGGAACTGAGAAGTAAAGATGCCAACTTTTTCGAGAGCGTAAAATGGCAAGAACAACAATGGCAGGAAGGGGAAAAGGACGAACTTTCGAAGCCACGAATAAATCACAACTTGCATACACATAGAAGTAAGTTTTGTCTTATTTGTACGTACGTGCCAAGCAAATGTTTTAGTGTGACTGGCCAGGGTAATGCAAGAACGGCTAGGAGGGGGAGGAACTGCAACTTCACAAGAGCCACTTTCCTTTGGAAGCGAGCATACTTAGTCCTTTGGTCGACAACTATAAAATGTTGCAGAACAACGATTTGCCTGTTTAATCTATTGTCTTGGAAGTGCTTGGTTGCAATTAATATCTGACCGTCATGTATTTGGCAAATTTTCACACCGTCTTAGAAGGTTTTGTCTCTTATCCTTGACCGAGATTTTTCCATCTTTAGAAATGCATATAAATCGACCGTGGAATATTGGCTCTAGATGCAGAGGGTAGACAACCGAGGACTTTTCGCCGGAATAATCTCATTAGCATGGCTAAGTGCTTAAAGTGTGGTGAGGACGTGGAACTTAGTCTGCTGTTGTATGATCGGCAAAGATGACATTGCTGAGAGTGCTCTTGAGTGGATACGAAGGGTTGCAAACAGCCATGATTACTTCAAAACTGCACCTGCTGGCAAATTCACCGAAGGATGACTTTTTTAGTGAATGATTTATGAAAAGTAAGCGCCGAAGTTGGATTTTGTCAATCGATGCGCGTAGCCTTTTCTGAATAACAACCTAACGAGGGTCCAGAGACATAGAATGGATGTTTCGTTTTGCCTGGTGTTTTCAGTAGAATTTTCAATTTGTAATATAGGGTAGCTCTCTCATTTACATGAGTTAGAATAAGCTTTAATCGTATGGGTTTTGCCTGAATGCATTATACAAGTGTGTATGTGTAGTGGCGCCCAATGTGGAGTTACATATTCTGTTTTGCTTCTAATCTTCTCTGAGCTGCCAGATTAAACCTGAAATCAAGCAGGTTCACATCGGAGTGCTGTGTCCTAAATCCTTGATTTGCTTTATATAACATCCTTTAGTGATATCGTTTGCTTGTGCAGTGCCATATCCCTCCCTTTTAGCTTACTTTAGTAACACCTCATTCCATTTGTCAACCGTATTCTCCAAAAATCAATTTCTCGAATTACCGACAATTTGTTCAATCTGCATGCGTCCAATATGCCTGGAACACTTCCCGAAAAAGTTTGCGTTATCCTTCCTCTAAGATATTTACTCCCTTTCTTTACTCTCTTTCTAAAGGTTTGTCCAAAATAGAATTTTGTTAAAATCTGTCTGCGAAACCCCTTATATGCAGCCATTAGTATGAGTTTTTATTGAGTTTAGTGGAGAGCCCTGCAAACAGGCGAAAGAGGAGTGGAAAATTGTCTTCTCAAGCATTTTCATTGGGAATATCAAGCGGACGGGTTCAATTAGAACTGTTCTAAACTCATTTAATATGTAATATCGGGTGGAATCTAGAGGAGTTATCGCTCACGCCTATTGAACCAAAATCATGAATGATAAATCAAATAGACCTTCGACCTCGTGTCGGATCCAAGGAATCGATCTTTTTTGCTGTCAATTCTATCCAGATAAACAATAGAATATTTGGCCAAGGTGTCATATGTCAAAGTGAATGTTTATGTTTATTATCGAGTCAAATTCGTTGAAATTTTCATTATTTATTCAGAACATATTTCTACGGTTCACAAGCTATGAAATCCCGCGCATACAGTGAGTGGCATAAATTTAGGTGGAGTTTCAAAGGGGGCGCCCCATACATGCAAAGGGGGGATCCAAACAATTTTTTCACCAGATGTAGTCGTGTAGGGTATCAAATGAAAGGTCTCGATTTGCACTTTCTGAAGTTCATATTAGTTTCGGCTTGAATTGCAAAGTGCGTGAGAAAAGAGTCGAAATGTACGCACTTAAAGTGAGTAAAAAATTAGAGTCGTGCGCCTAGATTAAATCTAGGCCTTAAAGTATGTCTCATTCCGATATCTGCTCAAATAAACTTACTAATAGTATATTACCAACTTTTAGAAATTTACTGAAAAACCCCCCTTAAATTCATCCTAGGACTTTGATTTTGTGCCCGCATAGAGGATAATATTTTGTATATACGTGCTAAATTTCATGGAAATCTGACCATTAACGCCAAAGTTATAGCAGTTCAAACTTAGCAATTTCGCGCGAATTAACTGTTTCCAAAGCCATGCAAATAGGATGCTGACATCATAATTAACGAGAATAATTGACAATCGAATGAAATATTAAAATTCCATTCAAGAAGAATCTAATTCTCCCCAGCCTTTTTTTTTATATTTGATGTAGGTTACATTCTCGGCATTTACTAATAATATTAAACTCAGAGTGTGAAGCGTATGAGGTTGACTATCATCAATATAGGAGTTTCCATCAAGAGATTTATTTAAGTCGCTTTCTAAAAAGTAGAGGGCATTGGCATTTTTAGCTATGTAACACGGAGCTGTCGTGCACACGTCACATCTCATATCTTTTTCTGTTTCTTCAGCCTTTGTCCCGTTCACAAGCGGGGTCGGCTCGTCGTGATCGGTTTCGTCATTTTATTTTATCAAATGCCTGATCAGGATGTAATCGCGTGGACTTTTAATCCCCATCCAGTGTATAAAGCCCCTGATGTTTCGGCCGGCCTTTTGGTCACTTACTATCGACTTCGATGTTCAGACCAATCTTGATAAGTGAATTCTCGTTAGTGGAAATTACGTGAACCATCGAAGACGCCTCTCTTGCAGTTTTTCCTTGATCGGTGCAAACCCATATCGATCGCGAATATTTTCATTTCAGACGTGATCAAAACGTGTCACGTCACCAGTGCAATGCAACTTCTTCGTCCCCATTTCCGCAAGACGCCGTTAATTGTCTTTTATAGTCGGCCAACACGCAGAACTATAGAGTTGTGGAATGCCATTTCATCCAGGTTGCGTTAATGCGTGAAGCAATTTCATTACGCAGTTCTCAATTGGCTGATGGCATTGACTCGAGATATTTAAATAATAAATAATAATGTAGTGTAACTTATTCATTCTTGGCTCAAATTGCTCAAAAAATTTTCAAAAGTGACTCGACTGGGAATTTAAATAATATAATGTACAAATTTGATTGGATTCTAATTTTTTTTCCTACCAAAAAAATCCAAAAACAAGCTAAGATGCTAATGTGGTTTTCCCCTTCAATACATATAGGAAGGGTCCCCTAACCACTTCAGTCCAGCTATACCTGACTCTCTTTCAAAATCGAGAACCATTTGGTCAAGATCCATCAACTACAGAGAGAGCAAACAGATGTCATCAGCGTAGTCGAGGTGTTTTAGGAAAGATGTCATCCTGCATTGAACTCCTTCACGTCCTCCCGACAAGGCAGCGTGAAAAATGTCACCGATAAAAGGAAACAAGTTGGAAAATCAGAAACTAGACTCCTCAGAGTATGAAAGGTTTTGTATATTACTTCAATATGCACATTTGGGTGGACATTGGCCCTATTAGTACCCAGCACGTAATATATGCATATATTATGTGAGAATATCCATTTTCGCGTGATATTGACACTCCAAGTTTTGAATTTGCACAGAAGCGATAATGTAGCGAAGCGATATCAGTAGTAGCGCGATTTCCACGAAAGAGATAGACAATGCTCTATATTTTAACCTATATTGCTGCAAAATTTAATGATTCTAGCATGAACTGAAGGGGAGTTTTGCAGTCAACTACCAAAAATTATAATAATTATTATTAACTTGATTTGAACAAATATCGGTATGGAGGGCTTTTCGGAGGCTAGGCACCGTATAGTGACAGCCTTTTGATTTTTTCAGATTTTTGGGTTAGGTAGTTTCTGAGAATGGGTCCGTGAAAGAAATCTTTCGCCACCCGTACTCCACATCTTTCCCACAAACGTCAAAACTAAGAAAGGTTGCGGAAAACACTGACCGGGACCTTTCACTTGATACCCCACTTAGCTATATTTCGTGAGAAAAAAATTACGCCTCCCTTTTGCATGTATGGGGACCGCTCTGAAATTCGACGTCGAATGATGTAACTGTATACATGAGCGTTCACATCTCCCACCTTTCCATTACATTTGGTGTCATTCGCTGTCATCATTTTCGAGAAAAATGCGTGTGACAGACAGGCGGATGGACAGGCAGACAGATAGTAAACCGATTTTAACAAGGTTGTGATTTACATAAAACGTTAAAAATGATATCGGTGACAAGATGCAACCCTGGCGGACTCCGCTCTTGACCTGAAATTCGATTGAGACTTTATCTCCATGCAGCGCATGACATTTGGTGAGTTTACGTGTCGCTCTTATAAACGTTATTAATGTCCCCCCCACCTGCAGGGGTGCTCTTCTTTGTAACCTTAAGGGACATTTCCATCTTCTACTTTCGGGGAAGGGTCTCGCATTTCAGTACGAATAGAAAATCTGCAGAAACTACAGTTGCAGCGATAAATAACTGCGGAGAAATTGTCGAGCCTAGCGGTTTTGATCCATTCGAGTACATTGATCGTCGAGATGATTTCTCTCCTTTTTAAGGGTAGTACATGTCCGCATGCTACAGTAATGAGCCATTTCATCAACAAGAGGCAGGAGTTTCACCGGATGTGATACGGCTAAGAAGCGTGATAAAGTCTTGTTTCCATCTTTTCAGCTGCCCGTCATCGTCGATGAGAAGTCGTGATATCATGTATACTTCTAAAATCATTGCGTTCTACGACATCTTCCGTTTCCTTGACCAGCGTAATAATAAATTCCCTTCTAAGTGTAATCTCGCAGTGTTTCTATACTTGCAGCACCGATAAAGGGAACAATTGGTTCTCAAAAATCGGTAGTTGCAGGGTTTCATGGCGGTTCCTCCAATGCTCATCGATATTCTCTGACGTGCAACTCAAGTATCTGTCATCCGATCAATAAGATATCTCCCGCATTCTCGATCAAAAGCTGAATCATATAAGCTGTCGATGTTAAACTTAGAGTATTGCAGCTCCCCTACCCTGCGAGAATTGGCGGGTACAGCATTAGATGTTGATTCCTATTCCTAGATCTACTGGTGACCGAAAAGTGGTCAATCTGGTTGCTCATTCGGTGTCGATAAATTGAAACCGGTCAGTTGGTTTGGCAAACTTGATGCTGGGGCAATGTGTCAGCAATGACGAGGTAGAAACCCGCATACTTCCCACCATTATAGGTGCGGTCACCAAGGCAGTGTTTTTCCATCACATGACAGAGTGAAGTGTTGTCAGGTCCTTGGCAATCAGATCACTCATCGCGATCACTCTGTTAGTCCCTGTCAAAGGCCTAGTTGACATTTTGGTAGCAATAATATTTACAAATTTTCAGGTTGCTAGCCTATATATTTCTATCTCTTTTAATCGCCTTTTACAAAGAGAAGTTTTAAGTCCCAATACGCAGGACATCTTGAAGTATACGCTCCAGTAAATGGTGGCTTTGTATTCATTTATAAACGAATATGGAACTGTTGGAGAGACATTACTCTACCAGGATTCAGCAATTTGTGGGATTCACACGCCCGGGCTCTCTCCTTTATCTATTCCGTGGGAATTAAAACAAAGGCTCCTGGCTATGCACTTATTACCGGAAAAAAAGGACCAAAATAAGTCCCTCGACAACGGAAAGTGTCTGAAGTTGTGATGGTACCCAAACTAGGGAAAGAATCACTTAGAGTCGAATCGTATCGACCAATATCGCTATTCCCTACTACAGCCAAGCCATTTGAAACGCTTCTCCTTAGAAGAAAGAAGCAAATCATTGTGGATCGAAATCTAATTCCACCTCGCCAATGTTGTTTCCGCGAAAAGCATTCCAGAATTCAAGAGATGAACAAGATGACGAATCCGCTAGAAAATGCAATGGAAAAAAACAGGTGTGCTCAGCCATTTTTCCGGATCTCGCAAAGGCATTTGGGGAGGTGTTGGAAGGTTTGTTATATAAATAACAGAAGAATTTTTCGATATCTTCAAATCATATGTATCAGGGTGCCTATTCAGAGTGAAATACGAAGGAACTTAATTTGAACTGAAAATAATTGTAGCTAGAATTGAAAAAGATGAAGAAACCAAAATAGCGACATTTGCGGACGACACTACTATTCTTACCACAGGTAAAACTGCGGAACAAGCGAAAATAAAGTTACAAGCAGCTATTGAGTCCGAAAATTGATCGACATTTCTAATATAATGAGATGACTCAAAAGATTAAAGCTAAACGACTTGCTAATATAAAAGATGCCTAATGAGATAAGCTACTGAGAAACAGCCAGTTTCTTAGCAAGGCCAGCAAAAGGGGTGAGGTGGACCACAGGGTCTTCTCGCAGTAAATACGAAATTTAAATATGCAGTTACAGCTAAATTTATTAGTTGCGGTCAAAAGAAATAAGCTCAAATACGCCCTCATACCTTAAAGACGCAAACACTTTAATTCTCTTACATCAACCCTGAAATAACCTTACTGCCTCCAGTCCTGGATAGCAATTTGTCACAGTCTCAGCAAAAATATAGTATTCCCGACCTTCAGCTTTGATTTCCCACTTTTCCCATTTATCCTGGGCCACATTTGTACATATGTATTCCCGGAAGTATGTTTATGTAGTTAGTCGATCTACATGTGTCGTTTACTACGTTCTGTTTTTTCCACCAGGATACACTATTGTTCAAGCAAAAACAATTTTCCCATCAAAATCCAGAAGTAAGGGAAAAAGGTGAAATGTAAGAGGGCGAGTCCTACACATGTCAAACACAAATCTTACAATGTGTATCTTACGTTTTTCTCTCGGAACTATTCAATAGAGCACATCATCCCCTCCATGAAACTGATTCCTGTAGATTACGAACTGAATGTGCTTATCAGAGGATTCTATTGAGAATGTTTTGGTGCAAATTACGGTGATTGTGTTTAAATTTTTGGCAATAAACTGAAGAGAGAGGATCATAGAAGATAAGGAGGTAAGGACGAGTAATGGAAAATTGATTTTTTGTAGATTAAGGATAAGAATGCGTTTTTGTTTCATTCAACTGAACTGAAATTCAATGCTTTGTTCTATTGTAAGTTTAATTTCAATTGAGCTTATCTAGTAGGAGTTCCAGGACTTACTTGAATTTGAGTACTCCATGGAAAGCATTGTTTCCCGGAAATGTCCCGAAATGCCTAGAATTTAAAATTGCATACCGAATTGAGTTTCTATACCAAGCCACTTTGTCTGCTGGGGTATTAGACCATTGGAATATTCGAATTTTAAAGTTGCAGCAATAAAATTTCTATGTGCTTATGTCTACTGCGAAGTGATTTAAATTCATACACAACATTTGTATTTGGAAATTGTTTTATTTTTGCAACATATCAATAACGTAAAATTTAACGAATACGTCTGAAATACGTTTGATATGGTATTCAAAAAAGTCCAATTTAAAAAAATTCTTAAGATTTGATCTTAGGTTGTAAGGTTGGTCGACAGGGAGCAGACTGGTTTCCCCCGCTTAAACCACATTCACACTCCTCGGATCATTATGGGATAACGTGTGGAGTTCAGATGATTGTGCTCAACGGGGAGTGGATCTGGAAGGCCCTACATAGAAAGGCAATCTGGAAGAGCTAATCGCTACTATCAGAACGGTTCATGACAGCGTGGAATGTCACATGTTGGATCGAAATCAAATCTCATAGGAATCGAAGCCGAGAGTCCGGTAAGGTTGCAACGTGTCACTGACAGTTTTTGTTGTCGTTATCGGTAACGTTCACGATGCTACTGCTCTCAAACACCACAACTACGCTGATGACATTTACTTGCTCTCTTACAGAGCTATGGGCTTTAGCCAGAAGGCCGAGAATGTGCTGCTCAGAAAGCGGAAGTGGCAGTAAACAGGCCCCATATTAAGGAAGAGTGACAAATCCATTGTGAGTTATGCCATGCAATTGAACCCAATATCCCAGGGTGGCCGAGAAGTGGCGGATTATGGCGGATTATATAGACAATAATTTGCAATTTTATTAAAACTTGATGGACCAGAATGCCAAAAACCCCACCCGCATCCTAGCATGTTTGACTTGTTTGGCTAATTTCGTGGATTTCATTTCCAATGTACTGAGAAGGGATCAGGTGACCGATTCAAGTGCAGCACGACTTAAATGGCTATTGACATGCATTTGCTCCTTTCTTTATTAGCCGAGCTGGTAGGTCAGGCTTTGTTCCTTCAGGCAACGTTATGCTAATTCGCAAAATGTTTGACCCAAAAAGTGAAACAGGTCTCGTTTCCAGAATCTATCCAACCGAAATATCTGAAATCATAGTGATGCATCTATATGAAATCTCGGCCTGAGTGTATTTATGTGTATGTGCTAACAAAGCTTATATATAGCAATATAATAGACATGGGTGTACCTGGTTACCAACGGTTTTTAATTTACGAGCATAGTTTATATGAATGCTTTTGTGCACGGAGTAACGTTGAAATACGTGAAGATAAGTTAGATCAATTTAAACCGTCACATATATGTATGCATCGTTATGCGTTAATACACAATATTTGTTTTGTTAGGATGTACAAAGTATTTATGTCGTTGATTTGTATGTATATATGTGACACCTTGGGGTTTGACAAAATATGACGGAATATTTTGTATTCTTAGCTATGCCCGAATGAAAACTTTTGCACAGACAGTTTCTCACATAAAATGAACACAAAACTTTTATACCCGAGGCGCCCAGTTTCCGATATCCCGACTTCTTATATATGAAAATGACGAGATAGGGAAAAGTAAAGTCTTTAAGATATATACTATCTAGACATTTTCCGAAACGTGTGTATTCAAGAATGATGCAACACAATAAATTTTCCGAGGAAGGGATTAGGATCGTTCGTTAACTTTCCCAACATGGAGACGGCATTGGTGAGGACAGTTGCTTTGTGCGTTAGTATACTCATAACTAATCTGTACGCAGATCCATAGTAATTCGGAATATAAAAGTAGGACCTGTGGAGTGCTCGTCCGATTTCTCGATTAAACGTTGAAGAATTTTGTGTAGGACATGCTTTCAATGTCATCGGGACAAGTATAAAACTGAACAGCAATCATATAGAAAGAGTCGCTAAAAAAACGCCCTGGATCAACGCTTGTGAATAGACAGCTGATTTAATAAAGGAATAGCAGTGCTGCGGGCTAGTAATGTAGGGTGTTATCTAATGGGATGACCTATATAAGGATATAAGGTAATCTAAGGGTGCCCCAAAAAATTTCAAATACGAAGAGCAAATTGAGTTTCTAGGCCATACGGAATGTCACCGTATATACGCGGATAAGGTCGCGTTAGTTAACCTACCAATAAGCTCATTAATGTTAGGGAAGTAGCCCATTTTCAAAAGGTCACAATCTTTCAACGAGTGATGACCGCCACAATTCTTCGACGATGTTAGAAAAGGGGTACCAACTTGTTCCTTCTGTGTATCCTGTTTATTTCCTCCCTCATCGGGAGTGCCGCTAACAAACCAAACTTTACTATGACGATATCAGGAGATGCAATTTTTCAATTGGCTTCTGGAGAGAAGAACTTCCGTTTCCCCATTCATACTCTTCTTTCCGCCAGGGGGATGCAGGTGAGAATAGAACCAATCTGAAGCGCAATAACTTTTCAAGCGGGGATGGTCGCCGAAATTTTTTAAGCAGATTAGAGAGGTGGACCTTCCTCCTCCTCTAGAATAAACTCTCCATCCTTTCTTGTTAATGCCGTAGGGTTGAAAATTAAAACATTACCATGACAGCATAAGGAAAACCCACTTTAAAAAGCCATATCTTTTTAAAGGAGATAATTACCACGCGCTTTCATCAGTATTGAAGGGAGGTAAGCCTTTCTCCCCTGCATAAACTCCTCTCCCCTTACAAGGATGATTTTGGAAATTCAACTTTCACTCCGATTTTCAGGGCGATTGGATGAATGGGACCAAAATATTTTCCATGGAAAAATAAATACAATTTTCACGGGATTCGGGTAAATAGAGTAGAAGTTAATCCTTTCCAGTGTCATCTTATGGTGAATTACTGCAATATATAGCGTATAAACCTTCTCTATTGAAAAATACATGCACCCACCAATTTTTGTAGTAATCGGTTGAACGTTTTAAGAGTCTATCGACCACAAACACTAGCCACTTCCATTTTTAGTAAAATCGGTTCAATGTCTGGCTGTTTGTCCGCCTGTCGGTCTGCCTGTCTCTCCGTGTGTCCGCCTGTCTGTCTGTTCATCAGTCGCACCCACTTTCGCAGAAATGGTTTACCAATTGACGCAAAATTTGGTGAGAACGTGGAAGCTGAGAACGCTTACGTCATGAATTTAAGAATGGTCCTCATATATGCGAGCGAGGGGGGGGGGATAATTTTTTTCACCGAATATAGTCATGTTAGGTAAAGGTCTCGATTAGTATTTTGCGAAGGCAGTCTTAGTTTTGACATTTATTGGAAAGGTGAGGGGTTTGGCGGATACCGGTCGAACATGTTGATATCTTTAACAGACCCATCTCGAAAACCACCCAACGGAAAAATCTGAAAACAATCATAAAGCTGCCTCTGTACGGTGTCCAGACCATAAAACACTCCATATCGACATCTACTCAAATTAAGTTATTAATAGTATATTACTATCTTTCTTTGGGAAATTGACAAGGAGCCTCCCTTAAGATTATCCTAGTATTACTCCAGTACTATAGACTATGGTATGAACGATGATATCCTCATGTTTGATCAAAATCGTGTTATTACTAATAAGGTTACTGTAGCTCAAAGTTACCTTTTCCGTGTAAATTTACTACAACCCAAAATACTCAATTTCAATATCACACTAAAGTCAACAGTTTGACATGCTAAATAAACATATACATTTCGGACTACGTACAAATGTGATAGACTCAAATATACTTATATAAGAAGCAAATAAAACCTCTCATGTCTTTCCGACTTGTTATACTCGTATTATGGATAATGATATAAAATCTGTGAATCCTCATCTTTTAAGGCGGGAGCTTTATATTTGATAGATTAAACAGCTTTAGAAAGAAATTTGTCTACTAAATCAGACAAACCATTTACTGGAAACACTATATACTAATACTATATAATAAACTCTTATCCCCGAAACACGAAAATCGATGACGAAACTTGGATGTGGTTACAAATTTTCATCTTCAACTTCTCTAGAAAATGTTATGCTTATGTGCAGAAAATGTTATGCTTATGTGCAGAAAATGATCAGAAAATGTTCAGTTCAATTTTCAATGACTGGAAAAAACTACATTCTAAACGCTCTATTCCTGTCTGTAGAGATTATTTTCCATGGCATCAAATTCAATCTATTCTAACTTCCTACATTTTTCAACTTTCCGGCTGATAATCCTCTTTGGTTTTCAGCAATCCAACTCACCATTCTAAACCCCTACGACATGGAAGCTCCATTTATAATACAAATTTACTCGATGCATCCGGTAATGCAAGCTGAATTTCACCTGTCGCAAGAATATCCATTCACCTCAAGAAACGAAATTATGAAAAGGAAATTGATTCTCTTTTAAATTTTATTTTATATAATGCTGATATTCACTGATAGAGATTTAGTAGTAAGCAAGGGGTGAAACGTTAATCACATATTTCTCTATATTCTTGCCTTCAAGCCACAAGAAATCGAATTGGAGATTGACCCAGGCTACGATGAATTTTTACAATGCGGATTTACGAATCCAAATACAGTCGATACCCAAAAGTCTCATTTGTATGTATGTATATCACCGTTGAATCTGTAAATCCAATTGAATGATTTCCAAAGGAATAACTGCCCAGCATGACCATCATCTAGCGAATCCGAATTAAAAAGAAAATCCATGGCGAGCTTGTTATTTGCAACGATTCTCAACACATTGCCATATTCAAGGGCTAACCCCTTTTTCTACCTTTATTTCTGCGAATTTGTAGTGCCAGACTAGCAAAGGTATGAGTTACTGAAAAGCACCCCAAAAGAACCGACGTGAATCTCATGTAAAGATGCACATGGGACAAGTGGTATAAGATGTTATCCTTAGCCATACTTGCTTCGCAGTGAAATTAATGTCTCCCGCAAGTCACTGAAAACGATAGTTCATACTAAGCCTCAGCAACCTACTTTGAACATTAACAGCCATTCACACCTTTTCTATTCTCACCCTTCCATTGCGTTTTCTACATTGCTTCAAGGTTCTTAGGCACTTATATAAACGAAAGTGCGCATTAAACGTGTGGAATTCCTTCAGCACATATCGCCAGCATTCCACTTTGCCACCTGAATTTTTTCTCAAGACTAATTTCAAAATTGATTTACATTTGTTCCTGGAAGGGTTGCGTTTCTAAAGATTTGTTTGAGGTACTAACGATGAATAGGAGAAGTCGGTATTTTGACAGATGGCCGCCAATTTGGGCAAGAACAGGGGGTTTACAATTTTCAGGTGGATAGAAGTTGGGACAAGGCCACGAAAAAGCGAGGCAGTTCCTAACCTTATCCGGCGTATCTTCAGTAAACGGGTAGAATACCTTTAGGCAGTTTGCAAACAAAGCATTGAAAACCGTACTCCACTTCTGACTCATTCTCAGTTTGTCGGCACCGACTTTCCCCGACTACGGTGGCAGGGGTTACTGGCACATTTGTCTGATTCAGACATAGCATTACGACCCCATTTCACTTTATCCCATCCACCCTGTATACCTTTGAATGGGTGATAAATTAGCCCAGAAAACAGTTAAGCTCTGCGTATTTATAATGGGAATTGCAAAGAAGAATTCGGCATACGGTGAAGGTTATAAATGAGGCCAATACTAATTTATTCACGCCATAAATGGGAAAATCATCCCTTATTTGTCTAAACATGAATACCCACTTAATGGGAATGAATAAATGAGTGTTCTCTTTCAAGCCGATTGGAAGAAAAGCTTATCTTGATTGAATTGTCCATTTTTGGAGATTTTGGTGATTTTTTTAATCGGAGACAATAAGCAAAGTAAAATTTCAGGAAGGCTGTAAGTATCCGATTGGACAAAATAGCTATTATAATGTTCACCTCAGTCTAATACGCTCGAAGAAGAAATCCGACTAAATACTCAATAAAACAATATCTTATTTTGTATCTATCAACTTACCTATAGAAAGTATAGAAGAAAAATGGTATCCTTGCGAGGATCTGAAAAGAAAAGAAAATGTTTATTACTTTGAAACCAGGAAAGTAATGAACAACTTCAATGAATGAATTACGATTTAAAAACCGAAAGCCTGGCTTTCCAGGATACGAAAGATTTTGTGGAGTTTTTATGTAACAACGCTAGGACGCATAAAATTTTCGTTTGTACATAGCTCGTAGCATATATTTAGAACGTCTGCTATTCGAAAGTGGCAACTTTTGTCTATTATAGCTTTGGGAACAATAGTAGAATTTCCATCAAACTTTCCCAAATCGTTCCCGATATTATTGCAAAATTGTATGGTTGTAGACTTGAGGGGTTGGCTCTAATTTTCCAAAATATATAATACTATAAGTAACTTTATTTGGACAGATAACGAGTTGGAGTGTAATTTGGGGCCGTGGCAACTACCATGATTTTTTTCAGTTTTTTGGTTATGTAACTTCTAAGAACGGTAGAAATAGTGGAAATAGATGACTAACTTCCAACCCCCAACTCCCAACTTTACAACTGATGTCAAAATTAATATCTGATTCGGAAAGTGCTAACTGGTACCTTTCATTTGATACTATATTTAAGGAAAAAAAATTACACCCCAATTTGCATGTATAGGGTCCCCCCATAAGCTTAATATAGATCAATGTCATTTACTGCTTGCATGGGGGCTCATATTTTCAACTTTGCCATCAAATTTCCCGACAATAGGTATAACCGTTGCTGAGAAAAGTGGCTATGAAAGATAGGCAGGCAGACAGTGGCAGAGAATTTTAATAAGGTTTCGTTTTCCGATTTTTTTGTTTTCCACATTTTTAGATTTTCGATATATACAATAAAATCCTTATCCACCGTTCTAAGAAGCACATGCCATCAACATAGTATCTTCTCTGTTAGTTTTCCCCCCATTTCATTTCCTTGTCCTGCAGTTTTTTGTCTTTATGTCGTCGATAATGCCTCAGATAAGGACCGACCTTACGGCTACGATAATTGGCTGTCTGATACGGGCAATGATTAGTTTCTGAAATATGCGCAGGTTCCTCGTCAACTTGAGTGAAGATTCCAACGATATAAGCATAAAGCAAAAACCTTTTACCGTATGCAGTCGGCATATCGTCCTAATGTCGAAAGTCACTCTAGAGGTGTTCAGAATGCAACGTGTGCGAGAAACCAACGGAGCCTTTCAGATCACTCAACGAATCCTAACAGATGATTCAGACAGAGGTAATAAAAGCAAAAGAGTATTGGTGTGGAATAAAGTTGTTACCCGCCCCCGAAAGAACCCACCATACCACTACGATCGGTTGCAGAATTTATGGTATAAAAAGTAGACCAAAACACATGGTCGGTTGACACATGGCATAAACCACTTCATTAGTCGGCCTAAGGAAATCTCACCCATCATCACTGTGACGATTACCTACTTGTCCCTAAAAGGACACGATGGAGAACCTCGCAGAAGCATATATTTGCTTAGCGACCGCTTACAAGTTCATGGCATTCATTATTAATGAAAGTGTTAACGCGCAGCTCGAGAACAACAAAATTCTGTCCCAGGAGCAGAGGTTAAAAAAGCAACTCATTATCGATTCGGTAATTGTAGGACAACAACTTGAGGTAAAAAAAACCTTAGTTGTTGTTTTTTGTTTGTGCGACAACTTACTGCACCTGATCCCAGCTCTGAACACAAACTCCCATAAGGATTTGTGTCAACCCACGAGTGAACGCCCTGCTCGCACAGATAATCACGAGGATAATTTAATGTGTCTGCACTTTCCAGCGTAGATAGCGGCCTGCAACTGGAAGCCAAACCACAAACACAACACTACTAACAACAACAGCAACAACAAATACGTTAATACAACCGGCAATAGCCGAATTTTTTAGAAGGAGCAATAATACGCCACTTTCACCGCTTCTGTCAACTAAAATGGCAGATCCGACTATAAATTCCTCTGCAAGAAGCGCCAAGTTACGACGGTAATCTAGTGAAGAAGTAGAAAGGCTCATTTTCCCAACGGCGAAGACGAATAGTAGTGGCGAAGACGAATAGTAGGCGGCCAAAAAAGGGAGAATTCGAAAAAAATGAAGGCTTCTACCATCGTCCAGTGATCATCCGCATGAATGGCAAAATGGCATAATAGAGATGGAGGAACTGCTGAAATTTGTTGCACATCAGTGAAGCTGATAGAAGGCGGCTAAGGAAGAGCTGAGGGAAAAACACACCGCTAGTGCAACCCTTAGTAGCACACAACGCAGTGCCCTCAGCCCGGCAGAAGGGGAACATACAATCAACCAAACGAGGCGAGAAAAAACATTTTAGATCAGCCGACAAGAACGCAGCGAGAAGAATTCCGCGAGATGGTAACCAAACAGACCAAGCACCAAGGAAAAAAAGGAAAAGTTCAACAAAAACAACCTAAATTGAATAGCGACGGCAGAATTTCCATTGTAACAAAATCGAAGTTGACTATGACAACATCAGCGCCAAAGAAAAAGAAAAGGGCAAATAACGGTTAGAAATCATTTTCATCAAGCCGACCCACGGAAGTTCTTCGAGAAGATGGCGGTAACAGACAGTCTAGAGCATTCTAGGCACCAAAGCAGCGGTGCCTAGAAACCATGTGTACCCTTGAAATAAGGAATCTGAATTGTCTTACTAATACGGAAGAGGTGCATAAAGCGATAACAATGAATTAGATGTAAGCAACCATAGTTTGTAATGCATCGGCTCCCAGAATAAAACTGCATCCCTGGAAATTACCTGTGTATTGATGGACGGCTGAAATTGAAATGGAAACAGCGAAGATGGAAGAAATCGGGCAGGTCCTTTTTTCTGTTAACGCCATCAGAGCGGACGGTGGCGATGAGAGAATGAGTACTGAAGAATGTCCGCCCTTTACCGCAAAGGAACTAGAACTCCGAAAAAGCACCAGGTTCACACCTTTGCATTGCCCTATATGAGAGTCTACTTGACGATTTGCATGTGGTCGGCTGCGCGGATGATGCTGCGGCACTGATTGCAGCAAACACAACTGAGCAAGCTCAACGCACACTGGAAATAAATGGTAATGCAGCGAGTAGAGAAGAGTGAGAACGTGAACCCTAGCTCTGGAGAAAGCCGAAGTCGTTGTTCTTCCCAAGGTGAGGGTTCCCACAGCTTTCCTTATTCAGGTTGGTGCAAACCATCTTATCGAAGCTGGCGATGAAATACCTCGGCAGCATGATAGATACGAAGATGAAGTTCGTTAAGCAGATTCGTAACACCGCAGACAAGGCTGCGATTTGCTGGTTGATGTCCAATGTGAGAGGTGCCTTATCCAGTAGGGGTCACTTCCTGATGAATGTAGTTCAACTCATCCTTCTTTACAGGCCTGAGGCATGGGCTGCCTCCCTCGGAAGAAAATGTACCGGAAGTACCAAGACGAGGATCTCTGGGAGTTGTGTCCGTCTATCGTATCATCGCGGGGTCAACAGTAATGGTGGTAGTAAGAATTATTCCAATCGAACTCCGTGCTGCCGTCGGAGTCGACTCGCTACGCGCTTATCTTTAAAGCAAAGAATAGGGGAGTCGCTTGCATGCGGTTGTTTGTAAAGCGAATTGTCGGCTGACTCCACTTAACTTGAAGGATCGATCTTTCAACCCTATGAATGGGGTGAAGTCAGCCCTGTAGCGGATCGACGAATGAAAGTAGAAGGTAATGCACAGTAAACACATGAACTGCCTTTGGCAGCAATTTGTCGATTTGCATTTGTCGAATAGATGGCTGATGGGAATGTGCTGGGGACCTTTTTGCTTAGATGGAGGGATTTATGTGCGCCATTCAGGACGGCGTATTCGTGCACGAAGCTGATAAGAAGCTCATATTAAAAGAGCGGCTGGAGGACGACCAGTACAGAATGTGTAGACTGGCATTTCTGGCTGAATTATTATGGTATCTGTGGAATACATGAATCGCCGTAACGCTGTATGTGAAATGATCCATCACAAAGTTGCATACAAACATGGGCTGATCACAGAAACATGTCCGGTTTACCGGTGAAGAACCGCAAGCTTTACTCAATACTTCTGCTTACGGCATGTATAGGAACCGGCAAGTTCTAATTCATCGCCATATACTGTTCAACAAACCTGACGTGCTGTTAGTTGACAGGTCATAGTCCAACCATTCAACTTTCGAATTTTGTCAGTCAAAGCCGATTGACATGAAATTTGGCGTGGGAGTAGAAGGTGACATAAAAAGCAAGAGTTATATAGCGCCCTACTCTGAGGTGTGACACCACCTCCCGGGGGCACAGAAATCCTTTAAATGATCGATTCTATACAAAAATGATTCATGAACATCGTACAAGTAGTAGTTTTCAAGTTATTCATGTTCAAACATGTTGCTTTATCATTGACAAAATGCACCTTTTTAAACAGTTTTCCCATAATAGCGGCATTGAACAACAATACATGGAGGAGAAGATGAACCATGAGCCACTGCTCGAAAAACTGATAAATATGTCACCCATCCCTATCAGAAATGTTCGGAACTTCCGAAATTTGTATTAATGACGAGTTGAATTTGACGCCTTAATCCAACTTGCGATGGCTTATGTTCCGACATCTAAAGTGATTCTGTGAATTTTGCTTCGGAAGATCATATTAATAACAATTTTCGGAAAGCTTATCATTATCTAAAGCAACCACTGTCCAAATGGTAAGCAACTGTTACATGGCACCTATAACCGATTGCACTTCGCAGCGCGCTAAATGCTACTATAATGTATATCTTTCCACTAGATTCAGTCAGAAAGATGTTCAGCAAAGTGAACAACACAATCGATACAATTTAGTTTCAATTATTATTAATTCACTTTCCGTTCCCTCCCGCTTCTAACTGCACTTATAAATTTACAATTCGCTAGTAACATTTCAAACGCCTTATTAACACATTTATTTGTTAAGGATGCGTTACGTTTTCAAGCATCCTTCAGATCACCTCCCGATTCTTGAGAGTCAATTTCAGAACCCAAATATTTTGTCTTCTTTACGTTTTTCCGCGTCTAAAAAATCCAAATTATAAATGCCGAACGCCGGCAGCAGACCTTAGCAAAATCCTCGAGTTAGCTGGCTCCTTGGAACACCTTCTTCTTCAATTTCTCGCCAGTTGGGACAGCAACAAAAGCTCCCTTTTTTTTATAATTTGTATTAAGTCATTTCGCATCACCCCTCATTTCAACAACAAAATCCCCACAGAATCAATAAACATTCATAAGCATTTCGCTTTATCAGAGAGTTACAAATGCGTTTAGTAATATGCAACATCGGCAGGCCTAGGTGAAAACAGCAACAAGAGGTTAATGATCGTTTTCGAAATACTAAAAAATTGCAAAAAAATTAGAAAATGTTTGAATGAATTTGGGATTTTGAAGGAAGTTAAAAGGTGATAGTGTTTTGTAAATAAAATTAAGAAAGGGAGAATAAAAATGATCACTTTAAAAATTATCTTTTTTATGTAAGCGAATGTAGAGATGGGAATTAGGACATTGGAAGAAGACGCCAATGAGTGCTGAAACGGGAAAAGAGAAATACTGCATATTAGCAAGTGAAATTTCTCCTCAGCTTGTCACTGGACAAAGCAAATGAAATGTTGCACATGACAAAAAACAAAACATTTTCAAATTTGTAGTCTTTTCAACTATGAGCATTGGATTATCCGAGTGTGTATGATCATTATTGTATATTAGATACTAATCACTGACGGGATATATCTAGAATGGACCTTATGGCGCGTTCTGTGGCCGCAAATGAACCCCTAATTTTAAAGCGGTAAAAGTTAAAAAAAAATTGATTGTTCTTCAAAATCTTTTGGTCATGTATGTTAAGTATAACAAGTTGTTATTAGATACTCCTTAAATGCTAAGGAGTTGTATCCAGCTTTTCACATCAGCTTACCTGGCGTGTTTCAAATCCACTACGACTATAACAATTAAAAAAATGTTACGCAACTGGAACTTGCGTAATACGTTTAAATTGTTCTTAGCAATCAGAGCTACGATGAATATCTAATTTCACTTGCCTGGTTTCCTTGGACTTGACGGATATAATTTTGCGAGAGTCCCTACTGGGGCACTTATTCAGTTTTGAAAACATTTAAGACAGCTTTAAGCTTTAAGACAGCAATTCACATCTAAATCAGGTATTTGAGTTAACTACTGGAACCGGCTTTGAATAGTCTCGTCTACCTCGCCTACTGGATCCCAACACTACTGTAATGTAACCTCTCGAGTCTGCAATATTTTTAAATATTCGGTACATTTCACATTTCATTTTAAGTTATGAGCTTGCAGCCAATCAACGAAAATACCTGTCACAAACTCGTAATTCTAAGCCAAATAAATTATGACTTAGCCTTCCTCCACACATATATCCATTTATACATACAGAATGATTGCTAAGAATGGAGATTTTCCCATAAAGTCATTTCCATTCCATTTGATATCCATTTCAAGTGACAAAACCATGGGCTCATAAATTGTCTGACCAATGGTATAAAAAACTGTGACTTGTTCACTGTAGCACATCACAAGTGCTCTACGAAAACGAGTCAACCCTTATATTGGCTTCGACGTCAGCAACTTTAGCCAATTCCTAGCTAAGTGCTTCCTACATATTTGGCCATATTTCAATCGCCAGGAGAAATGAAAAAAATGGAGTCCCGACGACAAGGGATGATGCAAATATTTCGCTATTTAAATACGTGAAAGCAACTTTCTGCACATTTCGCATGGTGGAATGAATTAATTTCATATATTGCCCTATGAAATGACACTTAAATACCGAATATTAAATAATAATATAATAATGGCACCGTTAAGGTAAAAAATTGCAGGAATTCGTTTAATGATACCATAAAGGGTGTACATCATAAAATAACCAAAAGATAATTACAGCATGGTCGTTTTCGCTCCCTAATACCCCCAAATATATTATATCATCTTCTCAGGTTCACATTTTTCCTTCGTGGTTCCGTAATGATTAAGGGAAGGTGGTGTTCCCTACTCCGTTTCCACCTAGTCCTTATTTATTCGCCCGTTTTGAGCAAACCATCAAATTGCTTCCTGAACTCCTAGTTCAAAGATTGCTTGCTATTACCTGAATTTTAATTCGAGGCTAATCAATGTCTTGAAGGCGAACAAAAGGTGTAAGGGGTGGGCTACTTTAACACAGCTTCAACTCCCACTACTTTCTAGCTATTTACCGCTGCCTTACACTCCAAGGTCAGAATTCCGCCAAAACTGTTTCAAAAAAACCACAGGATACACCTGCTCTCCTTCGCCAACAGCATCTTGGCAACCAAAAGTATACCCAAACAAACACAATGGCACATTAACGTTTTGTCTGTTTATTTCCAGAACCTCATCCATGTTCAGGCAAGATTACAGCCAGGACAAGGGCACACCGGCAAGGCAAAGTTCAGTACGAAGCATCCTTTTATTAAAATATTAATGATGGCGAGTCATAATTCATGGCACTCGACATTGGAATGTTTGTTTGGCGGTGCGTAGCATAATGTACGGCAAATGCTCAAGATCCAATTGAAACAAAGGCGGAGTTAAGCTAACCGTAAAGGTGAACGCAAATTTCCAGGGTTTATTTTTCGGACGAAATTGAACATGACTTGCAATCATAACTTCACTTCAGCCTGCAGTCTTTGGAAACAGGCTCTCCGAGGGAATTTAAAGGGTGGTACTAAGATATGATGTTTAGGGTAAAATGGCTAGTGTATAAATAATGACTTTCTCGGTGGTTGAGATTAAGGGTACAAATAGCAAAAGACGTAAGGGATGGTTGCTGCTTCAATAATTTGAGAAACTAATTTATCAAGAACTTAATATGCATATGTGAACTCTTGCTTGTTAAGGCTAATATCGAGTAGGCTAATTGCAACGCTGGTTAAAGTGAAAGGTAAAAGATACTTTTTCTCATGGTTATCGGTGGCGTTTTCTATGCTACCTTGAAAGGAGCCTGTAGAGGAGTTCAATGGACCCTACCATCTTCCCTCGAACACATTAACTATATAAAAATAAAACTAAGTAGCTTTCTTCTACTATAATATATTTTAATAGTTAGTAAATACATATTTCGAGTGCTACTTACTCTCTTCCTCTACCTAGCTAGGTAGCTTAAGTAGTAATAGGAGAAAGCTACCCAGTTTTATTTTTATTTAGAAGAACTACTGATGACATTCGCTTGCTCTCTCACCAAACCATGCATCTTGGTGAAATGACTGTGGATCCGAAAAAGAAGGCGAGCAGAGTTGGACTCAAAACGAATACTAACAAAACCAATGTTCTCAGTCTGCCAGGTTATCGCATTCTTATTATTTGTATCAATGGGCAGTCCATCGATACAGTTGACCAATTTGTATATTCAGGAAGCATTGTTCCTCCCAACGTCGGACCGAACTTTATGCCTCTTGACGAAATGCTGCTATCTCACTACCTGATGTATCTTACCATCTGTTTCGCTGTTTCGCGTCGGTGTTCTCCCCGAGGAAAAATACATTGAAAGTGGCTACTGTTATTAAGAAGCTTCAAACTTTTATCAATTCATGTCCACTACCTGCCATCCGGATAATTTAGCCTAAGACAGTTCGGCATTCGGACCAGATAACCAGGGAGGTGTTGATGGGAAGGTAGAAGTCACAGTGGATAGGATACACAATAAAACAAGTCGAGAAACCGGAAACTGGACGCTTTAGGTATGAAAGGTTTTATGTATTTCCTTTATTAAATCATTTGAGTGAACATTTGTCCCATTAGACCCTAGCGCTTACTGACATTCAAAGCTTTGAATTTGCGCAGAAGCGACAATTTTGACCTATTATCACTTTGTTAATAATAGCGCGATTTTCACCAACCTTGATCGGATGCACTTAATGAGAGTGTATAAGGGGATTATTGTAATATACTATTATTAATTTTATTGAAACAGATATCGGTATGGAGGCTATTGCTGAATCTAGGCACCATATAGTGGCCCGTGAGAGAAATGGTCATTTTGACACTCGCACTCCTCACCCTTTCCAACAGATGTTAACACTAAGACCGGCTACAGAACTAATCGAGATCTTTCATTTGATACTATACATGACTGTATTTGGTGAAAACAAAATTTACACTCCCTTTTGCATATATGGGGACCCACCTTAAATTCGACGTAGCATGAGTAAGTCACTGTATGCGTGAGTGTTCCCGGTTTCCACCTTTCCACCAAATTCGGTGTCAATGCTATAACCGTTTCCGAGAAAGATAAGTGTGACAGACAAGCAGACAGATAGATAGGGAGACAGTCAGACGGACAAGCAGACAGTAAACCGATTTAAAAAAGGTTTTGTTGTTTTTACATAAATACTTAAAAAAGGCAGAAACTTCAGTACGGGTAATGTCATGCGATGTAACTCATTACCCGGCGAGTGTCTCACCCTAGATTTACGTAGCGCCGAATAGAGGAAGAGGAGTGTAGGATTGACAGAAAATCGTAGAGACAGTTCGAGCACATTGCCAGGAACCGAGAACTATTGCACGTAGGTATGGTTACCTCGCAGCGACCCCTATATTTTACGGACACTGACAGCCTTGTACTTGTTAATATATGGTTCATCAAACGATGTCCCACCTTCTTACATTTTATAGTGGAAACAGCAAAACCTAAATTGGCTACAAATGATCACTGACTGCTAAGTCGTTCCTTCCATCTGGGGTTCTGCAAATCAAGCCACCCATAAAACACCGTGAGGAAACGGTGGCGATTTCGTGAGAAGAAAGAAGAAATGAGCTCACTTATGCGATTACTAACCACTCCGAATGTGGAAGAATCGTGCGGCCAAGTCTAAAATACGATCCACAAAGCCGAATATGCAACCCTCGGGGTCACCAAACCTGGTATGCCATTCATTAACCGAGATACTTGGCTTTGGAATGACGATGTTCAAATAAAGATCCGTGAAAAGAAGTGCCTCTACCACAAGTTTCTCGACAATAAATGGTTATGGTCCTAATTATCACGTTATTGGTTGTCGTATCATGCCATTTATTTATTTTCGGAAGAAATTCTACCAGTGCTGTCGAGAAACCAGCATGCAGGAAGTTGTCAAAACGTAAGATAATTATTCCTAGCTATACAAATCCGTATCTGCTGCTAAATATTGGTATTCATTGGTAAGATGAAAGAACTTACAGAAGCCGCTTGACAGAGACGCATTTATATCCAGCCTTTGAAAAAACCTCGATAGTGTCCTGCGAAAACTGCGACATAAGAGGAGAACGTGGCAAAATGTCTATAAACTCCTGTATGGTGTCGGTATTGCCCTCTTTGAGAGTTTCCTTAACCCCATTAAAGACGTTGAGCGAATGATGAAACTCGCAAATATGCCGCGAATAGGTTCATGGGGGTGTCGATTTTTGCAGCATTTACGACCACTGTTAAATGATTTTGTGAACATTGTTTACTTTATAGTGCGAAGACTAAGATTCAAACTGACTATATTCTCATAAGATGCCGTCATTTGTCACCATCATTGATACTAAAACTGATCGCTGATCGAAACTAGCCACGGTTGAAATAAGGCGAAAAGCGCCTAGCCCGCGACAAATTAAAACCGTCATAGTCGCCAACCCTGGTAAGTGGTTCATTCACCGAAGTACCTATTTTTAGAATGACTTCCCCTTATAAGTTTCTCATCGATAAATTACTGACCAATTGGCGAAATTACAACAATGCCAACCGGGAAGCAACGAAAGCAATCGCTGTTACCCGAGCGGCCCATTATAAAGCCCTAAACCACAGTTAGATACTAGACAGCTACCTCACTCCCCCTTGCCCCTCAAGGGGGGAAATCAGAGCGAGTACACACAATTTCAAATTGTTTTGCCCTTGAAGATGAGCGAGATATACCGAAAACCCGATCAGCTGTGTTTGACATACTGCCCGGACTTGCCAATGTATTGGTGAGATTGCAAGTTTTTGCTCATGTATAAGTGAATACGTGAAACAACTTTTTGCTATATGGGTGAGCACGCCGTAGTACCAGAATAGCAAAACCTCATCGATCTCTCTCTTACCAATACGATTTGACGAAAATTATGCCTTTTCCTTGTTTAGCGTCTCTGATGTGTACCGATAAGCTTCTGCAAGCACATTTGCAAGTGGGGTCATTTTTGTAAGGGTACTGCCTATAGTAGATCTACTGTGCCCTAAACGATAAACTGAATACTCTGCAGTTGTCAAGAGCCGACACCAACGTACACAAGATATCGAACACTTCTGTTGTATTAATGACAAGAACGGTACTTTGCTTAACGATCGACAAGCCGCGACGGATAGATGATGAGAATATTTCGAACAGATTTCCACGAAAGATTGTGTTCATCGTTCACTTCCACAAGTATTGACAATAATTGTCAGCGCCACTGAAATGGAGGAAGCAACCAAGCGAATGACATCGGGGAAAGCAATAGAAACTGAGGACATTACGTTTAAGCTGTCGAAAGCGAACTTGTGACTGAGTGAGCTCCCAAATCAGGTCATTGGAAAAGATATTAAACCATTTGGTTGGCAAGGGAGCGCAATAATTTCATTATGGAAAAAGAAAGGTAATCCAACAGAATGTTTAAATTACCATCTGATGCGGTCGCCATCCCATACTCAAATTTTTAAACGCATTCTTGACTACCGTATTTGCGACATCGTTCAAATAATCGTGAATCAAGTCGGGTTCATCAAGAACTGTGAAACTATTGATACAATACAGGCTGCGCAGTTACTCATGGAGAAACACTGTGAGAAGCAGTACCCTCTCCTGTGAGAAGCAGTGCCGTCTGTTTGCTTCTCTGGATCTTGTGAAACCTTTTGACCGAATACCACGCGATCTCATCTAGTATACTCTACGACAACACTTAGTGCGCTGGGTTAAATTTCTCCATCACGATTCGAAAACACTGTATATCAAAACCGTTTCGTACCTCTGTCCGTGTTTTCACCACTCCTCTTTGTTCTTTTCACAGACACTGTCACAGAGGACATCCAACGTTCAGCGCTATATACACTGCTTTAGAGAGAATTCCACCTCAGAAGTATTCTTGTATGATAAGGAGTGGATTATTCCTGCAAATTAATGTTAGTGGCAGGAGAAAAGTTTTCAATTTAACGAGTAACTTTTCTCAGCTTTTCTTTTGAATTGGAGGTTAAAGCAATTCGATAACCAAAAATATGAGTGGCATGGGAAAAGTAAGACAGAATAGAATAGTCAGTCGAAGCATTTTCATAAAAAAAATTTAAAGGACAATTTTAACTCTTCTTTATGTATGTGGAACCAGACTTTGATGAGAGGTGGAGAATATATATACTCGTATATACATGTGGATACGTATATACCCAGGTAGTCAGTTTTTTTTCTGTTAACAACTGTATCCTTGTTTGTTGCTGACTGATTGTCTTTTAGCAGGTCTTACGCTTAGATTCACGGATAACATCCGTGAGGGAATTGAGTCATTAATGGGTTTAACTGGTTCAACTCATGCAAATTTAGCGCTCACTTTGAGGGAAAGTAATCTGTTAAACCACCATAGTGGGGTATTGAATTGACTAGAATCCCAAGAGACTTTACGACTGATATTACTACATATACTTATATTGCCACATATGGGAGGGAGGTCCACTTGATAAGAGACAAGAGTGAGACCAACCAGTACCTGAAGGACTCGTTCCTGTGTTCCGACTTCCTCAATAAAAGTGATTCGAAAATGGCGCTGAATTTGTCAACAGGCATATCAAAAACTATGCCGAAATGTCCTTGAAAACGGATCGACCGCCGATCGTAGAACAGGGTCATTGGCACCCTACTTTTCGCCAGCTACCTATCGGTTGAAATGTGCCTCGAAGCAGCGAACTGCATTGTTCATATCCATTCCAGCTAACCAAAATATGGAGCGTTTAGCACAAGAGGACAACTGGGCTATACAATGGCAAAAGGATGAACCCAATGTCTTAAAACTTTGGGAGTGGAAATTTTCACCCACGTTCGAAAAAAATCGACGTTTCGATTGTCGCATATCGAGAGTAGCTAAGTCTACTCTGGGAGACGAATCTGACGAGGCTTACCTGGACGCAAGTTGAAATGACCACCGGCGGAAACTGGGAGGTAACTTTAGATCAACTGGGACACACTACCTGAAACGCAGAGCGGACCTGCAGTTACTGAACAGGTATTCGACATGATGAACTAGAGAATCACCCGGAGTATGATGGTGGAAATTCCCGTCAACTAGCAAGTTGACGGCTTGCATCTGAAACAGTTCAATGTAAACACAGCAAATTAAGATGAGATTGAAAGAAAAATGCAATCATGCTTACAATTTACATTTAACGCCAAACCCTCATCACAACCGAGAAAGAATCGAAAATACACACCGGAATGCATTGCCTTGTTAAAGCCTAGGTAATATAACAAAGTATTCGGATGGGTTAGCGGTTAAAGCACTAGGCTCCGGTACGGAAGGTTACGGTTCAAACCTCACTAGTGGTAGTGGGAATTGTATCATGACTGGCTGTCGGATATCAGTCAACTCAGCTGTAAATGAGTACCTAAGAGTAATAATCTCTGCGGAGCGCATTGCTGACCACATTCCCTTAAACAGTGTACTGTCCTCCTGTAGTGTACCATTACTGTCTTGAATGAAGTGCTCTAACGATAACAAGTCGGGAAACCGAAAGCTCGGCGCTTCAGATATGAAAGGTTTTGTTTGCTTCTTCTGTCAGTATATTTAAGTGTAGAACTATCCCATTTGTATGTAGCCCGTTATGTATATAGATTTAGCATGTCTGACTACCCACTTTAGTGTGATATTGATATTCAGTTGCAGTAAATTTACACGGTAAAGTCAACTTTGAGCCACTGTAACTTTGTTATTAATAGGAGATTTTGATCAAACTTGGGTATAATATGCTTCATATTATATTTTATAATACCAACTTTTATAACTTTGGGATACTCTTAAGGGGAGTTTTACCCAATTTCCCCAAAAATATGGTAATATACTATTATTAACTTAATTTGAACGGATATCGATATGTAGAGTATTTTGAGGCCGGGGCACCATATATATAGCTTCATTATTTTTTCAAATTTTTTGGTTGGGTAGTTTCTGAGAATGGGTCCGTTAAAGAAATCATCCCTTTCCACCCTTCCCACTCCCTGCCTTTCTAATAAATCTCAAAACTAACACTGGCTTCGAAAAGTACTAATCGATGCCTTTCATTTGATACCCCACATGACTATATTCGGTGAAAAAAATTTTTACACCCCACTTTTACCCTCCCGGTGTAGCCGTTTCTGAGAAAACTGCTTGTGACAGACAGGCAGACATTGAACCGATTTTAATAAGGTTTTGTTTAGCAAACAAAACCTTAAAAGCGATCTGGGCAACTTGTCTAAAAAAGGAAATGTCGCCTCACGTGTTGCACACGGTCTTAGATTGAAACTGAACAAAATTGAATTTTTGATGACCTATTCCCACACAACAGGTACAATCACTGTCAATTATAATGACCTTCTCAGAACTCAGCGATTTAGATATCTCGGTCAATAGTATCAGCCAGTGGAGAATTGCGTTGTGAAATTTCTTCGCGTATTAGCGCAACCTGGATCACAGAATATCAAATAGGCAGTGCTCACACTCAATGGACCGGACTTGCGAATATATTGGGAAAGCCTATCCGTACGCATCATAGGCGCTCAACATCCGGTAGTATCTACATGTGGCTAGGTGGCTTATGACTTGTATATTCCACAACTGGTGCTCTTTGTGATCGACGTATCAACGAATGTCTCAAATCTAAAATTCACCGTACTGTCGTCCGCGCTGTCGCCCTCTAAAATTCTGAGTGTTGGCCGACTATAAAAAACAATAAACGTCGTCTTGCAATAATAAAGACGAAGATGCTGTGTTGGATTAGTGGCGTGACACGTCTTGATCACACTTCCGGAATGAGGATATCTGCAATCGATATTAGGGTGCACCGAGCGTAGAAGAATCGCAAAATAAGCTTCGTTTATGACGAGAATCCACTTGCCAAGATTGGTCGGAACATCGAGTTCGATGGTAAGCGACAAAAAAGTGATTAATTTCGGAGAAAAATAGTATTCGAGTGAGGGCAAAAGACATTTATATATCTCAACTGAACCCAACCCCTTAGTTCACTTTCCGATGGGTGAACAGGTCTATTTTTCAATTTCAATATACCCATCCTGAAAAGTTTTCCTTAATAAAAAAAACCCAAAATCGATAAAAGGCATGGAATCTGCACATAGTTCAATTATGATCAATCACTCAATTACAGGTTTCTTCTTTGTCAATGAAAGTTTGTAGCGTTCATTTATACTTTTAATATTCAATTAAGCTACTTTTCCATCTTTCGATACACAACTATCGTCTACTAAAGATTTTTAGTTTGGATCGGAATGCGTGAATGGTAATTTTATTTGGCCGCTAAAACACGCATTTATTAATAAGACACAAATTGAAGTGAACCTGTGAAAGGGACATGCAATCATAGCAGTTTAATCCGCTTAACTGAAAAATGCCACCACTTTTTCCTTTGAGTTTAATTAAAATTTTTTGAATTTTCGGCAATTCGATTTTGCAACCCCGAATGTTATCAAGTTGCTCGGATATATTAAAAGTCTATTTGCTGTAGTTCAGATAGTCGGGCTTAAATGCAGTCACTGATGGTCGCATTTAAAATTTTAGAACCATTGAATGGAAAAATTCTATTTCTTCTAGTGAGTCTGCACGGCAAAGTATAATGTGAATGAGTTGTTAGTCGTCGACGCAGTCTATTCCTAGTGAATAATTTATTCATTAAAATTGAGTTACCAACGTCAGCTTTTAACTACATTCCACCCTACCTACTCCCTGAGATAGTTATACGTTTCCGGGTCATTCACACTGGAACCCCAGTTGGTGCATAGACCTCAAACTCCTCGCAAACGGATTATACTTTTACTAACTCTGCTAAAAAACCAATTTGAAACGACAGATGAAATTCGTAATTTTACTGCCACAAAACTGCTTCATTCGAAGTAAATTATCCCTAGAAATTCCCAAGCTAGCGTACTTCGATCCACACTAGTCTATTCACGCTAAACGACTACCGGGCACACAAGAAGTTGGTCCTTCTAGAAAGGCTTCGTAGAATCCGTATGTCTTCTTTTCCTCGCAAAACTATTGAATTTGGGATTTAAATTCGAGTTGATTTTACATAAAGTAAAAAATCATTGTCGTAGGTGCCGACATTTCCGGAAAAAGTTTTTCCTCAAGTTTGCAGTGAGTAGAACCTAGCGCCGCTAGCGCTAGTGTGGTAGTTGATGAAATGGGAACTTCGCGAGCTCTTCTTGCGAAATTCGATTTAAATCAGTCCAGACGTAAGAGTGAAAAAAGTCGAAGACGCAGGATGGCACCTAAGGCAAATGTGAGAAAGATAGCAAACTTATGGAAAATATCTTGTCTTTATCAAATTATATTAAATTTCTCCGGAAACTTCTTTTTAAGATAAGCAAGATCTTATTCAGTTTACTTGTGTGATATCACAACTTGAAGGGAAAAATGGATTTATTTGGCCTTGTTTGCCTCTTGGTACAATTTAACATTCAAGTCTAATAGAAATAGAAATTTATTTGGGTGCAAAATCTTCTTCTCAGTTCGGGTCTATGTACAAATATAGGCGACAGAAATGCGCCTTAAAAGGTAATGCTGCTCGTTCCTCTATAATCCTCCCCCGAAGCATTGACGGCACCAAACTCACCTATGTACACTCCTTTTCTTGGATCATATCAGCCTTCGTTTGGTCAGGATACGACGCAAAAACTTCCCCTGTGATAACATACCATATTTCCATATTTCATTTTAACCCGTAAATCACTGTCATCCGTCCAAATACTCGCCAACATTTGCATATACATTCATTCTGGCTTGAAGGAATGAAAAACCACTTCTACGTAGTATCCTGTGAAAAATGAATTACTTCGTTATTGGAAAACATCGCGGCACGTTTGTTCTCATTACGAAGCCTCTTACAGGGTGATCAATGGCTGTCGAACAGCAGCCGCCTGCCTTCATCGATCAATCGAAATATTTCATTATAGACAATCAAAATTCACCAACTCGAAATTTTTATAGGCATCGCGTTTCGGTGCAATCAGAAATTGTTAACGGACCCGCGGTATCCATTTTCCCTCCCACAAAAAATACCAATCAAAAGCTCCCTAATTTAGGGGATTATATTGCCTTTTTCGGGGCCTATAAAAATTTGAATTGAGATACATATATTCGGGTTTGAGAAATTAATAGGACGTGAATAGGGGAGGGTCATGAAAAATGCTAGGAATTATTTCATCCTGAAAGTATGATCCTTAATAGGCAAATGGATGTTTACAGATACTCAGTCTTTTTTCCGTTTCACTGAGATTCCAGCTGTCGGAGCAAGATGTTGGAAGTTCGCAAGAGTGAAATTTTGTTTATTAAATTCCTGCGGTGCTGTCGGGAATCGAAATGGGTAACATGAAAAGCCTTGAGAGCCCACTTGGTTCCCAGGAATTGTTTTTTGAGTGCGTTCATTTCAGTGAACACGCAATAGCAATGTAAAATGATTAATTTTAATAAAGTCTATGAATGGTGGTGGTGGGCGTCAGACGAGACCACTTAATAGATCTTGGGTAATCGGATGAATTGTTGTTGAAAGGGATTTTCTGACCATGAACTGATGCAATTAACAAAATATAGGCGTTATGATAATTATTATCAATTTCAGCTTCATACTCCTTCTCATACACTCGGATTGTCAGTGATTGTTTTGGTCATGCAATTCAAAAAATTGTTCATGAATTGCTTAAGGATAGATTATGTATAAAATTTCCAACTTAGAAAATAATAATAATATAGTAGTATAGGAGGACGGTGAGTTAGAACCTTGCTTGGGGGGTTTGCGGCAACCCCAGCTGTGCGAGACTATTAAATCGGAAATTAGCGAAGATAGGATCGGCTGGGTTATAAACAGCTTCTCCGCATATAAATCTCCAGGCCCAGATGGCATAATGCCAATCATGCTACAGAAGCAGCAGGAAAGGGTTATGCCGTGGCTTGTTGAGTTTTGCCGGAACTGCATCTCTTTAGGATACGTACCACAGTCCTGGAGGCGCGCACGAGTGGTTTTCATACCGAAAGCGGGCAGGTGCGGTCATGAGTCCGTTAAGGACATTCAACCAATTAACCTGACCTCTTTCGTACTAAGACCATAGAGCGCGTCCTGGACATTCACTTAAGGACGAGTATGGAGAGAACGCCTTTCTTTAAGTCCCAGCATGCCTACCTCATAAGCCAAATCCACTGGAACCGCACTCCACAAGGTAATCGACACGATTGAGCGGTCGCTGCAGTACAAGCAGTATACCTTAGCTGTCTTCTTGGATATAGAGGGAGCTTTTAACAACGTCAGTACCAACGCTATCAAGGAAGCTTTGACCGGTATTGGATTGGAGGGGTATCTCACGCATTGGATTATATCCATGCTAAGTACCAGGATAATCCAGTCGGATCTGGGAGGCAACCACTTGACCAGAGCTGTGTACAGAGGCACGCCCCAGATTGGCATCATCTCACCGGTGCTCTGGTTAATAATAATGGATAAAATTTTACGTACATTGGACAGCAGCGGGGTGAAGGTGGTAGCGTATGCCGACGACTTGGTATTATATTAATATCAGGGATGTTTCTGTCCATTATGAGCGACATCATGGAAAGAGCATTGCGAAAGGTGTGCCTGTGGGCCGCAAGATGCGGACTCAGCAACCAACCAAAACGCAACTGATGCTGTTCACCACCAAGACAAGGATACCTGAATTCTATCTACCACGGCTAAATGAACAAAGATTGATTCTTTCCACTAATGTAAAGTATCTGGGTGTAATCCTGGATCCTAAGCTAAATTGGATATTGAACATAGAACTGAGGGTTAAGAAGGCCTGTATAGCCTTTTATGCCTGCAAGACCTTTGCAAAGAAATGGGGTCTCCGGCCGAGGATGGTTCTCTGGATGTACACCGCTGTAGTGCGTCTGATCCTGACGTACAGCTTTATTATATGGTGGCAGACTTTGAAGAAAAAATACAATAGAACGAAGCTTAATAGGATTTAAAGAACCGCGTGTGCAGGTGCTACGGGGCCTCTGCAGTCCTGCCCGGCAGATGCTTTCAATGTACTTCTGCATCTCCTTCCCCTAGACGTCCACATTAAATATGTTGCAGCGTGCAGTGTCATCAGACTACGTGAGTCCGGATGCTGGGCAGCGAAATCCTACGGCCACAGTAACATCCTAGATGAGATACCTCGGGAGATTTGGTCTTCCCCCACGGACTATGTCCCACGCAAGCTGAACTTCACGAGAAACTTTGCTGTTGAGCTTACAACCAGGGCAAAGTGGAAGATCGCGGGGCGTTGCAAGACTATGATACAGTATTCTTTACGAACGGATCAAAGATGGCCTATGGTGTCGGCGTGGGGGTTTTCTCAAATACACACGGTGTATCCAAGTCGTATGGTCTCCCAGGTTTCGCCAGTGTATTCCAGGCAGAAGTACCGTCGATACTGGAAGTCTGTCGATGGCTGAAGCGTGATTCGAGCCCCAAGCGTAACATAGCCATTCTGACCGACAGCCAAGCGGCCATCAAGGCCTTGTACTCAACGACGACATCTTCCCGGTAGGTGAGGCAGTGCAGAGACGCGCTTAACCGTCTAGGCGACACGCTCAAGGTCACTCTCCTCTGGGTTCCCGGGCATAGGAACATAGAGAGGAATGAGCGGGTTGACGGATTGGCCAGGCAAGGCTCTGCTCTTGGCAGTCCCTCGGCGAATACAGTCGGTGTTCCGCTGGCAGCGGCCGGGGGCCGAATCTACTCACACTGACTAGTAGCCGCGGGCCTGAGATGACGAAGGATTACAAGGAGAATTTGGCCCGCTTATAACATAGCCCGATCACGAGAGCTCCTGTGCCTGCACCGTGCAAATGTATTCAATATTACGGCGGTCTGCACAGGGCACTGGCCTATAGGGGACCATGCCGCTAGGCTCGGCATACCCTACAACTCGCATTGCCGAAACTAATACCAGCTGGCTCTGAAGATCCGAGCCGGCTGCACTCTGCCTCCCTGCTCCCATAATACGGTCTTAGGAGTTTGTGGCATCAAAACGTCGCACCAAAGTGATAATTGGTCTCTTCAGAGCGGCCACTGAAACCTACCTACATACCATAGTTGTATAGTGGTCAGTATTCCCCCCTGTCACGCGTGAGACAGGGGTTCGACTTTCCGTCGGGGAGCCGAACTCCGCCATAGCCAGTCCTAAGCCCTGTGAAAGGAAGAGGGATAGATAGCTTCAGTCTAAATGGCTGTACACCAGCGCAGCGTCTCAGCGGCAAGATGAAAAAAGTGCAGGGACTTTGCAGTCTTGTAGGTTACTCATTGAGCAATCTATCCCACACTTGACAGTTAAGTATAAAATCCAAATCCAAATCCAAAAATTAGGAGAGGGAGGAATTTAAGGTCCAGTACGGATAAACGGCGACAGTCGTCTGACTTGTAGTTGCGGCCGTCAGGTTGCACGGTCAGAAGATTCGCTTTCGCGTTATTTTCCACATCCAAGGTATGACCGAACACATAATTGAGATGGTGATCTAAAAGATGCTCTGCTGTGCGAATTCCTGCAACGTGTATGGTTAAGCTGATACTGAAATCGAATCTCATGAGGAAGAATAAAATAAGCGCATTTAATGTATTCACTGCCTATGGATTCGAAATATTGCTGAAAACCTACCTTGAAAACGTCCAGCGTTCATTACCCAAATTCAGCCGTGAAGCGGATGAACCTACCTCGTGACTTCGGAGGTAGAGACGTGTTTTACGTGGAGACACTGCGTCACCGTTAAGTGGACTCGCAACGCGGTTATTCTTACAGCAGAAAGTCAGACCAAGAGCGATGAATGGAAGTCGAAGCCAATGCGTGATGAGGACGTGAATTCCTTCTGAATGGGATACTCCCATTAGCCTACCACCGGCTACCATCACGAGAGCCCCTTTATCTAGGTGAGATCGTCCGAGCCTGAGTGCTTGACACTTAGTGCTTGTATTGGGTAAATTTCGGCATCTGCTGAGATTGTGAAACTCGGAAAATTTATATAAGTGACGATTTCAGTTGTGCTTTTCTGCGTCTCAACTTGCGCCCGGCCTCAGTAACTGAGTGAGCGAAATTTCAGTGACCTGAAATCAACTTATTACTAATAGTGTTTATGCAAAAAAATAAGTATGAAATTCATTTTAGAGCAAAAATCGATAAAACCTTCTTTAATTATTTTATTTGAAAAACTAGGCCTTTCAAGTTAGAGGACGATATTGAATGTTGACCCCTCCGGTCTAGCCCAGCGCATATGCATTATGTTCGTTAATAAAGTCCATTCTAACGTTGTTCAGAAAGAGTTGCACATATTTGGAACCATTCTGTGCTAAAGCGAATTTACTGTTGTTTAGTTCGCCTAGTTTCCCAGTGTATCTATCTATACGAGGATGGTGCACAGCAGCATAGGTTCCACTATTTCAGTTGTAAACAAGTTCTATATTTCAGGTCCAGATCAGATCCGCTCCGTATTATTTATATAAACGCCATGATAACACTAGCAGTTTTTTGGCAAACAGTAACCCTAAAAAGCTAGGTTTGTCATCGATTATCATCATCAGAGGCTTGACAGCCGGTTTTGTCTTTCATTTTGGAAATGTTTGCTTTTCCACGTTTTATTATTAGCGATCCTATCAGGAGGAAATCTTCAAAATGCACTGACTTGGGTTTTCCGCTTGTGTGGGATTTCTATTCATAAAAAAAAACACCCGACTCTCCCCTTCCTCATGGAAACACCATAAGGTAATATATTATAGGCCGGGGTTAGCTTCCCTGCATATCACCTTGCTTCCACCATCCTTGGGCAGTGGGAGGGTACGTCCCTGGGAGTCCATTGAAGTTTGGACAAAAGGGATGAGTGATTTTTAGGCAATATGTTTGTTATCCCGTCGCTCTTTTCTTTCGCGGCCCCTATTGCACTGCTCGGCAATAATTCTTGTCTACCCCATTTTCTACGTAAATCGGATCGATCGATGCCGTCAGTTCACGTCAATACGAACGGTCCAAAAATGTGGCATTTGAAGCACTGAATTTTTTCAGGTTCGGATCCGGTTAATATTTTCGCTCAAATCTTTTAGGTCGAGACCAACTTTGGCCTTTTCGAATATCTCCGTCTAGCATAGATTGCCTTTTCCTGGAGATAGCAATTGTCTCTGAGCAAAATAACACGTTTGCTTTCCATTTCCCCTTTTGCTACCGTTCGTCCATTTATTGTCTTAGTCTCCCTCCACCACCGTTTGCACTTCGGACATACGCTGGCGTCCTTCTGAGCTTTTGGTTCTCTTTTATGGGACTGCCCTTGGTTGTCTTATTAATTAATTCCTTAGGGAAACCAGCCGATGAATGATACCGGCTCAGCCCCGATATCGACGAGGGTCCCCCGAAAAATTACCGTGCTATTGAGCAGTGTAATAGGGGATGTCAGTAGAGGCTAATCAGCCCATCAAGCCGATGAATAATTTAAAGAGTGTAAGCATGTCAAGAAAGCTTTGGCGTAGTTTTATGTAGGCAAACTTAAAACAGTGAAGTCGGGTAGGATATCCACACGAGGTGAAGTTCTTATTTAAAAATGGGATCCGGGTGAATTTGCGTTCAAATATAAGAGCAAAATAGTGAAAATAGTTGCTTGCTGTGAGTTTATCACTTGCAAAATGTTACGTGTGATGAAACTGAAGCACAATTTAACTGTGTGGATGCCCTATATTCTACCAAAGAGTGGACAGGAAACACTAAAATAGTCACAGTTTCGGGAAATTGACGGTCGGCAGAGTCACAGTCAAAAAGAAGAATGCAGTATGAGGCCAGACATTCTAGAAGTACAATTGACGATATCAAGGCAGTGGCAGTCAGAAGTTACACTAAAGTTTTACATAGATATGATAAACATTGCCGGTCGAGGAAGTAGGAAGGCAGTAATATTTGTTGACATGTAGTGCCAACTCACTAACAAAATCCTTTTGAGCCCGAATGCTTGGGGAAGATTATTAAATTATTACTATTGTGTTAAGGGAAAGTCCCATCGCGTCCTTGAAGAACTATTGTGCCCCTTTTACTGGTTATAGTGTACCTATTGATCATAGTATCTCAAGCAAGCCTGTAACCGTTAGGAACTTTAGTATGTTCCCTACTTCCAGATGTTTCAGCTTTGCATCTGGTATTAAGTGTTCTCCCAGATGCCTCGACCTACTTTGCACAAGTGGCGGACACTGTCCGAGGACGTGTTTAGAGGTTTCGTCCTCCTCCTCACAAAACCTGCAGGCAGTGTCCGTAGATATCCCTAGCTTCCCTAGGTGATAGTTCAGCCAACAATTACCAGTAAGAATTCCCATTACGATTCGGAGGTTATTTTTGGTGAAGTTCAAGCAATCCTTTGTACGCATGGGTTCGTATCCCCCAATAAGCACCCTGTACTGCTCCATCCCTAGTAGGCCCGCCCAGTATAGTTCCCTCAGCCGTTCCTCTTCATTTCTTAGATTCATAGCCATGAAACCGATTTCGATTCCACAAAAGGTTTCTGATCCGTGTAAAGGCGTCCCTGATCCCTTCTTGGCTAGTTTGTCCGCTGCCTCGTTGCCTTCCAACATGGCCTGGAACCCAAAGTATCCAGACCTTGACATTCCCATACCAGTTTAGAGTTCACCTGGTTGGACCTAAGTGCCTTGATCGCTGCTTGGCTATCGGTGAGAATGCTATGTTCTGCCCCCTGTAGTTCCTTTGCAGATTAAAGGAGGCACATTTGTCTATGGCGTATATTTCCGCCTGGAGTATGCTAGTGTACTTGCCCATTGGCTCAAAGTACATTTTCCTTAGACCAATGACACCGGCACCCGTTCACTCTGCTTTGAGGGATCCGTCAGTGTACTAAGTAATCAGTTGCTGGTTTAAGCCGTATGTCGCATCCACGCTCTCCTAGTTTGCCTTGTTACTCCAACGTGTTTCAAACTTCTTATCGAAGTGAAGCCTCGTTATCATGCTATCCCTTGGTATCAGTAATTCGGGATACCGCCTAGAAAGAATATCAATCTTCCTTCGATTTAGGCAGCCCCCCGCCTCACTCATACTACCGGCCATCCTGAATATTGATCTCCTTGCCTGCATCTGTATGTGCAGATGGAGAGGGGTTAATCCCTGAAGGACCTCCAGGGATGCCGTTGGGCATGTTCTCATTGCCCCACTGATACACACGCAGGCCTTTCGAGCTTATGTAATTCCCTTGTGTGCTGAGTTCGGTCTTGGGGAAGATACATCCGAAAATATCTTAAGGTCATCGACGTCAAGCGAGCAAGAACAAGTGAAGAGAGGGAAAGATGGTCGGTGAAGAAAAGTAGCGGACCTGGAAAGAATCCTTCAGGTATATCAGAGGAAGGAAAAATGAAGCGGGACATTTGACCATCAAAAGAAACGCTACAGGGTCAGTTAGAACGTTGGGTGCTGAACAGGTAAAACATAAGTAACAATCTACAGAGTCCAAGGCCTTAGCAATATTTGTCTATATAAAGGGTACATTCTACTAAGAATTAAGACCTGGTAGATCGGTAGCAGTATACCAACATTTAGGGTGCTGCATTTTAGCCGTAAAGTGGCCGAAGTGCATACACAACTAGTATTTAACACATTTCTTGAGCATGTTGGAACAAGAGGAGGGGAATGAAGTAGAACGATTGTTCTCGGCGTGCGTATTTATGAAAAATAAAAGTTCCCCCGGAGAACGGCAGACAATCCCATGTTTCGCAGATAAGATGTCAAGAAAGTGTGAACTAATAGACTCCAGAGCTCAGCTCAGACCATCGAAATTGGTCTTTTCAAAGTTGAATTTAGCTGACTTATGAAAGAAATGAGGTGTAATCAAGAAACTTCCCAAGTGAATTTAAACGCAGCATCAGCATTGACATTTAAGAAAACAAAAAAGCACTTCTTAATGCGTGACGCCTGTGCTTTGCAGCTGGTGTCAAATCCGTTTCGGAAAGTACTAATCGAGATTTTTCGTTTAATATCTCACTCGGCTATATTCGGAGAAAAAAATTATGCATCTTTTCCCATAGCAAGGCTCATGGTCTACTGCGATCAGAAGAAAGCATCCCCCAAGGGATAATCCAGCTACAACATGAGACGAGCTTACCATTGCCCACCAAATGTTAAGGGCTAAAAACACCCGGGCTGGGCGGAACCCCAAACGTAGCTTTGGAGGTCGGAATAAGAACACACTTTGAATACCTGTTTAGAAGGGAGTTCTTCTCGAATCAAATCTAATCCGCTCGTCAAATACAAAGTAGTTAGTTTTCAAGAAATATTTGATTTTGCGAGCGAGAAAGCAGGAAAAGATACGACTATACTCCCTGGCATGGTGCCCAATATTGAAGGACCCAAACTACCGAGTGTGTGAAAATTTTTTCAGTGTATCGTTTCGGCGAATTGATAGGTGCTAGCATATTCCAAACAAGGTCAAATGAAACAGCATTCATAGTTGCGGGATTGGTCCCAATTAACATTATAGGTGGGGAGAAGATCATACAACGAGAAGGTACGCGCACAATCAGAGTGTAGTAGGAACGTTGGGATAATTCTCATTAAGAGGGGTGCAGGCTGATTTCAAATAATCAACTTTCCATCATTATACACAACCATGGAGATACCCACTACCACTTAAGGGGGTCATCCCGTGTGTCGGGTTGGAGAAATCGATTTTTTTTTTTTTGCATGAATTGTATCTATATATAGTGGAGAATATGTGGGCAAAGGGATTTTCCGATATTCCGAGTCCTTCAGAAATTACAGGGTTAAACAGGTAAGGAGTTTGCAGCCGCGGCTAGAGTACTCGATGAGAAAGAGCATCGAATCTTTTTTTACCTGTTAGTTTTTTAGCTGAGCTTTATAAATTTGAACACAGGTATAAATATAAAAAGATGAAAAACCAATCAATTGTCTAAACTTATTTGCTGTTTGGAATAAAAAGGATAATCCAGTCTAGAGTGAGCACTGAAAGGCGTTCAAGTTATACTCAGTTATATTTTGTTGTAAGTATTGTGCTGTTTGTGTGTTCAGTGATTTCTTTAAATGGATCGTACGAAGGGAGATCGCTTTAACGTTCAACGTCATGCTCGCACTAAAAAACGAGTATTTCATGGGAATCGATAGTTATCAGAGAAGAAAAAGGACTGCGCATCAACATCAGCAAAGAAACTTTTAGCAAGCATGAACATGGATGTTCCAATTGCGACAAGTTTTGTATATTGTACATTGGATTTTGCTGGAGTTTTCTCCGGTGGTTCTGCAAATAATAAAATATACGTAGTAGTAAAAAAGGAATACGTAGGACATGTCAAGAAAAGAATGGGAACGCGGCTTAGAAATGCAAAGAAGAATCACAAAGGCATTGGTGGAAAAGGGGCTAGAAAACTTACTGATAAGGACCTCACTATATTTTCTGGGCTGGCTATTCATCGACACGCCAATTCGATAGAAGGAATGAAGCAAGAAATTTGGGAAACTTTTTCCATAAATGTTCTACGGACGAAAATCCTCAGCATCAAAATTGTCCAGCAGGCGAGGACAGTTGGTGCAAATGGCGTAAAGCGGAAGCTAAAGGAGAACTGGATAGTTTTCACCACGAGAAGGCACCTTTGACTGAACAAGTTCAAACAGTCATCAAATCAATCTACGAAGATTTGTCACGAGATGATCTTTTGAACAGATGTTTAGGAGCAGAGACCCAGAATAACAATGAGTCGTTAAATGCATTGATCTGATCTCCTAAACACATTCATTCTGGGGCCAAGGTCGTAGAAATAGCCACTTTTCTGGCTGTAATTATTTTCAATGAAGGATTCAATGGCATTCTCAAAATCCTAGTGACAATCGGATGTGAAGCTGGTCACATATGTCAGGTTTATGCCGACCGCCGTAATGAAGCGCGAATTTGGCGGTCGGAACGACGATCGACTGAACTCGCTAAAAGAGCCACAATTGACACCAGAGAGCAACAATCGGCCTTACAAGACTTTTTTTTAAGAAACGGAGGGTGCTCTCTATGGACCAGGTATAGCAGATTAATGGTGAGCTAAAATTTTACTATTGATAATCACATTTAAATTTTCAAATGCGTTTTTCTCGAAACTGCATCTTCAAAATCGGCTGCCACCATAGCTCAAAATCTATCCAACCAAATTCTTTGAAATTTTCACGGCTTCTTTAGTACATATTTCTACGGTCCGCAAACTAGGATAATTGCAATCGGACGGGTAGTTTTTTTTTTATTCATAAAAAAAGCCGTAAAAAAACACCAAAATCCAAAAAATTAAGTTTAAAAGCCCACCAAAAATTTACCTTTTAATATTTTCTAATTATCCTAGTTTGCGGACCGTGGAATATTGTCCACATAAAAATGCCGTTTAGTTTTTTTCCCTCAGATGAACACAGCGCCCTCCAGCGTGGCAGCAGAAAAACACCTTTTTTTGGAGATGGGTGCATAAATTAACACCTATTCCGAAAATTAGCTACGAGATCAAGCTGAAAAATTTATCACATATACAAGAGATATCAATAAACATATGGTGAAAAAATCACGTTTCTATCTTTATCCAGTCCTTCACAATAATTTTTCAAAAAAAAGGCAAAAAAAAACGGCCTTCACACGGGATGACCCCCTTAACTCAATTTCTAACCGCACATGGAGGATATCCCCTGTACTTTCATTGATTTGAGCGTAACTGTTCCCTCATTTACACTGGATGCTTAAGGGAATATGAGGATCTGGAGCACATACACTTCTTATTCCCGAAATTTGCTAGTGAGGGAGAACAGCGGGAACAGACCTTAAAGAGAGGAGTGGATTAATCCGCAATTGTTGGGATTCCAAGAAGAATGGAATGCATTTAGTGACACCATTATAGCATAGCATATATAGCAACTGCAAAAAACCGGGCTCAAAACATATTCTTCCGGAGCATATGCCTCTAGGGGCCATCCCGGTTCCCATGGTACTAGGTAACCTCCGGTGAGGCTTCGTGGAAAGAGCCATTTCAGATCAGTCCGTTTGCGGTCTTGGATCTGATAGCGCTCCGTCCGCTATATACAAAAAAAATTGGAATGAATGACGTCGCATCATATTATGTACTTACTTTAATAGCTTAAACTGGTAAAACCCCTTCTAACTTTTATATCCTTTTAATATAAGTCGGTAGCTCAAGTGCCCTTTATGATTAAATCCTCCGTTCCAAAATATGAGTATTTGCTTGATTTAAGAAACCAAACTGGTAATAAGATATTTCTTGACAGAAACGAAAACCAATAACCACGAGAATGCACCCACACAGTAAATAGTCAATCCGCTCAAGCCGACCCATTTCAGGATTGATTTTTTCCTTTTGATAACTTTATCGCCTTTTTAAATTCCACATAAATCAAAGGATCCAATCAAATTGCGTCGCAATTATAAGACGACACAGACGAAAGCAAAGCATTTCATTTTTAAGGGAAAATAAACTCAGATCTGTGAATTAAATCCTCTTAATAAAAAATCGGCTTTGTTCAGCATTTTGTCAATTCGTCTCGTTTACAATTACTGGGAATTGGATTAGGCGTAACGACTGCCATTAAATGTTAAGTGGAATAATCCAAGGTTGCCACGTAATTCCGTTTCCGTTGTTTTGGGTATGTTGGCACAGATTTTATCTCCTACAAGTGCATGTTGTCGCTGCATAACCCAGCAGAGATTTGAACTTGGTCATAGTATGTCGAATTATGGATTGCAGGAAATATAGTGTTTCATACTTTCATTCCCGGAAAGGATGGTAGAAAGGACGTTAACTTTTGAAGACTAAAACGAATAATTTTATTATCACCACCGTTGTATTTATCAACGGAAGCATATAATTAATCTGAACCCATTGAATTAGTTTATTAAAACCGTCTTACAAACAAGAACACCATTATTGCAGATATCTCGAATTTTATCTCAACAGCACTTCATGAAAGCATCTAATTATCCTTTCCAAGATTTCTCAGGAAATGGGGGAAGGATAGAAAGTATTAATGATTAACGTGTGCAGATTAGAATTTCACACTGGAAGCTCATCTGAAGAAAACAAGCCTATTCATAACGCTGCCTCGCACGTACGGATCTGCCATTCATTCACAATTGCAGACAAAAGAGGGTTACACATAATACCATTAACCTGATGACACTACTAAATCAAATCGTAATTAGACGACGATTCCGTTAATATAAGAAATGCCAGTAAGACGAGCCCCCATCTGCCTCTTTCCGGAAAATTATCCTAGTCAGCGGAAAATCTTTCTCTGCACATCAGTGTAATAGTCTTAAGGCGAATATAATGAAAAGGAAGACGAAAGGATGTAGAGACCGGAAAAAACTGGTAAAATGTCTTCATGTGAGGGTGGTGAGTCTGTATTTATTGGACAAACTTATTATGATCTTGACTTTTGGAAATAAATCAAGCGATATGACGAGCTGTTTGTCTGGCAGATGTGTTACTGGGAAATTGTTAGTTCACACTTGTGTTCACATTTATAGATACGAGTACGTATACATATGATTCGGTGTTCGAGAAATATTCTTCATGGCCCTTGCCCCCCGTTCCCACATATTTAGTCGATATTTACATCCAAATTGCCTGAGAAGTTACTTCCAAATGGTATAAAATAACATTTCTAACTAAGGTTGCTGGGTTCAAGCAATAATAGATGATGTGATTTGACTGTTATTTTTCATGCTGCATTGTACTGTTGCAATTGGAGAACCTTTAGAAAGTAAGGACTAACACAATATATTGTCAATCGACTTCTGTAAGTCTGCGTCGCACAGGACTCCAGTCTTAAATTAAACAACGCTATGTACCAATGGATAGTCCGGATAGCTGAGTGGTTAGAGCGCAAGGCTGTCGTACGGAAGGTCGCGGTTCAAATCTCACTGGTGGCAGTGGAATTTGTATCGTGATTTGACGTCGGACACCAGTCGACTCAGCTGTGAATGAGTACCTGAGTCAAATCAGGGTAATAATCTCGGCCGAGTGCAGTGCTGACCACATTGCCTCCTAGTGTACCGTTACGGTCTTGAATGAAGTGCTCTAACACACTTCAAGGCCCTGATCCAACATGGATTGTTGCGCCAACGATTATTATTATTATTATTATTATATGTACCAATGGAAGGAGGGATTTATTACAAACATTTAAACGTGTGTGATGTTGTGGTATTCGTATAGCTATCTTTACTATTAAAGAGAAATCTTTAGGGTTGGGTTCTAACTTTCCTTATAACAAGTAGGAATAGCCATCCCCCGATGTTCTGCAGATTCAACTGAAATTCACTGCTGAATCTTAGTTACGAGTTCTCTTCTCAGTCCAATAAAACAGTTCTTCCAGTAACAGATTACACACGCCGCACAGTTAAGAATAATATCTCTTGTTTTCTGCTAGACATAAGTCAAACCTCCCATCACCCCCTATGATGAATCCGGTCTGTTTCTGAAATTGTTGTAGTTGGCTTAGGCTTCATTCTATTCTCAGTATCTTGTTTTGAACGACAGAGAACTGAGTTGTGCTTATTCATGCCAAATTGTCGAAGCAGCTCTGCACCTTGATCCAGTTATAATTTATCTGTTTTACTATATGACGGTTATACCTCACAAATTTTTAGCCCCTTTCGAATCCTTCATCTGAAACGCTTTAAAGAGTTTTCCGCGTCAGCGACATCGGTAGTGATAGTTTCCCTTGAAATGAACGGCTTGAAATTTATCGAACTTAAGCTCCGTTAGAATGTCACACCGGCCTTGAATAGTCAAGGTCTGTCGCGGTCCTCAAAAGAGTTCACGCATTGGAAAATCGTTTTTGGCAGAAAGCGCGGAAGTTAAAGGAAGAAAACTGGGAAAAGTGTTTCTTTAATTTCGGAAACGTATAAATAAACTATGTGAGTTCATTAAGAAGAGGAGGTGGATTATCCACTAAAGTATCCAGGCTTCGATAAGGGACACCAAGTTGTATTCAATTAGCGTACTGACAGAGAAAAACGACCTAGCATTAAGTCGCAAAGTCACGCGGAAAACACGGGTAACACCTCTTCACGATAGATCAGTTAGTGAAGCTAGCAAATGAAGTAGGAACGGTGCCAGTGAAGCCTCCGGATCCCAGTAGACAACGAAGATTAAAAAGATCTCTTCAAGAAAGCTGAGTCGGCAAAAATAGCCGCGAGAGTAGGTAATATCTCAACTGTGACATCCATGCGGAAATAATAGTTATTTCCAAGAAGACAGATAAATTTTACGTAGATATTCTTCGAAAGGTAAAACAGAATCGGGAGCTTATGGACTAAGATGATAGTGCGAGCCCTATCCGTGGAATAAAGAAAAAGGATGTAATGCTGGAATTGAGCGAGAAGTTCGGAAATAGTTTCTGCGGCAAAATGGAAAAGGTGTTAGTGGATCAAGCTGAGGCCAAAGTCATAAAGCAGAAGACAGCAATCTAATGCTAAGACCTTAATGAACAGAGAAGGTGCTATGGTCTTCCTAACGCCACAATCGCAAAAATGAGGATATTTTAGACAGTTTAGTGTTGGACGCTAGAGTTTATAGCTTTCAAATAATTGAATAGAGTGTGAAAAACACCAGGAACCAAATCCTCATTGAAAGTTTCGCAGAGTGGTGAGAGGAATCGTCTGAGAATTGAGGAAGCACTGTGCGTCATTTGGAACGGAGGAAGTGACAACCGAAAGCATACTTAAAGTAAAAAATGCAGGATGGCTGGCTAGTCAATCGCCACTATCGAGGAAAAGGCATTCCTTCCGGGGTTAGAGGAAGTTTACGGCCGGAATCGCACAAAGTCAGTGCCAACTCATAAAGGAAGCATAGGTGCTACAATGTTTGGTCCGCTCTGCCATCAATTCTTAAACAACAGCCTAAACATTTTACAGGGCGGATTAGCGTTCGTTATAATTCATACGTGTTTTTGAATTAATAAAAGGGAGCAAATACCACCTTGTAACCACATCGGTCACACTGCTCCCAGAGCAGAGGTGAGGTAGCATCTGATGAGTTGCTCTGGACGAAACCGCAAGTCTTAAAGTCTGCACATGTTTTCCACTGCCACGGAAAACCGAACTATTTTCAACCTCATCATATTATTTTTTTTTTAGAGAATATTTACATTTGATGCATCATGTTGTAATATTTACACATTTGAGAAGATGGTTATTAGTTGGTTGCTATCGTCACTTGTGCTACATACAACTCCATCTCCCTTGTGAGTTGGGGCTCAAGAATACGCATAAAACCTCCCCTAGCAACCAGAAAAATTTGAAACTCTATTACTACCGAAACGTCAATAGCGCCTCGGGTAGGGCTTGACCTCATGGTTACGACGTTTGACTATCGAAAACGAACTATGATTGGTTTCTGAAATGTACGCACGTTCCTCGACGAAAGGGTCCTCAGAATGTTCACTTTCTCCAACTTGAGCGAGAATTCCAACGATATAAGCTGAACATTCAAAGCCTACGCGAAGTAAGATTGTGAGACTCTGGCGAGTACTCCTTTCCTTTTTGCCTCTCTTATAGCAATGTGCTTTTGTAGTCTGGGAAATCTAGTGGTAGCGGACGCAAATCCGGGGTCGGGTTACTTTTGGCGGCTATCGATGTAGTGGAGAAGGATGCCTTCTATGAGTAATTAAACACGGTACGGTTCAGGAGAAACTTCGTGAAGGTGCAAGGTAGGATCTGACAACACCTTGCTTGCACATGTAATGAGGAAGTATTTTGGCGACCGTATCGGTAATGATGGGAGGTTCGTAGATTTCAGCAACCTCCACCGCCTCTTCATTGGTGGCACACTGTTGGAGCAAAGAGCCTGCCATGACGTCAGTTGGGTTTGAACTGGCCACCATTGTACGAGTAATCAGATCGATCACTTCGCGATCAGCTATAGATTTAAGAGTATTCTGTTGGATGAACATAACAAGAAAGGCGTTGACATCGGCCGCGAAAGCGATCAGCATCTGATGGTCGCTAACTAACTTAACTTCTCGCCGTACGGATGAAGGCGGTTTGTACGTCCCTTACTTTGATTAAAAATTATTTACAAAATTTACCTGCGATTTTAGGTTTGGAATGAAGTCTGCGTCGAATCCAAAACCTGAAAATAGTAAATAAACAGGTTTAGACCTATAATATTATTGTATTGAAACTCATTTTAGTAAAAATTGTCAACTCAATAGCAAGTTAAGTTTACCTGATGACTCTGATACGTATGTGTGCCGTCACAGTAAAGAACAAAAATGCTTCACTGTAATGAACAGCGTAGGAGGGTCATTCAAAAGTACGTCATCGGTTATTAAAAAGAAAGCGAAAATCCATAAACCAGGCGATGAAATGAAGGAAATTACTACCGACTCCAAGTCACCCACATACAACATTGCAAAATGAGTAAATAAAGAAATCAAAAAGCTAGGAAACATCTATAGCGAAACATCAGTAAAAAATTCTAACGGAGTGGTCCATAAACTTGAGAATATAGGATTAAGGGACGACGGAGCAATAGTTTCGTACGACGTAACGGCATTATTCCCCAGTATCTCTATAAGGGAAGGAAGCAATTTCGAATCTAGAAGGTTATGAGACTGGACACAGCACATGAAAGGTTAAACATACCGGAAGCTGGACGCTTCAGGTATGAACGGTTTTGTGTGTTTTTTTATAAAGATATTTGAGTATGAATTTGTCCGATTAGTACGTAATACGTAACATATGCATATATTATGTGAGAATATCCACTTTGAAGTCTTGAATTTGTAAAGAAGTTTTATTAACTTCCAAAAAATGCAGTAATATACTATTATTAACTTAATTTGAGTAGATATCGATATGGGCAGCATTTAGAGGCTTGGCTACCATGCAGAGGGACCTTCATGATTTTTTTTAGGTTTTTCGGTTTGGTAGTTTCTGAGAATGGGTTCGTAAAAGAAATCATCATTTTTGCCTTCCCGCACTCCCCTCCCTTCCATCAAATGTTAAAACAGACCGGATTCTAAGTACTAACTACTAAGTACTAAGTACTAACCGAGACCTTTCATTCGATACCCCACATAACCATATCTGGTGAAAAAAATGTACATCCCCTTTTTAAATATATGGAGACCCCCCCCCCCCCCCTTTAAATTCGACGTAGAAGGATGAAGCTCATTGCATGAGTGAGCGTTCATAGTTCCCACCTTTCCTAAGGCAAAGCTTGATCTTACCGAAAATTCCTTCATAGATAAGGGAAACTCAATAAATCGATATAAACAAGGAACTAGGAAACACGTATTCTCCGCTCTTAAAATTAATTCAAAGATAGACTTACTAGGTTAGTATAATTACAGAACTTTTATAATTAAGAATTAGGTATAGGTATAAATGTAACAACATCTCGCTTTTTACCTTGGTCACTCATTGACAAAGGTAACATGTAGCTACCGTAATGCGCATTTGGAAAAATAATTAGAATTTGCTGACCTACAGGAATAATTTTTTTTTTAAATAATTAAAAAACAAGCTGTCTCTATTTATTATAATACCTCATTGATCCTGTACTAAAACGGTTTATTTTACACAGGAAAAACATTTGTTCAAAATCTGAAATGGAAGTTAACAAGGACGATTTCGACCACCGGTATCAACCTATGTTCGAGGTGTGAAGGAGGTTGAGGTGTTTATAAAACGGCAACGGTAAAAGATGATACGCAACACTGTAAAGTTGGTCCTCCAATAATATATATGAATATATGACGTTTTCTTAGTAGTAGAGCAGATATTATCCCACGAAATTCGGACATAATTCAACATGTAAGGTCCAAAAATATCCTGCAATTCTTCGGCCTACCTCTCTGTCGCCTGTGACTTTCTACTTACCTTTAAGATAGGTATTCATTTTTGACATTTTATATCAAAAATTTTAAAAAATGAATAACTTCACAGCAATGCAATCTTATTGTTTAGGATAAGTGGGGGACCCTAAGTCCACAACCACTTGCTGTTGGACCGGACCAAATGGAGAGCAACTTATTCGCACGTCTTTTTGGTCCACGGATCCCTCGTTTTGGGCATGGCACCCAAGCATTGAAAAAATATAGGACAAACGGTTTCGTCCAAGGCAGAGGCAACTCGTCAGATGCGTGATCGTGAGTGGCATCAGATGGAAAACGCTCCTTTATATTAATTTAGCATTAGCCTAGCTTAGGCTCAAACTATTGGCGGGTTTACTTGGATATAATTTGCACCATTGGCGTGTTTTTCCAAATATATAATATAAAGGAGCGTTTTCCATCTGATGCCACTCTCGGTCACGCTACTCCCAGGGCAGAGGTGAGGCAGCGTCTGACGAGCTGCCTCTGCCCTGGACGAAACCGTTTGTCCTTCAAAGGGGGGGGGGGGGGTTCGATATCGCAGGTCGAGCGCATCATACACACCATTACTCGCAGTAATCAGAAGAACCTTCAACCTCTTCTGTTCATCGAGCCGATTTCACAATCACCCAGATCTTATGACGCCCCTTCAGGACGCGGCCAACGATCTGTGTGGCATCCGAGAAAAGAGCATTTTTGATGTTGGCCCAATGTTCACCGATATTCTCAGGCGGCTTTCTCAGTATATTCACCGTATGATCAGTAAGATAGCTCGTCCTCTGTCAAGCAACAGCTGGATCATACAATCGGTCGGTGTTGAGCTTAAAGAGTGGCAGTCATAAACCCTGCGAGAAGTGGCGAACGCAACACGCAAGCGAATGTAAGCGACCATCAGATGGTGATCCCTTTGGGGCCAATGTCAGCGCCTCTATTGTTACACACATCCAGGAAACACCCCCTGAATCTACTGCTAAACGGGAAGTGGTCGATCTGATTCCTCGAACAACGTCAGTCAGTTGAAACCCAACTGACCGGTGGAAGTTTCAAAAACCCACAAACTTCCACACATTATCGTTACGATCACCAAGATCGTGTTTCCCCACACATGTCGGAACAAGGTGTTGGCAGAATCCACCCGGGCATTCAGAACACCCATCACGATCAAATTATTACCTTTTTAAAAAGTCTCCCCTCAACTGCGTTTAATTGCTCGCAGAAAGTATCCTGCTCCACCATATCAAAACTCGCCATTCGTGCATAGCATTGCACAATTATGATACTTCTTAATTTGAACCGGAATCTTACAGTCTATTAGAAGTCTGGTAACAGGCCTTAACCGGCTGGCAGGTTAAGAGGCCGCGTCTGTTACCACTTGGCTTTCCAGAGTACAAGCATCTTGCCGCAAGAAGAGTAGGAGTGCTCTTCAGAGGCCATGTCCAGCTTATAGCGCTGGAATTCCTGCTCAAGTTGGAGAAAGCGAGCATTATGAAGACCCTCGCTACCATTATCGGGGAGCATGCGCATATTCCAGAAACCAATCATAGTCTGTTTTCGATAGCCAAAGGTCGTACCCATGAGGTCAGTCCTTATCCGAGGCCTTGTTGACGCTTCAGTAACAGTAAAGTTTGAAGATTTGCAGGTAGTTAGCCCACAAATTTCTATCCCTTTTAGTCGCCTCTTACGACAAGCAGAGAAGAGAAGTGTATACTTAAGCCGCAACTCATAAAAAACTATCTCATGCGAAGAGCTTGGTCGGCGCCCAGGCCTGCATTCGTGCATACTGTAATCGTAAAACGGAAACGGAAGTGACAGTGAATAAGTCGTACTTTAAGAAGTGGCGACCGTTGCATTGCGGGTTTCACCATAAAGAGGAATCCAGTCAGACCACGATGGTGATCGAATTGGCCCCGCCAAGGGCCCTTGGCGCAGATCAGTAGAGGAGGAGCGCAAGCTTCTCGAGAAGTCGTGGGGCTGCTGAAGGGCATTTCAGGTAACCGCGAACGATGCAGGTATGTGTAAATGAAAATAAAACGGAAGCTCAGTGCTTCAGGTATGAAAGGTTTTGTTGATCTTCTGTGTAAGAGTATTTCAGTACTTGGTGCTTTCACTTATATATATATATAGCTCGTAGTATGTAAATACGTTGAATATTCCCGTTATTCAATTCGATGTGGCACTGACATTTTATGTCTTAGCAAGTAGTAAGTAATAGACGCAAAAGAGGCAGCTTTAACCTACTTGAACTTTGTTAATAATAATAGGACTTCCAAAATCCAAAATATTTATCAAGTTACAGTTAACTTTCAAAATATAATAACATTATTAAGGCCTAGATGCCATATGCATGGACCACAATAATTTTTTCAGATTTTTGGGTTGGGTAGTTTTTGAGAATGAGTCCTTGAACTAATTAACTATTTTCGCCCTGTTAAAAAGATGAGGTGTTCTTATTGAAAAATTCACCGCTTAGACTTGCTGGGATAGAGCAGAAAAATCAATTCCAAATTGAATACCTCGAATTCCCGAACAAATTTCCGGTTTGATACTCAATTCAATCTACCAGCTCAAGGCTATCCTATGTTCTCATGTACAAACGCACGGCACCTACAATAGTTCCTTACTTACGTGATTCTCACTTCGCCATTCTATTTGATGTTTGCACGGAGCAAATTTGATTACCGTTCACCGTCCCTATTAAATATATTGCCTTAGTGGTCCGAATATCCTTGAAAATAGCATGGCTTTTCCATTTGCGAGCTCAACACACATGTGAATCAAGGAGGCAAAGCTCCCGATCGCCCCCTCGTTATTTTTGTGTGTTAGGGGGTGCACACTATGTATTCCTCCAAATGCAATTTCTCTAAGTCGTTTTGTTGATGCCACATGAAGCTGCCAAAGCACTTCTTCCAAAACGTGCAATTTATTCAGTTCGTTGAAATGTTTCCGGTGAGAAAGTGCTATGCGGGCAGATGCAGTTAAATTTTGCATGAAACTAAATTTGAAAAATGGTCGCTGTTATGTATTTTTATTTGAAATGCACTTTATCAGTCATTTCCATGATGTAAAAGTTTGCAAGTCGTACCCGCATTGCATCAGGAAAGTTTTCCTTGAGTGGTTCAGTCACTCATTAAGGGTAAATAATGTTTGTTACAGTGCTAAAGACTTCATGTCGTTTTGGTACTTTGCAGGACAAATTGAGATGGAAAATCAGATTCGTTTGAATATCTAAAATAAACTCAAGAATATAACTGTTTACGCCCCGCGGTTGATTATTCTCAAGTCAAGTGGAATATATTCCAAGTAAACATAAAATATATTCGTCAACGGGGGCCATAAGAATGAAATAAAAACTACTCGAAGATACGGTCATCTGAATATTTGGCATTCCGGAAGAATGGCTGTCAACTAGATATTATCATACAATCTTGGAACCATTCATTACTTGAAAACTCTCCATTCTCTGTTTTACTTTGGGATAAACAAAAAATAAGCACCGGCGAAAATGTAGGCTATTATGAAGTTGATCAGGAAGGAAGCTCTTACCTAAAGGATTTGACCGACAGTGAGCCACCAGCCAATTTCGGCTGGATTACAAAATGCTGCCACATATTGCACTTTTCATACTTTTCCGTTTATCCTGAAACAGGCAGGTTCAGGAGAACTACTTGGTTCAAAAACGGACGGTTTCCACCAAGCACGTGGTCATTTGTTGTCAGGAGTTTCATCGGAATCTATCTGGACGGTGGGCAAGTTCGATTCATTTGAAACTGTTGGAAAGAGGCTACTAATGAAATCCCCCCAATTTCCAAAGGTCCAGATTTCCGCGTTTCGGTTTCTGCCTGATATAAGTACACTACTGTCGAGACCTTTATATTATTCACATATGGTAGCAACGTCAATTTTATTTTCAAGCACACAGCATGTCCTGGGCTGCCTAACAATGGTTTAAATTCATCTGTAGGAATTCCATGTCTGCCTGTATATCTGTCACACTCATTTTTCTCGGAGATGATTTTAGCAAATTACATAAAATTTGGTGGAAAGTTGGGAACTGTGAACGCTCACGCATACCGTGAGTTATGTAATTTTACATCAAGTTTAAGTAGGGGTCCCCACACATGCGTACATAGTTTTGACATTTGTTGGAAAAGTAGGAGTGCAAGAGGTCGAATCAGTCGATATCAGTTTAAATTAAGTTGATAATAGTATATTACTATAATTTTTAGTAATTGGTTGGCAACCATTTCTGTCACTACTGTCCTCAGTTTTTGCAGAATCATGTATGTAAAAGGGGGTATAACATTTTTTTTACCAAATATGGCCATGTGGGGTATCAAATAAAAGGGGTCAAAACTTTTAAAAAATGGTCTTGTTTCTAACATTGGGTGAAACATAGTGAAGTGAGGGCTCAATATGTGTGCCCAAAAAGTGAAGCAGGTCCCGTTCTCAGAGTCTAGGCAACGGAAAATTGTGAAAAAAATCACCATGGTGCATCTTTACGCAATCTAGGCCTCAAAATACATCAGGTACTGAAACAAAATTAATAAAAGTATATTCGTTACAGTTCATCCTCGATAGATATATTTATACACTAAATTAGCCGTATTCGACATATGTATTGTACATATGTGCGCTTTTGTGCACGAAGTAGATCGGAAATATGGGTACGATCAATTTATATACATGCATCTACATATATGGACAGTATTCGGTAATAAGCAGTTTGTTTATTTAGGATGAGGATAATATCTATGTCTGTTTGGAAAAATATGAAAGAATATGTTGGATTTGTAGCTATATACAGATGGAAAAATGTGCTTATAAGTGTCTCACATAAGATGAACACAAAATCTTTATACCCGAAGCGCGAGTTTTATTATTTTCATTTCCAGGTTCAGCTCGCGGGTGGTTATATTGTTAGGTGCGAGTCGCCACGTTTGTTTGGGTGATTTTTTTTCAGGATCCGGTGACGTGAGGGATCGAAGTGAACAAATACATACAAGTACGTGTCGACGGAACACTTCGATGGAGCTTCGGAATTAGCGGGTGGACCTTGACATCTTTTTTTAGGTTTTTGGGATAGCTCTTCCCTCTAGGTCGTCTCCCGCCACACATGATGATCGTTTGACCATCGCGATTCCCTTTAAGCCGCTACAAATAGTATCGAGGGTCCCCAGAATGCTCGCTTTCTCCTACCTGAGTCAGAATTCCAACCACATAAGCTGGACATTCTAAACATGAACGAAGTGAGATGACGGAACTCTGGAGAGTACTCCTCTTCCTCTTTCAGCGATGTGCTTTTGGAAAGCCAAGTGGCACCGGATACGAACTGTAGAGCGGACTCTCATCACCTGGGAGCCGGCTGCTGACAGATTTCTGACTGCAAAATGCCGGTCCACGTTAAGGAGCATCACAATTGTACAGTGCTATGCGCCAAAGAGACTTCCGATATAGTAGCGAAGGACGCTTTCTGTGAGCAATAACATGCTTTTAAATGTATGGAAGGCTTCCTAATCGGTGATCTGAATCAGAAGATGGGCTTCGACAACCATTTGCTTGGATATGTGATGGGCAAAAACAGTCTCGGCCAACGGAACGGAAGGTTTATGCATTTCTTGCGCTTCTTCCGTTTCGTCATTGATGCCACATTATTCGACCACGGAGCTTGGAGATGAGTTAGATTTCAATTGGCCAACACCGCACGAGCGATCTGACCGATCACTTTACCATCTTTAGTTGATTTAGGAGCTGTCTCCTGAATATCCGCAACAACAAGAGATGCTGACATCGGTCTCGAAAGGAATCACCGCTTACGCTAGCTTGCATGTTGCATCCGCTACTTCTCGCATAATTAGAGAGATTTGACATCCCAAGCCCAACATCACTGGCTGAGAGCCATCAAAAATGTTGCTTTGTCTGGTGCCACACAGGTCATCGGCCACGTAATCATGGAATCATCTCACTCGAACTACTGCATCACGAAAGCACTTACTAGTGGCCGCAAATCTTTCGACGGTCTTGTGAAGGACGGTAATGGCCGACTCCCCATACAGCGTGACGGGTGGGTAAGGTGCTCTACCTAACGATGGTTCTTAGCCGTGAATTTCCGTTGCTTGTGGATGAAATGGCTCACATAACATGCAGATAGGAACTGTTTCGATGTTGCAATGTTACGTACGATATCTTTCGTTACTCTTGCAGTTACTGCAGTTCTCTTACTGCAGACTTTTCTCAAAGAGTGGAAAAAGGGCATGATCGTTAAGATTCTAAGGAAGGGCACCTGTCTTGGGTGACAATTCTAGGCTAATATGCGTACTCCTTGCCGTCGTAAAGATAATAGCTAAGTAAATCCCTTATTGCTTCAACTGCTCTTCGGAAAATTCAAGAAAGCTTTCGATATTGTGAACAGGGAATGTATCTGGAGTGCTTTACGCAAGAGGAGCATTCGGGAGAAACTTATAGCTATTACCAGAACAGCTGATGATGGCGCAAAATGTGACGTGCTACATCGAGGTAAAATTTCAGAGGAATTTGAGGTCAAAAACGGAGTCTACCAAGGTCGCATCTTGTCACCGATATTATTTCTTCTTGTTGTAGACGACTTCCTTCATGCTGCCTTGTTCGCAGGACGTGGAGAAGTTAAATGGAATATAACATTTCGGCTATCGACTCGGTTATCGACTTAGACCAAATGACTCTGGAGAGAGGCAAGTAGAGTTTGACAGAAGCTAAATACCAACAAAACCAAATTTCTCAGTCTGACGGATCATCGCACTCTTCCTATCTGCATTAATGTGCAAAGCATCGAAGGCGCCGATTTGTTACTCAAAAGCTCCAACCCATCGTTAGCAAGGAAGGACGACGTTCTTCGGCGTGGTGGCCTGGTACTCGTATGAAATGTGATCGAAAGGTGGAAGTGATAGTAGATAACTCACACATTAGGGAGGGGCGACAATTGCATTGCTGTCTATGCCATGCAGTGGAATCCACTATTCCAAAATGGCCGACGAGTGAGTCGCCCTAAAAGCACTTGGGCAAGATTAGTAAAGAAGGAACGCAGGCATCTCATGAAATCGTGGGAAAGCTTAGGTGTGGTTGCAAACACATAAAAACAGAATAGTCATTTAGATCAATGGTCAGTTACCAAACAACAGTTCTCATCCGGCATGTCCGCTGGAAAGCGTCTTCAAACGGGTCGAGAGTGTGTACAGCCGGGCTGGGAGTAAGTTAATCCATGATGATGATGCTAAATCTAAGCTTCCAGATAAAATCAAAAATTACAATCGTCTGTGGTGATGCTGATGTGGGAGGATATAGCGGGATAAAATTGAGGCGCAGAAAACTTGCTTCAAAACCTAGTCGGGAATAATTTGAAAGAGCGGATGTCACCTGTATCCAGCAAACCAAAAAAGGCATTTTGGGATCAAAATAGGCTATGTCACTTTTGTAAATATATAAGTTTACGGGAGACATGTTAGGCGCCTTTGATTGTCGGCAAGTACTCAGGTGGAGAGACATATATCCACTTGCAGACCTCTACCGTTGTTATTGACAATAGCCAACTTGGATAATTACCTTGTGTATACCAAACCCACATTACAGAGAGGAAAACTTATTAATTTCTTGAAATGCGAACGTGATGGAAATATTTCAGTCTGACGAGCTGCAGCCATGAACTTTTCAAATTGCACATAACTACATGCGCAATACAATATATGGGCATATTTTCATATCTAAGCATACATACTCAAGATACACATCCCTCTTGGAAAAGAAACAATTAAAGCAACGATAAATTGGTTAGAGTTCAACAAGCTTTATACATATAATGCTTCGTTTCAGAAATTACCAAAGTTTTCTCTTCATGATTCAGATTTTTTCTTAAGAACACCCTCGCATTCCACACCCATACTGAGGAATATCGGAAAAGAGGCCAATTGAATCTTCAAAATTTCGTTTTGAAAACAATTCGGAATCAATTTATTTGTTGGCAAGAGTAATAAGGATTATGAAAACTTTGTCGTGCAACAGGGTTCTGGCAAATAGAAAGAGTCGGGGCAGCTTTCCAGAAAGCAATTATTTGTTGGATTATTGAGACTCTCCCCCATTTTTCTCAACGGCAAGTGATGCATTTCCAGGAGAAGGGGGCGCGTATTTGAACTAAGTAGCAACAACAACTCTTTTGCTGCCTTGATCTATCCAATCAATAATAATTAACTGCATCAGATGTTTCAATAGGGGTTGGTTACTTTGTAGGAACTTTCCTTTGAAGGGTTATAACCAAGCAATATGTATAAACTGACGTACCTAATAATAATAAATAGCAATGACTTAGCAAAAATTAATAATATTTTGAAGCAATTTGGAAGGTCCTTGAACTCAGGTTTTAATTTGAATTAGTTTGCGGACTGATTTCAAATTTTAGTTCAGTGAAATGGCAAAAACGTGTATTGCGAATTTTAGAAAAAGCTGCACACGCTATTCGCTTGAATATTCTAATGGAATAATGCTGGGGTATATAATTCGCGTAGGAACGTGATCGACAAAATGAAATTTATTCCATTTTATATTTACAAATACGTTTTTTCCATGATATTTATTTGTTACATAACATCAAAGGCTAAACATGCGTTCATACTCTTCTCGAAAAAATCAAATTTAAATGCTTTGGCCATGCCTTCTTGCTATGCTTTGCTGCCAACCCTCCAAACTGTTCCCTTCAACACCCAATTGCATGAACGCCCCACGTGCTCTACTTTTACAGTCCGACACTTTCAGAGGGTTATTTTTGAATCTGGGTATTATGTCACATTTTCACCGCCTCCCCCTGACTGGAATGTATTTATATTGAAAATCCTTCCTCGAAAAATGGTCATGTTAAATTCGTCATCAGCATGGGCATACCTAAATCATGAAGTTTCCTTTCAAGTTTACTTTCATGCAAAAAGGAAAGCAACTGCCTGAACAGCGCTCTGAAAACAAAACGGGAGCGTTTCCCGACTTTAACGTTCATGTTGTTAAAGTCAAAGGAAAAATCATATTTTTTTCGCTGACATGACATGATAGCAATATAAAATAAATATCAACAGAGTTCAGTGCTGATGGGTTCTTGTGTATTCAAATGGCAGGCGGGAAACGTGTTTTTTGAAAATGTGACAATCAACTGGAAATTTTAGAAATGCCTTTGTTACTTGGCTAGGGTTGGAGAAGACGAGCATATTTTTATTTATCGATTCTACTCAGTGATTGGGAAGTATTACAAACGCATTTGAAGATACCTGAGATACTATCTCCCTCCCATTACAAACGGAATCAAAATCTTTGTTTCTATGAATGAACATCTGAATCTGAGCAAAAAGGATACTGATGGCAGCGTCAACAATTAAATAATGAACAATTTATTCATTGCATGTTAAAACTGAGAACCAGGACACAAAAGGAAAATTCCATGGAAAAGTTGTCGAAAATAAGCCTCCATTATGACGATAGGCTTTGAAAATATTATGTCGAATTTTACAGTTAATTCCGGTTGCCTAGTATATCCTTCGAAGTTTGAGGGTTAAACTTAAGCGAAAACCTGAAGCTGTATTACGCTACGGAAGTAACCTAAACTACGAACGCGGAGTATTAGGATCAGTGAGTGGTTCAACTGTATTCTCTATTCAAAATTAACTCAAAACAATGTCTTTTCCTTTTGGTCCATCCTCACCGGGAAGGTGCAATGTAGCTCTTCCTTACCATGGGACTTCCCAGTTTTCGCAGATTTCTATATATATTAAAAATATAAGCTAATACAAGAAAATCCTATCCTAAAAATCTCTGCCTTTTATTAATTTGAAAACCTTAGAAAACTTCACAGGGGGAAAGATTTGGATTACCAAAAAGTCGTTAAGTCGATACCATCGAAGCGCTGAATATTACGATACGTACCACAGGGCATTCAAAACGGTTGCGCCATCTCCTGCTCTTCAACTGTTCTTTTCGGATTTTAAACCCAGGGACAATGCGTCAAGAAGGCACTGTTTACCCCAAGCTATTCAATGTTGTACACCCACTTTGAAAACGATCATCTTCTTTCCCCACTACTCCAGCGCTCATGAAGCAATGCTCGGATTGGATAACTTAAAAGATGTGCAAAGCCGTCTGGCGGACTGTTACATTCAGGAAGCTGTGTGGTAAGTTCCTATACAGGATATATTTCAATGGCAGGCAATGTGCTTTAACTGTACAATTTTTTAAAAAAAACTTGTATTCCACCTTCATGGTTTTACACACGCTTCCATCAATTCATGAATTTGGGTACCAGCAATTAGCTCTGTGGAACAGCCACTTTCTGGGTGGAAGGACATTCATTTAAGGTCACGGTTGTCGTGGTTGAATTTTGACCATAGCGGCCTGTTGCAGGCTACTTTATATGTAATCTAATGATAGATGAACTGTTGGTTGTGCTTATCTCATGAATGTGCTGACCAGAGCTTGATTAGGAAGGAGTGGAGTCGTTAATACGTGACTAAAGAAAGCCAATCTGCTTGAAGGGAGAAAACTATCGTGATGTTGCTAAAATACAACCCACGCCGTAAGCCAGTATCAAAAGTGTATGGCGTGTATTTGAAATAACATAAAAAATTCAAGTATGGGGATTATCATTAGGTTCTTGTACTCGCATCGATGTACCTGACTAAACTTGTATATGTGATGATTCACTGGAACCTGAAAACAAACGGGGAATATCGGAAAACGGGAAACCTGACGGAAAGACACGAACCTAAAGTTGAACAGCATTTCGGCATGACCGCAATTGACAGAGAACATCCACGACGATAGATGTTTCCCTTGCTTCAGATATTCATCAGGCGTGGCCGCAGGACTCCGGTTTAAAGGTTCACCCTACATTTTTATGGACTAACTATGTCAAGGAAGAGTGCGACCCAGAAAGACCGTGCCTGCTAAAGATCGGTGATAGAATTGATATCAATTGAGGATGCAATCCGTCGTGGGTCTTTTCTTTCGACCATGGCACTCGGGTTCCTAGTTTGAATGATCAGGACAGTATATTTTTATTTCTTCAGGTTCGCGCAATGTGTCGGTGAGGGTCCAATGTGAAGTTCCAGTAATGGGCAACGTACTTTCACGGTCGATCTCGTCAACTTTTTCGAGCATTACAGTCTCTGCTGCGTGGATATGCTATTGCAGTTCGAACCAGGAAACGGCATTATGCCTGACATCGCATTTGCTTTGCACTACAGGTATTGTTAGGTATTCCTCTTCTTAATCTAGAATTAGTCGCGAGTGCCACTATTACAGCATCAGAACAGGGGACTAGGACCACTTGCGATTAAAAATCAGTTGGCGATTTAAACGGTAAGAAGCAAACAGAAGTTGCTAGGCCTTGAGAACGGGGATATATCATAGCCATAAAGCTTATAAATTTCAGTCAAAATAGCACAGTTTCTGAAAGAATAACTACCGATAAACTTAAGCTCAGGCCGGTTTCAACCTGATTCTCAGCCCATCGGTTAGTACCAAGTATCCAAGTTCCTAGAAGTAGAATGATTACTATCTAAGATAAATCAAAGCAAGAAAAGCTACGCGAATTAATCCGAGAACTGGAGTTACACGACAAAAAACTAGCAACCTCCTTACAACGGATCAAAAAGACAAAAACAGAATTTGACAGAAAGCCAATGAGATAACAAAAAAATAGCACTGCAAACAATGCTCAACTCACCAAAATCCGGGGCAAACAATGAAATACAAAATCAATCCAACAGAACCAAATCTTTTCGACACTGAATCTATCGAAGGTTTACCACCAAGTCCCCATAATAATAATTATAGTAATCGTTGGCGCAACAATCCAGTTCAGGGCCTTGAAGTATGTTAGAGCACTTCATTCAAGACCGTAACGGTACACTACAGAATTATATTACCCTATAGGAAGCAATGTGATCAGCATTGCGCTCGACCGAGATTTTCACCCTGATTTGACTCAGGCACTAATTCACAGCTGAGTCGACCGGTATCCGACGTTAAATCATGATGCAAATACCACTGCCACCAGTGAGATTTGAACCGCGACCTTCAGTACTACAGCCTTGTGCTCTAACCACTCAGTTATCCGGACACTCCCCATGTTCGAGAAAAGCATCATGTTTGTCTCTTCATAGATCTTGGCCACCGTGCTTATAGTACTGGATAATCAAGTTCAGGAAACGACAAATGAAAATTTAACCAAGAAGGGATCATATTTTTAGCATACATGATAACCGTCCGGGAAAACAAACTAACACCAGGCTGAATACGAGTCAGGATAAAAAGTAAGACTTCGCCCATTCCCAGAGAGCTTCAATTATTATCGTCACTTCCCCCCCCCCCCAAACCCCCCTCCCGTTCCCTCCCCAAGGAACTCAAAAACCAAAACAAATATACCCTGCTTCGGAATCGAACAGAGCCTTTGAGAACCACAATTCATTTCTTACGCAAAGTAAACAATCTTCCAGACATCTCAGATTTAGCCGCAAGAATAATCCTAGGACAAAACATGAGAAGAAATGAGCAAACAGTTTTTCTAATCGAAAGTACCCGACATGGAAACACGGCTCACTGTTTACGATACTGAATTGCCTGCAATTTTCAGTGTCATCAAGTTATTTTAACATTAGCTGGAATATCGAACATTTTTAGTATAAACAGATCAGACGTTAATATGAGCGTCTAACTAATGGCTTGAGATGGTTGAACTTTACCTTTTAGTTCGACACCAAAATTACGTACATCCAGAGGAAAGAAAATACACCAGCACATGGACTGCCAGGACTTTGCGAAATTAATGTGTCCGCAAGTTTGAAGGCGAAGACAATCCAGTAGAGACAGAAAGAGAAGAGACAATAGAGCGATACCTTGATACCCTAAACTGTGATTTGGCAACCTTCTGGACCCATACGGACGAGCCTTACAATGAAGACAAATAGCGAACTCGACTCAAACCAGCCAATCTCGCTACTGAATGGAATACGAGCTAGAGAAGCAGAAGAAGCAGCAGATCCCAACAACATTCAAGTTATAGATAGGAGAGTGGTAGTACCGAAGAAAAAGCGTTTTTGAATTAAGTTACAGCTGCTTCTTTGACCATGAGGGAACAAATTAGACAGCGACACTTCAATTGAAGTCAGCGGAAATAAGCACATACTAGGAAAAGAATCTAAATAATACTATTTAAGCATTGGATCATATGGCACGCTTTGGCATTCCCGGGATAGTCATAAAAGAGTAGGGAGCTTAATTCAAGGCTGCGTTATTCGAGACTGTATCCAGCTTCATTGGAGCCAACAAAACTTGTACATAGCCCCTAACCCCGCTGCAAAAGTTTGTCATTAATACGCCTTGAATTCGCTTTCACTCCTCCCTGGTCATAGGATTCAGGACATGCCACAAAGGAGACCTCAAATGCAACGCATCAGAGATGACCATTCTCTGGACACCAAAAGAAATTTTGCAAAGAGCGGCATTGATGTCAGTCAGTAAAAGTTCTAGACAACCACCAGACCAAGCCTCCTCCGTTCCAAATCGAAAACATGAACTGTTCGCACGCATTCATTCGCTTGAATGCTTTTAGAGCCTTCCAAAGTCATAGAAAGCCTAAGTAACAATCGAATGCAAGAGCCTGGTAGCAGTTTAAAACAGGCTAATTCATCCTGAAGCGTAGATTTCAAAAGACATGTGCGAATTGAACAACAGCATGTTTGTAAAAACAATATATAGAATAAATATATGTAGAGCTTGTTGAACCCGGTCACTTCCTGCCGAAACTTCTTATCCATAGAAAGAATATGTAGACCGGGAATTGATGTCAGCATAATGATTGATGTGAAAAGTTAGTCGCCCACATTTACTCTGGGAAATGGAAACAGACCACGAAAATTGTTACCCGTATACAGCATTCATAATTTGAAAAAGGTTTAATGGATTCAGGTGTATGTTTATATATTCTTTCCAATTTGTAGTCCAGTCCTTGCTGTGTTGTCCGGATAATATGAAAAACCACCATTACATGCGGATTCGGATCACTTCTCTATCTGTCGGCATTGGCGGCCTCCCTACGAAACTTTTCCGTGCAACCTCAGCGATGTCTGCAGAGCTATTACTGCAGCTGATTCGTAAATTCCGCCAATTTGATAACTATCCCAATAAGTGGAAGAAGGGATGATCGTTAAGTATTGAGGGCACTCGTCTGGAGTGCGACAATTGGAGGGGTATTTGCATGCTTCCCGCCATCCTGAAGGTATTAGTTAAAATAATCCAGGTGCACATCAAATAATACTTCGATAGCTTAATCGACAGGGAGCAGGCTGGTTCTGGCTCTGTATTTTCCTTTATCGACTACATTAATACCCTTGATTAATTTTGGAGAAGTAGGCGGTATTTAAATCACTGCACTATCTGCTCTCGATCGGTTCCGAAAACGCTTTCGACAGCGTGAACGGGGAGTTTATCTGGAGTGATTTACACAAGAGGATCATTCCGAAGAAACTAGCAGCTATTATGGGAGCAACATATAATGAGGCAAAATGTCACGTGGTACATCGAGGTAATATCTCGGAGAATTTTGAAGTCCGAAGCGAAACTATGAGCGACGTTCTTCACACGGAATTGGCTCATACACGTGAAGAGGCTCAATCGACTATTTAATGTTTGGTCACATCTACTTATTCTCTCACCGAGTTCTGGATGTTAGCCAAATACTTGTGGATTTGAAAAAGGAGGCAATCAGGATCTAACTGAAGGTTTTCAGTCTAACTGGTCATCGCTCTCTTCCTATTTGCATTAATAGACAGAGCATCGAAGCGGTCGTACAATAAGTAGGCTAGGTAGCGTCGTTTCTGTGGACTGTGGCACCGCTTAGTGCATTGGGAAAGGGCGACAATTGCATTGTGAGTTATTCCATACAATGGAACTTCAACTTTAACTATATATATTTTTGTGGATTGAGGGACTTCTGAATCCGCATTAGCTTGCTGACGTTCTGGACAACAAGTTTGGAATTAAGTAGCTTACAAATTGTTCCGATGTGAACTCAGCACACCCGCAATCCTCAAACAAACAAAAAAATCACTTCGGCCTAATGTGGATCTGAACACAAGGCGCATTTCACTTGAATATAATTTATACTCATGTCTTCCTTGCGATTATGCCACTTTCGGCTACCTGCTCCTAGGAAAGAGATGAGGCACGTCTAAGGAGCAGTCTCTGTCCTAGGCAAAACCATCAGTTTCTCTTCTTAAACGTTTCGGAAGAACCTGTTATAAGTTTATAAGCTCAATACCACGAATCATCAGCGATGGCCCGTAGCCATGAATGACGCACTATGCTTCACATAGGAGCTAATAGTAATCATATATACACTTTCTGTTGGCCTTATTACCTGCCGACCTATTGGTACTTGGACTCCGTTGTATCTTTTTCATACATACTTATATGTTGAAGCTTTTTAAGTTGACCAGGTGTTAAACTGTGTTTGCGATGTTTTACTGTATACGTTGAATGGTCATGAACTGCGAGGCCTGAATTGCAAATGTGGAACTTCATACAGCTCCCTAATTCAAGGCACAGGAATCGTCGCACCTATTGAGTGCTGCATCAGTCGAGTAGGCAGGTGAAACTTAATAATAATAATAATAATCGTTGGCGCCAAAACCCAATTGGATCAAGGCCTTGAAGTGTGTTAGAGCACTTCATTCAAGACCGTAACGGTACACTGCAGGATTATAGTACCCTGTAGGAGGCAATGTAGTCAGCATTCCGCTCGCCCGAGATTATTACCCTGATTTCATTCAGGTACTCATTCACAGCTGAGTCGACTGGTATCCAACGTCAAACCAGGATACACCCACTGCCACCAGTGAGATTTGAATCGTGACCTTCTGTACGACAGCCTTGTCCCCTAACCACTTAGCTTTCCGGACTTAGATGGACTTCGGCTGCATTCTATGATGCTTTCACATATTAAGTTAAGAAGCTAGGGCAAAGATCTCAAAGTTTTCTTTGACAATGAGCAATATCCTGATCGCTGCTGTTAGAATTTTCCGTGATCGTTTGGATTTCGAGATTACTGTGCGAGAAATTAATGGTGTGTTTTGAGTTCATTCATCACCCTGGTGCCTAAGAAATGGTGATTGATCCCATTAAGATGCTGAAAGGAGTTCTGCGCTCACGACTTACTCACAAAATGTTTTTATGCTCAATCTAGTGAACAATAACAAAGCAGGTTCCGAAATGTACACCCTCATCTGTTAAATCCAATTTGTATTTCATGGTTAAAAATGTTGCTCGCACTATCAAAGAACTCAGTCCTTAAAAAGCATGTCGCCACCACAAAATTACGAGCAAATGTCAAAGAAATACCTGAATATGTCATCATAACTAATTATTTTGGTTTGAGGATTGAGGGAGTCCATATCCAGTTGATGTTCGATCGGACCAATTGGGAAGAAATTTTTTTACACATTTGTTTTCCACAGGCCCCTCTTTTTTGCGCTAAATACCCAAAAATTCAAAAAAGGACGGAGTTTAGTTTAGTTTACTGGGGGGAGCCGCAGCTCCGAGCACTCAGGCCATTGTTAGACCCATTGTACTATCCCCATAAATTGCCTATTCAATGGGTTCCCACCTACGGTGTTCGCAGGCTTTAGCGAATCTGAGAACATTCTCCAGAGGCAGAGAGTGTGCAGGTTCTTCATTGAAGAAAATCTTGCCAAGTTGTCTTCGTCTGAGATCTGAGGATGCCGGGCAGCTGAATAAAAAGTGCAAGGCCGTCTCTTCTTCCTCCTTACACTGGCTGCACATAGCCGAAGCCACTACCCCAATCTTTTCCATATGTTAGTTTAAGGAGCAGTGTCCCGTTAAAAGCTCTACTAGGGTTTTCATGTCTCACTTCTTAAGTGACAACAAAAATGCCGCTCTAGTGACCCTAGGCTCTTTCACAAGGATTTCCGCTTGCCAGCAAGAGATGGTCGGATTCCGCTCGACTGTCGGAACAGATTCGAATGGTGCGACCGCACCACGTTTGCCGCAGACATTCTTCTGCTGCCAATGAAATGGCATATATCTCCGCCTGGAATATGGTTGTCATTTCTCCGAGGGGCGGGCCAGTTCTATAATCGGATTCTCCGGGAACACCCCTGCGCCCGATCCATCCTCCATGACTGACCCGTCGGTGGAGATTATTAGGTCTGTAATCTGAAAAGTCTCATGGCCACTTGTCGACCATTCTTCTCTTTCGGTGATCACGACAGTGTATGTCTTTTCGAAGACGAATCTGGAAACCATATGATCGGTCGGCATCAGGGCTACCGGCTGTTTTTCAAGGAATTTCCAGATAGGCGCATGAACGTGTGATTGGCCGCCTTTCCACGCCCCAATGGTATCGAGCCTATATGCATCGTTGGCTGCTTTCCTTTCACCTCCAAAAAGTGACGGAACTCGATAGACGATACCTCTCCAACCTAAGATCTCAATGCAATATCTGGTTATTTTGCGAACACATGGAGAATTTTAGTAATAAGTACGGTCACAAAACATTAGATAAAAGTAACATCATACCATATCGTCAGAGAAGTCTAAGTCCTACCCCATCAAAAGTTTTGTAAAAACTGCTAAAGTCAAAAAACCTCTTGTTCCCAAGAAAGTGCAATGTACTCGTAATCTACGACCATCAATTCGGTTTTTGAAAAAAGCATGGCAGGACAGAAAAGATTGTGCAGATCGCTTCCGCATTAAGGTAAGCTTCCAAAATAAAGTCTGCAGTCTTTCTGGACATTGCTTTCGACAGAGGGTGAGATAGTATACTATATTAGAAGACAGACATTTGGCAGATTAAACAAACTAACTAAATTCACCTGACGAAGGAATATAAACAGGTAATTTTGCGAGAAAGTACGTTCCATCCATCCTAATAAATAGGATAAAATATAATAACTAAATTATGACTATCGAAGGGTAATAAATACTACATGACCACTAGTTTCGATATGCTTTTTTCTCATCTTATCCCAACCCTTCACACAGTAAGCGAACTAGGACATCGACCGCATCAGTTCCCTCCTCTTTTCAAATGATAACTTTTCCGCAAATATTTGCTCACTGAATGGACATCGAGCCAAGACACGCTGACAAACAATTCTAAACTTTTCAATGCTTTCACTTCCAACCGAAAAAAAATTTCCCTTTACGCCCATCTTTCCGAACACATTTGTTGCTCCACAAGGAATACAAATGCGACGATGACTCGATTTGCTCCTATAAAATCGGGAGTCAAGGCGTACACTTTAATGATAGATGTCCGTTACACGAACTGAAGGCTATAAATTTTATATAAATGCACGGAAACTTGTTTCAACTCAGTTCTGTGGAGGATTCATGAAAGATTCAGTAGGCTTTCGGGTTGAAGATTAAAGATTAAGGACCAAGAGATTGTTCAATGTTTCAGAGAAATGTAAGAGGCTTGGATTAAGTGTTCAGAACGAAGTTGAGATTGAAACTGAAAACTGGATTGTGTTCTTTCACGTCTTTTGTAAGTTGTCTTAAAGGCATCATAGCGTTGCTCACTTCCTTGTATTAATTCAATTATCTATATTAAACTCGCTTCGTGCAATATGCCACTGGAATGAGGCGAAATCAAGATTCATATTGGTCGTTTACGGAATCCAATGTACAGTCCTTCATCTTGTGACAGCCTCACCATCTGTGCCGAACATTCACTTCCTGAAGATATTATTGTCAATAGTATGATTCTTACTTCAATCTGTGGATCTAAATATCTTAAAGCTCATACATTTTGTACTTTCAGGCATTTATTTATGCCCGTAGAAGTTACCGTTTGAGTAAGGGATCAAGAAGAGTAGCTCTTCAGAAAATAAACAGCCTTTTCTTTATGTTACAAACGAAAGACGAAAGACCAATAATTATATCATAGTAAAGACAGTAATTTCCATAGGGTCGAGATATCTCCACTTAATGAGCGAGCCAGAGCAGAAGCGTAGGAGAGAAATTTGTGCCGATGAAGTATCATTTCTCTGAATTCGGCAATCTCACGATTCTTAAAGAATAAGATCTCTACTTATAGAAAACTTATAAAAAAAAAGAAAGTACTCACAATTGTAGTAATATTCGGCAGTAATATGGAATGGAACAATCTTTATTTTAAAGCAGGAACACTGAATAAATATAATAATATTATATATAGGGAGAGACATAGCAATATTATACAAAGAAAAGAAACTATTATACATATTATAATTTAGGCTGAAACCCTCAGTGGAAAAGAAGGAGATTATAAGGAGCACGCAGAACAAAGGCTGAGTGGAAATTATTAGCAAACCAGAAAAAGAGTAGAGAATACCTTCACAATCAACTGCAAAATTGTGCGCCAAAAAGATAGAAGAATCGCTAATAAAACTGAAACAGAGCAGAAGCGTAGGAGAGAAATTTGTGCCGATGAAGTATCATTTCTCTGAATTCGGCAATCTCACGATTCTTAAAGAATAAGATCTCTACTTATAGAAAACTTATAAAAAAAAAGAAAGTACTCACAATTGTAGTAATATTCGGCAGTAATATGGAATGGAACAATCTTTATTTTAAAGCAGGAACACTGAATAAATATAATAATATTATATATAGGGAGAGACATAGCAATATTATACAAAGAAAAGAAACTATTATACATATTATAATTTAGGCTGAAACCCTCAGTGGAAAAGAAGGAGATTATAAGGAGCACGCAGAACAAAGGCTGAGTGGAAATTATTAGCAAACCAGAAAAAGAGTAGAGAATACCTTCACAATCAACTGCAAAATTGTGCGCCAAAAAGATAGAAGAATCGCTAATAAAACTGAAACCCCAAAACCGTTGAATAAATTGGAGAAATTCCTTTACAAGAGAAATATATAAAATGATACCCCTCGCTTTGCACAAAATTTCTTGTTTCGAAATGATTTTATATTCAATCCTTAGAAGAACGCAAGTGGAACGCAAAAGATATTAAAAGAAACCTCACATATTCTTTAATAAAGAAAACGACGTAGCTGATATTACGGTAATTGGAATAACTCATAATTTTATAATATTAAACTCCATTGTCTAAACGGCTTAGTAGAAGCAAATTAAATGGTTGCATAGGGTTCAAAATTCGAAAAAGGGCTCTTGATAGGGTGAATACTTTCGTATGTCCCCTGTTCACTCCTTCGGTTTCGTTATCATCGCATTTAATGCTTTTCAATTAATAAACCTATAGCAGTGGAACAGAAAAAGGACAAACACAAATATCCAATGGCGACCGAGATTTGAACCTGAGGCACTACTCGCTCACTGCACCCGTCTTTGGTAGTTTCCAACTAATCGTTAATTGTTAGCCACACCAAACAAGTCGGGAAACCGAAAGCTTGACGCTTCAGGTATGAAAGGTTTTGTTTATTTCCTTTATAAAGAGATTTGAGTGCGCATTTGTCCCATTAGCATGTAGCACGTAAAATATGCATATATTATGTGAAAATAGCCACTTTCAAGTGATATTGACATTCATAGTCTTGAATTTGCAGAGGAGCGACAGTTTTGACCTAGTATAACTTTGTTAGTAATAGCGCGATTTTCATGCTCTATACTGTAACTTACTACTGGGTCATGCTCTATACTGTAAATTACATTGCTGCAAAATTTTGTGATTCTAGAGTGAACTTAAGGGGGGTTTTTCTGTCAATTACTAAAAATTATAGTAATGTACTATTATTAACTTTATTTGAACAGGTATCGGTATGGAGGGTATTTTGGGGCCTAGGTACCATATAGTGGCAGCCCCCTGATTTTTTTCAGATTTTTCGGTTTGGTGGTTTCTGAGAATGGGTTCGTTAAAAAAAGACTACTTTCAACCCCTCGCACTCCCCACCTTTTCAACAAAAGTCAAAACTAAGACCGGTTTCGAAAAGTACTAATCGAGACCTTTAATTTGATACCCCACATGACTATATTTGATAAAAAAAGAATTTACACCCCCCTTTTGCGTGTATGGAAACGCCCCCTTAAATTTTTCGTAAAAGGATGTAACTCACTATATGCATGAGCGTTCACAGTTCCCACCTTTTTACCAAATTTGGTGTCAATCGCTATAACCGTCTCCGAGAAAAATGCGTCTGACGGACAAACAGACAAGCAGACAGACAGACGGACAGACAGACAGACAGTAAACCGATTTTAATAAGGTTTTGTGTTTACACAAAACCTTAACAAGAGCGCATTTTTGTTTAAAGTATGGTATTTCGTCATAGTAGAAGAATTGTCCATCATTCGATTGAAAATAAAGGAGTAATTGTTTTGCATTTAAGTTATTTAGAGGATCGACATAGCGTGTAGTGTTTATTCTATACAGGTGACAGTACTCCGCACACAATTTCAACTCCTGCATGAAGTTGCCAAATGTATCACCAGGCACGTCATACGGTCAAATGAAGGAAGTCTCTAAGAATGTATTATTAGCGTGCACATGTACGAATCCGAATATATGAGTGGGTGGTGCAGACTTAAACGCAGGTTGGATAGCTGGTAGCAACACCGCCACCCTGGATAAAGTTGGCTATAAGAAAAATGCCCAGAAATATTATCAAACGAGAGGAAGGAGATGAATATAAACATTACTGTGCAGGCCTTCGGAAACGCATGACGACCGTAGTTCAATAGTGCGAATGTTAGTCATGGTTGCATCAAATGTTACAAGTCCAGAGTAGGTTTTAGAAACTGCTCCATCGATGAACTCGTTCGAAAGAACTTCGATATTTTGTAAATACGTGCATCACCCAGGATTGGAAATGCTGCCATGAACGAATCAGCGAGACAGCGCACCCTCAAGTCAAAAATAGGCAGAGGAAGAGCGGCTGAAATTGCTGCCAAGCTTGAGAAAGGAACTGGATTTCACAAGGAAGGTACGAAATCCTGGAGAAGAAAGAATGCGACCAGATGTAATCATCATAACCTAACATGGTGAAGGCTCATGCGACAACGTGGTCAAAAGAGTGAACACATATGCAAAAACTCATAAAGGAGGTTTTATGTGTGAGTTCGAGAAATCTAAGCATGTGACGGAAGATAAAGAAGAGATCACCACAAAGGAAAAAAAAGCATTGGAAAATAAGTTCGACCGTATCGGACTTTTCAATTCAACGGAAAACGTGTTTCGCAAATCGCTTCATACTGAGTACAGAAGAAACTTGAACGAATTTCGCTGTGAAGGTTGGAAACAATTAACTCTTACCACGGTGGGGCGTCACAGGACTTATTCTTGCAAAAAATCTGTGGGAAACACATTGATGCGGCCGCGATTTACAAATCATTTCAGCTAAAGCAGGCCTTTCAAAAGAGCCCCATACGCTTCTGCATCTATAACCTTAATACCTGACATCTCTGATACACATTGTCACCATTATCATATGGAAACACATTAAAAGCAGCACAAACGGCCGTTCAAAACTTGCTCCTTCTGCAGGAAATATCGGAAACCATAGGATGAAGCTTATTCAGATCATGAATCAATTTCCAGAGTCTATGCAGAATATGATACACCAACTCTTGAGAAATCAGGCGCTCATCCTCCAATACTTTATCTCGAAAAGGGAGGTTTAGGAATCCGATATCTATTTGCTTATTCCATCAAAGTTTTTCAAAAAGCTTCAATTTCCAGCGATATTTGGGGCAAATAAAGGACTATGAGCCGGGCCACCACAAATTTATAGGCGCTTTATGACGGGTTTCCATACGTCCGCAGAAAGCATTAGAACATTTTAGCTTCCATTGATGTGAAACTAACGGGCTTAAGTAAGTATGATTTTAATCTTGTTATAATGAGATACGTTTTGATTCCACCTATGGTCTTCGAGGCGATTCGGCTTGGTGACAAACCAAGCAATAGTTAGCTAGTTCACCATTTTATCAGTAGTAGCGTTGATGAATTGCTTACTATTAAAAACCGCCGGCACTAAATCTCTGCTTTGCCTGTCCTTCATTTTGATTTTGCATTCTTGAGAACATGTGCCTCAAGTACGAGCGTTGCCAAGGAAGCGAAATTCGATAAGAAGAAGAAAAGTGGGTGGGTCAAAGACATGGACAGAAAGCGAAAATAAACCAAAGCTGCGAGTTCGTCAATAGGCGACTGTTATCGCGTCAAACGCGGAGATACTAAAAAGGGCAAAATTGACCAAAAGCAAAGAGACTAAAACAAAACTAACGGCAAAACTCGAAGGATCTAGAGAAGCGCCCTAATGCGAAAAAAAACCAAGATGTTCAGATCTGATGCATATTGTGCGAAAGGAATGAGAGACGGGATGTCGGAATTGAGAAAAGTGTTAACCCATCATCAACGGCGGTAGCAGTCCTCCCACTTCCTGATAAGCCCGCACTCATCCTTTATTGTTTTGGACCAGGTTCTCTTAGGGCGACCCAGTCGTCGGCAATCTTGGGAGAATGATCTTCCACCCCACGGCGTAGCTAGCAATGTAGTTGTCGAATCTCTTCAATGTGTGATCTATCCACTGCCAGTTCTGAACACTGTACTGGTGTATGGCCTGTGTCGGGCCAAGTTCTTTGTAAGAAATAGTATGAGACCAGCATGCTCTAATGATACGACGCTGGTAGATGTGCACCTTATCACAGAACAATCTCAACTTGATTTTGGTATTGAAATAACTGCATTATCAGATAATAGATAAGGCAGCGATAGTTGAGGTAGCGCTGTTAATGAGTCGGGCCCGTGAGAAAGTAAACAGTTACCATCAGTGTAGTCGAGGTGTTTCAGGAAAGATATCAACGTCCATTGGCTTGATCTACGCTCCACGAACGTCACCAACAAGAAGAAGAAATCGGTGACAAAATACAACCCTGATGGACTTCAAATCGAACCTCGAAATTCTCTAAGAATTTACCTCTGTTCAACAGACGACATTTAGCACGGACTTATGTTGCCTTGATAATAACTATTAATTTCTCCGGAATGCCCTCCTTCGTAGAGCACGCCAAATATATTTCCCGTTCACGATGTCCGAAGATCTTTTTCGAACCTTATTCCAGGCTCTGGGCTCGAACACTGTGCCAGCAAAGACGTGGCGGTACAACCTACAGAAATCCACAAATTTCGACCATTATCGTTACGGATTTCGATCCCAATTTGTCACCTTTTACGACAAACACACTCAGTGTGAGGTTTGGTTATATTAGTCTAATAAGGGCGCACCTCCAGGGGGAATAACGAATTCTCGCGAAACTTCCATGCGAAAGGCATACACATTCACTAGCAGAAGATCCTACTGGTGAAATTATGAATAGGGTAATCTTTAATTGACCTACCACTGAACCAGAAGAGTGGCTCAGAGGGCAGTAGGTAGGAATGACAAGGGCGAAAAAGCTCGCCTATAAGGAAGTCTAAAGAAAACCTCAGCGAACCCATAGAGAAGGCTTTAAGGGGGTCATCCCGTGTGAAGGCCATTTTTTTTGCCTTTTTTTGAAAAATTATTTTGAAGGACTGGATAAAGATAGAAACGTGATTTTTTCACCATATGTTTATTGATATCTCTAGTATATGTGATAAATTTTTCAGCTTGATTTCGTAGCTAATTTTCGGAATAGGTGTTAATTTATGCACCCATCTCCAAAAAAAGGTGCTTTTCTGCTGCCACGCTGGAGGGCGCTGTGTTGATCTGAGGGAAAAAAACTAAACGGCATTTTAATGTGGACAATATTCCACGGTCCGCAAACTAGGATAATTGGAAAATATTAAAAAATAAATTTTTGGTGGGCTTTTAAACTTAATTTTTTTGATTTTGGTGTTTTTTTACGGCTTTTTTTATGAATAAAAAAAAAATACCTGTCCGATTGCAATTATCCTAGTTTGCGGACCGTAGAAATATGTACTAAAGAAGCCGTGAAAATTTCAAAGAATTTGGTTGGATAGATTTTGAGCTATGGTGGCAGCCGATTTTGAAGATGCAGTTTCGAGAAAAACGCATTTGAAAATTTAAATGTGATTATCAACAGTAAAATTTTAGCCCACCATTAATCTGCTATACCTGGTCCATAGAGAGCACCCTCCGTTTCTTCAAAAAAGTCTTGAAAGGTCGATTGTTGCTCTCTGGTGTCAATTGTGGCTCTTTTAACGAGGTCAGTCGATGGTCGTTCGGACCGCCAAATTCGCGCTTCATTACGGCGGTCGGCATAAACCTGACATATGTGACCAACTTGACATCCCATTGTCACTAGGATTTTGAGAATGCCATTGAATCCTTCATTGAAAATAATTACAGCCAGAAAAGTGGCTATTTCTACGACCTTGGCCCCAGAATGAAGGTGTTTAGGAGCGAAAATCCAGGTCAATGCATTTAACGACTCATTGTTATTCTGGGTCTCTGCTCCTAAACATCTGTTCAAGAGATCATCTCGTGACAAATCTTCGTAGATTGGTTTGATGACTGTTTGAACTCCTTCAGTCAAAGGTGCCTTCTCGTGGTGAAAACTATCCAGTTCTCCTTTAGCATCCGCTTTGCGCCGTTTGCACCAACTGTCCTCACCTGCTGGACAATTTTGATGCTGAGGATTTTCGTCTGTAGAACATTTATGGAAGAAAGTTTCCCAAATTTCTTGCTTCATTCCTTCTATCGAATTTGCGTGTCGACGAATAGCTAGTCCAGAAAATGTAGTGAGGTCCTTATCAGTAAGTTTTCCACCCCCTTTTCCACCAATGCCTTTGTGATTCTTCTTTGCATTTCTAAGCCGCGTTCCCATTCTTTTCTCGACATGTCTTACGTATTCCTTTTTTGCTACTACGTGTATTTTATTATTTACAGAAATTTGCAGAAATACCGGAGAAAACTCCAGCAAAATCCAGTATACAATATACAAAACTTGTCGCAATTGGAACATCCATGTTCATGCTTGCTAAAAGTTTCTTTGCTGATGTTGATGCCAAGTCCTTTTTCTTCTCTGATAACTATCGATTCCCATGAAATACTCGTTTTTTAGTGCGAGCATGCCGTTCAACGTTAAAGGGATCTCCCTTCGTACGATCCATTTAATAAAATCACTGAACACAAAAACAGCACAATACTTACAACAAAATATAACTGAGTATAACTTGAACGCCTTTCAGTGCTCACTCTAGACTGGATTATCCTTTTTATTCCAAACAGCAAATAAGTTTAAACAATTGATTGGTTTTTCATCTTTTTATATTTATACCTGTGTTCAAATTTATAAGGCTCAGGTAAAAAACTAACAGATAAAAAAAGATTCGATGGTCTTTCTCATCGAGTACTCTAGCCGCGGCTGCAAACTCCTTACCTGTTTAACCCTGTAATTTCTGAAGGACTCGGAATATCGGAAAATCCCTTTGCCCACATATTCTCCACTATATATAGATACAATTCATGCAAAAAAAAAAAAATCGATTTCTCCAACCCGACACACGGGATGACCCCCTTAAGGAATTCTTTGTGGAGGCGGACGTAAAGTCGCCCCTATAAAATTGCTATGAGACTTGCGGGAAACCAATCAGGGGTTATCACCCCAGCAACTGAGGACGTCGGGAACCCTTTGGATATGACGGCGATTCTCGCAGCCGCTAGGGACGAGTTCCTAGATATCTGCGATAGAATAGGCGATAGCAAGTTCTGGGTGTGGACGGAATACCAAGCAAGGCCCTAAAGCTTACGATGAAGTGAACACAGAACATGTCCGCTAAGTTGTTTAAGCTTTGCATGTCTACGGGAATATTTTGAAGAAATCGAATGTTGCTTTAGGGTGGTAAATCTCCTGACATCCTTCTAGAAGTCCATATGGGATCTTATTTTCCAAAAAATATTAGAAAAGGTAAGGTAGGCTCAGTATAGTGTAAGGTTTTTTGCAGATCATAAGAACGGGCCATTTTACAGAATAATGATAAGATCTCTGCATCGCTCAACCATAATCTTCAATATCTTAACCTTCTACATCTAGAAATTTTCCATTGAAATGTTATTACTATGATTGCACAGACGCACATATTTCATACTAAAAGTGCTTCACTTCTAAGCAGTTTCAGCATAACCCAATTACCGAATCTTTGCACGGCTTCCAAATGAATCACAACTATCACTCACCTTTCCTACGCAACAAAGGGTAAACTGTTATTTTCCATAGATTAATCCCCATAAACTAAGCAAATTTAATTATCTAAGTACACTCAATGCACCTTCGTATGAGTTCCCTTCGACTGTACGACTTTGTTATCATTCCATTACTGCTCCGAGTTATAGCCATAGCTAGATGCTAATCGCGATTCCACTTGTGCAATTCTGACCCAAGTCTTGCAAATTTAGTCCTCATTTGCATTTTATATGGAATGGAACGTCGAACGAGCGAATGAATGTACTAACATGGGGCATTCCGAGATGAGTACATTCAATTACCGGGCCCAGGCCAATCCTCGGCACTGTTCTTCCAATATCTCGTTATTTGAATCCATACAAGATGCAGATGCTGGGGACCTGCAAGCGGTAGTGCAATGTGGTCCGGTATGAAGGGAAATTTGTTACTGATTTGCAATTAAGAAAGTTCCCACTGTATGAATTATTCATGGCAGCAAACGAGCAAAAAATTAAGTCGAAACATACATGGAGTAATATTGTTCGTCTTTGTTATGTGTCCACCTTCACTGGCGTATTTCTGACCCCTAGACTGCCAACTTTTTTTTAAAATATGTGGGAAAGTGACTGCATCTGCGACACATAAAACACAGGATGCAACAAAACGTATTGTGCATGAAGTGATAAGGACGCAAAATAGAAACCCCCTTGAAAGCGTATTCAATATGAAATATCATCGCTTCAGATTTAATAACAACAATTGCCTTTTATTCCCTGGAATAACCAAGGGCAATGCTATTGTTCCAATTGTCATACATTAGCTGCGAACTGCCTGCCGCATGTTCTGCTTTCAAGGGCGCCAACATGTAGTATGTACGTGCATTTGTTCCATTCAGAACCTCGACCTGGCTGCATCATAAGTCACTATTTTCGCCACATATATGCGACATTTGCATCTAAGCAAATCTCGCGGATGACATACAATATTTGCTCAGCTCGTTGTCCTTTCGTGCACGAGTGGCTGAGATAGGATGAAGGGCTTTGTGTCTTCAAGTGGATCCACAATTTCTCGGAAAACTGTTGCTCTGCAAAGTTAAATTCAAATAGGTCAAGTCCTTATTCGTTTACAATGTCCTTTGAGTTTATTTTTACCTTCATTCCCAACTTGAGGTTTATTCTCTTTTATCAGGGAACTGTGGACTCACTTGTTTATCTTCCTCAAAAAGTTATCGTAGCTTTATCTAACAAAGAATTTTGTAATTGCGTTAGTTGCAGTTATTGAGGTAAATGGTTTTCCTGCAAGAATGTGAAAGCTTTCAGGATGTTGACTGATTAAAGGAAAATTGTTCAGCACTAACAGGTTTCACTACATTATCCCTCAAGGTAGCAATGGTCGACCTTGTAATGCTAACCAAGATTAATGTGTTCCATGTTTGATAAAAACTTGCTACATTTCCCTTGTCATGTTGGATTTCCTTTGAAAACCACAGAATCTTAAGATGATTACCTAGTTTGGTCTAAGACTCATCCTTTTTTAGTTAAAGATGTCAAAAGCATATGAGTGAAAGCTAATCTGTTAGTAGCAAAATATCTGGGGGCACTAAACACTAAGCAACAATTTTCCAAAGGAAGAGCTTGGAAACCATTTAATGCAGCGCGACCATATAGTGCGTCTCAATTCGAGGAATCATGACCTCTATTTCGATTTCTGATTCAATTGCTGGTCATATTAACAACTTAACGGTATGATTGACGGTTCAAATATGAATAGTTTTCTAGTTTTTTCTTGTGTGAAGCTGGCAATTGAGTACTTGATTTGAGTCATTCATTTTTAAGGTTTTTGTGTAAAATTAGTTTACGGTCTGTCTGTCTGTCCATCAGACGCATTTTTCTCAGACTACTTGCCGAAGCTGGTCCCAGGTTTGACATTTGCTGGATGGGTGAGGAGTGCGGGGGGTCGAAATTGGCCATTTCGTTAGCGGACCCATTCTCAGAAAGTACCCCACCGAAATATCTGAAAAAGAAATCAAGAAGCTGCCACTCTATGGTGCCTAGGCTTCGAAATACACTCCATACCGATATCTTTTATATCAAATAAAGTCAGTAATAGTATAATAAGATAATTTTTAGTAATTGGCTGCGGAACCCCCCCCCCCCTTAAGTTCATCTTAAAATCACGAATTTTCCAGCAATGTAGGCTCTAGTATGAAGCATGATCCTGCCAATTTTGGTGAAAATCGCATTATTTCTAACAAAGTTATAATAGGTCAAAGTTGCCGTTTCTGTGCAAATTTAAGATTTTGAATGTCAATATCACACGAAAGTGGATATTCCCACATAATATATGCATATATTACGAGGTAGGTTCTAATGGGACAAGTGCGCGCTTAAATCACTTTATAAAAGAAATACACAAAACCTTTCATACCTGAAGCGTCCAGATTCATTCTATGTCGCGGTTAAATGGTATTTTCTACGTACGTATGTACATTTGTCTTCAGCTTATTTGTTATTGACACTATTTGTTACCTTCACTTCCTCCTATTTCATTATGAATGAGAATATGCTTATTAGCCGTCTTGAAGGGTAGCATGTGTCTTGCGGGGTGTGTACATTCCTCATCAGAATTCTCAACCCATTTGGTTATTCATTTTACATAATATGCTCCAATACAAGCTAAGGATAACTCAGTAAAAGATGAATTCAATAGCGATCTTGAATCATTATTACCATAGTATCCACTCTATGTTGGGTCGTTTTCTTTGAAATGAATAAGTAAAAAGTGAAAATTCAATTTCGAACCATCTGAAGCAGCTATAACCGAGGTCACCGCTGGATACGGTTTTGCGATGGGTCGACAATCTGTCCATGTAAAAACGACTCCATGTCAAGAAACATGGCATTGAACGAACAAACGACGACAACCAAGCACACGTCTAAGGGGCTATTCTTTCAGGGGCCGTCAAGGCCCTCCCTCAACTGGTCGAGATTTACAAATTGACCACGATTGCAGGAAACATATTGGATTGGTAGCAATTTTCAAAAATGGTAAACTATTTGGTCACGAGGAGTTTGGAATTGCATTTACACTGAGCAAACAAATTTACCAAGGAAAGGTTGTGTGCGATTCGCATCAGGACTCTTTTTTTCAACGTCTGGCTCATCAACACGCACGCGCTGACTGAAGTCAATGAAGATGCAATGAAGGACGAGTTTTATGCCTGGAAACACTGTTTGACTCCCAACAAAGGATGTCATTTCAACATGAAAACCGGAAGCGAAATTTGGCATCGGGGAACCAATGGAGAATACAATCTCATAAGTAATGAAATCATAACGGACAACGATTAATTGACTTCGCCAGCAGTAGAAATCTTACCGTAAGCTCCACATGCTCCCTGCACTGGTGCATCCACAAACTTGGAAATCACTAGACACATATACCGTCTACCAAATTGACCACGTCCTCATTGGTAAAAGATGAGCGTCCAGTGTATTGGATTTACGATTCTATCGAGGAGCAAACTGCGATTTAAACCATCGCTTGGTGAAGGCAACATATCAATGCAGAATCACCTCAGTGCACGGCTCAAAAATCGGCCCTGCCAAAATCTTCGCGGCTGATAAACTCCAGAGCGATGCTTCGGCGCAGGCGTATACAGTCGCCCTGGAGGAAACAAATATCACCTATGCTATATGACATCGACAACACAGATGTACACGGCTCCTGGTGAGAACTTAAAAGCAACATCAACGAAATCGCAAAAAAGGCCATGGGATACAATTCCCGACAAACGCAAACTGATAGCTAGAATGAATGCAGAATATCACTCGACGCGACGCGAAGTCTGTAGACAGTATATCCAACGTGCAACCAGAGCCAAAAAAGAAAAGTATGACGAGCTACGGCGAATTTCGAATAGATACATTATATATAAGAAACGGAAATATTTTGACGAGCAGTTGCTGAACATTAATAAAAACCTAGCTAATAGAAACACCGCACAAACATATAGACCAGTGAATACAATTAAGAACGGTTATCACCCCAGGACTAGCCTTTGCGAAGACAAATATGGAAGTATCATCAGGAAGGCCGACAGCATCAGCCAACACTATACATCCTATTTTGAAAAGCTTCAGAGTCCTACACCTGACGCCCGCATACAAGTAGTCCAAATCGATGCCAGTATTGCTCATCCTGGCGCCACTACACATCCTCCAACAACAAAAGAAGCTGATTTCACCGTGGGAACACTGAAATGAAACGAAGTACTGGGCGTAGACAAGATGGCAGTCGAGCTGTCAAAATCCGGTGGAACGGGTCTACTAAATGCGATATACCAACTACTGCTGCAAATCTAGGAGGACGAAGAGATCCCAGGCGACTGGCACAGAAGTATCATCTGTCCTATCCACAAAAAGGAATATAGATTGTGAAAACTACAGAAGCATCCCACTAGTCTGTTCGTCCTATAAAATACTGAGGAAAATTCTGCAGAATAGAATAAGAACATGCGCCGAACGACTCATTGGCGTATACCAAGGCAGTTTCAAGTTGGCTCCCTTCACAACCAACCAGCTTTTTACCGTTAAAATAACTCTGCAAAATGGGCTCGAAATATTAAGCCGACGTAAACCAAATATTTATGAAATTCAAGCTTTTTTCCCGATCCTTTCCATAATGAAATCGACGCATGTGCAAAGAAAAACGAAGGTCGTATGTAAGACTATCATACGACCAGTGCTATACTATGGGTGCAAAACCTGGACCCTAAACCAAGGCTCTAAAAATTTGCTGAGCACATTCGAAAGGAAAGTTCATCGGCAAGTTTTCGGAACAGTTCGCGGCCGTAATGAATGGCGCATCCGGTACAACCATGCGTTGAACTGTACGATGAGGTAGAAGCCTCAAAATTCATTAAACTACAACGCCTTTAATGGGCAGGGCCATGTCCAACGAATGAGCAACGATTGCATGCCTAAACAAGATATCTACGGACGACGTGTCGCCAGAGCGAGACTAGGAGGAAGACTGAAAGCACGATGGAAGAACAAAATATATACGGGACGAAAAACTGTGCGGAATTGATTTTTTAATTATCAAAAGACTAGCCCAAGTTTGAAAGAAGTGGTGCGCGCTGCAGCAAAGTCTGGCGATGGTATCCTTGGCGATAGAAATATTTCAATTTACCACGGTCACTTTGACAAAATGTAGCCGAGCTTTATCGTGCAACAGGATTGAAGCCGATTGACTGGCCAATCTCAGTTATTTAATTACAAGATTGTTCACACTGTAGCCGATGACAGCTTAGCTAGGCTACTGAATACCACCACCATGCGATTCTATTGGCGAACGTCCCATTTCAGGCAATATTTTGGGAATTGATTTTTATACAATATCTACGATAAGCGTTTTCGATGAAAAAATCGCTGCATATAAACAATATCAAGAGTGAACCACTGAAGCCAAAACGGGCAAATAGGTAAAATTAAAAGGCCCCGATAACAAGATTTGCGTAAGGAAAAGCGCAAAGGAATTATGTGCGAAATCTCCAGATGGGATGATAACTTTAAGTCCACTTGCAACCTGGCAAAATATTTGAGAGCAGGATTTCTGACCCGAATTACATGGGCTGCATGGACTTGGTAAAAAATTTTATTGGAGACACGGAGCATATTAAAAACCGATCGGCCCAGTATTTTGAGGAGCCACTCAATGTCACAACACAATCTTCACACCTCAAAGGAGCAGAAGCTGTACAGACACCTGCCCCACCAACTACATTGAGAAAAGTAAAGAATGCACTTAAAACACTCAACCAATTGCTAAAAACAAAACTGGCTACAAACCGAGACCTTTCATACCACCCAAATACCCAATATGATTATACTCGGTGTGAAAAAAATTTGCAACCCCCGTCTTGTATGTACGGAACCCCCCCCCCCCCCTCCCCCCTGGAACTCAACATAGAAAGGTGTAACGTACTGCATGTGTGGGTGTTCACAATTCCCACTTTTTCACCAAATGTCATGTCAATCGGTACAGCCATTTCTGAGAAAAGTGCGTGTAACAGGCAGACAGGCAGACACTAAACCGATTTTAATAAGGTTTTTTTTTTATGTAGAGATAGTTGAGTGGATGTCGCACTGAAGGTCGCGGTTCAAATCTCACTGATGGCAGTGGGATTTGTATCGTGATTTGACATCGGATACCAGTCGACATAGTTGTGGATGAGTAGGAAAGCCAAATCAGGATAATAACCTCGGCCGAGCGCAATACATACCTATAGGGTAATATAATCCCGTAGTGAACCATTACTCTCTTGAATGAAGTGCTCTACCACACTTGGATTGTTGCGCCAACGATTATTATTATTTGTTTTACAAACAAAACCTTAAAAGCGCTATTTACTTAGTGTTTTAAAATTACGTAAGGACATAAAGCGACTACGTTCTGGGCGTTTAAGGGAGAAACAACTTTAGGAGGTTTTCAGAACCGATCTTTTTTATTGCATAAATTAATAGCTTAAGGATTCCAGAGTACGCTGCAAAAATTTTACACGCTCAGAGCGAACTTAGTAGTGTTTTTAAAATTGCGATTTCTCAGAAATGAAACAACACATTGATTTGGGGTTTCGCCTATTTTAAAGATAAAGAATGAAATCAAAATAAAAAATGTATTCGGTCGTTGTTGTTGTTATACACAGGGTTGTATTTAATGTTGAAATCACCCTCTTTTTTGAGACTTCATCCATCTTCTCCCGCTAGAAGAAAGTGTAAATGCAGTTTTGTTTAGAACACATGTAGTTATGGCCCAAAAGATTAAATTTCAAAGTCGTCCCTCGCCTTTTTCAACTAAAACATTTCCGAAATCCGTTCAAGCTACAACGACGAATGTTGTGATCATTTCGATAAAAGACCTATTAAAATGATTCAGTGGTTCCTGAGAAAAACAAGGAAAAGTTTTGAAAAACCTGTTTTTAAAATTTCAGAAGATATTTGCATCCGTTCAAAATGTAAAAAACTCTTACGTTTTAATGCAGTGTTTTAAAGACTAGAGAATAAAACGAAAGAAGAACTCAATTCTAGAAAAATCGTCTGATGAAAACATACTCTAGGAACTCCTGCAAACGAAATTTCGATCTACCCTATTAAGACTGAGAATGGCTTGATCGATACAAATGGAACTTTAAGAGAGTTAGTTGCCTTGAGGGGGTCATCCCGTGTGAAGGCCGTTTTTTCGCTTTTTTTAGAAATTTTTTGTGAAGAACTGGATAAAGACACAATTTTCGAGTAAATCCATTTTTTCGGGTATGTTCTCCACCTTCAAAACAATAAAAAGTGATAACATTCGCTTTGAAATTCCTCCATCTATGAAAGAATTCTCAGTCAGCTAATTGCGTCTAAATCTGCCTGAATTAATCACTCGTTAAAACCGTACTAAATTCATAGACATTAAACTTGTTACACGTTGAAAACTATTTATTTAGAAATGAGAAAAGTATAAATTGAAAGTTTAGGTTCATGAAGCAGATGATAAATCATGATAAATTGTATAATATGTTTTAAATTTTACTACGCGAGAGTGCGTGTGATCACGCCGGCGGTTGGAGCAGAAGAGACCGGTTGTTTTCCATGCGGTCCCTCTGCCTCCAAACAACGGAACTTCTTCACCGCTGGCTCGCCATTCTCGTGGCGAGTTCTAAAAAAACCGCGGAGAACGCGAATGCTATTAATTACACTGCGCCGCACAATTACCAATTTTTCTCCGTAAATTTATTAATATCTTGAGCGTGCAGAGTAATTTTTCCAACCCGATTGCATAGTTCATTATTGAAATATAGAGCAATTTATAAACCTATCTCCAAAAAAGGTGTTTTTCTGCTGCCACGCTAGAGGGCGCTGCGATCTTCTTAAAGAAAAAAGTATACAGCAATTTAACGTACAGACTTAACTGCAGCCCGCAAACTAGGATTATTAAAAAAACTAGGATTATTAAAAAAATGTTGGTGCCCCTTTTTGTGAATTTTGGTGTTTTTTCATGGCTTCTTCATTGAATAAAAAAAAAACTACTGAACGAATCGCAATTATCCTAGCTTGCGGGCCGTAGAAATATGTTCTGAATAAGTCGTGGAAATTTCAAAGAATTTGGTTGGATAGATTTTGGGCTATAGTGGCAGCCGATTTTCAACATGCAGTTTCGAGAAAAACGCATTTAAAAAGTAGAATGCGATTTTTAGCCATAAAACCTTAACTGACCATTAATCTGCTATACCTAGTCCATAAACCTTAGGTTTCTTCAAGAAACACATGTACAGCCTTGACTTTTATTCTTGTCCTTTTAGCGAAGTATTCGAAACGATAAATACGAACTTTATTATAGCGATCGACATAAATCTGGCACGTGACTTATCACGTGTTTTACACTATAATTTCCGAACGACTCCGAACATCAAAAAATTACTTTACCCATATATTCTGCACTATATATAGATATAATTGATACCAAAAAAATTCGATTCAGCGAATCCGATACACGGAATGACCCCCTTAATAACTAAGATGTAAATTAAATTCCTAAACAAATCCTTTTAACTCTCTAGCGTGCAATGAGATTGGAAGTAGGTCAGATACCCAATTATAGACTCAATTGAACTTCTAAGATTCTAAGAGAAAATATGATGTCGTGTACCTATTTTCAAGAAACCATAGAAGCAATTATTTACCTTGGCCTTAGGAATGGCACTTTTTGTGATATCTCGAAGATCACTTCTTGCTCTTGTCTCCTTGTGGCCAAAACCAAGTTCCGTTTGACTAAGACAATCCATAAACTGCCCGGTTCTTAACAATTAAGTAGCGACGGATTTAGCATAAGTCGAAGGCAACCCTTTTCTTGGATGTCAATATTATAATAAGGGAATATCTGAAGCGTTTGAACCCTTCCGATTATATCATCTACATCACTTACCACAGCAAAGCTGCTGATATTGTGTTAAATATTTCCATATTCTAGGAGTTCCTAAATGTGCACGAATTCAGGTAGAATCAAAGATACTCACACTAGAGAACCACTAACCTGAAACATTTACATTTGGTCCTCATCTGAGAAACCAACATCCAACATCATACAACACTTGAAGGATGCTGAACATACTCCTTTTCATCATCAAATCCTAATCCTATTTCCCTTCCATGTTTCTTAGAGTGCTTAATATGTTGTGGTTCTAAGTTTCCAACTCTCCTCTTTTCCCAAGAAATATCCGTTGAGTTCTCAAATAATCCTCTAAGATATCCGCCTACCATATTATCCCAAAATTCAATATAGATTTCTCCCGCACAGAACACTCGACATATTAACACAATCAATACACAGATGTATACATAGAGATATAGCGAAAAAGTTGAACATTCATAACTTCTGGGCTTTAATAATATGCCATAAGTCCTTCGCATACACACATACCTATATCCAATCGTATCAGAGAAATATAATATTGAAAGGCGATACTTAATGTATTCAAGCCACCAGAAACTGTTTGTGTAATTTGAAATCAATTTCATTCCACTTTTCTCATTGCTGCTGTTGAGGGTCGGAAAATGAATTCGATTCCAGATACATATGATTACCTCAAAGGATGAGATTGTTTAGCAATCTACGTTGGGGATGAAAAATATGTACATTTGTCGGAAAACTTTTCAACAAGGATTAGAGCCTTGGAATTTGAGATTCATTTGCAAAATAAATCTCCGACCAAGATTTATTGAATATATAATTTGATACAAGGAATGTCTGAAGTTTTGCAGTGCTGCCTTCGTAGCATCCCTCTGTGTGATCCTAGCAACGAGTATGGCAAATGTTCGTCGTTCGTGGTTCACCTGAAGACAACTTTAACCGAAGTTGTAAGCTATACTGGTATATTGTTGCATGCAGCGTCAATATGGAGAGTAGCGTAACGTACGTAATGTGTAGAGGGAATTGAAAACAAGGCCACTCGATAGGGTTGTTAGGCTTACGGATTTACCCTGGTCATCAAAGGATGAGCAAAATCAATTGTTCATATCTTCATAGCTGTGGAAGTTTAGTAGAAAATCCAAAGTATGAATGTGAGTATGGGAACCTATTGCACATTTGCATGTGATAAGGTCTAACCAGGAAGTGCAGTGAAGTAAATGATTGCATGCCAAAGAAATAGATTACAGTCAACGCCGTTATAGAAAATATTAGCAGTGCAGTATTGGGTTAAGTGAAAGAAGCTATTAAGATGAAGATGCCATAACATGAAGGATTTGTATAAGAATATCAGACTAACTAAAGACTGGCACTTCCAACATGCAAAACTTAGAACCAGAGAATTAGTTTAACTGGGCAAAAATCGCCCATGCCCCCATAGAAATTGGCAGTTAAGCTGTACATGACGAGGAGGAAAATTGTTGTTATCTAGGAAAAATTTTGAAGTAAGGTGCAGATGCAACTATTCAAACAAGTCTCACACCCTTGCGAAATCTTCTTTGCTTTCAGACCAGTAGCACCAAATTTTCTGTTAGCCCAGAAAATTGCGAACCAATTAAGATTAAAAAAGAGATAATTACTATGCGCAGAACTGCATTATGCGAAGCTGACAAACTCTAATAAATTTGCAGAGTTGGATATTAAATTTCTATTTCATAAAGTTTTGATCAAAATCTGTTTTCACCATGTAGATCAGATGATTAGAAATGCGTATGTCGTTATTTCTTTTAAAAATGTAAAAATGCAATTTTTTCCTCATCTACATCTACCATTGACCCTGCAGCGTTTCGATAAATGTATTTTGCCTAACGGATCAATATGGACACTAGAGGAATACTTATTTATTTATGTATGTGCGGCCTAGACTTTTTGTTGTACGCTAAAGTTGCGGGCTATCGTTGAAGAAAATTAAAGGGTTGTTGAACTTTCTGGTTCGTGCTATTATTCGATCACCTGGCTGAAGATTCAGTTTTGAGAATTTAATGGAATTTCGAAAAAAGGCAGCGATTTAAATTCATTCCGAGATCTAGTAAGGTGTAAGATGATTTGGGAGCGAAGACTTGGAAACAAGTGCAAGGATCCTTCGGAACAAAAAATTTTTATTGACGGAGGAAAAGAGAAACTTAAGCAAATTAATCCTTGCAAGAATTAAACACTAGAATCGTGCTGCAAAATATCGCAACCCGGATGCTTTTTACGTTTCGAATTCGGGAAAAGGGTAGTGGTTGTATGAATAAGAGTTGTTGGATGTCGACTACTATCCCGCAAAACGTGAAAGATTGTGAAAAAAAACAACATTTATTGCCGCATCTTACGCGTTTTATGTTGGGAAGATTTTGCGAAATCGCGATCATGTCAACTGCTTTCGTAATTAACTATAGCTGAAGTAAATAATATCTCTTTTTTTAGAAACGATGAAATTGTGCCTTTTTTTGCTGGAAATGTATAGTCTTTCAAATTTATTCGCATAGTTCGTGCAATTTTGAATACCAAGTTATTAACAAAGTCATTCAGCCACATTCCATTACAGAATGCTGCGAGATCTAGGGAATTCGAGAAACTTTTCCATTACTATCTAGTGCTTAACATACCTCTAGACTAAAACGATGCAATCGAAATTTGTTTTGTCACGAAATATAGTCATGTGGGGTATCAAATGAAAGGTCTCGGTTAGCACTTTCCGAAACTAGTCTTACTTTTGACATTTGTTGGGAAGATGGGGAATGCGAGGGTCGAAACAGACAGATAATTTTTTAACGGACCCATTCTCAGAAAATACCTAACCGAAAAATCTGAAAAAAATCAGAGGCCTAAGCTCCAAAATACTTTCCGTACCGATATTTGTTTAAATAAAGTTAATAATAATATATTACTATAATTGTTAGTACTTGACTGTAAAAACCCCCCTGAAGGTCATCGTAGAATCAAAAAATTTGCATGCCGCAATGTAATCTATGACATAGAGCATGACCCTGCCAAGTTTGTTGGAAATCGCACTATTACAAACAAAGTTATAATAGTTCAAATTTGTCACTGTGGAAATTGAAGACTTTGAATATCAATATCACGTGAAAGTGATACTCTCACATAATAGGTGCATATTTTGCATGGAAGGTCAGGTCAGGCATCCAGATTCCGGTTTCATCATCAACGGCGCAACAACCGGTATCCGGTCTAGGCCTGCCTTAATAAGGAACTCCAGACATCCCGGTTTTGCGCCGAGGTCCACCAATTCGATATCCCTAAAAGCTGTCTGGCGTCCTGGCCCACGCCATCGCTCCATCTTAGGCAGGGTCTGCCTCGTCTTCTTTTCCTACCATAGATATTGCCCTTATAGACTTTCCGGGTGGGATCATCTTCATCCATACGGATTAAGTGACCCGCCCACCGTAACCTATTGAGCCGGATTTTATCCACAACCGGACGGTCATGGTATCGCTCATAGATTTCGTCATTGTGTAGGCTACGGAATCGTCCATCCTCATGTAGGGGGCCAAAAATTCTTCGGAGGATTCTTCTCTCGAACGCGGCCAAGAGTTCGCAATTTTTCTTGCTAAGAACCCAAGTTTCCGAGGAATACATGAGGACTGGCAAGATCATAGTCTTGTACAGTAAGAGCTTTGACCCTATGGTGAGACGTTTCGAGCGGAACAGTCTTTGTAAGCTGAAGTAGGCTCTGTTGGCTGACAACAACCGTGCGCGGATTTCATCATCGTAGTTGTTATCGGTTGTGATTTTCGACCCTAGATAGGAGAAATTGTCAACGGTCTCAAAGTTGTATTCCCCTATCCTTATTCTTGTTCGTGCTTGTGTTTGACCAGTGCGGTTTGATGTTGTTGGTTGATTCGTCTTTGGTGCTGACGTTGCCACCATGTATTTTGTCTTGCCTTCATTGATGTGCAGCCCAAGATCTCGCGCCGCCTGCTCGATCTGGATGAAGGCAGTTTGAACGTCTCGGGTGGTTCTTCCCATGATGTCGATATCGTCAGCATAGGCCAGTAGTTGGGTGGACTTGAAGAGGATCGTACCTCTTGCATTCACCTCAGCATCACGGATCACCTTCTCGAGGGCCAGGTTAAAGAGGACGCATGATAGCGCATCCCCTTGTCGTAGACCGTTGTTGATGTCGAATGGTCTTGAGAGTGATCCTGCTGCTTTTATCTGGCCTCGCACATTGGTCAGGGTCAGCCTAGTCAGTCTTATTAATTTCGTCGGGATACCGAATTCTCTCATGGCCGTGTACCCTGGCTATGCTATCATAGGCGGCTTTAAAGTCGATGAACAGATGGTGCAACTGTTGTCCATATTCCAACAGTTTTTCCATCGCCTGCCGCAGAGAGAAAATCTGATCTGTTGCTGATTTGCCTGGAGTGAAGCCTCTTTGGTATGGGCCAATGATGTTCTGGGCGTATGGGGCTATCCGGCCTAGCAAGATAGTGGAGAATATCTTATAGATGGTACTCAGCAACGTGATACCTCTATAATTGCTGCACTGTGTGATATCTCCCTTTTTATGTATGAGACAGATAATGCCTCGTTGCCAATCGTCAGGCATTGATTCGCTGTCCCATACCTTGAGCACAAGTTGATGAACCACTTGGTGTAACTGGTCGCCTCCATATTTAACCAATTCGGCTGTAATTCCATCGGCTCCTGGCGACTTATGATTTTTTAGCCGATGAATTGCACGGACTGTTTTTCCTAAACTTGGTGGTGGCAGTATTTGTCCGTCGTCTTCAGTTGGCGGGACCTCCAACTCGCCGATGTTCTGGTTGTTCAGTAGCTCATCAAAGTACTCAACCCATCGCTCTAATATGCCCATTCTGTCGGAAATCAGATTTCCCTCTTTGTCTCGGCAGGATGAGCATCGAGGTGTATAAGGCTTCATCCTGCTGACTTGTTGGTAAAACTTCCGCGCCTGGTGCGGTTGCTCCCTGTACTTTTCTAGTTCACAGACTTGTTGGTTCTCCCAGGCTTCCTTTTTCCGTCTGTGAAGTCGCTTCTCCGCTCGACGGAGTTCGTGATAAGTCTCTGCGCGTGCCCGCGTTCTTTGAGAATGCAACATTACTCGGTATGCGGCATTCTTCCGTTCCGTTGCTAGCTTACATTCATCGTCAAACCAGCCGTTCCGACTCCTTTTGCGGCTGGGGCCAAGTATATTTGTGGCCGTATCCATGATAACGTTCTTCAGGTGGTTGTGAAGATCATTAGTTGATGCTTCATCTCCAGGTCCTCTATTGACTGCGGTTATTGCGGCATCCATTTCCCTCTTATAGGTGTCGCGGAGGGTTGTGTTGTGGATGGCTTCAGTGTTCACTCTCACCTGATTGTCAGAGGGGATTCTAGGTGGTATTGTTATTCGAGCTCGGAGCACCATGCCAACGAGATAGTGATCCGAATCTATATTGGCCCCCCTATATGTTCTGACATTCATCAAGGCTGAGAGGTGGCGGCGTTCGATCAACACGTGGTCAATTTGGTTGAAAGTGGTCCCGTCTGGAGAGGCCCACGTATGTTTGTGGACCGCTTTCCGCGCAAACCAGGTACTTCCAACAACCATTTCGTGTGACCCTGCTAATTGAATAGTCCGCAGTCCGTTATCATTTGTTTTTTCGTGTAAGCTATGGGAGCCAACGTATCGCCTGAATACGGGCTCCTTCCCTACTTGGCTGTTAAAATCCCCAAGTACGATTTTGATATCATATCTGGGACAGGCTTCGAGGGCTCTTTCTACTGCCTCGTAGAAGGTATCCTTCTCCGACTCTGCAGTCTCCTCTGTAGGGGCGTGAACGTTTATGAGGCTTATATTTCTAAACTTGCCTCGCAAGCGCAGAGTGCACAGCCGTTCGCTTATACTTTCAAAGCCGATAACAGCAGGTTTCATTTTTTGGCTGACTAAGAAACCTACTCCGAGCACATGGTTTACTGGATGGCCGCTATAATATATGGTGTAGTGGCTCTTCTCCAGGAAACCGGTCCCTGTCCATCGCATCTCTTGCAACGCTGTTACATCAGCCCTATATTGGGACAGGGTATCGGCTAGCTGCTTATCAGCTTCATCTCTGTACAGGGAGCGCACGTTCCATGAGAAAATGCGCAAATCGTTGTTCCTTTGTCGTTGCCGGGTCCGTCGTTTCCCGACTTATATTTCCGTCTTTTTAAGGTTTTGTGTGAAACAAAACCTTATTAGAATCGATTCGATGTCTGTCTGTCCGTCTGTCTGTCTGTCTGTCTGTCTGTCTGTCCGTCTGTCTGTCTGTCTGTCTGTCTGTCTGTCACAGCCGATTTATTCGGAAACGGCTGAACCGATTGTCACGAAAATTAGTAGGAGTATGTAATCTGCCGTTCCCTTTACACGCAGCAACTCACGCCATTTTGTGTTAACTTTAAGGGGGGCTCCCCATACATGTGAAAGGAGGGTGCAAAATTGTTTTTCATAAAATGTTGCCATGTGGGGTATCAAATAAAAGGTCTCGATTAGTACTTTTCGAAACTGGTTCAATATTTGAAGTTGGGTGAAACATAGGGGAGTGAGATCTCAAAATATGACCCCCAAAAAGTGTAACAGGTCTCGTTCTCAGAACCTATCCAACCGAAAAATCTGAAAAAAATCTCAATAGTGCATCGCTACGAAATCTAGGCCTCAAAATATATCCGGTTCCGATATCTGCACAAATAAAGTTAATAATAGTATATTTCCACATTTTAGAAATTTACCCGGCACCCTCCTTTTGTTCGTCCGAGAAGTATAAAATTTGGCATGGGTATAATGAAGAATATAATGCACAATTTGGTCAAGTTTGAAGAAAATTCAACTATTATTAACAAAGTTATAGGGGGTAAAACTTTACAATTTTTTGTGAATGTCGTGCACTCTACAACCTGATGACGTCATCATCACATATCAATTCGTCAATACCACACGAAGTGGTATGAATTGGGTGGAAAAGAATTATTTTGTTTTAGTTCTTTAATCATTTGTATATGAATATCAATTATTCCAACGAGACATGTGTATATGTAGGTATATAGTATATGCGTGCTAATGAACTTTGCGGGTAGAGCCTAATTCAGATAGATATAAGAAGTAAATCGGAAATATGGGTACGATAAATTTATATACGTGCTAATATGTGTACAGTATTCACAAATAGGCAGTCTGTTTGTTTAGGGTGAGCGTAACATCTACGGCTGTAATATGTACGTATGTCTCGTAGTTTTGTAGCTATATACGGATGGAAAAATGTGCGTTGAAATTTCTTAGATAAGATGAACACAAAACCTTTATACCCGAAGCGCGAGCTTCCGGTATTCCGACTTGTTATTTTTCATTTTCCTTCTTCTTTTTCGCTTCTTCCCAGAAATTGTGCATAAATTGTGTCGCCGAATTGTAGGACACAATCTATCGAGATAGCTAATTCAAGTTGATAGTTGCAGTGCAGCGAGACTGGCTGCACTTTCAAATTAACGGCAGTGATGAACATCAGTGTGAGAAATGTGTACACTCTTTTTTAAGACGTAGCTCGTCGACTCCCGAAAATGTGCTTCAACTCTCTCCATGACTTTTCGAGGAACTTGTACTCCTTCTCCACTGTTTCGGCCGGTGTAGTTCACGGGCAAGCCATTCATCGGTCATTCTGGAATAGTAGACTTTACTGCATGGCGTAGCCCCCAATGTATGTAGTTGTCGCTATTTCTCAATTTCTCCCACTTCGTGCTTCTGGTCAACACTGCCATTGATTACTAGCCCGTATACCGATGAAGCTCTACATTAGTTATAGTCTCAGACCAAAGTACGTACAGGACATGATGCAAACACGAGTTGATGAAAGCTTGGAGCTTTCGAAAAACAGTGACGGCCATTTTCCATGTACTACTTTCATATAGTAGCATAGAAGGAATATTGGAGCGGTACAGACTCAGCTTGTTGGATCAAATAGCCGGATTCAGTGCGGCTAATCTATCGAGCGACATCACATTCGGTGTCGCCATAAGTCAACTTCTATGTGTTCCCAGACAGAAAACCTTGGTATTTTGTCTCATCTTTAGTCCAATTTTGCCCGCTTTCTTCTGAAAGTTTAGAGACAATTGACAAAGGTCGATTAGACATTGAAGAAGCAAATTACTGTCTCCTTTTTGTCGATCAAACTTTTTAGATGTTCTTTGATACGTTCCACGATGATTTTAATTAATATTTTCGCAACGACAGAATGCATGCAGTTTTTGTCTAACACAGAATTCGCTCCCGTTTTCACTCATTGGAGAAGACTTCCTTTTCCAAGCATTTTCGAATGAGTGAAAATCGTAACTCTATTGAAACTGCAGGCTATGCATGATATAGTTCCGCTAAGGAATCACCAAACCCAAAGTCATTACTTTGTTTGAGCGCCATAATGCCAAAGATAATTCTGTTTGAAGGGCAATCCAAATCCACATGTTACGGTTGCCTGTAAAGTTGTTCACAGGTTTGCCGGATATTAACCAATTCAGAAGCATGGTAGAGCGCCTTTCCTACTCACATTACCGTGGACACTAAAGCTACGTTATTCTTCGAAAGGCGAACAGCTACCTGCAAGCATTTTCTCTTCCTTACGATCTGGTTCTTCGTTTAGCTGTGAGCCAGATCTTATTACGTCCATTTGGGACGTGGCTAGAAATTTACCCAGCACCAAATACAAAGGTACTTTTGGTGGCGACAGAGTAATTGTCAATATTCTTCCCGCTTAGGCTCAGAATATTCGGCTTACATTGTCTAAATTCTCACTAAACTTGGTGAAAGCAAGAATGAATACATTAAATATACACAGTTGTCAAGGAGCAGGTATACATTTCAACAATCAACCATAAACCTTTTACGTTGGTCAAAGTTCGTAGCCGTGAGGTTAATCCTTACACTAGACATTATTAACATTTCGGTAGCCCGCAAATATGTATCACCTTTACTCAGCTCATAGGGAAAGCGAGGAATACTCTAAGTAAAGTTTTAAGCCCTAGCTCAAAGCATTAGGGAATTACTGGCGTGAAAACAATGACATTGAGAGGCAAACACTTGACGATGTAATTTTTATTTTTCGCTTTGAAAACATTTTTCCCTAGGTGGCCGAAACGTCGTGGATCAGTACGAATTTTCTGCTAAATATTTAGATATTTAGATGCTTCTTGACGTGAGCAGTAAACTTTTTTTTCAAATCACTCCTTAAATATCTATTGCTTGAAGTAGTGTACGGGGAGGTTTTCCGCTCTTACTATCAAAAGGACTTCGCTTTTTTGCAATCACTATCAGTTTTAATTTGAGATATCCCCATGCATTGCTGTACTTTTTAATTAAATGGCGATTATTTTTGACCACTTTTCAGTTGGAACCATACCCATTTTGAATCAAATGTCAAAACTAACACCAGATTTGGAAAATAGTAATCACGACCTTTAATTTGACACCACTCATGACTAAAATCGCTGTAAAACAAATTTACACTCCACTTCTGGGCCCCCATCCTCCTTTAAACTTTACGTAGAACCACGGTACTCACAGCATGCGAGGATATTTAACTGTCTCTGAGAAAATGAGGGTGAAAGGCAGAAAGTGAACTGATTTTAATAATGTTTAGTTTTACACAAAGCCATAAGGGGGCCCCCTCCCATTGGAGTTTCAAAAAATGTTTCCTTCGTATATTGATCTTGTTAAGACTGTGGCATAGCAAGCTTCTTGTGAAAAGCAGATTTTTTCATGGGTATTTCGGAGGGGTGGATATGAATACCTGCGGTCTTGTCGACGTGCGATCGCTCCGCTTATCAAGTGGCGTCACGCCAATGCCCAAAGGACTTTCACAAGCTTTCAGCATAACAGAATTCCCATCAATCCCAGATTGCACAGTTGGTGAAACGAATATCTGTCTCTTGATAGTTTATTAGAAAGATGCTTGAGTCCACACACTCAAAACACTGTATGTGGATTTTGGCTCCAAAACATTTGCACTCGGAGATGTGGGTGGTTGAAATTAGCAGCAATTTTGACCATTTTGCAAATCATGCACGTGTTAGTGATCACTGTGGGCAACGAAAAATGCATCAACTGCTCCAAGCGTAGGGTCAGTGACGCTGCAAAAAGGGTTCAGATTCAACATAAAGAGGAAAATGCGGCAAACCGAGAGCATTTCTTTAATGCGGGAAAAGAACTCTACGGCACTGGCATTGCAGATTGAAAAGGTAAAAAAAGTGCAAATTACAACCTTTTTATAAAATGATGCACATTTTTCCCAAATTTAAAAATAATGATAGTCCCGGACAAGGAACATAGCCAACGCAACACTTATTAATAAGAATTATTTTTTTTCTGATTTCGGATAGATCAAATGACCATTCAGGTGCCTCAGAGTTGCCCATGACATTTCGACAAGAACATTTCAAGGATATAAGGAAAACGATGGGTGTTTTTCAAAAACATTTCTGAAAAGTCAAAACATTTGTATATTAAATAAAAAAAATCATTAGATTATCTTTAGTATAACTAATTCCCAAAACAGACCTGATATTTACACTTGGCGGTAGAAAACAGCCTTAAAAACGCCTTGAATAATCACAACTATCCTAATTTGCTGACAAAAAAAATATGTTATGAATAAGCCACTGAATTTTCAAAGGAACTAGCTGCGTAGATATTCAGATATTATGGCACCCGGTCTTCGGAATATAATTTTAAGAAAAGTTGCTTTAACAGTCATCAAGTATTTGAGCGAACACTTCAGCACCTTTTTTATTTAACACTATATATGTAAAGTATTGCGCGCTGCATTCGGCTTTTCTACATCAACTGCATAATAAGTCATAATCAAAAATTTAAAATTCCTTGTTTGCTTATAATCCATGAATGTTTTAATCTTCTCCCGTTGCGAAGGTGAAAGAAGGCGGTAGCGCATCAATGACTAGAAGATAATGCGTAACGAGCCCCCGAACCATCTCTGGCAACAATTCATCGGTCTACATTTTCCGACCAGAAAAATCAAAGAAATAAATTTATGCAACGAAATTACGTCTGAATTGCATTGTTGCAGCTCTCGTTTTTCGAAAATTATCAGAAAAAGATGATTTTTTCAATCGGAAAATTTTTGTGCGAGGGTTTCCCACAGAATAGCTTTCCTATGGTGACGTGTTTGGCAGATGTGGTACTGGTAGTAACAGAATAACTTCTGGTTCGTGAACATATTTGAGAAGCTTTCATATTTGAGTGCTTCCCAATACCATGTGCACTTTTTGTTGTCCGAACTAGGTCGCTGGAAATTTATTGCATACATACACACTTTGCGCATAGATAACACCTTTATTGGAGTTTATGATATATGACGAATTATCTAATCGCAAAAGTCTGATGCTAAAAGGTTTTCAATGAAAATTTTCCTCTTCATGTATGCAGAAATATCCGCTAGTAATCTCATAATAATTTAATGCTTTCCCATAATAAACAAAAGTGATTTAGTATCATGGCTCCTCCGGATTATAAACGGTTCCCAACGTTATCTATTTCCAACCACCCATCCATATCAGTCTATGACCACTCCAGATCAAAAGACGAACGTCCCTCTCCAAGAGTATTCATTCATCTAAGTCCCTTTCTATGTACACTATGCGCTGTAATACCTCCCGGCACAACACATTTCTGTTATCATATGGCCCACCGCCTCTCAATCTTCCTGTCCAGATCTAGGATCATCAGCTTTCCACATTCTTTAATTCCTAACAAAAGGAAACAGTGGGAGCCAGTTAAACTTCCCCTTGCGTCAAATTTTCCGCTTACTATACACTAAAAGGAACTATAACACTTGAAAGTAACCTTTATTTTACATATCCCCCGGAGGGAACAGTAGCACAATGGAGGCAAACCATGCTCCTGAAACCGTGGTGTATGCAAATTGTAAATAAATAATACAACTGTTCTCTGCAGGAAATCTTTCTCCTTTTCCAGTTGTACTCGTAGATACATCTCCTCCGAGTTTTTCATGTTCAATTATATCTGAACTTGTTCGTCATGTTGTGTTACAAAAAAGAATCACGTGTGTGCTGCTATAAATGACATCAACGGAGAACGCAACAACAATTTGATAAATTAGTAGACATCAAAAAATAAACTATCACACAATAAATCTTGATGTTGTCCCAGTCATAGTTGCGTAGTGATTGAGGGAAATATGAAAAGTTTTGGGAAATGCTCGTCAGTGAGTTTTCTGCGTTGTGCACGCAAAAAGTTTCTCTAGTTATTGAAAGTAAATTAAAGCGGGGCGAGAAAATTGCTTTGGTGATTGTTTAATGCCGTATTGCAAGGAAAATAGGGAAAAAGGCTCGTTTGTATACGAGCACGAAGTTCCGTATCGTTTGCCAGAGTACATTATAACAATGTTGCAATGTAATGTAAGAAATGGATTCTATATTGCAAGAAAGTAACTAAAATAATGACTTAGCATTAGGAAGCTAAAAATGGAACCTACGCACCAAGTTGAACCCTGGAAGGAAGTATTAGAAACGTCAAGAGTATTGCATGGGTGGCATGTCTTGAAAAGTTCCTTTTACAATATGTGAATTGAACAAAGCTCAGGACATTTATGTGGTCGCAATTGGGATTCCTTTTGGTGAGCAACATTAGGAAAATTGTTCCCTGTAGCCAGAAGGTCAACAGTCTATAGAATACCAATCATCATTCACTCCAAAGCGGTAATGTTACTTTATGATTATTTATTTATGGTAAAGATTTCACCAAAATTTTCAAATTCACTGCGGAATTATTCTTACCCTGTTGAGGGGAAGTCGCGTTCCGAAGAAATGTTGGTGTTCTTTGATGATCTTGAAATGATGATGACGTTTGTACCATCATCAGAAAAAGTGATGTGAGAAAAAGAATTCACAATGCGAATGGAAAAAGAAGGAGAGCTATCATTTTTATACTTATTATTTCGGAGGCGGTGGTGGTGCTGGCAACGTCAGCACCAAAAACCAACCAACTAACAACATCAAACCGCACTGGTCAAACGGGAAGAATAAAGATAGGAGACTACAACTTTGAGACAGTTGATAATTTCTCCTATCTAGGGTTGAAAATCACCACCGATAACAGCTATGATGATGAAATCAGCGCTAGGCTGTTGTCAGCCAGCAAAGTCTATTTTTCTTATAGAAGCTGTCCCGCTCGAAACGTCTCACCATAGGGTCAAAGCTCTTACTGTACAAGACAATGATCTTGCTAGTCCTCATGTATTCCTCGGAAACTTGGGTTCTTGGCAAGAAAAATTGCGAACTCTTGGCCGCGAATCCTCCGCAGGATTTTTGACACCCATGATGATGGACAATTCCGTAGCCTACATAACGACGAAATCTATGACCGATACCATGACCTTGTGGATAAAATCCGGCTCAATAGGTTACAGCGGGTGGATGAGGATGCTCCAGCCTGGAAAGTCTGTAAGGGCAATATCTATGGTAGGAAAAGAAGACGAGGCTTACTCTGCCCGAGATGGAGCGATGACGTAGGTTAGGACGCCAGATAGCTTTTAGGGATATCGAATTGGTGGACTTCGGCGCGAAACAGGGATGTCTGGAGTTCCTTATTAAGGCAGGTCTAAACCGGATACCGGTTGTTGCGCCGTTGATGATGACGATGATTTAGGAGGAAGGAAAAAATTTAGAGGAGGAGAGAATTTAGTTCCTCAGTTCAGCAAACCACATTCATTAAACTCTTTCTCGTCTATTCTATAATATGTAGAGCAGATCTATGACATCTCGGAAAGTAAGTTACAATACATAACATAGCGAGAAAATTGCAAAAAGACGGTTTTTCCTTCTTCCCTGACCACCTAGTTTCTTCAAAGATAAACCGTACTTGAGAAGCAAATGGTTCACTTCCTCAATGTTAATTTTCTTCCTAGAAGGGACGAAGGGAACAGCTGGGATTTATGTTTCAATAAACTAAGGTCAAGCCAAAAAATGAATTGACAGCGACATGACGGACGACATTACCGTAGATTTTAGATTAAAGACGTTCGTTGATACGTTGATCACAAAGAACACCAGTTGTGGAAAGCCACTTTATCCAGGTTGCGTTAATGCGTGAAGCAATTTCATAACGCAGTACTCCATCGGCTAGTAGCGTTGACCCGAGGTATTTAAATCGCTCTGTTCTGGGCAGATCACTGCCGCTGACAGTGATTGTGTCTGTTTCATGGGGATCGGTAGTCAAAAATTCAGTTTTGTTTAAACTCAATCTGAGACCGTGTTGTATGAGGCGTTCGTTTCATTTTTGGACAAGTTGCTCGAGATCATTTTTGCTATCAGATGCTAGGAAAACATCACCTGCATAAAGCAGTGTGTAGGGTGCCGGACGTTGGATATCCCATGTGACGGTGTCCATAACAAGAACAAATAGGAGTGGTGAGAGGGCGCTTCCTTGATGAACACCAAGAGAGACACGAAGCGGTTTTGATACACCCGCCATACTTCGAACTTTATTTTTCGGTTCGTGGTAGAGCAACTGAACCCAGCGCACGAGTTCTTCTGGGACTAAGTGTCGTCGCAAAGCACACCAGATAAGTTGGTGGGACACACGGTCAAACGCTTTCTCTAGATCCAGAAATGCAATGTAAAGAGGGCGATGCTTCTCACGGTGTCTCCATGAGTAACCGCGCAGCGTGTATTGTGTCAGTAGTTCCGCAGTGTTTGACAAATCCGGCTGAATTCACAGTTATTTCAACGATTTCGCGAATACGGTTGTTAAGAATGCGTTCAAAAATCTTCATGGTATGGGAAAGTAACCGGATCGGACGGTAATTTGAACATTCTGCTCGACTTTTCTTTTTCCATATTGGAACAGTGGTACTTTTTACTTTTTCTTCCTTTCCGAATAACCCGATTAATGAATTCGCTGAGCCACAGTGTTGGGTCCAGCTCTTCGCTTTCCAGAGCCCCGATGCGATGTCATCAGGTCCTGCGACTTTTTCATTCGTTTTATTGCCTCCTCGACTTCAGTTGCGCTGACAAGCGGAACTGCTCCAAATGTCGGTAGTGATTTTGGAAGTGGAGAATGAGCAAATTCTTCAGTTGAAATCTGTCCGTTCTTGTCGGTAACGCAACAGAATTGTTCGATATCCTGTGTACGTTCATTACGGCTTTTAGCAAGTCGATGCAGATGTCTCTCGCCATCCCGAGTGTCCAGTTTATCGTAAAGATTTTTGTAATGGTTCGCTCGGGTGAAAGCGACCGCTTTCTTTGCTTCCCGGTTGGCATTCTTATAAATTTGCCAATTAGCAGGTGTTTTATCGTCGAAAATTTGTGGTAGAGGCGTTTCTTTTCACGGACCTTCATTTCAACAGCATCATATGAATTTATATTATTAAAAATTAAAAAAAAAAATAATCTTTTGTTAACATACTCAAACGATTAACAAGGGGAAATTATCTGTCTATCTGTGTGGGTACTTTGCAATAAATTGTATGATTTTTTTCTAAAGCGCATCATTTGTGCAAAAATCGACATACAATATGTCTGTAATTGGTTCTACCGCAAGACCTTCAAAAAAGGAAGCAATGTCGACGAAAAGCTGCTTAACTTCCATTTTCTTTATTTTATTGAGAAGAAATAATTTATCAGGGTTTTTATTGACTTCATTGTTCCGTACCCACCATCCCCCCAACTCCCATACCAAAACATGATTAGTTATAATATTTGGAAGCTATGGAAGTCTAACCCCTTGAGTAATCGGCGCAATGTCTAAGTACAGATTTCCATATAAAATTTACGAGGACTCTATGTAATCAGGCAGCCTAGTCAATCATTACATTCCTTAGAATGCAATAAGAAATTGGATTTATAGCAGGGAGCATGTATACATAACTTTTATTAGTTTCAACTAATTGCAAATTATAAAAACTAAATGAAAATTTGCAACGGAAAATAAAGGTGCATAACTCTGATAATAATATGTTAAGAACTACAAAAGAAGTAAAATCAAGAAACTTTATAACAAACTATTAATCTAAAAAGTTGATCCATTTGAAAGCCATGAAATGTATTAATGTCGACACTAGGAATATGAATGCTCTTCGCTCTACAAATGCAGGTCTGCAGTTGGAACTGCAGTTGCTCGCATGATGGATAACACTTTTCATTATTCTTCTAGTTTTCCGAAAGGAAAAATTTATCGTACCAATAAAAATATTTATTGATATGAAACGTCCGTGCACCGAAAAGATATATGAGAAAGGAGGCAGATGCAGCGGAAATCAAATGGAAGGAAATTAATAGTATTGCTCTGAACGTTTACCGAATTGGTTAAATCGTATCTAAAATCAGAATTGCTACTACACAGCAGCGTATTCACCGCGAAAGAAAATTTTTGTTTTACGTTTTCTGTTCGATGCAAGAATATATTTACGTATGAAATATATACATAAAATCTTCACTCTTCGTGAAATAAATTTGATACTATGATGAAACTATATTGAAATTGGTTTCTTTCGAAATTCTACCACGATTCAGATCAATGGCATTTTCATGTTCGCTAAAGAATATTGATAGCGTCCTTATGGAAATTGACGATTGAATTCCAATTTACCTGGTATATCTCTAATTGATCGTGAAAAATAATTCTTTTCTTCGGTATTAAGTAGTTTGGTTCCACATTCTCATAATTTTCAATCTTCTCATAAAGCTTTTCATGCGGGTAATATATTTTTCCACCTTACGTGTCGAAGCAAGTCTAGGGTGTTATTGTCCTAACAAAGCTTTTCTTTAACTACATACACCACTACCGACGATCGAATAACGCGAGCTAAGGGATAGGTCCTTGCCTATCATTAAAAGGTATAAGAAAACAACTTGTATCTCTTCAAAGAACTGGAACAAATCGGGAAACCGGAAGCTAAACCTTTCAGGTATGAAAGTTTTGTGTAATGTTTATATAAGCATATTTGAATTGACATTTGCCCCATTTGTACCTATAACTTTGTCAGTAGTTTCCACCAAACTGGGTAACATCATGCTCTATAGTGCAACCTTTATTACCGCGAAACTTTATGATTTTAGGATAAACTTAAGGAGAGTTCCCAGGCAATTTCTAAAAAATATACTTGTAATGAATATAGTAATATACTATTATCAATTTTATTTAAACCGGTATAGGAATGGAGAGCGTTTTGACACCTAGATATCTTGAGCATTGACCACCGTATTTTTTTCAGATAGTTGGAGCGGGTAGTTTCTAAGAACGGGTCCTTGAAATAACTGACCCCTTTCATGTCAAAACTAATATCGGTTTAGGAGAGTATTAATCGATATCTTTCATTTGACATTGCACATGTCTATATTCGTTGAAAAAAAATTTACACAATTTACACCCCCTTTAAACTCAAGGTGGAATTATGTTACTCACTGCCTGTAATGGGATTCGCAGGTTCCACTTTTCTACCAAATTTCGTATAAATTGGGGTAACCGTTTCAGAGATGAAAGGTGTAACAAAACAGAAAGACAAACAGAAGGCAGACAGGAAGCCAGTAAACTGGCTTTTCACAAAACCTTACAAACCGGTTTTAACTTTAGTCGAAAAGTTTTATTTGAAAACGTCTCTCACTTACAAGTGGAGTCTTAAGACAAACTGAATTACTTTATGTCTTCGCGAAATTCCGGAATGTAAAAATGTGAAGCTGCAATTCGCTACGGGGGTATGGAAAGCTGCATTTGTAACATGAAAAAGTTTCTGACTACGTTAATTGCAGACTAAATGCTAGTCTGGCTCATTGGAAGCGGACCACTTGGTCACATGGTTGACACGGGTGTCTTCTCAGAACTTTGTGGAGTGAGGGATTTCTGGGAACGTTACGCGAGTTACTCTCATATATTTTTTATATCTTCGTTGACGTTAAAGTGCAAAAAGATTAGCAAAAACACCTAATAACAAGAGCCGAGTTGGGTGGCGCCTACCGGATCACGTGCAATAATTGCGGAAAGATCTATATCATGCAAACGAAGTGACTTGGCTGATTTACGGAACATATAAAAAGGATATCTAAGGACGAAAGATCTATCAAACAAACCGAAGAAATGTACTCCTACCGCTCACTTTCATTCGCCCCTAACTAGCTTCATCGAGGTTCGTTAAAATTGCTTCCAATAAGACCCAGCAATACAAAACTTTGCTTCAGGCGCTGAATGCTTTTTCGCAGTGGAGGAAGGTAAATGGAAAGTAAGTAAATGTGATAGTATTCGACCCCATTCCCCTGTTGTTTCAACATTTTAAGAGTGAAGTAGCAGAATGTGTACCTTCTGTTGGGCCTGCTTTTTAAAGACGTAGAGTCATATTCTCATTATCAGAATAGACGCAAAATTTAAGATTTACACGGTGCTATGGATCACAGTAGCACTCAACTATTTTGAAGCAGTAAAATAATGAGTAAAATTGAATTTTCCACCCCATCCTCGGAGGGGAAGAGGATGAGGACGATATAGGGAAATAAGAGCGAATTCCTCCCTTTCTAATCCCGTTAAGGAAATGCGGCGGTCATCCTCCCCGCTTTAAAAAGTCAAAATGCCTCAGTAGGGTTTAATTGTCAACTCTATTCCCGCAGGAGTATAAACGAAGAAGCGGCAGTTTTTCTCTATCAAACTTGGGTGAAAAATCATGGAGACCATCACCCCTTGAAAAATCACGACGTATTAAATGAGCCGACGAAGAATGATGAAGGTCACTATTCCTGAAAAAGTTACAGCGCTCCAAAAAGGACTTTTTTTCGTAGCATATTGATAAGGCAATCATCGCCGCAACGTGCAGGGAGTTTTACAGAATATTCTCCAGATGGATGTTATTTCAAAAAACTATTGGTACTTTGCAAGAAACTTATCATATCAGAGATGGTATAGTCTCCAAAGCCCACCATTCATGTCCACATTTTACCAGCGGCGGTAACGTGGATGGGATGAAGTTTCTCTGTCAGTTTCGACTATTCATGCTTCTGCTGATCGAATCAAAAATGATTCGGCCAACCGGCCTCATATATTTGTTTTGGCTATGAGGGAGGATTTCCTGCTTGTTTAAACCGTAAGCAAGAATTTGATGAGCATTTTTGGTAAATGGTTACACACAAAAATATCTCAAATTCTCGTCTCAAGGCCTTCCACGTCCAGAGTTGAACTAATGATGTTGCAGCTTGCCGGTACGTGGGTGGTGTTTTCAGTTCAATTGACCGGATGCACAGCGAGCACTTCAGATGCAACTGGCAGGCCAAACTGAACGTGGATGGCAGACTAAATAACTCAAAGCATTTCGCGAGAGTGGCAGCGCTATTGCTTACAACGTGGGCGCTAGCACTCATGATAAGACAGATCCCGGATTCTGACTGTGCCGAAACGAAAATCTCGCTGGTGGCAGTGTAATTTGTATCGTGATTTGACGTCGGATATCAGTCGACTCAGCTGTGAATGAGCACCTGAGTCAAATCAGGGTAATAATCTCGGGCGAGCCCAATGCTGACCACATTGTCTTCTACAGTGTACTGTAGTGTACCGTAACGGTCTTGAATGAAGTGATCTAAGACACTTCAAGGACTAGATCCAATATGGATTGTTGCGCCAACGATTATTATTATTATATGTAGGGATGAATAGAAAAACCGATCTAAAAACTATTGTAAAAGGTTCGGACATGATCCGAATTGGAATCTTAGTTTCTATTGTATGAAAAGTTAGTTTATTTATACTCTATTGTCATATTTTTGCAATCGAAACTGCAGTTGTCTAAATCCAAATTGTCCTTCCAGCGAAGAGTGCAGTAAGATGTCCTTTGGAGCAAGATCAGCACTGCACTTTACAAAAAACTTGGTCACGTTGGAATTGCATTTGGCCCAAACATTATTATAAGGTAACTGTTACCAGACCTTTTCGATAAAAGATTTGAATTTCAAAACGAACTCTTCGTGGACAACAAGGAAACTGATTAGCATAAGCTTCATCTGCAAAGGCTAAATTTAAGCCTCCTTAAACTAGTTTCTATATTATTCATTCATAGGGATGAACACTTGGCAAGCAACTTTTCTGTATTCAGCGTCCAAGCTTACAATCATTTCAGATGGCTTTTTAAGCAGTTTCGACAGCCTATATTAAATATCTGCAAGTTCACTCATATACTTCGTAATTAAAGCACTAAGCAAAGAAAGAAGATTCTGTATCGTAGGCTGAATGTCCAATATGAATCGATCCCTCTGTGAATTTGTAATTAAACCGAGTCCGTGTAATAATCTTGGCCATCGCCGACTGTTATGGTATCAACATGAAGTACATTAAACGTGCTTCAGAGTCTAGATTCAAATTGAAAGGTTGCGTTATCGATTATTATTATTTAGGTCACGTGATATACAGGCTTCATCCAGGAATAATACAGAAGTTCTCTTATAGGACTCCGTTTGGCAAAACCTAGTCCATAGTAAATCCAGTTAAATGTACTAATAAATCGTGTGGTGACTAAGGACTAACCCTAATAACAGCGGGAACTATAGCTCAAATCCAAAAGTTTGGTTGACTAATTCGCCGAGCGGTATAATGAGTAGAAGTGTTTTCTGAATTACAGACCTGATCCATTTGTCCCAAAAATAACCATAGCCATATATTTCTTTAAAAAATTATGACCATAAATGGCAGAAAATGACTTTCAGTGTAGCAGACTATACAACTTAATTTAATATGAAATTTGGTTGCAGTCGTAGTCTATATTATGAGTTCGTTCATGCGAATTTTCGTAGCTTTAGGGTAAAATGAAAACAATTGAATTTTAAAAATAGATTTCAAATGCATCCTCCAAGTAGATTAATTTGAATAGATTATTGAATGCTCTAAGAACATCAACGATTTTTTATATATCGTTGGGTACTTTTTGAAATTTAATCTAATATTACTGTAAGTCGATAGTGTTTGATTTCATCCGACACCAAAATGCAGATCAAAACCGTTGACTTGATGCTCTGCACAGCCTTCTACACCACCTCCTTAAATTGAGGATACAATCATGTGACAGAATTCATTGTCGCCTTATGCGAAGAAAATTACACATCAGCAGTTGGAATCCACTCCTAACACACACGGTAAGCAAACAGCGATCAAGCCAATTATATTCATTATACACAACGCCTGAGAGGGCAGAGTGTTAAGTAACCAAAAACAGGAAAATTGAAAACATAGATTTCCTTTGAAAACTATTTACACCCATTTTGTACATCAAAAGGCTCGAAACTCCCCATGGAAAATAGATCCTGTAAAAATCAGATTCCAGCATTTAGCAACAGGGACTAATAAGGAACCTGAAGCAATGCTAAATTTCCAACGATTCATTTTCGTGAAAAGAGTATCAAAAATTTGTTGGAACCCTTACTAGCAGCTCTTAGGAAAAACAATTGTTCCATTGAAAAGAAAGAAATCAATGAAACGAAAACGCAAATTTATTCAGAAGTAATGTGACAAAGGACCATGAAAAATAATAATGGTTTGTACGTTGTACTTAAAGGCATTGAGCCCGAAATTGATTTTAATAAAATTAAGACGAGCTCACTGAACTGGGATATGCGATGAAATCAGTTAGTGTCATTATGAACCAAAGCAGGATGCTGAAACCTCTAGCCAAAGTTGATCTGAATCCAGAGAGAGAGAGAGTATTTGACATAAAAACTTCGCTACCTTCGCCACAGGAAAATCACAATGGAAGTCATCGCAACCATAAATTGTCCATAAATTGTCAGGAATTTGGCTTGCACCAATAAAGGTAGCACAGACATAAGATGAGGTAATTTGGTTCAAAATCATAAAGGATGTGTATATAAAGTCCTGAAGTCAAACGCCCCTGTCTAAAAATGGAAATGACAACAAATCACAACCCGCCAATTGTCGACCTTGAGTACCTTACTAGTCTTGCTTTTCGTCTCAGAGTACAATTCACTAACAAATTGGAAACAAAAAACCAAAAAGAGTCTACCACTGCCAGCAGAAGCAAGAACTATCTTCTTGGTTGAAATTAGTGTCCATGTTTTTGTTTTACAGTTGGTATATAAGTTGAAAAATGGGAACTAGGTTTTTTTCCTTATCCTGTAAATATTTTTATTTTTTCCCCCGCATACGATCGTTTCGGAGACCACGTGCCTCCTTCTTCAGTGCTAGTACCTAATTTCCATATTCTACATTCCATATACGAGTATATATTAGCGCCATAACCCAGAAACTAATAAAAAACCACAATATAAAAAATACTAGATTGACGTCGACGACGACGTCGTCGAAGTAAAAGTCAACATAGGCTGGGGACCGGTCCTGCCGAGAAATGAGCATGGGCTTTTGACGGATGGACAGTTTCAGGACGTATGCAAGTAAATAAGTCCGACCTACAAAAATATGGGTCAGTGCTCTCAATATTGGTACCCTCACTGGAAAGCTAACGCGCAGGAGCCCTTCAGAAGAGAGGCATGGAAAACTAGGCCCTATGACATCTGTAACATAAAATGCGAACGCGTTGAAGACGGCTATACGTCTTTCTGCTATGTTGGTCCATACACTCAACATGGTGTCAATACTGGTATCTCTGAAAATTCCTGTGAAGCCCTCAAAGAAATCGAGTGATTTGATGACCAGTTGATGAAGTTTACTATTACTCAGTTGTGCATCGATCATTGCGTCAAAGAAACGTCAAATCAAACCGAAACTATGATCCACAAAGCTGTCAACGTAACCTAGTTGATCAAATGAGAAATTCGGTTTCGAAAAGACGTCCAAATGAACATCTGTCAGAAACGCCGCTATCATCTTCTCGTAGATAAAAGACCTCCACGGGAGATTCTTCCCACCCACCGCTTCGCCAACCACAGCCGACATTTGGAGCAATTAAACCTAGTAATGGCACAGAGGTTGAAAAGGAATTAGGCAAATAATATCTGGGAACCCAATAAATCCTGTTGACCGTCCAACTGAGCTTTGAAAATCATAGACCTTGGAACTAACAATCTAGCTCAGTAATATCTTAATCCGTATTTTCCAGGAGAGTAGAACGCATCTAATTGGTAAGAAAGTATGGCCAATTCAATATGGAGAAAAAAGGCAGTCGAACAAAATATTCCAATCACCATTTAATTCGGTTGTTGTTCTGTAGCTTGAAGATTTTTAAATGTATTCATGACAACCCCACTCGCGATATCGTTCCAATTTATAGGAACCAAAGCATGTTTGTCAAAGTTTGTAGAAATGCGGACGCAACAGACGTAACCGCATAGTACTCATGGAAAAATAAAATGAAAAGTCTCACTACATTGTATTTCAGGATCTAGAGAAGGCGCACTGGCTTTAGTTGCTCTACCGCATTCCGCAGAGTTAAGTTCGAAATGTGACAGGTATACCAAAACAAGTTCGTGTCTCGGTGGGTGCTCATCAAGAAAATGCCGCCCCGACATTTCTGTTTGTTCTCATCATGAACATCGTAAAACTTTAACATAGCATATTCAACGTCTAGTACCCTAAGCACTACTCTATGCAGATAACGTTTCCCAAGCGTCTCACAATAAAGCTGATTTCAAGTAACCTGCACAAAACTAGAATGAGCGCCTTATTCACCTCGAACTCTACTATATCAAACAAAGTTTTTGACGGCCGGCTTTATCCGGATCAATACTATCAGACAAGATGAAATGTGCTGTGAAATTGCTTCACGCTTCAGCGCAAGTTGAATTCCATAACTAGCGTTCTTTATGTCCGATGGATCAATGGACGTCTCAAATTTTGTCTTCCGCGGTGTCGTTTGCTCTATTACATTCTATGGTTCTCAATGCGAGCCGATTATTAAAGACAATATACAGCACCTCGCGGTGAAAATGAAAAAGATGTTACGTTAAATCAGTGACACATCGCGCAATGATGACTCCCAAAATGAAGACATCCACGATCAATATGAGGTTGCGACAATCGTGGAGAAATAGCAATTAGAGGGTATCGTCATATAATTCGCGCTAACAAGAATCCCCTAGCTAGGATCAGGTTGAACAGCGATCAATGAACAGTGACCAAAATGCCAATATTCGATACTAGTTGGTGACTTAAAAGCCGTCTACTCCCGGGTCAAGCTTATTAGCAGGCAAATGATGAATTTGATTCATGCTTAGCTGATCTATTTATCAATTGGCCGAAGAAAGTAACAGCTTCAGTTTTCTCGGCTGTATCTTTTATGATTTTAAACACCCTAGAGAGAAACACAGAAGTAATCCAGCGAATTTGATTAAACGCGAACGGAAACACTGAAAATAACCAGTTTAGAAGAATTGGTCATGTCTGCAGATGTATTCAATTCAATGAACTATATTATTAATCAATTCCCCCATAAGACAAGGACAAGATAGCAGAGAAATAGTTCACTTTTCTAAAACTTGCCATTGAGGCTCTGGATAAATTTCTCCTTAAACGCAGCAAACTTGATCACCAGCAAAATACCGGAGCTAGTCGACTTAGAAATTTCAAAAGTAATACCATGTCAATGTATAATGGGACAAACACTACTATACACGATTCGTCCGCAATCATTACGGTGCACAATAGTGCAATATTCGACAAAATAGGTCTACAAGCATTGGCAAATATGCAAACAGATAATCAAGAATAGTATTTCGCTGGAAATTGTTTTAAAAATCTGAAATCGATAAAGTCCTTGAATGATTCAATGAAATTGTATTTGAAGCGACGACTGAAAGGTCTAACTCTCCTTTATACAAGTGATCACAAATTAAGCTTCTTTTCTCGAAATTCTCAATATTAACAGAGATACGAGCGGCCCACCAAAAACCTCAAAAGGAGTTGTCTTCAAGGAATTCTATTCGTAGACAATTTAAAATTTTTGGGCGATAAAAGATGAGGCCAGAGAGAATGGCTCCAAACTGCAAGCATAATCAACAAAACCACAAAACTTTTTAAATCGGCATTTACAAAGAATCACAAGTTCGATATTCGGGCTATTTACATCCCATCCGCTCACTATTTGTTGCGGAAAGTAGCTAAAAAACTAAAGCTAAACAGACTAGCAAGTAGCAAGTCTCCGAGAATTGGACTAAAAGTGTTGGGGATACAGTCAGAGCCTTTGCAGCTCACCTGAAAAAGTATCTAAACCAATCGACAGTTAAATACCACTTGAACTTCCAAGATATTCACTTAGTAATAAGCTGAGTGACCTGCGCATATCCTTGCAACTTTCGACCCAATTGGTCCGGTCCGCCATTAAGTGGATGGAGTATTCAGGCCTCCCTCAATCCTAAAAGGAAAAGCTAGTTTTTGGTCGGCTGGCTTAAATAAGTTCAGATTTATACTCAAGTCGTGTTTATGAATGCATATTAGGGGTAAAAACCTCTTCCGTCACGCTTCTAGGGCAGTGTTTGATTATTTCCCTTTGTCCCGAACAAAATCACAACTCTATTTTTGAAAAATTTGGTGCAAGTACAAAACAGACGCGCCCAGTGGGAGAAATTTCTCTCTAACTAGTACGACTTTCCACCAAGTGGATGCCGCTCTCAGGACTTCGTCAATCTTGAAACAAAAATACATGATAGAAGTCAAAGAGAAAGTCATCCCTAAAGCGGGGTATAATGTGGTAATTTCTTTCTAGTTGGAATAGCTGGTAAAAGGCTCCGGTATAGTTCCAAAGGAATCCTGAGTAGAGGTTATTTTTCAAACTGTTGGAAAAATGCAATTGTAGCAATAATCCCAAAGCCTCGAAAGGATGGCACTTAAATAAAATTGCAGAGACCGAAAGCTTTGTTACCACCAGATCAAAATTATTCGAAAAAATTCTGCTCTAGAGGCTATTGCCAATCCCAACGATGACAAATGTGCTACCAGATCATAAATTCGGATTTAGGAGCAGTACAAGATTATAGAGCTAGTTCACAGGAATGTATCGGAAATAAGCAACGCTATTGATGGAGATTTGGCATTTGGTACCTTTTGATAAAAACAGATGCTTTCTCCTCGCCTATTTCTGCAAACTATTAACACCGTATTTGACGAAACGCATATTCCATGTGAAATGCAAATATGTTCCCAATGACCTGTTACGTTGTCACAGCAGAAGAACCTCAAGGGAGTGTTCTGTAAATAATGATCCTATATTATACATAATGATTAAATCGTAACCAATGTAACGACAACCAGAAATAAAAAATTAGTTTCAAAAATGGAAAATGAAGGTGACGATTCAACTTTAAATATTCGGAAATAGACTCGTTAAAGGCTCACCCAGAAGCGGCACATAGAGGCGAAGGACTAGTAACTCATACTAAAGTTTAAAAACAATTTTTGGTTGCTTCGCAGAAAATCATTACTTTCTCTGAACTGTAAGTTACCAAACCAGCCAATATAAATCTGTTACAATGGACTGGGTCCAACATTCTCAGATGTATCTTAGATGCTGATGGAATTTCCTGCATACAGGCTTGGGAAGCACAACAGTTGAAGAAATTGAGTATCGCGTCAGTAAACACTCAGCTAGGCTAAAGAACCATCCGAAGGTGAGAGAGGGAGTGAAAGTTTCTATCCCACAGAAAATTCATAAGACTGAAAATAGTTAACTCCCAAAACATAAGAAATGATTTTTGCTTGGAGAGTTTCGAAAAATAAGTCCTGTCTCTTTTAACATTTGTAGTTTTTTACCCCTTACACCCTTTCTCTACAGACGACGGAAAACTGATATTTTTTCTTGAAACCCCTGGATGGGACCCTCTTAAACTCCACTCAAAATCAGGTCTGTGATATGTCCACCAAATTTCATTTCAATAAGTGGACCCTTTTCTGAGAAAAACTCAGCCAGACAGCAAAGCAATTTTAATTTTTACAAAGAACCTTAAAAATATTTACTGGGAAATATCGTCCTCACTTATTCGAGTAATTTTTGCTTTCGATAATATATCCATATATAATAATAATAATAATCGTTGGCGCAACAATCCATGTTGGATCAGGGCCTTCAAGTGTATTAGAGCACTTCATTGAAGACTGTAACGGTACACTAGGAGGCAATGTGGTCAGCATTGCGCTCGACCGAGATTATTACCCTGATTTGACTCAGGTACTCATTCACAGCTGAGTTGACTGGTGTCCGACGTCAAATCACGATACAAATCCCACTGCCACCAGCGAGATTTGAACCGCGACCTTCCGTACGACAGCCTTGCGCTCTAACTACTCAACTATCCGGACAACGTATCCATATATAATCATCCTAATATTTTGAAATGCCTTAGCGATGCAGTGCCTTTACCAGCATGATTAAAGGGCTGAGTAGTTTTCCAAGAAGTGAGTCCATACAGGAAATAAGTCTTCCATATTCGTCGAGCAAACAATAAAGGACAATGACATTCATCGGCATTAGTATTCATCAGAAACCAGAAAAATTCATCGAAATTAAAAAAATAAAATATAGAACCATCCATGTAAACGATTCTACTTTGCCACTTGGAAGACCCAGACATCTTGAACTGTGGATAAGCCTTCTATTACTATCTCCGAAGCTAATCCAATGGTAAAATCAGTGAAGTGATTTTGAGAGAACTATGCCAACACGTAGATACTTAGCTAATTGAGTTGTCGGAGGTTGAATCGGGAGTACTCCATGAATAGCTCTGCAGGAATAACTCAGTGGTCTTCTAAGTCAAATGTTGAAGACATCATGTGGCATGATATATAACTCTCCCGAATGAGGGATGAAAAAGTTTTTCCTCTAAATTAAAACGTTCAGTCTGGCTTTTATTCAATCCAACGTATAGTGCAAACACAACATTAGAAATTTCATTCATCTACCTTTCGAATCACCTGAGATATCTATTTCCGTTCCATATGAAGCTTTAGTTATACTAAAGTTTTTAAGGAAAGAATCTACTCAGTGTTCACCAATCAAGATCGTTATAACTTATCATCAAATCCTAGATCATACCACTAATATCCATTTGAAACAATACCATTCACATATCGCATAAAAAGGGAAATCCTTACTTTGTTAACTATTTTGCGATGATATGATATCCGCCAAGCTAGATGAAACTGATAATCACAAGTCACACTTCTTCAATCACTTAAACTCAATTATTCTAACTCGAAATCCGTTACAGTTATCCACACGAAACTCCAAACGGAATACTGAAAACCCACAATGAAGTCAAAATTCGAAATGTTTCTATCCACGTAAATATCTTTTAAATATTTTACCGCAAATATCTCAAACTATTCGATAATCTACGAAGGATATGTACGAAATGTGATACTGTTCAGGACAGAATGTAAAAACGCTATTCAGTTATCCACCCGTAACGTGTGAGACGTTTGGTTGAAATGCAGAATTCACAACTGCGGTAACGGCCTTTATATACATTTATCTAAAAGTCGTATTTTTATCTGTAACCGTTTATAAGTTTTTGAACGGACGGAAAAGCGAAAGCGCTGTTGGAAAAGCTCTTTGGCTGCTTTACCAATACAGGTCTGCACAGATTCCACAGTGTGATGTCCTCCCAACTGATAACATTATGAGGTCTACCTTCTGCTATGCTCCACATGTTCAGTTCAGCGAGTTCCACTGTTTTGTTGATAGCTGAATTCAGAACGATATTTTGAGACACAGCTGACCGAGCTTTCCACCATGCGCAATTCGGAAAGGAGGAATTCACCATCAATTCCACCCCATCCACCGCATTCTTATGGTGCACACAATAACGGCTGTAATCGCTTCTGAAGCGAAACAGTAAATCAGTTCCAAGGAAATTCAGCCACTCATGATGTTAAGATGATGCTTTCATCAGATTGAAGCACTTAAACTTATTTTTTCTCTTAATTTACTTAAACTAGCACCAATGCAGCCAATGTTAATAGAGGGCTTGAACTTTGTGGATGGGAACACACGCCTCTAACCAGCAGCACGGATGAAGGGTACTATCGAAGTTGGGGGGATGCACCACAAATAGAATGCAACTTTCGGCAGAAAACTTTCTTCAGAATAAATAAAACTTTATCACTTGAATAACATCAACTTCCTGCCAAATCCCCACAAAATATTAGCGGCCCTTTTTGGGGCCACTATCTTTTCTCCATTCTTAGCATCAGACGGACTCAATTCTAAGCCGTTAATTGGTTTTTGAATCTCTACTGAAGAAGGCCACCCACTTCAGGTTTCCGGCTTCACGTAAACTGCCTCGCGGGCTTGTGCAAATTTTTCGTTTGTTTTCAGCCCTGCGAAAGAATGCTTGACGGAAAGTAGAACATAATTAAGCGTGCCTGTTACTTTCATAACTTTCAAGAAAGTCAAATAAAAAGGTAAATGTCCTGCAGGATTTTGCCACAAGGTATCTTCTTGCCAACAATTGTCTATCCAGGAGAGCGCTGTCGACGAGGAGAAATTTAAAAAAGAAAATAATTACACGGAATTCTCTTTGTAATTGTAGTAAGTAACGGAGGAGGAATGATCTTATTAAGTTGCGATGTTTGAAAAATGTTAACAATGGAGTTCTGTTTAACTACGTAATTGAGTTTCGTTTACTGTGAGAAATTTGATTGGATAACTTGGAACGGTGAGTTGGCAATTTTGAATGTGAAATCGAGAAGGTTCGATAGATTTGTTCGTGTAGAATTCAATCCTGAAAACTCATTAAGGAGGAATTCCAAATAAAATGAAATTTCCAAATGTAAAGACGCTGTATGCTGCCAATCGTGGGCGTTGTTAGAATGAAATTGCCAATTTAAATCCCTAATTCAAGTATTTGTTGTGGCCTGAGGGACATTGTGTTACAGGGGCTTCCAGTTAGCCGAAGTACAAGAGCTATGTTTGGAAGCAAATAAAGAACACAAAGACGGGAAAAGTGCTTACTCGGCCCCGACACAGCGGCCGCTGGAAACTGTCTTCGAATAAGCCGAGAGTGTGCAGGGCCACTGTTCATCCAATCGACGAAGATTTGTTTGCCTGCCACCAACATTCCATGGGCCACCCTCTCTGAACCGTAACCCCAGGCCAAAGTGAGACTGTATACGCTGATGGCTGTGTGGCATTGGCAAGCTTGTTCTCCAGTATGTGAGGTCTAAAAATTACGGTTTCAAACCTGAAAACCATTGTAATCAGACTAAACATAGCAAGTTCTAGCCACAGTACTCCTATCCCAAAACCGTTAACGCCAAGGACCCCCCGAGCTGCATGAAACTAGGAAGGAAACAAAAGTCCGCTATAGTCCTGCCTAAAAAAAACTGCTAGAAGTCATCCGTATTTTTATTATCTGAACACAGTGGCGAAGAATTCCGTATAAAGTTGCGAGCTAGAGGAAAACTACCTCCTTATATACAGGTCCGTACGAATAACGACAAACCCGTTCAATATCTTCATATCTTCAGGATTCCCCATCGACAACTGTAGAGCATGTATCCCCACCAGAAAAAGCTTGCCCACCCACTATATTCAAAATTGAATTTCACGGATGTCTTCTTCATTTTCTTTAGCCTTTATTCCGTTCACAAGCGGTGTCGGCTTCACCATTTTATTTTATCAAATTCCTTATCTGGTTTCAATCTCGAGGCTTTTAAATACCCGTCGAGCATATCAAACCACCGTTATTTTGGCCGGCCTTTTGGTCGTTTACCATCGACTTCGATATTCTTGGCAAGTGACTTCTCATTAGCGCGAATTACGCGACCACACCATCAAAAACGCCTCTCTCGCACTTTTTCAGCTATCGATGCAACCCCATAACGATCGCGGATATCCTCATTTCGAATATGATCAAAACGTGTCACGCCACCAATCCAACGCAACATCTTCGTCTCCATTACCGCAAGACGTCGTTCATTGTCTTTTATAGTTGGTCAACACTCAGAACCATAGAGAGCGACAAGACGGACGACATTGCGGTAAATTTTAGATTTGAGACGTTCATTGATACGTTGATCACAAAGAATACCAGATGTGGAACGCCACTAAATCCAGGTTGTGTTACTGTGAAACAATTCCATAGCACGCCATTTTATCAGCCAATGGAGCGCTTTGACCCTAGGTATTTGAATCGCTCAGTTCTGGGCAGATCACTGCCGCTGACAGTGATTGTGCCTATTTCATGGGGACCGGTAGTCAAAAATTCAGCTTTATTCAGATTCAATCTGAGGCTATGTTGCATGAGACGATCATTCCATTTTTGGACAAGTTGCTCGAGATCATTTTTGCTATCAGATGCTAGGAAAACATCATCTGCATAAAGCAGTGTGTAGCGTGTTGGATGTTGGATATCCCGTATGACGGTGTCCATAACAAGAACAAAGAGGAGTGGTGGGAGGGCGTTTCTTTGATGAACACCAGCGGAGACACGAAGCGGCTTTGATACATCCGCCATACTTCCAACTTTACTTTTCTGGTCGTGGTAGAGCAATTGAACCCAGCGCACGAGTTCTTCTGGCACTAAGTGTTGTCGTAAAGCATACGAGATGAGTTCGTGTGCCACACCGTGAAACGCTTTCTCTAGATTAAGAAATGCACTGTAAAGAGGGCGATGCTTCTCACGGTATTTCTCCATGAGTAACCGCGGAGCGTGTATTATGTCGGTAGTTCCGCAGTTTTTGACAGATCCGCCTTTATTTACGGTCATTTGGACGATTTCCGAATGCGGTTGTCAAGCATGCGTTCAAAAATCTTCATGGTATTGGCAAGTAACCGGATACGACGGTAATTTGAACATTCTGCTGCACTACCTTTTTTTCCATATTGAAATTGTAGTACTTTCTTGCCAGTCAGATGGTTTTTTACCTTTCTGAATAACCCCATTAAAGAATTCACCGAGCCATAGAGTTGGGTCCAGCTCGTCGCTTCCCAGAGCGCATATGCGATGTCGACCTGTGCTTGTTTGATTCGGGTTTTGGCAAGTCAATACAGATCTCTCTTGCCATCCCAAAGGTCTAGTTTATCGTAAAGATTTTTGCAAGGGGATGCTCGGGTGACAGCGGTCACTTTCTTTGCTTCCCGGTTGGCATTCTTATAAATTTGCCAGCGTTTTATTGTCGAGAAACTTGTGGTAGAGGCGTTTCTTTTCACAGACCAACATCGTCGTTTCAACATCGTCATTCCAATGTCAAGTATCTCGATTGATGTACCGCTTAACTGGCTTGGTGACCCCGAGAATTGCAGAGGCCACTTTGCGGATCGTGTCTTTCATTTGCTTGCACGATTCTTCTCCATTCGTAATGGTTGATAATCGCGTAAGTAGGATCATTTCTTCTTTCTTCTCACGAAATCGCCACCATTTAATACGCCGCGGGCCAGTGCGTTCCTCACGGTGTTTTATCGGTGGAGGAGGCAAACAACGGTCAATGTTGAGGTGCGATGAACTCATAGGGAACGGTTTTGCAATCAGTGATGGTGGTAAAATGTCGACATGTTATGTTATGAGAATATAGTCGATTTGCGTTTTACTGTTCCCACTATTAAATGTAGGAAGATGAGACAACCCTTTGACGAACCATGTATTCATAAGTACAAAGTCATGAGTGTTAGCAAAATTGATTATACGCTCGACACCCTCTTTGAGCGCTCCAAACCCCTTTCCCTAATGGCACCTGCTGCCGTCTGCCTTTTTACCCACATGACCATTAAGGTCGCCGGCAATGATGATATAGTCGTCAGCAGACACGTAACAAGTCTTTCGAAAAGTTGCCAGAAGGTACCTTTCTCGGCGTACGGAGTGAAGAAGTGAATAGTGTGATCAGCTGATATAATGTAACACCGTGTTGAGTATGTAGGCTACCAGAATAAAGAAGTTTATTGCCATTTTTACCGCCTTTGCGTTCAATGTCGAAGCTTTTGGCACCAGACCATCGGGTTTCTTGCAGAGCGCAGATATCAATGCGCCTTTTCCGAAGGGCTCTTGCGAGTTCTTCAGTTTTTCCAGTTAGGGTGCCAACATTAAGCGTGCAGACACATATTTGTTTTGATCGGAATAACTTACTTACGTCCTGACGCAGTCCATACATCAATAACCCTTGACCATTTCTCGACATGACCGGGGCCCGTCCTGCCGCGTCGACTGAGGTGGACGCCCTAGCATTTTTCCTAGGCTTGTTACTCGATCCGATCATCTTGTTTCTAACGACATTCTATGCATTATCTTGGTTGGTCTGTCGCGGGACCTGTCACCGAGAGAGATAAGCTAGAATTTAGTATAGTGGAATAACTCTAACTCTACTTTATTTACCTTTTTCCTTGATCTCAATATTTTATTTTTGTTTTACTGAGAATAGTACAAAGGCCGTTGCCTTAAACCCTCCTCCTTTACCTGGGCTTGGGACCAGCATGCTATGTTAATAGCATGGCGGAATTAACTAAATTCCTGGGATGTCATTATTTTAAAATTAGTACATGTGCCAGTTGAGAGAAAGCTGAATACTTTTCAGTCCGAATCTCGCTGTAGAGGTTTCCTGTCCTTTCTGAGACCCTAGGAGGAAGTTTGGTGAAGTTATCAAGAAGGAACTCTTCGGTCCACCTGATAGTAACATAAACATGGCTAACGAACTGGAATCAAAACTTCGAGCTCTTCAGAGGTCATTCAAAATCGCATTTAGAGTCGCATGTCCTGCAAAATGCGTTGCCGCCGTAGTGGAACGAAGATTTATACTTTCTCCGAAGGGTGACCCGAGACGTGTTCAACATCCTTTACAAGCGTAGATGCTAGCTGTCATACAAGAACAAAGAAAAAGGCGAAAGGTACTTGGGTGGAATGTGCTGATTAAACTTTGGAGTTGCTAGTTTAACATTGTGAGTCAGAACCCCTATTCGAGGTTATGCATCTCCGATTGTGTGAAATTATCAGGAAGGTGGTGGCGTATTCCTTGACCTGATACTATTGGTTGCAGGAATGTCTCCCTCCGCTGTGAGTGAATTTATGGAGGATACGCTGCAAGACGCGAGCTCAGCATAAATCCAACCAAAACGGAATTGATGCCCTACCATCAAGACAACTGTACCCGAATTCCACAAAGATTCTCCAATGTCGAGTTTCTGGGTGTAATCGGCGATCCGCGAATTATAGAATTGAGGATAAAGAGGGTTTTGAATAGCATGGAAGAAAATATTTGGAGGAGTGGGGTGTCGAGTTACGGTTCTTTCAACATTCGCAGCCGGGGTTTTGTCCCATTTTGTTTTGCATAATATGTTACGATGGTGGAGCTCCACAGTACTACCCACCAGGCACCCGCAATATATACTCCTGCACCCTGCTCCCCATAATATAATAAATACGTTGCATCGAGCAGTACTGTCAGTCTTCGTTAGTAAGGATGTCAAACATTGAAGCCCCACGGCCATGCTAACATCTTAAACCAAGTACTTTGGAAAATCGGGTTATTCTCAACTGACTACGTCACATGCAAACTGAGCTTTTCGGGGACTATCTAAATAATGCGGAGTGAAAAATTGGCGAAGTGTTGCGAGGTTATGACACAGGATTCTTTACAGGTAGACCAAAGATGGTCTGTGAAGTTAGTGCAGGAGTATTCTCGGATATGCACAGTGTAGCGGAGTGTCGAAGTCTTCCAGAATACGCAAGTATATTATAAGCGGAGATACTGGCAATACCGGAGGCATGTCAACAACTGGGGCATGAGCAGCGCTCCAACGTAACATAGTAAATCTGGCCGATAACCAAGCGGCCACTAAGGCTTTGTACTCAGTAGAGACACCATCCAAGCTAGTGGAGCTATGCAGAGACTCACGAAATAGTCTGGCTACTATACTCACAGTCACCCTACTCCTGTCATGTCATGTTCGCCATTCCCTACAATTCGTATTCTCGACTTTGCGGAGAGGGCAAGATCTCTCAGACACTTCCCTTCCGGTTGCCTAGCCCAGGTCCTGAACAGGATGTGTATACTGGGTAAACTATTCACAGATAATAGCCAAATTATTAGACTGTTTAGCAGTATCTACGGGTCGACGGGGAATTACATCGGGTCTGCTGAAATTTATTTAACTCCATTAATGATCATGAAAGGAATATCTAGATGGGCAGGCTAATGGGTGAACAACGAAATATCACCATTTTCAGACAGCTGACATCTTATCATCTTTACATTTGTACATTGCCAAATAAAATAAACAATTAGCAAGCATTATCAGATTAGCAAGCATTATGACAGAGAAACTCCGCCTGTTAAGGAAATTAATTGCAACCAGCGTTTCCTCTTTTTCTTGTCTCAGTTTTTATCTATCTATTCTGTTTACCAACTTCTCTATTGCATTCTGATTCTCCTTTAATAAAGATCAACATATCTATCATTACTTCAAATAATCATTTTGCGACACTTTACATTAAACCTTCCGAAATATTATATCTTATTGAATAGTGCTCACATTATATATTTTCTAAACCAGCAATTATCATTGTTATTTTAGTTACTATATATCATAATAATTTTTGTGCATGCCCATTCCATCTTACAATTAAATGCATTTGTCCTAGCGAATCCATGCCAGTGACTCAAAATGGAAAAAATCGGAAACCGATAGCTCGCCGCTTCAGGTAAGCACAGCTTTGTTGACTATTTGGATATACGATGGTGGTATAACTCGTAGTGTATATACGTTGCATATACCCGATACTGATTTCTTTGACGCAAAAAAGTCAATTTCAATTTGTTATAACTTCGTTGATAGTAGGATTTCCACCAAACTTTCAAGTAAATAGCTTCATATTAAACATATTAGGACCTATATTACTGCAATTTTACGAATCTATGATAAACTTAATGGGGATTCGCAGTAAATTTCTAAAGTAGAATAATATACTCTTATTAACTTTATTCAAGCAGATATCATAACGAAGAGGACTTCGGGGCCCAAGTACCATGCTCATGGACTAACATAATATCCCCCACCTCTCTCCTTTACAACCAGTGTCAAAACTAATGTCTACGTCGGAAAGTGCTCCCTGACACCTTTAATTTTATACCCCACATAGCTACATTCCCAATCTATGATTGGCAAAAGTGGCAAATTCGTTTTAGGCAAGCCACTCTCCCTAAGTAAAGCATGTCACACAATTAATATCGTCGTTGATTATTAACGGACAAGGCTCATCTCATAGCTTTGATAGCTGTGGCAGCTAAAATCAAGAGTTGGAGATTAAGTTTCGTAAGGCTATTCTGTCGGCTTTAGTCATGCGAGGGGATCCACCATTCTTTGAAATTAAATTAAATTAAATTGAATTGAATTCTGATGTACCCAATACTGTTAAGACAATGCAATATATACCTTGCCTTTCCACCCCTGGTACTAATATTAGTGTTAGTGTTACAAAAGACTTCGAGAAAATTACATTCTCTGCAGCCATAGCATCTTGTTTTCTTGATCGTAGCAGCAGTCAAAGGCATGCTTGCTTATGAGGACCCCCTGCCACAAATCAGCATACATAACGTCTACATTACCGAGCATATGATATGTGCTTAAATGACCAAGAATGAACAATAAATTTGAAACTGAAAATAGCCCCTTAGGAAACCTAAATATGAGCCAAAATTCGTTTCATTGAGATCCAGCATAGTTAGTTATTGATTCGGTGAACAGATATCATCAACCGGTATTGAGAACAAATGCATAGATGTACTGGTACGGTACTAACAACGACAGATCCAAGTAGTCCAAGTATTAAATATGATTCTGGATATCTGAAGCCAATTTGATGTTTAGTTATGAAATGCTCCTTAAGGAAATCGATGCCAAGAAGCTGGGAAGTTTCAGTAAATAATAGACGTACAGTAGTAGTCAAGCCTTTATTTGGTTAAATATCCTTGAATGGACCGACCGACATTGAAGAAAGGCTGAAAGGTTCTTACTAGGGAATTATAATCATTCACAGAAAATTAATTTTCACAATGGATCAGAGCCTCCCTGAATGATGCAATTTTCAATCGAACAACGTCAAAATAATACCTAACTTGCGTGTTATGCGTTTTAGTTACTAGTAACAGCGCCTCACTTCTTCCTGAACAATTAAAAGACACCTTTGCTTGCTGCTAGCTGAAACGTGCCACGATACCAAATCAGATCTCTGCATTATGCTAAATGAAATGCGTTTGCTATAAATTAATTGTACTTCCCTTAGAAAATACCTCGAGCAGCTTGGAAAGTAATTTACAGTTCGTTATCTCATCCATCTACATACAATTAAGTTGAGCAAAGCAGATGTAATGAACAGATAAGAAACTTTTACTTGCCTTTATCTCCGATTCTAGCGATAACTTAGAGCGTTTTATTCTGATAACCACAACGTTGCAACCAACAACCAACAAATGGTTTATTCTTAGAAATCTATTTACAACCACATGTTATAATGAATGGGTTTCCTTTTTCATAGATTTTATTCGCCTTTTTTCGGTGACTATAACCCAAAACGGATATGGTTGCCATTTACCCTTGAATGGGGCATATCGCTTCGACTACACCTACGCGTCAGTCTTGTCGGTTTACTGGAACTAGTTTCTAGGACTTCCCGAGGAAATTGTATTCTTCCTCTGCCGTTATAGGCCATGTGTTCCTGGATGGAGGTGTAGCCTCTTGCAGATTTAGTAGCGAGTGATGCTAGGTTCGGTGCGTTGTCCATAGTAATATATGATTTGGGTGACGTTTACCTTCAGAATGGCTCTACCTTCCTTCTCCTCCAAACATAAAGCCAAGGTCCATGACTCGGTGAGAGAGAAAACAATGTCAGCGACATAGAGGTGCTTGAGAAAAGAAGGCATGGTCCATTGAAACCCTCCTCGTCCTCCGGACAAGGTAGTATCAAGAACGTTACCGATAAGCAGATAAAATTAAAAGGGACGTGTATGTCACAGCAGAAACGCCTGCTGAAGCGGAACCATAACTCCAGTGCCAAAGTCTGTCTCCACCTTCACGTGGTAATCGGCGGGAGTTTCTTTGTAAACGCAAAGCTGTAGAAGGAGAAGGATGAAAGCGAGTTTCCCGCGTCAGACAAAGGGACAAATTTGATCAACTGGCTCTCCAGGTTAGGCTAAGAACTCTATACGGAAAACTACTTGTTACGAAGCTAAAAGAGGAGCCCCGGACTAGACGGATAATACAACGGCGAACCCAACCACGAAAACGAAATATCGATTTACCCATTTTTCCATGGGATGTACGCTCCCAGTACAGATAGGATGCTGCTCAGAAGCTAGCCCATACCCTGTCAAAATATAAGGCAACGTTAGGAGAGCTACGCTGGACAGGGATCGGTTTCCTGGAGAATAGCCACTGCACCATATATTCTAGAGGTCATTTAGTAAACCATATTTCCTGAGTAAGTTCCTTTTTCAGCAAAAAATGAAAACTGCTGCTATCGGCTTTGAACACATAAGCGGAAAGCTGCACTCTGCAGAAGGATACCTTCGACGAAACAGTTCAACGAACCCTCCAAACTTTCCCCAGGTATGATAATTCTTGGCGATTTAAATAGCCAATTAAAGGTAGAACCCACATTCAGATGATACGTTGGCTACATAAAACAACCAATGATAACGAACTGTGGATCATTTAATTAGCTGGGTAGTATGGAATGGTTGTTGGAAGTACCTGGTTTGCCCGAGAAGTGGTTCACAAACAAACGTGACCAAATTTACCATGCGCTTATCAAAGGCCTCTCATAGGGGAGCCAATGTTGACTCGGATGACTATCTCGTTAGCATGATGCTCTAGGCACGAGTAACAACACCACTTAGCATCCATTCTGACAATCAGGTGAGCGCCAACAATGAAGCCGCCCACAACACAGCCCTCGTAACACCTAAGGCCTAAGGACAAATGGGGATCGCAACAGCTGAAATCAACAGAGTTTCTGAAAATTAAGCATCAACAAATGCTCTTCACAACGGAACGGAACGAAATGGACAACTTAAACGACGCCATGAACCCCGCCGTTCAAAGAAGTTCACTTCATATAATGATGACAACATACGTGTCTTTGGATGCAATAAATTTCCTTGAAACGCAAAACTTTGACCTTATATAACTTTGTTAATAATAGTTAGATCGAGTTCAAACTTTCCAGAATTGTGTCCTGTTTTATTGCCTATGCTGATGTCATTTGTCATGTCATGTTTCATCCAGTATCAGAAATCGGTTTTGAAAAGTACTAATCGAGCCCTTTCATTTCAAATGCACACCCCCTCTTGCATGTATGGGGAATTTAGGAATATTTGGGTACACTATGGTTCCATTTATACATAGCTCATAGTGTATATACGTAGAACCTACCCGATATTTAATTCGATGTGTCACTGCCATTAGTAATTTGACGGGAAAGAGGCAACTTTGACCCATTATCACTTTGCTAATAATAGTAAGATTTCAACTACCAGTATGTGCCTCATACTAAAAGCTATGTTACTTCAAAATTTTACGGAACTGCGATGAACTTAAGGGGGGATCAAAGTAAATTTCAAAATATAGTTATATGCTATTATTGACTTCATTAAATGAGAGACCCCAACGGAGAATATTTTAAGGCCTGCATACTACTACTACATAAGTCGACTACCATAATTTTTTCAGATTTTTCGGTTTAGTGGTTTCTAATAATGACTCCTTTAAATAATTCACCGCTTTCGGACTCCCGCATTTCCTCCTTTTCAACCAGTGTCAAAACTAACATATGTTTGAAAAGTACTAATCGAGACCATTCATGATACCCACATGGCTATATTCGGTGAAACCGAAATTTGAACCCTTCTTTTATGTGTATGGGGACCCCCCTTAAGCTGAACTTGGAACACTGCAACTTATCGCGGATTCACAGTTCCAACTATTCTACCAAATTTCATGACAATAGTGTGTGTGAGTGTGAAAAATAGAAAAACAGACGGACAGACAGATAGTCAAACGATTTTAATAAGATTTTGTTTTCAACAAACCTCAAAAAGCAAAAAAGGGCAAACATCTCTTATTTCTGAAGCCTTCGAATAATAGGGTGTGACAGACAGACAGACATTGAATTGACTTTAATAAGGTTGTTGCTACCCGAATTCCTGCGACGTGTAAAGCTCGTACTGAAATCAGATCTCTCGGGGAAGTAAGAATAAAGAATAAAGTAAGCGCACTGAATAATTCGCTATCCTTTCACTAACGTATACATTCCGAATATGACGAAGACCGATCTGGAAAACGGCCAGCGGCGGATACCGATTACTATGTCCAAATTCCGAATGCCTCATCCAAATTCTGCCGTGATGCGGATGAATGTGCCTCGTGACATCGGAGGGATTGGCTTGGTTGATTTGCAACGTGCTTATTTGTACAGCAGAGCATGCGGTTGTTTGTAAGACAGATTGTAAGTTGACTCCACTTAACTTGAAGGTTCGATCTTTCAAACTTCTGAATGGGATGAAGTTAGACTACAAACTCATCGATCACACGGTAAACACGTGAACTTCCCATAATAGCGGCATAGATTGTGGCCACTCTAAAAATAAAATGGGTAATCAAAATAATTGAAATTATGGAATGAAGGTTCCCTCGTCCCCCCTACCCACAGTAAGGCGAATTCTCCATGAAGGCGCGATTTCGATTCACTGAAGGAGACACGCTTGTGTTGTTCAGCGATGAGGAAGATTTTCATCTATTAGGATGAGTTAATAGACAAAACATGCGATATTATAGTGGCATGGACCCCCAAGTAGCCCACGAGTAGCCCCTGCATGCAGAACGTGTAACGGTTTGGTGTGCATTATCGAGAGGTGGCATCAATGCGCTCTGCCTTTTTGAAGAAAACGACGAGGCAATTACAGTTATTTCTGACCAATGATGTCCAGATAATTAAAAAAATTTTCTTTCCTAAACTTGGAGAAATGAATCTGAGGGAAATGTGGTTCAAACAAGACAACGCCACAGCTCACACAGGACGAACATTAATGGGTCTCTGGCGCGAACATTTTCATGAACGTCTTATCTTTTTGAGGGGTGATCTTAAATAGCCAGCACGCTCGCCAGACTTAAAACCCTGTGATTTTTTCATGGGGATATCTCAAATCCTTGGTGTATATTAATCGTCGAAACACCTTGGGTATGCTGAGGCCCAATATTCCTGCTGATATTACTATTTTAACAGGGGCACATTGGACAAAGAGAAACAAAACTTTCGACTTCGAATCCCTCAATGTATTGAGCAGAATGGAGGTCACCTTCAAGATATTATTTTCAAAAATAAATTAAAGAAACTTTAAATGCAAAGTAATTAAAAAAACTTGAAATTTACTTCTATTTAAAAATAGAAAGATTAAAATGGCATTCCCAATAGTAATTGTTTTACGATCATTTCAAATAAGAAAGTTCCCGCGTCGCACCCTGTGTACTATTGCTTGCAGGAAAGTAAAAACACGAAATTATGTTGTACAAACTGAAATTTAAAAGCCATAGGCTTTTCCAACTTTGATGCAGCAGTACTTCTCGACTGAGCACTTTGTTCCCCGTTATGGCAATTACCAGAACATAATCTTTTTAAGGTTTTGCAGACATGCAAAAGGGGGATGTAAAATTTTGAAAGGTCTCTATTAGTACTTTTCGATACCGGTCTAAGTTTTGACATTTGTTGAAAAGGCGGGTAGTGAGAGGGGTCGAAAGTGATGATTTCTTTAACGGACCCGTTCTCAGAAACTATCCAACCGAAAAATTTGAAAATTAGGAAGCTGCCTGCGGTGCCGTGTCCAGGCCTCAAAATGCTCTACATATCGATATCTACTACTACCTTAAGTTTTTTCTAGTTAGTTCTGCACTCAAATATACTCCCAGAAGAAACGAACAAAACCTTTCATACCTGAAGCGCCGAGTTTCCGTTTCTCGACTTGGTTTACTTCTGCCAGGTCTTGTTTTACCCAAGGAGTTAGTCCAGTTCTAGAGTTAGAACAGGTCGGGTTGGTTATAAACACGAATTGTACCAGTTGAAGCAATTGTTCTAAAACAAATTATTGTTGTAAAATAAACGCTTATATAAAAGTTATAGAACGGATTTTTGTCTAGTGCTATGAATACAGTGATACAAGTCTACGTAAAATAAATACATAACAATATATTTTCAAAATAGTGAACTACAAAGGATTTTATCAAAGCCGCTGTTCCAAGAAAAGCAAGGCGTCAAAGAACGCAAAACACCGAAATTACTGTTTTGCACTCACTTCTCTATATACATACCTATATGACTTCAAATGTTATTTTGCCCATAATTTCCACTTTAAATCAACAGCTTCCCAATAGAAAATTGCGAACCTAGAATGGTCAAAATTCCATCGCTCGAATGAAGATAATTGAGCACACCGATGCGTAACAAAAAGCTTGAAACAGGAACGGAGTGTTTCTAACATTTCGAATGAAACGGGGATTAGGAGCGGATACAAAAGGACGGCAAGCTCGAAGTACGACGTCATCATTTCCTATTCAATATGAGCTATTGAACAACCAGGACATCGGTGAGTTGGAGGTCCCGCCAACTGAAGTCGGCGGACAAATACTGCCACCACCAAGTCTAGGAGAAACAGTCCGTGCAATTCATCGACTTAAAAATCATAAGTCGCCAGGACCCGATGGAATTACAGCCGAATTAGTTAAATATGGAGGCGACCAGTTTCACCATGTGGTACATCAACTTGTGCTCAAGATGTGGGAGAGCGAATCAATGCCTGTCGACTGGCAGCGAGGCATTATCTGTCCCATACATAAAAAGTGGAGACATCACGCAGTGCAGCAATTATAGAGGTATCACGTTGCTGAGTACCATATATAAGATATTCTCCGCTATCTTGCTAGGCCGGATAGCCCCATACGCCGAAAATATCATGAGCCCATACCAAAGATGCTTCACTCCAGGCAAATCAGCAACATATCACATTTTCTCTGTGCGGCAAGCGATGGAAAAACTGTTGGGATATAGACACCAGTTGCACCATCTTTTCATCAACTTTAAGACCGCCTATGATAGCATAGCCAGGGTAAAGCTGAACACGGCCATGAGAGAATTCGGTATCCCAACGAAATTGATAAGACTGACTAGGCTGACTGCGACCAATGTGCAAGGTCAGATGAAAGAGCAGGATCACTCTCAAGACCATTCGACATCAACAACGGTCTACGACAAGGGAATGAAAGAAAGTGATCCGTGGTGCTGAGGTAAATGCAAGAGGTACGATCCTCTTTAACCCAACTGCTGGCCAATGCTGACGATATCAACATAATGGGAAGAACGACCCGAGACGTACAAACTGCTTTCATCCAGATCGAGCAAGTAGTGCGAGACCTTGGGCTGCACATCAATGAGGGCAAGACGAAATATATGGTGGCAACGTCAGCACCGAAAACCAACCAACCAACAACGTCAAACCGCACTGGTCAAACGGGAAGAATAAAGATAGGAGACTACAACTTTGAGACTGTTGATAATTTCTCCTATATAGGGTCGAAAATCACAACCGATAACAGCTACGATGATGAAATCCGCGCACGGTTGTTGTCAGCCAACAGAGCCTATTTCAGCTTACCAAAACTGTTCCGTTGGAAACGTCTAACCATAGGGTCAAAGCTCTTACTGTACAAGACAATCTTGCCAGTCCTCATGTATTCTTCGGAGAATTGGGTTCTTAGCAAGAAGAACTGCGAAGTCTTGGCCGCGTTCGAGAGCAGAATCCTCCGAAGAATTTTTGGCTCCCTACATGAGGATGGATGATTCCGTAGCCTACATAACGATGAAATCTATGAGCGACACCATGACCGTCCAGTTGTAGATAAAATCCGGCTCGATAGGTTAGGCGGGGTAGGTGGGTCACTTAATCCGCATGGATAAGGATGGTCCAGCCTGGAAAGGGGTTAGCTCAGGGCAGCACGCCAGACAGCTTTTAGGGATATCGAATTGGTGGACATCGGCGCAAAACCGGGATGTCTGGCGTTCCTTATTAAGGCAGGTCTAGACCGGATACTGGTTGTTGCGCCGTTGATGATGATGATAATGATTTGTTAGAGTCAGTGACATTTAAGGCAATCGTCAAATCGCTTCCCACTTCCGAAAGGGACACAACTTGCATTCTATTTTGGTTTAATATCTCCTTTTTTACCCATTTCCTGCTAATTTACCATTATTGAAAAACTGAGGTGTATATGCAAAGTAAAATCAATGCTTTCACTCACGTGTACCGTTAAATCCACTACAAAGCTGACAAATAACTATTCTAAGCCTAATTTGCCCATTTTCTCGGAAAAAAAGACAAAAAGAACAACAATATTGAAAAATCTACCAGCTTAAAACACGACTTTCGACTTTCGGTAGGCAAAAAAACCGTTCGAATTTTATTGTAACGTCCCACGTCCCCCCATAGTAAATTTTCTCAGAAAAGTTCATCGTTCATAATTCGATGGACAGATACTGTAGCTTTCATTCAAAAAGGCATTCTCTGGTAGATTCCTCAGAAGAATGCCGATACCGGCACCTTAACAGTGCTGTTGGTGAGTAGAGTCTTTACGAAAATCTGAGGTGGGATATTTTGTTACATGAATAGTCCACGTGGATATTCTAGACCTTCTTCAGTGAAAGAAAATAACAGAAAATTAAAGATTGACAATGGGGCGATAGCAAGAAGAAAAGTCAACAGAGTCAGATATAAGAGAGTGGAATTACTATGTCGAGAAAATCACTTTGGAAAATTGCTATACGATAATGTTAATAATCTAATAGCGACAAATAATGAGCATGGAGAAATTCGATGCTGGGATGTCCAATGAAAGTCCAATAAACAATAGGCGTGGCCCATTAAAACACAGTTTTCTATACAAAGTATTATTTTACTGAGAAAAGGAAAGAAGAAAGATTGCTACTCGATCCTTCGGAATAGCAATCAGTCAATAAGCAGACAGCCAGCGAATCATATTGATTTTGAAGTGATTGCATAGGTTTTCATGAACAGTTTAAGTTTGTATTTGAATCCAGCCCAAATCGAAAATCAAAACATTTTGTTTACTAAAATTCTCATTCGCCTTTTAGATTTAGTTTTGATGGTAAATATTCCACAAACCTTTATATCTTGCACTCGTATACTGTTTGGGCACACATCATCGTTCAGTTTTCTTTCAAAGAATGCATATTCAGACTCTGAATAAGATAAATAAGTTAAAAGAACAGATTAGTGCAGTCAATATTTGACCTTATGCCCCACTCACCCATAAATTGATTAAGTAATTGTGGAGCGAACGAATGACACAGTTGAGCGCATCAATCCCCTTCTTATAACTGCGGAAAATGCACAGCCTCTCTAATTGGTATTTGAATACAAGTAATAACTGCACTACGAACGTTCTTAATATATTACGCGATATCTAGACATATCCCAATCTTCCCTGAACAACCATCTGAACAGACACACTCAATTCAAGTAGATACTCTTCTTTGAAATTAATTTAACCACTAATACCCTCTCCGTCGTGGAACGCCTTAATCCATTTCTTACGCAAATACTGCACTTAAGTTGATTTAACAAAACAAGATTTCGTTAAGAAGATTCGCCCAGATTGCTTCAAGGTATTTACGTAGATATTGTATAAAATTATACTTCAGGTGCAATTTGGAAAGCGGATAAAGACTTTGCATCCATAGGAAAATTGAAAACAGCATTTTCTTCTTTGGGGAGATGTACACAGTTCTAGGCAATTTATTAGTTGCGAAGGGAAAAATATTTTTAGCGCAATGGCATAAAGAAAGTTTTTGTTAGGCTTTGAACTCAACGCAAAGTACTAATTTACCGAAAAAGAGATTTTCGATAGAACTTTAGTACGTCGAGTAAGAGGATCACTAATTTAGAGAGAACAAGGAGGTGTAGGATGGCATATATTATACATAGGTTGGTAGTCTCAAAGGTGGGAAAAATGGCATCTCCGTGAATACGCCGAAAAAGAGGGGATCTGTCATTATCGGTGGGGGGGGGGGTTGAATAGGCTGCAAAACTATAGGCAGGTAAAGGTGTCACCAAGTTTCGAAAATCGCCGAAAAATGATAAAATCTTTTTAAAACTTTTAACCTCTTCTATTTCTGTAAATACGCAAAAATCCGGGAAATAGAGCCGGAATTCCAACTTAAAGGGGGAGTACGGTGAGAAAGCAATTAGGGAATGATGTACAGGTTGCGGGTTTTCAAAGGACACGAGTAATGGAGCAACCTTTTAAAAAACATTAAAGGCAGATCACTCCATAAATGCAACATCTACAGCGCTCGCAGCTTCGTAATAAAAATTTTATTATGCTGGGCGGTGAAAACAACAACATTTAAAATTAGGATGATGGTTTATGAAAGGGGCGTGAAAAGAAACGCATCTACCATAAGTTTCTCGTCGATAAAACAACGCTTAATCGGCAAATTGGTTTGCCAAAGCCCGACACAACATCATCATCATCAACAGCGCAACAACCAGCATCCGGTCATGGCCTGCCTTAATAAGGAACTCCAGACATCCCGGTTTTGCGTCGAGGTCTACCAATTCGATATTCGTAGAAGCTGTTTGACATCATGGCCAACGCCATCGTTCCATCTCAGGAAGGATCTGCCTCGTTTTCTTTTTCTACCATCGATATTGCCCTTATAGACTTGTCGGGATCATCCTCACCCATACAGATTAAGTGACCCGCCCACCGTAACCTATAGAGCCGGATTTTATCCCAAATCCTGACGGTCGTGGTATCGCTTATAGATTTCTTCCTCATGTAGGGGGCCAAAAATCCTTCGGAGCATTTTTCTCTCGAACGCGGACAAACGTATTCTTGCTAAGATCCCAAGTCTTGTACAGTAAAAACGGAACAGTTTTTGCAAACTCAAAAAAGCTCTGTGGCTGCCAACAACCGTGCGCGGATTTCATCGTCATAGCTGGTATCGGTTGTGATTTTCGACCCTAGGTAGGGGAAATTATCAACGGTCTTAAAGTTGTAGTCTCCTATCTTTATTCTTCCCGTTTGACCAGTGAGGTTTGATGTTATTTTATATTATTTATATATTTTATATTTATCCTGCTTTCATTAATGTACAGCCCAAGATCCCGCGCTGCCTACTCGATCTGGATGAAGGCAGTTAGTACGTCTCGGGTCGTTCTTCCCATGATGTCGATATCGTCAGCATAGGCCAGTAGTTGGGTGGACTTAAAGAGGATTCATCTTAGCAATACAGATCACTTTGCCAGGGTCAGGTTAAAGAGGACGCATGATAGGGTACCGCCTTGTTTTAGACCGTTGTGGATGTCCAATGGTCTCGAGAGTGATCCTACTTCTTTTATATGACCCTGACTATGCTATCATAGGCGGCTTAAAGTCAATAAAAAGATGGTGGAACTGAAGTCCATATTCCAACAGTTTTTCCATCGCTTGCCGCAGAGAAAAATCTAATCTGTTGCTGATTTGCCTGGAGTGAAGCCTCTTTGGTATGAGCCAATGATGTTCTGGGCGTATGGGGCTATCCGGCGGAGAATATCTTATAGATGGTACTCAGCAATGTGGTACCTGTATAATTGCTGCAATGCGTCATATCCTCATTTTTATGTATGAGACAGTCGTCAGGCATTAGTTTGCTGTTCCTCACCTTGAGCACAAGTTAATGAACCACTTGGTGTGATTGTTCGGCTTCATATTTAACTAATTCGGCTGTAATTCCATCGGCTCCTGGCGACTAATGATTTTTATTCCGATGAATTGCACGTACTGTTTCTTCTATACTTGGTGGTGGCAGTATTTGTCCGTCGTCTTCAGTTGGCGGGACTTCCAACTCGCCGATGTTCTGGTTGTTGAGCAATTCATCGCAATAATCAACCCACCGCCCCAATATGCCCATTCTGTCTGACATCTGATTTTATTAATGAAAACTTGCTTTTTCTATTCGCTAGTGTTATTTATTGGTCACAAGTGGCTCCCGAAGTGTCAGTATTTGGGAGACCAATGAATGACACTAGCAAATAGAAAAAGCAAGTTTTTATTATTTCAAATGGTAAAATGCATGTTCCCAACGATAAGCCCAGAAATAATATTATTAGCATGTCTACCCCACAATTTCGCCTTTCCATATTCCAATGGTATCAAACATACGTTATTTCCCTTTCAACTCCAAATGAATGGAGGTAAATTTAGGATAGCTTTGATTGCTTTGGATGATGACCACAATCTTATCGCCCAAGTATTATTTAAGCAATCGAACTCGGCTACCAGACAAAGTATGCATGCATCAAAGTGAGTTTTATTCTGCGTGGGTAATCCAGTGAACCCGTTGTAGTCAAAATCACCAAGCCTTATGTATGGCACTCCATCAGCAAAAGAGCAATCTGCAAGATTTTTTTTATTCTCCCTAGATAGGATGCTTACATGCTAGCCTTCAGTAGGAATGCACTCAAAATTACTTGAGGGTTTGCATTAACTAGGTTTCCATCTCCGATATGGAGCGTGATATGTAGCTACTGAATTTATCATTTCTACTGGAAATGATTAGTCCAGCCTTACTAGCATATTTGCAGATTTGTGCTCAACCAGGTATATGCTGTATCTGACGATAATTATTATGGCTCCATTGTCAGTAATTGCCTGCGTAAAAATCCTTGTGCCCTCCACGAGGCAGGAGTCCATTACCAGAAGCAATAGTAGGATACAATGAACCTCTCCGTATAGCAGCGAGAAAACAAAAAAATGAAAAAAAAATCTCCGTGCGAAAGAAATTCAGTTGAAGGGATCTTTGACGTACATACGCACGTACCTTTTCGGACATCGCTTTCTCGATTTTTGCAGTAAACTCATGGAGTGCTTTCTTTGCGAATTTGCCTTTCTGCTCAGCATACTGCCAGCAGTGACATAGGTTTAACTTTTCGTAAAAGTGTCCGCTTGATGGCCGTTGGCCTGATCTTATACACTTCCACAGACCTTTCTGTGTTTCTTCGTATTGATTTGAGCCTGCAGTTGCATCCGACTTCGAGGTTTGTTTGCAGAGTGTCCTTGTGTTTGTTTTCTGTTTTGCCAAACCCAAGCTCCACCTTTTGGTACACTAAAAGAGACGTTGTTTTCTTAATTGAACAATCTAATGTAAATCGTTATTCGTAGCGAGTAAGTGACTCAATAAGGTGAAGATACAGATCCTGTAGTATTAAATTATTCTATGTTACAATCCAGTGAGAAATTTTAATATAAGACACCTTAATGCTGTTTAACAGGGCCAGTATGTTTACTCTATTAATTCACTAAAGGAACACTTTGCTTCTCCCATCGACTTACGCCGTTTCTCCTATTGCTAAACTCTTCCTTATCAATGTGGTTCTAGAGATTATCAACATTTCTTTTTGTACGATACCGCTATCGAAGAGCATCACTACAATGACAACTCCAGAGAACTAAGTTTCCTCTAAATGGGCCCGATATACACCAAACTCCTTTTTATCCACTTTAGTAACAAATCCCACCGTAGTCAATTTAGAGACTAGTACGACACTGCGTTTGTCCGCATCCAAAAACCACCCGTAGTAAACTTCTTTGGGTAGAGGGTCCTTCAATGTGGGGCCATCTCTTCGGTGCTTTCGATGACATCGATGAAATTCTACGGATATTGAATGGGGGAGAAGTGAAGGTAGCGGTGCGATGACTTGGGGATGTTGGTGTAAGGCGATCCGTTATGATTGCAATCATAGAGAAACGTTGAGAAAAGTAAAAAAATAATTGAATATAAATAGTAAGTTGGGAACCACCGACCGGGCAGGTCGTTTTAATTTCGTATTTTATCTAAAACTAAAATAATAGTTATAAATACAAATCGTTCAACTTATCGCATTTTTTATGGATGTTTTCATTCAAGTTGATCAACAGAGCCTATTTCAGCTTACAAAAACTGTTCCGCTCGAAACGTCTCACCATAGGGTCAAAGCTCTCACTGTACTAGACAATGATCTTGCCAGTCCTCATGTATTCCTCGGAGACTTGGGTTCTTAGCAAGAAGAACTGCGAAGTCTTGGCCGCGTTCGAGAGCAGAATCCTCCGAAGAAGTTTTGGCCCCCTACATGAGGATGGACGATTCCGTAGCCTACACAATGACGAAATCTATGAGCGATACCATGACCGTCCGGTTGTGGATAAAATCCGGCTCAATAGATTAAGGTGGGTAGGTCACTTAATCCGTAAGGATGAGGATGATCCGGCCCGGAAAGTGTATAAGGGCAATATCTATGGTAGAAAAAGAAGACGAGGCAGACCCTGCCTAACATGGAACGATGGCGTAGGTCAGGACGCCGGACAGCCTTTAGGGATATCGAATTAGTGGACCTCGGTGCAAAACCGAGATGTCTGGAGTTCCTTATCAAAGTAAGCCTAGACCGGATACCAGTTGTTGCGCCGTTGATGATGATAATGATGATCAAATTTGGAGATCTAAATAAAAGGAGGACATACTGAGCAAAATGTCATCAAGCAAACAGATGTGAATAGTTCTGGAAAAATTCCTGTGAGCTGAAAGAAACAATTATGAAAAGAACGAATATTAAGAGAGCGACAAGAAGCTCTTAAGTTGGTGACTCTGTAAGTGCAGTCAGTGTTTGTCTTTCCATGCGGAAAGTGGAATTGGACCAATCGAAATGCTTTAAGGGGTTAGAAAATAGTACAAAAGGATTACGACAAGTATTTCATCACAGTCAAGTGCAGCATACTTCGCATATGCTGATTCGTCGTTCGTACCTCTAAGATCAATTCGACGAAGAGTCAACTTTCTGCTCCATTTCTTCAACAAGGACAAAGTTGTTTTGACCCCAACCATCACTGCAGTTGATTCAGCAGATTCACATTTCGCCTATTCAGGATCAATATTCAGTGCTTTTACAAAGGCAGCATCAGTATCCGACATAAAACCATTGTTTGGGACAGCAGCTTCAAGTTCATCGCCTTTGGTGTCGTTGAATATTACAACAGCCGCAAGAACTGGCTCTTCTACCTTGGGCTTCTGTTACACCACGGCAAGAGCCTCTTACTCCATCCCCTAATCCAATCTGATCACCACATCGTCTCAGGACGTCTGAAGATCCGGGAATCGTCGACGGAGTCGGAACGTCAAGAACTCCGAGATAAAGTTTCTAAGTTAGAAAATTTTGTATTGGCTGATATTGATGACATATTCCTTCCGTGCCCTGAATTACTAGTTAACTTGAAAGCATAAATAAATATGGAACCGCCGCAGAAGACGACGACGATATTCTTTTTAAAATTCGGCGCTGGACTTCCGCTCTCGTGACGAGTTTTTTATTTTTGGTTTGCGCGTCAAGCATCCGCTCCGGGATGGATTTTGCTGAAGTATGTTCTTTTTTTGTCTTTCGTACCGGCATTTGGGAGTGCGGTCTGCCGTCGTCAAATTTGGATCTGTTCAAATTCGGTACAGTCGCACCGTTTAGCTTAGCTATTGTCATGCCTCTAAACAACAAAGACGCGGCAGGCCCATCGGACCCTCAAGTGACCGCCCTCGCTGTGCGCGTCCCCCCTTTTTGGCGGAAGAACCCAGAGCTGTGGTTCGTCCATCTGGAGGTGCAATTCCAGATGTCCGGAATCACAGCGGACGCGACCAAATTCAACGAATGATCAAACTCCCAGCGAAATGAGGCACGTCCCACGATAGCGGCCGTTCAGCAGCCTTCACAAGAAATAGGCGAGCTGAAGCGCCACGTCGCCTAACAATTTATGACCTTCTCAGCAGGCGCAGTTATCTTGTTGACACTGGTGCGGAGGTTTTGGTTCTTCCCGTACCCTGGCACCACCGGCTAAGTTATGGAATCATCCGCACCGTCGGAATCTTTTAACAACCAGCATAAATCCTGGTTCTAAATAATAATAAACGAAGATGCATCTGCGCATCTTCTTTCCTCCGTATGACCCTTATAAATATTTCGGTCTTTATCATTTTCCATATCTCGTCATACCCGACTCAGGTCGAATGTTGTCCTCCACAACATGTCCTGTTGTTGACTAATAAACGAAGATGCATTTGCGCATCTTCGCTGCTTATAATGACCCTAATAAAAGATAATATAATCTACGGATTTATAGGATCTTATGTAGATAAGAACCATATGTTAATATGTGTTATGTATTAGATAGTTTCATAGAAGATAAGGAACATATGTATATTATGTAAACAATTTTAAGGAAATATAAATACGAGGTGACCGAGAAGGAACCTCAATCTTGTTTCTATATCACAGTACGGAAGTACTAAAATAAACAACTCTGTAACAAATACACACTAAGTGCTGTTACTTAACAAGCTATTCCCACAACCTTTAAAACTTACGGCGGCGGATTCCTCGCGCATTAACACCTACGGTTAATGACAGACATGAGTCTTGGCTTGCATAGGACGTTCCCGTGGCAATTCATTTTAGGCGCAGACTTCTTGTGTCACTATGGGTTGTTATTGGACATGCAGAACAGGTCCCTTATAGACTCTACAACCAACCTTAATTCGTCAGGCAGAATCTCATCTCACCCCAACAAAAATATTTCCGTACTTTTCCTACAAAAGTTCAGCCAGATTACTACCAAATAAGTCTCTCTAAACCAGTGAAGCACAATGTCGAGCACCACATTAACACCACTGGTTCCCCTAACTTCTCAAAAGTGGGGTGGCTCTACCCCAGAAGCTGGCTATTGCATGGAAAAAATTCAAGCAACTTATCCAACAAGGTATCTGCAGACTTTCAGACAGCTGTTGGTCTTCCCCACTCCATATGGTCCCTAAGTCAAATGGCGAATAGCACCCCTGTGGCGATTAAAGAAAGCTGAACGCACAGACTGCTCCACACCTATATCCCATTCCACTCATCCACGACTTTGCGCATCATCTCGCAAACTGCCGCAGCTTTTCGACCTTGGATTTAACCAAAGCGTACCACCAAATCCCTGTAGCTCCAGAAAACATTCCAAAGACGGCAATATGCACACCCTTTGGATTCTTCGAGTTTACCCCGATGACTTTCGAGTTGTGCAATGCGGCGCAAACTTTTCAAAGGCTCATTCACTCAACTTCTGTTTCGTGTTTTTGGATGATGTTTTGGTCACTTCTCAGAGTCTGAGCATTTAGCCCATCTCGAGTGCATTTTTCAACGCCTCCTCAAGGCCGGTTTACTACTAAACGTTGAGAAATGCACGTTTCTCCAGACACAGGTGAGATTTCTCGGCCACTTCATTCCCCCTGACGGAATACAGCCTGACCCAGACAAGGTGCAAGCAATCACAAGCTTCTCGCGCCTGGAAACTGTGAAGGAGTTGCGGAGGTTCTTGGGCATGCTAAACTTCTATCGTCATTTCCTGCCCAAGGCTGCCCAACACCAATCCGTTTTGAACGCGTACTTGTCTACCCCCAAAACAAAAGACACACGAGAGATTGAGTGGTCTGAAGAATCTGTCGTCGCGTTTGACAAATCCCACCAACAACTGCCTGATGCTCACTCTTGGCATTTCCTTGACAAGATGCACCCCTAGCCCTTTTTGTTGATGCCTTTGACATCGCAGTAGGTGCTGCTCATCACCAAAAGGTGATTCATGTCTGACAGCCGTTGAGCTTTTTCTCTAAATAGTTGAACCCAGCTCAACGGAACTACAGCACCTTCGATCGAGAGCTGCTCGCCGCGTACTTGAGTATTAAATACTTCTGTTTCTCCCTAGAAGGCAGGCCGTTCACAGTGTTCACGGACCATAAGCCTCTCACGTATGCTTTCAAACAATAGCCCGACAGAAGCGTCCCCCCGTCAGCGTCGACACCTGAGCTTTATAAGCCAGTTTACGTCCGACATAGAGCACGTGTTCGGCAAGGACAACATAGTTGCGGACGCTTTGTTATGTGCCTCCGAGGTAAACATCCCCGCCTCACTCTTCTTCTCGGCTATCACCAAGGCGCAAGAGGACGACGCAGTGCTTCAGAGGCTCAAATCCAACCCGAAATACAAATTTCGGGAGTTGCCCATCTTCGGCTGGCACCTCTCTCTGGTGCGAGTACTCGGAAAAGAGACGTCAGCCATACATTCCGGTCACCATTCGCAAGGGAGTGTTCCACGCGGTTCACGATGTAGCGCATCCAGGCATCAGGACTACGAATCGGCTAGTCATCGAAAAATACTTCTGGCCCTCCATGATTAAGGACACCAACTCCTAGGCCAGAGAGTGTATCGCATGCCAGAAGTGTACCAGGCATGTGAAAAAAGAAGTGGGCTCTCTCCCACGCACTACCAAGCGATTTCACACAATACCCCGCGACATCGTAGGTTCTGAGTGAAATTATGCGGTGTTTCCAACGATTAATTAATTGAAATAATAAAAACTTGTTGTTTCTTTTTCGCTGGTGTGGATATTTATTCTTGCAAATACCAATATTTCGGGAACCACTTGTTCCCTTCATCAGTGCTAACAAGTTTCGTGTTAGCACTGATGAAGGGAATAAATATCCACACCAACGAAAAAGAAACAACAAGTTTTTATTATTTCAATCGTAGGTTCTTTGCGAGACTCGTAAGGTTTCAAGTATTGCCTCACAAGCATCGACAGGTTTACGCGGTGGCCTGAAGCAATACCCCTGAAGGACATTACGGCGCAATCTTGTGCCAAAGCCCTCTGTCAAGAGAGGATCCCTCGCTTCGGTGTCCCTGCAGTGGTCATCACTGACCAGGGAATCCACCCTTTTTTCAGAGTTAGGCAAACTCCTGGGATTCACACGCCAGCGGACTACAGCATACCACCCGCAATCCAATGGGATGCTAGAGCGTTGGTACCGAACGCTGAAATCCGCTATTTTGGCCACAACGATCCGATCCGAACAACCCGCCGAGAGGAATTTGCTGCCAGCCCCGCGGAGCTGGTATACGAGAAAAACCCAAGGCTCCCAAGTGATCCGGTCTTCGACAAGAAATCGGGTCCCACAGACACTGGATTGCTGCATCTGTTGAGAGACAACCTCCACCGTCTTAAACCCACACCTCCCGCCCGTCACACATCCGCACCTGCCTGCGCTCCCCAGGAACTGGACACGTCCTGGTCAGGACGGATGCTGTCCGGAAGCCACTGCAGGCTCCATACAAAGGCCCGTATCGTGTTCTCGAGTGAGGAGAACATTTCTTTCAGCCCGGGATCGGTGGACACAAAAAGGCTGTCTCCTTGTTCAGGCTGAAGCCCGTTTGCGCCCCCTACCGAATAATGGGAAACGCAGTTCCAGGTTCGGTCGCTGAAACCCCTAGGTTTCAGCTGGCGGCGGAGTGATGTGGCGCAGCAGGGTTTACAACACTTGGAATTTATTTTGAATGTTGTTAATTCGACAGACAGTTGCCACTACCGGTGCTCTCCGTGGCGTAGTAGGCCTTGCAAACTAATTTAGATTTTAAAAAAGAATTGAATATATATAGTAAGGTGCGAACCACCAACCGGGCAGGAGGTTTTAATTTCGTATTTTATCTAAAACTAAGATAATAGTTATAAATACAAATCGTTAAACTTATCGCATTTTTTATGGACGTTTTCATTCAAGTTGATCAAATTTGGAGATCTAAATACAAGGAGAACATACTGAGTAAAATGTCATCAAGCAAACAGGTGTGAATAATTCTGGAAAAATTCCTGCGAGCTGAAAGAAACAATTAGGAGAAGAACGAATATTAAGAGAGCGACAAGAAACTATGCCGCTAAATTCGGCACACCGTACAATTCACATTGTCATGGTTATAAGAGGACAGATAAACCCTCAAACGCTTTCTTTGCAAGACCTAGACATTAGGTAACCTATTCTTTGGAGACTAGTTGCTGAGTGAGGAAATTGCTACCCTTCGTAAATACTACGGGCTTTGCTGGAGAGGTGAGCTGACTGGGTTCTACCGGCTTGCCCTTCTAACAGACGCCGTGGCTTTAAGACTTTTTGCGATAAAAACGATGCAGTATATTGCTGATAGGGCTCCCCGAAGTGGCCACTGACACCTACCTTAGCTACTTACCTGGTGAGTTTTGTTACCTATCTACTCATATCTACTGATATTTGAATCCATGTCCTCGCACATATTAGCCCTCCTTTGCAAGTAAGAAATGAATCTTATGAAATATTTAGTTAGACCCTACTCTATACTATTGTACAAAATGGACGAAAGCAATGGGCAGGAAAATGGAGCCAGTAAATCAGGACTTTGGTGGCTATTTATGACTCCAGTGTTCATACCATCAAGACGCACTTGCCAAAAGACTACACACGTTCAATTACAAAGCTTTAAATCAGTTCCTTCGACAATTATCTCAATTGACTTCTTTTCCCCCTCCTTTTTCAGCTCCCATTTGTCTACTGCAAAAACCAGTGGTATTGCTGCCGCATTTCCCGCATTCCTTCAAAGGTCAGACAAATGTATGTTCGTATAAAACATGAAAATGTGTACGTACAAATGGATCCACTTCCTTCAATGAAAGACAAATTCACTTCATGCTGCAAGGATCCAAGTCGAATGAAAGCGAAAAACCTAAAAGGATTCGAACAATAGAGAGCAATTCCGTCCAATGAATTTGAGTTTAAAAGAAATCGCTGCCAACTATGTATTTATTGACTAAATTTAACGACTTCGGTCAAAAATACCGTACACAGCGCTTGTAGAGGATGTTAGTTGTGAGTGGATGTCCTGCAAAGCTCTGAGCCTCTCCACAAGCAACAAAAGCGGGCAGGCACACCATTCCACCGTCTATCGACACTGCGTCCCATTTTATTTTCAAGGCAGAAACGGATATTGTACTGTCATGTAGGAATGAACGGATTCCAGAGCCGTCATCTAGGAAATTTGAATTTAAAGGACTTAGGTGGAAACGAGTGGGAAAGTGACACTATCTGGAGCGCGTGCTAGAAATGCCAGGTCTTTGAGTGATATGTGTTTTAACGTTCGGAGAGGAGATTTGTTGAAACTCCGAACAAAGAAGCGTTCTGATAAATAAAATTCACCGAGAGAGGTGGGAATGCCCTGGAAGGAATACTACAAAATTACTATTATTGTCAATTGGAATAGCAGATATCCCCGTTATGAGCGAGTCTATTTCAATGAACCTATTTTTCTTAAAGGTGTATGTCTCTCTGCTTTTCCAGCATTTCCCACCCATTCACTTCTTGTTAACTAGCTTTATGGGACTACATTTCCATTGATCCAGACTCATTCAGTTCCTTTCAACTAGAAAATCCTTTCCTTTTCATACAATTTGGCCAAGTCGAATGTCTGGGCAAATTTGCTTAGGTTCAGCTTCTTCAGAAGGAGTCGTAACTAAATCACTTGCACATCAAGCGCATCCATAAACTCCCTGGAATCCCTTGGGGCATTTACAAGTACATACCCATGTGGTTGCATCTGCAATAGAGCAATCGTTTTCGCTTTTGTCCGACCATTTATATTCAAATTCGTAGATAATATTCAGAATTTTCTCGTGCTCGAGACGGATCCAACTAGGCCAAGCACACAATTGGCAATAATTCAAATTCAGCACCTACCCTTCTGCACGAAATACAGAGTAACATTTGAAGTGGTTACAATATGGCGAATGTATCTTTATGTATTTTTGGGAATTTCTATGAAAGTTTGTATAAATACGTTCACGTATAATACTTTTCACCATGTAAATGCACAGCAGCCCTTTCTAACAACTCAGCAAAAGCGCGCTGCCATGGGGCTCGAAATATGTGCAAAAGCTTCCTGAAAAAATGTCACGCAAAACACTTTTACCACCATTGAATGCAACTTGTTTATACTGTGGATGATTGAGTGTCAGAATATTCAAAGCTAAATGCTTCTATCTGGGGAAGGTTTCATGTAAACAAGGCGACAGCTGGCAGTATGCAGAGTCAGTGCATGTTTGAATCGGGAGAGTTGATGCTTATTCCCAAGGATAACTCCATGAGTGTATCTATGTTTTTCTGTTTGAAGATTGGAAGAAAAACTTGTAGGTGACAGTTATTGCTTCATTTCTACATGGTTGTAACAAGAAATGTGCAAATTATCGTCACTTACATTTGTACGTACTCAAGGATAGTAAGGAGGCAGGAAGCTTTCCGGGTAAACTCCCGAGGTGAGCATAGAACAAATAGGCGGATAAAAACAAAAAAAGTTGCCAAAAAGTGTTTAGACTAAGTTTTACCTCAGTATGTTCTTCCTTAATCCAAGGAAGAGGAACCTAAGCATCAGCATTCACGCACTTTGTTCTTTTCCCTAAAAAAAAGGATAAAAAGGTTCACCAGAGTAACAAGCGGGAAGCACATTATGCACTTGCCTATTTTGAATAGAAGACAGAACTATCTTGGACTCACCAATAAGCCCAATCTAGCCAGTAGTTAACAAGCAAAAAAGAACCGAAATTAATATTAAAATAATTAATGCAGTCAGCTATTAATCACGAGATTGTTTCGCACGTCACCGGAACCTGAATAAAGTAGCATAACACCACTTTAATATGGAAGCATTAAAGAATACCTAAAACTAGCATCCAGATAGCTGAGAGGTTAGAGCGCATGGCTGTCGTACGGAAGGTCGCGGTTCAAGTCACACTGGTGACAGTGGATTTTGTATCGTGATTTGACGTCGGATACCAGTCGACTCAGACGACTGAGTCAAATCAGGGTAATAATCTCGGGCGAGCGCAATGCTCTAACACACTTCAAAGCCCTGATCCAACATGGATTGTTGCGCCAACGATTATTATTATTATTAAAAACTAGCATCTGCAGGAACTATTGTTTGCCATGTTCTTCTCTGTAGTTTTGAATGTTGGGTATCTATCGATGACGATAAAAATGAAGATGTTACGTTCGATCAGTGGAAAAACAGGATGTGACTGCCTCATTCAATGAGATGATGTAAATTGAACAAAAGATAGGTCACAAGTTTCTTTATGGATGGAGGTACAAATCTTACCAAGCCACTGTCACGCCAGGTTGCCGCAGTGTATGGAATTCTCACCCCCACTTTCAGTTCTTTCCTTCCCCGATGCTCTCTAAGTTCCTCCTGAATGTTTTTGATTGCGGAGTATAATCGTCATCATCATCAACGGTATCCGGTCTAGGCCTGTCTTAATAAGGAACTCCAGACATCCCGGTTTTGCGCCGAGGTCCACCAATTCGATATCCCTCAAAATGGTATGGCGTGCTGACCTACGCCATCGCTCCATCTCAGGTCTGCCTTGTCTTGTTTTTCTACCATATATATTGCCTTTATAGACTTTCCGGGCTGGTCCATCCTCATCCATACAGATTAAGTGGCCCGGTCACCGCAACCTGTTGAGCCGAATTTTATCCACAACTAGACGGTCGTGGTATCGCTCATAGATTTCATCGTTATGCAGCCTACGGAATCGTCCATCCTCATGTAAGGGGCCAAAAATTCTTTGGAGGATTCTTCTCTTGAACGCGGCTAAGAGTTCCGAGTTTTTCTTGCTAAGAAACCAAGTCTCCGAGAAATACATGAGGACTGGCAAGATCATTGTCTTGTAAGAGCATTGACCCGTTGACGTTTCGAGTGAAACAGTTTTAGTAAGCTGAAAAAGGGTCTGTTAGCAGCCAATAACCGTGCGCGGATTTCATCGTCATAGCATTTATCCGTTCTAATTTTCGACCCTAGATAGGAGAAATCTTCAACGGTCTCAAAGCTGTAGCCTCCTATCTTCATTACTTTCGTTTGACCAGTGCGATTCGATGCTGTTCGTTCTTTCGGTTTTGGTCTTGGCGCTGACGTTGCCACCATGTTCTTCGTCTTGCCTTCATTAATGTGCAGCCGAAGATCTCGCGCCGCCTGCTCGATCTAAAGGAAGGTCGATTGTACATCTCGGGTCGTTCTTCCCATGATATCAATATCGTCAGCCTAGGCCAGTAGTTGGGTGAAATTGAAAAGAATGGTATTCACATTCACATCTGCATCGCGAATCACTTTCTCCGCGGCCAGCTTAAAGGGGACGCATGATAGAGCATCCCCTTGTTTTAGACCGTTGTTGACGTTGAATGATCTCGAAAGTGATCCTGCTCTTGTTATCTGACCTCGCACATTGGTCAGGGTCAACCTAGTAAGTCTTATCAATTTCGCCGGGATACCGAATTCTCTCATGGCTGTGTACAGTTTTACCGTGGCTATGCTGTCATAGGTGGCTTTAAAGTCGATGAAAAAATTGTGCAACTGATGGCCATATTCCGGCAGTTTTTCCGTCGCTTACCGCACAGGGAAAATCTAATCTGTTGCTGATTTACCTGGAGTGAAGTCTCTTTGGTATGGGCCAATGGATTTCTGGACATATGGGGCTAACCGGCCTAGCAAGATAGCTGAGAGTATCTTATAGATGGTACTCAGCAATGTGATGCCTCTATAATTGCTGCACTGCGTGATATCTGCCTTTTTATGTATGCGACAGATAATACCTCTTTGCCAATCGTCAGACATTGACTGGCTGTCCCATACCTTGAACATCAGTTGATGAGCCGCTTGGTATAATTGGTCGCCTCCATATTTAACCAATTCGGCTGTAATTCCATCGGCTCCTGATGGCTGATGATTTTTAAGCCGATGAATTGCACGGACTATTTCTTCTAGACTTGGTGGTGGCAGCATTTGTCCGTCGTCTTCAGTTGGCGGGACCTACAACTCGCCGATATTTTCGTTGTTGAGCAGTTCATCAAAATACTCAACTTATCGCTCCAATATGCCCATTCTATCGAAAATCAGATTTCCCTCTCTGTCTCGACAGGATGGGCATCGAGGTGTATAGGGCTTCACCCTGCTGATTTCGCGCCTGATACGGTTGATCGCTGTAAAAAGAAAGATTTGTTGATTCTCCCAGTTCCGTCTGTGAAGTCGCTTCTCGCTCGACGGAGTTGATAAGTCTTTGTTCTTTCGTGCCGTAGCTGGCTTACATTCATCGTGATACCAGCCGTTGCGACTTTTTTTGCGGCTGGGGCCAAGTATGTTTGTGGCCGTATCAATCATTATGTTCTTAGGTGATTGTCTAAATCATTTGTTGATGCTTCATCTCCAGGACATTTGTTGTCTGCGGTTATTGCGGAATCCATTTCCCTTTATAGGTGTTACGGAGGGCTTCAGTGTGTCGTAATTCGAGCTCGTAGCACTAAGCCAACGGGATAGTGATCCGAATCTTCATGAACGTAAGAACATAGAGGGGGGCCATCTATGTTCTTACGTTCATGAAGGCTGAGAGGTGGCGGCGTTCGATCAGCACGTGGTCAACTTTGTTGAAAGTGCTCCTGCCTGGAGAGGCCCACGTATGTTTGTGGACCACTTTCCGCGCAAATCAGGTACTTCCATCAACCATTTCATGCGATACTGCTAACTGGTACCCTATTTAAGATATGGGAGCCGACGTATCGTCTGAATACGGGTTCCGTCGCTACTTGACTGTTCTCCATGTATGATTTTGATGTCACACTTGAGACAGACTTCGAGGGTCCGCTCAACTGCCGCGTTGAAGTTATCCTTCTCCGACTCTGCAGTCTCCTCGATAGGGGCGTGAGCCTTTATGAGACTTTATGAGCACATGGTTTACCGGAATGGCCTCTATTATATATGGTATAGCGGCTCTTCTTCAACCGGTCCCTGTCCATTGCATCTCTTGCAATGCTGCTACATCAGCCTTATATAATATTGGGGCAGGGTATCGGCTAGCTGCTTGGCAGCTCCATCTATGTACAGGGAGGGCACATTCCATGAGAAAATTCGCAAATCGGTATTCCGTTGACGTTGCCGGGTTCGTCGTTTAGAGTCAATCCTGTCCGAGGCTCCTTCCGTGGTTTCTTAACTTTGATTTTCCGTGCAGGGCTGTCAGCCCTACCCAACCCCCAACCTGAAGGACCAGTTGGTACATTTTGTTCCGTTTTTAGACACGGGAGACTCGCCTTCATCCTTCCTCGTCTGCAGTTTTCATGAAGAAAGAACCCCCAGCGATCACCACGTGGAGATGGAGACAGGCTTTGGTAGTAGAGCTGTTGGTGTTGGTTCAGGTTTTATACTCCATCGTGGGTACCAATCCACGTTTCACCCTAGGGTCTATATTACCCTTTGGCCGCCGATTGCGGAGTTTACCGGGCATCAGTTTGCCTCCGGTTTTAGAATTACCCCATAATGTCCTGAAGGCTTATGCGGATTTTCAGAGAGACTTCTAGACTCCTCCTCTCTGAGTAAAATCGAGAACAGTAGAATATCGCATGCCTTGGGTCCTCAAATGCGCAATCACACTCAGAACAAAGCGAGAATCAACCTGAATGGTGCAGATACTTCCTGTAACCACCATACGCTGACACGAATTGGGTCAGGTCTTAGTTAATCTCAGTATGTCGTCGCTGAATCCACTTCTCAATACAAAGAACCAGAAGTCCAGATCCAGGACTCCTCCGCCAGTCATTTCACCGTTGCTACCCTTTTTCCAGCGGCTCCTGCTTGCGGCCTTTGGCATTCTTCATCCATATCAAACAGATTCATCCTCTTTTTCTGATAGAGGCAGCGTACCTCACTTGTTAAAATGTCCATCGGGTCTATTCCTGCAAAAACACACGCTGCCTCATCTGAAATTGTTCTGAAGGTGCTGAACAGCCCTTAGCTGGGCGCTTTCACACCGTTGTGCTTCCTGCTAAACTGTTGCCACGTATAACAGCGTAGAGCAAACTATTCTGCCCATTTATAATCTGCGGCTGTATCTTGAGCTTCCAATGTTAGGCGTCATCCGCACTATAAGCGGTAGTATTTGTTCTTTTCTCACAGGCGCCCAAGTGCCCCTCGCAATTGATCTTCATATCAATCATCGTCCCCAAATATTTGAGAACAGTCTTTGAGGTGATGATGCGGCCACAAACATGAATACTAATCCCATTCCTTTTCTACGATTGGTAATCAAGACAGCTTCTGTTCTTTACTCCGCAAGATCAAGGTAAACCATCTCCACCCACCAGTTTTCAGGTTGTTTCGCGACGACAACCACGGCTAGATCATATGTGAAATCAATCATCATTGCCTCCTTTGGCAGGAAAGGACAAGGATCCCATTGTGTATCACGCTCCATAGGCGAGACTCCACACTGAGCACTGTGGTACTCCTGCTTTGACGGTGTATTGCTTAGATCCCTCATTCCTATGGTATCAAAGTGTCCATTCCGACATGTAATTTTCGAGGAGCTTAGTCAAGTAGCTAGGGATATCGGTTTCCGGCTGACTCTAACTCATTTTCGAGGCCTAATGTCATCACGGTGCATCATTTATGAGACGACATTGCGGCAGCGAGGCAGCTTCAAAACTACAGCCACAGTTCAATTTCGTTGAATAAGCTTGATGAAATCCAAACTGTTGCTCCGATAGGCTATCCCTACATTCTGTGATAGAGAAAAGTCTACTGAAGATGGACATTTCGAGCATCTTTTCTACCGTGCCGATAAGCCAAATCGGACAGTATGATGATGGTTACTTGGTTAGTTACTTCTTGGGCTTCAGTAGCAAAACCGGTCGTTACGAAGGTATGATGAAAACGTCCAACGCTTGTTCATATTTTTTGTACTTCACACTATCCAGGGGAAGGATTTCACCACTATATCGAGAAGAAGATACGAGTGGGTCAGTTGTTGTGTTCGTCCTCTCATTTCTTAAAAGTAACCCTGTACGCTCTCATAGATGGTCTGTGAATGTGATTTGGATGTGATGGGGAGACCTAATATCATGATTTAGCTGAAAAGAGGACAATTCATATATTTCTTATTCATTATTTATATAATATACTAAATGATCGGGTTGAATTCAAAACTTCTGAAAAATGCTAGGGCGGTCACGCGGAGAAATGCTAGGCGTCCATCTTGCCGCGTCGACGGCGATGGACGCCGGTCTTGTCAAGAAATGAGCAAGGGCTCTTGACGCGTAGGCGGTGTCAGGACGTAGGTAGATTAGTCCGATCAAAGCAAATACCCTTCACGAAAGGCGCATTGATATTTGATCTCTTTGGTGCGGTGCCAAAAGCTGCGGCACAGAACGTGAACGCGGTAAAAATGTATATCGTGCCACTTCTCTATTTTGGCTGCCCACATATGGTGTCGGCAGTGCTATCTAATGGGCTTCCGTAATGCTATTAAAGAAGTCGAATAATTTGATGACCGAATGATGAATCTCCCGACTGTTACGACTCACTTCTTCACCGCATACGCACCACAAACAGGTCGATCCTATGCCGAGAAAGATGCCTTAATGGCCATGTGGGAGAAAAGGCAAACGAAAACAGGAAAATGGGTTTTCAGTAAGCCATGACGGCAGCGAGCGTATAGTCAACTTTGCGAACACTCATAACCATGTACATGTGAATACATGGTTAATCAGACGATTGTCTCATCTTTCTACATACAAACGCAGATCGACTATGTCCTCATAAGAGGCCACATTTTATCACAGTCACACAGATTTCAAAGCGTTCCTTTATGAGAGCATCGACCGTAGATTGCCATCTTGTGAATCAAGCCACCAATAAGGAAACGTGATGAACACCCGCCACGCTTTAAATAGTCGCGATTTCGTGAGAAAAAAAAAGAAATGATGTTACTTACGCGCGTTAAAGACACGATCCATAAAGCGGCCCATGCAACCTTCGGGGTCGCCAGGCCTAATAAGCGGCTCATCAACCCCGATACTTGACTTTGGAATGACAATGTCCAAAAGAAGGTACGTGAAAAGAAAGCCTCTACCCAAAGTTTCTAGACAATAAGACCCTGGCAAAGTTCACAAGAATGGCAATCGGGAAATAAAGAAAGCCAACACTGTTACCCAAGCAGTCCATTTCAAAGACTTCTATGATGAATAGAAATTTGTATCGATTTGTCAAAAACCGACACTAAACCAAATAGGATATTGAACGTTAATGACAACGATGATACTTTGTTTGCCGATTGATGAACCTCGACGGAATGGCTCCGAGAATATTTCGAGCAGATTACAACGGGACAATTCATTTACCCTCCACCTCCACGAGCATTGCTGACATTTGGAGCTATGGAAAGTGAAGAACACTATGGCTCAATGAATCATTCAATGGGGTTTTCAAGAAGAGAGACCACTGCCTGACTGGCAAGAAAACACCGGATTTCCAATATGGAAAAAGAAAGTTAATCCAACAGATCGTTCAAATTACCATCCGATCCGGTCGGATACCATGAATAATTTTGAACACATTCTTGATAACCGCATTCGCGACATTGCTCAAATAAATGTGAATCAAACGCCGTGAGAAGCATTGCCCTCCTTACATTGCATTTCTCGATCTAGGGACGTTTGACCCTGCAACAATTCCTAGTACCAGAAGGAGTCGTGGGCTGGGTTTAATTGCTCCACCATGAACCGAAAAGTAAAGTCTGAAGTGTGGCGGGTATAATAAACTCGTTTCGCGCCTCCGTCGGCCTTCATCAAGAAAACAACCCCTCACCATTCATTTCTGTTCTTATTATGGGCACTCTGAAACGGGACATGCAAAGTCTAGTGTCCAATACACTGCTTTATACAGATGATGCCTGGAGTCTCACAGAAAAGCTGCTTTCAAGCAACTTGTTAAAAAATGTAATGGTCGCCTTATACAGCACGGTGTCAAATTGAATCTGAATAAAACAGAGTTTTTGACGACTGATCCCCATGAAAAACGCCCAACCACTGTCAGTGGCTATGGCCTACCCACAAGTGAACGCTTTAGACATCTCGGATCAATCTTTTTCCTCTTTAGCCTTTCTTCAGCCTTTGTCTCGTTCATAAGTGGGATCGCCATTTGGTTCTATCAAATACTTAATCTAGATACAATCGCGAGGCTTTTAAATCCCCATCCAGCATATCAAGCCACCTTTGTTTCGGCCGGACTTTTGGTCGTTTACAATCGACTTCGATGTTCAGACCAATCTTGGCAAGTCAATTCTTGTTAGCGCGGATTATGTGACTATACCATCGAATATTCGTCTCTCTCGCAATTTTTTCACGATCGGTGCGACTCCATATGGATCGACGAATATTTGGTAGGCATCAGCTTTAAACTTACTGGACTCGAACCCTTGCTTCACAGTGAGCAGCTGCGATGAGTTTCTGCACGGATTTTGGTGTGTACTTTTTATATAGAGTAAAACAGTGAAATGCCCCTGCAACTGTAACACGCCAACTTGCCGTAAAAAAGACGGATGTTGCCTTCATGCTATCCTACCAGTATTTTTTTCCCGCTTTCCATATTTGCTGGATAAGTATGCAGATGCTTTTATTTGGATGATAGCTTTGAGTAGCTCCGTAGCACGTGTGATTACCGTTCATCTTGAGGCCCTCTATTGCTGCATAAATCTCCTATAAGTATATTGGATCAACACCTGTATCAGTGCACACCAATTGTGATAGTCACCACTAACCCGTTAGTACTGTGTCAATCGGCCTGAAACGATGCCACCATTTTTATGTCTATAACAATTGAAGTAATGCTGCCCAATCCATGCTAAAATTAAACAAAAGCCCGCCTAGAGCACTACGGCTGGTCCAAATAAAATGCAAGTTGAGGAGAAAATGATGATTTCTCCCTGTGAAGAACTACCATGAAAAGTTCTGTTCAGTGTGAATAATGACATCAGACGGCAGCCAAGCAAGATGTGATGCCGGAAAAGGGATGGCATTTGCAAAATACCGGGAGAAGATATTTTTCAGCCTATTCACTGTAAATGGAGATAAAACTTTCAAAAGAGTCTGTATATGCGCTAGAAAGGAGCTTCTCATTTCGTCAAACAAGTAGCTTGGGTCATTAAATAGTAGGAGGACCCAAGAAAGCTTCATGGTATCACCTCATCACAGGAAAAGTGTTGATGAGACTTCAAAGGATCACAATCACCCACATAGTCCACATATTAAACGTAATTCTATGTCTCGTCTATTAACCTAAGGCATAGAATATGTGAAGTATCTGACTGAGGTTCCACCGGTGCCTTCACTATGGAGGTTCTCCTCGGCACCTAGTTTTGGTTTGACCGACAGGGTTGCCGGCGGGTCATCCTCACCGCCACCTCTGAGAACCGCTCAAGTCGAACAGCAAAATGTATGGAAGTGCAATGTCAGAGGAGGAGAATGATACTCCGACATTGGAAAAAAAGCTCTATTCAGTAATAAAACCAATGGCCAACACTAAGATAATACAGGTAAACCTCCACTATGAAAAAGCTGCATTTACAGAAATTACAAGTAAAAGTACTCAAGACGACTTAGACGACAAATTCGCAGTCTGCAAATAGAAAACATGCTGGTAATTTGGGATTCCTCTTGGGAAAAACTAAGAGCCAAGCGGTCAAAAGAAATACCCTGTTGGAACAGCAACCTAGGTAGAATGAGAAACAAGATCCGAAAACTATTCAAACGGGCAGAACAAACCGGGGATTGGCATTGGTTTAAAAATGCACTGACTACGTGCAGCAACGCGATCAGAGAAGCAGAATAAGTCACCTGCAGGAAATTCTATGAAGGGATCGAACGAACCACCGAAGAATGTTGGCTTTACAATTCTGTAGCCAAAAATGGGGCAATACTTTCTATCTCTCTGAAGAAGAAAGCTGGGATATTTACCGAGAATGAGAACGAACTCAACTCATTTTCCGGAGACTTACCCCACGCTAGAAAGCAATAGCATTCTGCCGGATTTCTCAATAGTCGACAAAAGAAGAAAAAGGTGACTAAAAAAATTAAAAAACGAAAGATATATACTCGGGAGCTACAGTAACATGGGCAGTGAGAACCACTAAACCACTGAAATCACTCGGAATAGATGGCATGTTCCCAGCACTAATCCACTAATCCAGACAGGCTAGAAGTCATCATAGGATCTCTCCTAAGAGTGATAAGGGCCCGCATACCCCATACCAAGAGCCTGGAGACGGCCAAGAGGATCCTTATTCCGCGAGTGGGTAAAAAGGATCCTTTTCGCAGCAGTTCGTACTTAAGACGGTGGAAAAGATCATAGACAACTATACTAGATTTAAAGTTCTAAGACATCCATGTCATCAGGCTTACCGGGAAAGAGATTCAACCGAAACTGCAGTACATCAGTTGACAGATGCATTACTGGATGTCATAGAAATAAAGGAAATAGCACTGTGTGCGTTTTTGGACATCAAAGGAGCGTCCGATAACACATCGCACACAGAGATATGATATGCCCTAATCCACAAAGGTGTGGAAACACCCAGGCCTTTGAATGAACAGCACTGAGAGAGTAGGCAAATAGAAGCAACGACAGGTACAAAGTCTATTGTCATGAATACTACTCAAGGTTATTCACAAGGTAGGTTATAACACCAAATATGAAGATACCCTATGTGACATAATTCAAACCGACTGCGAATAGCTAGTAACTAGTACAAACAGCAAGCCTATGCATGAATCCATCCCAGACCAATATAGTTCTATTCACTAGGAAGCGCAAGCATTATCACCTGAGTGCCATTAGATTGCATGGCGTGGAGGTGAAACGAGAAACAGAGGTCAAATGTTTGGAAGACACATGTCTTGGTAGGTCCATTGCTGGGAAAAAATGGGGATGCACTCCAAAAATGCTGCACGGGATATATACTCCAATAGTAATGCCAATGATTACCTATGGGGCGATCATTTGGCAGAAAGAACTGAACCCAGCACAACAGTCAGGGAGTTACACAAATTTCAAAGCATGGCTTACGTGCGTTTCAGTGGAGAAATGAGAACCTGCCCAGTAGCAATGGGAATTCTGAAATTGACTTTTTCCATCTGCATACGGATATAGTCAAAGAGAACGAACTTCAGAATGTCAGGGCGAGGCGAGGAGCTGCCTAAGTCGAAAGAAAATTGATAATTTTTTTAGGCGGCACCAAGGAATAACATGAGGAGTTCACTTCGATAAGAACTTTGAAACCCGTGGGAGTAACAGAGCAAACTGGGAGTGCGTGGAACTGATATAGGACTTAAACCAGCACACTACCGAATCCCTTCCGGCGAAAGGAAGCAAGCGCTCGGGTCATTGATTCAAGGAAATGCGCTTTGAACTAACGGATAAGCATACCAGCATATTTCAGGCGCCATAGACAAAACCGACAGCCAAGCGGTGAAAAATACTTAGGCCCTACCAGGTAAATTATGTAAACTTATGGGAATGCCTTAATAGACTGAACACGCTCGGCTCGCTCAATAAGGTCGGGATACCTTTTTACCAGGCTACATTGGGTTAGAAGGCAATCAAGCAGCCGACGAGCTGGCCAGAACAGGAGCAACGCCGCCGCTCTAAGGACCAGAGCCATCATGTGGAGTCGGAAATGGGTTCATGGCTACGACATTGAAAGAAGAAGAGGAGCAGCTGAGGGAACTTTGCTGGGCGAACTTACCAGGAATGGAACGGTCCAGGGGGCTCATGAGGGGACACGAAACCAAGCGCTGGAAAGATTGTTTAAACATCACCAGGAAGAGTCTCCGGATCACAGTCACTAGTCATTTTAGGCTAAACTATCTCCTGGGGATTCTGTCAGGAGAGTGATGAAGCACACATGGTTTGGGACTTCCGGCACTTGCGCAAAGTAGGTTCAGGCATCAGGTAGAAAACTTAATACCAGATCCCAAGTTGAAACATTTGGAAGTAGGGAACATAATAAAGGTTCTGTTGGGTATAGGTTTGAATGAGATACTATAGTTTATTGGTATAACATAAGCAGTAAAAAGGGCACAGCAGTTCTTTTAGGGTACAGTACGACATCCCTTGACTGTATTAATACATTACATTAATACATTAATTGATTATATAATAATAATAATCGTTGGCGCAAAAATCCATATTGGATTAGGGCCTTGTGTTAGAGCATCTCATTCAGACCGTAATGGAATACTGCAGTACACTGTAGGAGGCAATGTGGTCAGCATTACGCTTGCCCAAGATCCTGATTTGATTCAGGTACTCATTCACACGCTTCACTGTTGAATTTTCCTTCCTCCAAAAAGCCACTCCAGATCCCATGCCTTTTAATAAAGATGAATACTTCCGAATTCGGTCTCAGCGTTTAATTGATTTTTTTTCTGGGTGCATTCCCCTCCCAATTATTACTCTGAGTATTATCGCGACAATAATAGCCCTCAATTCTCGATTATTGTTGGGGTGATAAACACGATTCCTTTTCATTGTCATTCCCTGAGTCTCAATTTTAGCAATATGCGATTTCCCGTGAAGCCCAAGCACATTGTTAAAATGCTTTTCTTAAAATCGAAAGACCACTTGCTTTCAGGACACTTCAACTTCACGAGGAAAAAACACAATCTATACTGTGATTACTTGGCAGATAAGTCCTACGTTAAACTCCCTGAAGCTCCAAAGGAGAGATCTTGAATAACAATTCACACTAATCGATATTTATGCCGCAATACTTAACACTTCTGAGAGTGGATCATTGATTCGCCTTGTCCTGCTAAATGAGACAACTGCCAGTAGGTCAATTTATCCTTGCATCTTCTACACATTTTGTTTACCACATTGAACATTATCACTTAAGACATCGAAGCATACGGCAATATCCAACGTCAGCAATACCCAGCAAAAGTCTTCATTCCGCTCTTGTGTTCAGCCTTCATCTTGGAGCCAACAACTTCCCTTGAATTCCTCAAACTAACAACTTCCTCAATAGCTACCAGCAAGTCCTTCAGACACATCAGGACGAAAATAAAGGAAAAAACAACCATTCGCCTTGCACCAACGTTAAGTCGTCCCGAGCGATAAAATATGATGAAAAATTGAGAAACGCCGATAAATCGTGCAAATATTGGGAACCGGTACACTCATAGAATTATGGAAAGGATTATGCCAGGAGCCGGTCGAACCTCGACTTGGGCAAAAACTTTTCGTTTCAGTCGATTGAATGTTGATAGATTTTCTTGCAGTTGAATAATTTTTCATGGGCTCAGGATGCTGGGCGGAAGTTTTTCGGGAAACGGAAAGTTTCCTTATTTTGTGTTCATAGGATTCATACAATATGTTTCGGGAGTAATTTTCTTGGAAATAAAGTTTCCGATAGTTATGATGGGATATCAGGTTCGGATTTGAATTTAAAAATTTTTGCTTTGACATTAAAGAAGAAAAAGTTCCTCAACCTATCTCCTCAGAGAATCGTATGGAACAGTTTTCTATCGACCAGCTATAAAATAGTGTAGTTGCTTTATTTCGCGAGAAGTTATTCCCCGCGTCCTTGTATTTTACGGGTATAACATTCTCTGGTCACGTATTCAACTTCCATCGATTTATTTATTTCACGTCGATAAAGCGAAATATGTATCACTACATGCGGGGAAAGGTTTATGACTACTGTAACATCAAATGCTACAAATGATGGATATGAATTGGTTCCATCGACGGACCTGTTCAGAAGAGGCTCAATTTTATGGGGCCACAAACCGTCGAGATTAGGAATGTGTAGAGGGAGGACAGCAAAGAAAAACACTCTAACGTCAAACCTTCCGATCACTGGATAACAAGATCATGAAGCTCTACCAATTCACTAAGATTCATGATAAAAGAGCGACTGAAGCTACCGAAGACATTCACATAACCCCAACTCTGGTAAAAAAGAAGTCGATCTCGCAAAGTTTAAAGAAAGGTTGCACCTCGGAAAAGAAGAGAACTTTATGTTGGAGCTTAAGTAGTCCACGGATGTAACCCAGGACAAACTCATGAGCCAAATTGGATAACCCCTCGGACAGGAAGATGACATAAGGGCCGGGCACTTAGGAGATCACTATAGCCTGCATCAATAGACATGACATCACTACGAAGGAGGAGGTTCACAAAACTTTGGAAAACCAGTTCCTTATTGGACTATAAAAGTTAGCGGTGAAAATGCTAACAAAGCTTACTTTAGAAGACAAGCCACCATCATCAGTCTACCAGCGAAGGCAACATTCAAAATGTGGCCAGCAGGAAGATGCTTTAGGTGCCTTAGCTGCAATTGCATTGCGAAGGCATGCACTAGTTTGGATTTTGAATTTACTTACTGGGCTGTGATGCGTCTATCGCCAGATTGCAGAGCAAGAGGTGCCCGGAATGCGGGAAACACTGCCAGGCGGCGCGGGACCTACTCTCGCGAAAAAACATCAATGTGGGTATAATTAGTGAGCCATATCGCAGTCACAGAATATAGGCCAAACGTTAAAAGGATCAAACAGCATTACTGGCTTGCGAAGAAAAAACCTACCTTCCTTCCAGAAATTAATGGTGTCGGATTTCATCCACAACCACAAAACGACTATGGTATCGCTCTTAAATTTCGTCATTATATAGGCGTCCATCCTCATATAAAGGGTCAACAATTTGTCGGTGGATTGTTCCCTCGAATGCGGGCAAGTGTTCGCAATTTGTCTTGTTAAGGACCCAAGTCTTCGAAGAATACATGAGGACCGGCAAAATGACTATCTTTTACAGGAAGAGAGTTAAGCTTATGAACATTTCGAATAAAACAGCTAAAGTAGGCTCTGTTTACTGCCAACTACCATACGTGGATTCATCGTCGTAGCTGGGTGGGTTGTTTGAGCGGAGAGCGAATATCCCTGCATGGCAGAGAAAAAGTGACCCAAATTATCCGGTGGCTGACGGAAGGAAGCGATGCTTCCTCATCTAAAAGGCAACTATCCCCAGAAAGTAACCCAACAACTAATGCAACAACGAAATTCGAAATCAAGCCGAAGGTTTTTGGGTAAGGAAGTTTTATCAGTGACTTAATAAAAGTCCGGTTGCAACGGTAGAGAGGAGGCACACAGCGAAGTGTGGGTCGTTTAAAACAGGCCATTCGGAGAAATAAAAAAAAAACTTTTTCAAGCAGGTGATGTAAACCCTTGAGATGGGGCCTACAGGGCGGTAATTAAAAGACTGATACGACCACCTCAGGTACCCTGCCCGTGTCCTCTGAAAAAAGACTAGTGCACTCTGTTTCTTCGTCATTAAAACCATGGAAGGCAAACGGTGATTTAGCCCAACGATTGGATGATATATTCAGTAAACGGGGATGATTGGAGGAAATAAGTGGTATAATCGGCGACAAAAAGGCCCCGGGTTTAGATAGCATCCATAGCCAGCAAGATAAGCCCAACCTTTTCGCTTAGTAGCTCCCCAAACCCGATAATGCGAATACAACCGGGAAGATGATGGGCTGCTATCCATCTTAGAAGGAGGCAATAACTTGTTGGAGCACCAGTATAGGTTTCGGCGGGCCCACTGGACAGATTATTGGGTTCTGGTTGAAACCAAATTAAAGGAGCGTTGTTTCGCATAGGTGTTCCAAATATTTATGGCAGTTTAGTGGAGAATTATTTCTCCGGGGGACTCTCTGGTGATTGTAGAGGTCTGCGCAACAGTGGGAGCGGTAAACTCCCAGCTTGAAAGATCCGAGCTAACTCTGCCAGATGAGAAAACCGAAGCGGTCTTAATACCTCACTGTTAGAAAGAGGAACACTGTTGAGGTGAAAGTCGGTGGACACACGATCGTTTCGAAAACGAGTATCGAATATTTGGAGGTAATGATGGCAATCTAAGCTTTATGGAACGTCTAGAGTACGCATGTCAAAAAATAGGGTAGGTCGAAACACTCTCGGGAATTTCTTCTAGCTGCAGTCGAAGGACAAATGGCTTGCGCCTTTCGACTCTCGACAACTCCACAAAATCGGGGTTAGAGCTGTATTGTCCGTAGTGGCAATGACGGGTATTAATACAAGAAAAATAACATGATACTGTACACCACATAAAAATGCCGGACTTCCGCCTTCGCCTGCTAACCTGTCGTTGATACTACCAACCTATGCAAAGTTTAATGCTGCATATGGCATTCTCAATTATGGTTCCGTTGATTCTTGGTTTGGGCTGAGGAAAAACTTCGAGGAAGAAAAACTCATCAGAATGCACTGATTGCATTTACCATTCAAATGTGTACGCCGAATCACAGATCATAGACGACCGCCACAAAACTGGGACTTACAAGACAACATGGCGAGTTCAGTGGTGGAAATTCGATTATCACTGTTATTTGTGTATGGTTTTTTACTCTTCTGCTGCTGTAGACTTATCAATTGTACAGCATTAAATGTGATGGCAATGAAAGTAACGCATAGCCCCATTGAAAGCAATTACTGTTTGGATGTTCTTTAAATCACAAAGAAGTGGACAGGCAAACAATACAACATATATTAATGCAGCTACAGAAAATAGGAGAACACTTCCTTTTGAGAATCAAATCCAGATCTTATATACGTAATTCGCACGTAGGTTAAACAAACCAACGAACAATGAGTAACTCATCATGATACTACCTCAAGTTCATCTCCGACGATTTCAATGACCAAACCACCCTATGACAAGAAGAAACCTTATCAACCGTGTGTCGTGTCGGAAAGCGACATACATAAATCTAGTTGATGAAGAAAGTATGGAGACGGATCCTGCTGCGGGTGCGTCCGCCAATTGGAGGACCGGCAAAAAACGCTTATTCAACGACGGCTAAGTGATGACACCGATCCATCAAACCTGGTTTAGATTCGGTTGATGAGTAGTGTAGAATGTTATGGATCAACTTTATCGAAGACTATACGCAGACTCCACTGGCAATCAGGTAAGAGTTAACACTGAAGCCATCTACAACACAGCCCTCCGCAACAACTATAAGGGGGAAATGGACAATGCAATAACCGCAGTCAACAAAGATCCTGGAGATCGAGCATCAAAAAATGATTTTCACAATCACCTGAAGAACGTTACTATAAATACGGCAACAAACATATTTGGCTCCAGCCACAAAAAGAGTTGGAACGGCTGGTTTGACGATGAAAATAAGCTAGCAACGGAGCGGAAGAATACTACATACATGTTACATTCTCAAAGTACGCGCAGAGACTTATCACGAACTCCAGCGAGCGGAGAAACGACTTCACAAACCAAAAAAGGAAGCCTGAGGGAACCAACAGATCTGTGAACTCGAAAAGTACAGGGAGCAACCACAATAGGCGCGCAAGTTTTACCAATAAGTCAGCAGGATGAAGCCTTATACACCTTGATGCTCATCCTGCAGAGACAAAAAAGGAAATCTGATTTCCGACAGCGCGGTTCATCAACTTATGCTCAAGGTGTGGGACTGTGAATCAATGCCTAATGGCTGGCAAAGAGGCATTATCTGTCCCATACATTATAAGGGACGATATCTCCCATTCCAGTAATTATAGCGGTATCACGTTGCTGAGTACCATCTATAAGATATTCTCCAGCCCCATATGCCCAGAACTTCATTGGCTCATTCCAAAGAGGTTTCACTGGAGGCAAATCAGCAACAGATCAGATTTTCTCTCTGCGCAAACGTCAAAGGTCGTAGGCGTGGGATCGGTCCCTATTTGAGGTGGAAAGATAGATGTTTCAGAATTTTGAAATTTGTTGGTTATTATTTAATTTAATTTACTTCCCTCCTAGTCGCATTTACATAATGATAAACAGTGGTTATTTGAAGAGTGTTCTTAAGGGATATGATGGATCCTAAGTCCACATCATGTTGGACCGGACCAAATGGAGAACCACTTAGTCTCACGTTTTATGGCCCACGGACCCCTCATTTGAAGCATATCACCCAAGTATACAAAAAAAGGCGACAAAAGGTTTCGTCCAGCTGCTGACTCACCACGGAAGCAACGTGACCATATCCCAAACAATAATCCAACTCTGGCCCAGCTTAGCCTCAAACTATTGGCGGTTTAAACTCGGATATAATTCGCATCCTTGTCGTTTTTTGCTATTATATATAAAGAAGCGTTTTCCACCTGTTGCTGCTTTCAGTCACGCTGCCCCCAGAGCAACGATGAGGCAACATCTAATGAGTTGCCTCTGCCCTGGACGAAACCGTTAGTCTTCTTTTTTCGTTCTTAAGGGATTTTTCCTGTATGACGGTTTCTAAAGAACGATTTTTCGTTTTATATGTCGGCCACAAGCTCATATGTCGTCCACCAGTTGAATCTGTGACCCATATGCCACTGTGACGCTTCCTATACGGTTCACTTATGACAGCAATTTCCATACCAGATTCGCATGTGGTCTGCTCAGGTAAATTCTTAGCATTGATTGGGGTTTATTTGAATAAACCTCATTTTCTCATTATAGTCAGCGCCTTCCTAAATTCCGGACAATTACCACTTCTGGCAATATACCGGTTATTGTATCCCTCTTTTAATCGCACAATAAGCATTTAGGGTTCCTAATGCATTCTCTGGCAATATAACCTTTCTCCCCACATCTTCTGCATCGATCGGATCGATGGTGCATGTCTTCGCGGAGTGTCAATCATGATTCATTTAAAGCACCTCCTTTTGTGAGGTTTGTTCTCTTAAACGGCAAACTGCCCATCCAATCTGAACTTTTCCCGCCGCCAACAACTTCTGCGCTGCTTCCTTTGGTACTGGTACTGTGACGGTTTGAGTACCGTCGTAGACTTTTCGTAAACCCACGATAGACAAATTCTTCCAACTTGAATTGCTCCTTCAAAGCAATACAAATTTTCCTTTTCGACATCACTTCATCAAGATCTTTGCATTATATGTAGATCTTATGTTTCTGGGCAATCACTGCAGTATTCTCTCCTAGTAAGTTTTTAACTTGAGTGCGAAAGTCATCAGCTTTATCTTCGCTGCATCTTTTCAGTTCGAACAAGAGTACCCCTTTCTGGGTTTTTCGGATTCACACATTTCCGCTCAACTTTTCTGAGTATCCTTGCGTAAAGCAGATTGCCCTTACTGGAGATAGTTTATTTTACCGTAATTCGATTTCAGTACGATTAGGCGTCACACTGCAGGGACGGCAGGGTTCCACGTATCCTTAGCATTCTTTTCCTCCGGCTGTGAACTATTATAAAAGTCTCCAATAGCCCTCAAGATATTCTTCATGGCTTAGTGTACGTTGTACTTGTCCTTGATAAACTCGGACAGCTCAACTATTTTGGTCCTAAGCTGGGTGAAGGGTAATGCCTCCAGATTGGGACTTACTCCTTTTAAACCCTCCTTCACTTTTAGCGTTTATTGACCTTTCTTGGGCCTTATCCTTTGCCGTCTTTACCAGTGGTGGAAATATTATAGTTGACGAGCTTCTTTTGAAGGGTTCTCTTTCTTGGTCCTGGAATACCTCATGTTGTCGCTCCTCATGAACATACGCAGTGGGTATTATCACCGTTTTTGTCGTCCAAAGATCTGCCTTGAGTTCATCTTTGTTTCGTCTTGTTACCGGTGTTCTCGGTTAGGTGGTACTAAGCTTAAACATCCAAATCCAAATCACTTGTATTATATGCCACGGTATCCAAATTGTTCACCACCGAGGCACTGCTTCGGGGGCATCGACGACCGGGAGCGCGCTTGTTCACTCCTAAAAGCCACGGGTACTGCGGTTTCGAGCCTCTGCGCCGTAAGTTTTCTCCTTCTCTAGTTTTCCATGATGGGTTTATGTTCCGGGTATCCTTCCCATAGCCATTTTAGTCCACGCACCAAGATGACCAAACAGGTGCCCATGCACAGATAGAAAAAAAATGCATGAACACATATTTACACATCAATAGGTAAGCCCCTATCCGTGCCTGATGAGATATCTAGCTACTTCTTACAGGTATGTCTATCTGACTGGCTGTCTTTCTGTTTGTCTGTTATACCTGATTTACCCGAAAAAGGCTAAACCAATTGTCCAGAAATTTGGTAAAAAGGTGTGGTTTGCGATTTCCTATACATGAGATATCTAGCAACTCCTTACGGGTCTGTCTGTCAGACTGTATGTCTTTCTGTCTGTCTGTCATACCTAATTTACTCGAAAACGGCTAAACCAATTATCACACACAGTGGCGAATCTCAACGAATCGATATCTGTACAAATAAAGTTAATAATACTATATTTCCATATTTTAGAAATTAACCCGACAACCTATGTTAAGTTCATCGTAGAAGTACAAAATGGCCTTGGCATTGGTATAAAGGATAACACAAGGCACAATTTGGAGAAATAATTATAATAATAATTGTTGGAAGTCCGCCGAAGCCGGTTCCAAGCCCGGTTGTGAAAGGAGGAGGGATGGATAATGTCAGTCTGAATTGCTGTACGCCACCGCAGTGCCTCGGGGGGTAGGTGAGGAAAGTGCAGGAACTTTGCAGATTATTCACTAAGGAAGCTAGCCCAACACCTGGCACCTAGGGATAAAATGCACGACCAAAAATGAGAAGAAGAAGAAATTTGAGGTCCGGTACGGATAACTCGCGGGAGTCGTCTGACTTGGTGACTGGGTCGGGCTCCCGTAATGGACAGCACGACGTCGAGACCGCTAGTCGTGGGGCGGTTCGGCGTCTAGGCACCACAACGACCAGTTCCGGCTGCTGCAGCTGTTTCGCCACCAATTCAGCAGGTTCGCGTAGGCAGCGGATGAAATGAACTGAAGAAATGAACCCTTTTCATCATCCGCTCCTACTACGAAATAACGGCGGGGGCAGGTACAACATCTTACCGCCCCTTGTTGCACCAGAAATTCGTCGAGCGTTTCCCGCAATTCGCGCACGTGACTGTGCAGCGAGTCGCACACCAGTACCACTTTATTACTGGCAGCAACACAATGCCAGCCACCTTCAGGGAGCGTGTTCGACTTGAGGTCATCGGGGAAACTGGTGGCCGAGAGCCAATGGGGGCAGAGGCGGCGGCATCAACAACATCACGCCCCCCTGCAGGCAACAGGTTCAGAACTCACTGAAGCACTTTTCCCCACCGTCCAGCTGAGGTTTCTGCTGAGGTTCGGGACGAATTCCAAACAGCGTGTATGGAATTTTCGAATATGGATCCTTTGCATAGACCATGCATTCCAAGGCTCTATGCATCTTCAGCAACTCTGGGAATTCTATCTCAAATCAATGATGAGATTGAGTCTCGGCTGTGTACTGACATGTCGCTGCTGCAACTACAATCACTTGTGTATTGTGGTGCAGTTGCAGCTATTAGTTTGCACGGTCAGAAGATTCGCTTTCGTAGTATTGGTTTGAGTGACCAAAGAGATCCACCATGGAAAGTTCGTCTGGAACGTCGGCGGACTCACTAATGCAGGACATTGCTAGACTGATTCAGATCAGCACTGGCAACGCCAGCAGACGGGTGAAAAATAAAGTGCAGAGGGTTTACCGGAACTATGCCATCTCCAGTGAGATACCCGTAACTGAAATTCTGGACACACTAAAACAGAAACTTTCTGTCATATGCAGTCTGTTAGGACGGTATGGCGAAAGTCATTCCAGACGTTTCCAGAATGCAACATACGGGAGGAGCCAGCGGAGCTTTTTCAAATCTCTCAACGAATCCCAACAAAGCGTCCGGACAATACAGTTCTCGGTGACGGAAGCGAAAGAGTATTGGGGTGGACTTTGGGGGTTACCTGCCCAGCATGCTGAGTGGATCACCGCGAAGGCACCCGCCATGCCAATACGCCTAGCATGAATTTTGCGGATGTTACCGAAGAGGAAGTTGGACAAGCCATAAACGGCTCGAAGAATTGGAAGGGCCCAGGTCTGGATCGGCTGCAGAATTTCTGGTATAAGAAATTTACCAGCGTACACAGTCGGTTGGCACGCAATATGAATGAGGTCATGAGTCGGCCGGACTTGCTTACCCCCAGACCCAAGACCGATCACTTGCTCACCAACCCTCTACAAATTGATCACGTCCATTATTAGTGGAAGGATCAACAACATTCTGTCCGAGGAGCAGAAGGGCTGCCGAGTTGGGTGAGAGGATTGCAAAGAGCAACTCATTATTGACTCGGTATTTGTAGGACAAGCAACTAGAGGCCAAAGAAACCTCTTTAGTTGCTATATCGGTTATGCCAAGGCTTTTGATAGCGTTCCGCATACCTGGCTAATCCACATCCTACATCCGTATCCGTATCGCGGAATGGATCCGAAACTAATAAAGTTTTTGGCGACAGTCATGGAAGGGTGGCATACCACCTTATTAGTGCGTACATCGAAGGGTGCTAACACCTCAGAACCAAAACGTATACGGAGGGGTATCTTCCAGGGGATTCGTCAAGTCCCCTTTGGTTTTGTATGGCACTGAACCCTCTTTCATGGCTACTGAATGATGCTAGAGGGCATGGTTTTGCAATAAAATATGGCCTACGTGCTAAGTGTGAACTGACACACTTGATGTACTTAGATGACACCAAGCTGTATGCTGGGACTGACAACCATCTTAGAAGTCTGTTGCGAATAATAGACATGTTCAGCCGTGATATTCGGATGGAGTTTGGATTACACAAGTGTCGAATCCAAGCCATCCACAAAGGTCATCACGAGCCGCATGCCAGACATAGCATTGGTGACCTTCACATCGAAGGTATGACCGAGACAGACTTTTACAAATACAAGTTATTCTGCAAGGAACCCATGCTCGAGCTGGTGATCTGAAGGATGCTCTGCTGTCCGAATTCCTGTGACGTATAAAGCTGGTGCTAAAATCGCTCGGGGAAGAATGAAATAGGCGCGTCGAATGTATTCGTTATCCCTTCACTTACGACGAAGACTTATCTGAAAAACGTCCAGCGGCGGATACGGACAACTATGTCCAAATTCCGAATGCATCATTCAAAGTCTGCCGTGGAGTGGATGAACCTGCCTCGTGACATCGGAGGTCGGGGCGTGGTTGACGTGGCGGCACAACATCATCGCCAAGTCGACTCGCTGCGCGTTTATTTTTACAGCAAAGAGCAGGCGAGTCCCTTGCATGCGGCTGTCTGTAAGGCAGACTGTGGGCACTTAACTTGAAGGATCGATCTTTCAATCCTCTGAGTGCGGTGAAGTCGGACCAAGAGCGGATCGATGAATGGAAGTCGAAGGCAATGCACGGTAAACACGTAACTGAATAGAAAAATTTGATCTTATGCCAGGAGAAACTCAAACGGGTAATTGAATCCGAGGTCCTTTGGAACGACGATATGAAAACTTAATGATAATCCAAAGTGAAAAGTAAGCTTTTGTGGAATTCGACGTTGACTCGCGCTTTCCAGTATGGAGCCACCGGTTATCTCAAGATGCGAGAAACATGGGCTGAACACCTTTGTTTTCCGTTCTTTCATTTGATTGGCAAAATTATCTTTCGAATACCGCCCATTATTAACAATAATCACGTCGACCGCAAAGCTGAGTACATTGCCTCCTTCAGGGTAGTGTAATCCTGTATTGTACCGTTACTATCTTCAATGAAGTACTCTAATGCACTTCAAGGTCCTGATCCAATTGGACTATCATTTCTGCATTTTATTTTTCCAACACTAACTTTTCATTTTTCCAATCTTTCCCTCCCACCTAAACACCAAATGAAGGTACCACCGAATGAGTTTTCTGTGATGCTGAGCAAAACTGACTAAATATTTTGCAGTCCATTTGGAATAAAGCAGTTGGTTTTTCAAATAAGTTTCCGATTTTAAGACTTAAGGAAGAACTTCCCTGACTCGATGTTCCTTTTATTACAGTCTACATTGTCTTTTAGCTTCACCGAGATAAAGTTGATACTTAAGTTGCAATCGTTTAGTGCAAACAGCTCGATTCAATTGGCTACGCAAATAAATTAAACAAAATTACTACGGCACCGCCTGGGAACAACATCATTAAGTATCCTTTAGCCAGTATCACAACATCCTTAACTAAATAAAACCCTTACTTCGTTAGGAAGGCTTCTGTTTTCCACCAGCAACCTTCAAAAGTTGTAGCTGCTTTAATCAACTTCATTTCCAAGTTTCCGCTTCCCTGCCATTCCTCCAATTTTTTCCCTAGAAAAGAAATCACCCTCATGCAAATCCACTTGTCATCGTTATTTGCTTTTATCCTTTTTCCTTACAAAGTAACGTTCGTCGACTATTATCTTTGCAGTCAAAAAAGAAGTTGAACTCAAAATCGTCGGACCACTTCCGGCGAACCGAATGACACATCTTTTTCCCGAATTCAATTACGGACAAAGATGATGCTGTTAGGGTGATACGGCTTTGCAGCAACCTTCTTCAGTAGAATTTGCATTCAGATATCCTTGTGTGTCAAGTATGCACCAAATGTATGCATGGGTGTTCGTATATATATAGTAATATATGCGCTATACCCAATGAAAACACCTAGTTCGTCTGGAAGCTGTTCAAGAAAAAAATCAACATTTTCTTCCACAGTCACTGCCTTCTAGAGCCTGAACCTTCAAACAAAGGGATGAAACTGCAGCGCGCATTCTTTCCATGGAGAGTTTCCTTCCTGAGCTTTACAATGGGGAGCACGATATTGCGATAAACGGAAAAAAAGCTTTGAAAAGTGAAATCATGCCTTCTATTAAAACGTTCACAGTCAATGGATAGTGGGATGAAGATATTATCTCCTGGAAACGTTTCTATTAGAGGTGAGCACTCAATTTTTATCCATGAGTTGTGAAAGTATGTCTTTCTGAAATCTCGGTTACTGATTGAATGAAAGTCCTTGTCACTTGGTGGTAATACGGAGAGTTAGCTTGTGCCAGGTAAAGGTGACAATCTTTCTTAAAAATATTTTCTTTCGCTGCAATTAAGCAAATATACCTAAGTAGAAGGGTAACTGCAAATGGATGAATTAACTCCAATTTACCCTTCGTCAAACTCCCTCCTTAATATCGTGCTAACATCAAGATAATGCCAGGTGATGCATATGGAATGCAATTACCTAGAATAGGTCCGTTTGCAGAAAAATATCCCAACTATGTTCGGTAAAAAGTTCGGCCTTTATAGCCTGAAGCAAAGCGTTTATGGCATGGGAATGGCCCATAGAGAAGCACACCCGACTATCGCAAGTTTTTCAACAGAATCTGCACTTAAATTGATGGTAGTGGGGAACGCGTGCCGAGGTCGGATCATGTACAGGCTATAGAAGGAAGTATTTCCAAAGGGATACATCGAAATTGGCCACAACGTTCATCAGTACAGAAATACTCGCAGTTCCGCGGCTGGCTATCCAATTCTATTAAATTGCAAACTTCGCCACTTTTATTTTAGTGTTTCGAATAGCCGTCTATAAGATTATTCCCCGCTATCTTGCTAGGCCGGATAGCCCCACACCCCAAGAACATCATTGGCTCGTACCAAAGAGGCTTCACTCCAGGTAAATCTCCAACAGATTAGATTTTCTCTCTGCGGCAAGCGATGGAATAACTCCTGGAATATGGACATCAGTTGCACCATCTCTTCATCGACTTCAAGTCCACCCAACCACTGGCCTACGATGACGATATTGACATTATGGGAAGAACAACTCGAGATGTACAGTCTACCTTCATCCAGATCGAGCAGGTGGCGCGGAATATTGGGCTGCATATTAGTGATGGCAAGACAAAGTACATGGAAGAAGCGTCAGCGCCAGAGAACACAGAACGAACATCGAGTCCCTCTGGTCAAGCAAAAACAATAAAGACAGGTGACTACAACTTTGGGACCATTAAAAACTCTTCCAATATAGGAACGGAAATCCGATACCAGCTATGACGATGAAATCAGGGCACGGTTGTTGGTAGCCAACAGAGCCTATTTCAGCTTACCAAAACCGTTTCGCTCAAAACGTCTCACCATAGAGTTAAACTCTTATTGTACGAGGGACCTGGATTCTTAGCAAGAAAAATTGCAAACTCTTGGCCGCCTATATGAATATGGACCATTCCGTAGTCTACATAACGACGAAAACGATGAGCGATACCATGACCGTTTGGTTGTGGATAAAATCCGGCTCAGTAGGTTACGCTGGGCGGGTTACTTAATCTTCTTTTTCTTCTTCAGCCTTTGTCCCGTTCACAAGCGGGGTCGGCTCGTCGTGATCGGTTTCGCCATTTGGCTCTATCGAATGCCTGATCTGGGTGCAATCTCGAGGCTTTCAAATCCCCATCCAGCGTATCAAGCCACCGTTGCTTAGGTCTGCCTTTTGGTCGTTTACCATCGACTTCGATGTTCAGACCAATCTTTGCAAGTAAATTCTCGTTTGCACGAATTGCGTGACCATACCATCGAAGACGCCTCTCTCGCAACTTTTCCACGATCGGTGCAACCCCATAACGATCGCGGATATCCTCATTTCGGATGTGATCTAAACGTGTGACGCCACTAGTCCAACGTAGCATCTTCGTCTCCATTACCGCAAGACGTCGTTCATTGTCTTTTATGGTCGGCCAACACTCAGAACCATAGAGAGCGACTGGACGGACGACATTGCGGTAAATTTTAGATTTGAGACGTTCGTTGATACGTCGATCACAAAGGACACCAGTTGTGGAACGCCACTTCATCCAGGTTGCGTTAATGCGTGAAGCAATTTCATAACGCGGGTTACTTAATCAATACGGATAACGGTTATCCAGCCCAAAAAGTCTATAAGGGCAATATCTATCTATGGTAGAAAAAGAAGGCGAAGTAGACCCTAACTAAGATGCACCGCCAAACAGTTCTTATTGATATCGAATTGATGGAGCTCGGCGCAAAACCGGGGTGTCTGGACTTCCTTACGAAGGTAGGCCTAGACCGGATACCGGTTGTTGCTCTGTTGATGATTATGTTTGGAATAGCTCCACCCTAGTTATTGGTTATGCAAAATCCAGTTTTACTAGACGATCAAGAGAAAAATCATCCGGAAAGTACTCAGAATACGAATATTGAGCAAAGGACAAGAAAATGGGGAAGAGCAGAATGTTGGCTGCTTTCCGTACAACTTTCGAAAATCAGATGATGTACTGGTACTATTTGGGCCGCATCAGCAGCACATTTTGAGTAAACATACATTTGATACCTTGTAATACGTTCATCCTAGAAGACGGTCTAGATCTACAGCTGCCACACTTCTCCTAGAACAGCAATAGCGCATTACGAGTAAATTCTGCACATCCTGTGGATTCTAGCTATCGAGAACTTATTAGCCAAAATTGGGCTGAGCATCGAAGTTGATGTGAAATAAGCAAAAACCCAAGCGTAACAACTATGCTTTGATACGCTGGATGGTAGTTCCGGTCCAAGTCTATAACCGACAAAAATGGTGTATTCGACCCAGATGACTCGGTCTTTTTAACGAACAGGACACAGTTTAAAGAAGAAGAAAGAAGAAGAAGGGACCATAGCCATGATCCGAAGAAAAAGGTTAAGCACAAGCATCGACCTAACGTATGTCTACATTTCCTTGGAGAGGATCAAAGTCATCCAGAAGCCACCACTTCATCTCGCCCGACATTGGAAACGAAGGAAATGGCACCTGAAAGTATCTTCATAATAAACGCATCAGAGCATTTGTTTGTTCCACTATGAATTTTCAGGAGGGTCCTTCTACCATATGTTTAGGAAGGGCTGACTACTCTAAAAGAACAGCATTGGGCTTGTATTTAGACATAATCGGGGCATGAGAACCTAACGTTGCTGTAGAGGCAACGTTTGTTACCCCAGTAGGAAAACCAAGTCCCGGCTGCACTTGAGAGGTTTTTTAAAAAGTCAAGAACTAGGGAATCATCTTTGTGAAGAACACCATTTTTGAAAGCAGCAAATGGGAATGTCACAGGATTTTACAATTTTTTTTAATGTTTCACTGTTCAGCGTTCTCTGAGAAGAGAACAATATTTGGAAATATGGGAATTTATCTCCTCACGTCAAATTTGGGAGTGTTGCTTAAGTTACAGTAGAAAGTCATGACCAAGCCTTTGTGATTCTTTTTATCGCAAGAGGAAATGGGTCTCTTAAAGGACAGGTATTTCAAACAAATTTTAGACCTACCCCGCCTAGTTTAGAGAACCGAACTTTCAATCATTTTAATGCAGGAAAATTCAATCAGGAGATGATCGATTAGTGAAAGTTGGGATCAATAAAATTACATATAATTGTGGTTGGCATTTACATTGCAGGTTTCTTCGAATTGCAAATATTTTCTTCTTTAAATGTTAGCGAATCACTGTATCCAAATCGTCCTTATTTACGTGAATTGTCAACAATCTCTCTGTTCGTTCCTGCTATCTGTTCGTAAGTATTAAAACGCATTAAGCAAAATTAATCGAACCGCCATAGACCTCTTCCTTCAATCAAATAAAATATACATAGCTGTTCGGGCATTTTTAGAAGTAGGTGACACGCATTGTTGGATTTAGAGGTTCATCGGAAGGTTGTGGAATGTGAAATTCTGAATTCAACTATTCTTCTGCATTTGCAAATGATTATTATTGGCTTGTATATCTGTGCCCTATGAGTTAGGGCTTAAGAATATGCTCAACGTCTTCGCTTACTGCCATAAAAGGCGACTAAATGAGATATAAATTTATGAACTAGCAGCCTGCAAATTTCGGGGCTGACTGCACGCTGATAACCTTTCACTATCGAAAATGGACTATGATTCGTTTTTGGTATGTAGCCACGCTCCTCTACAACGGTATCGAAGTTCTCCAGACTGCACAATTTCTCCAACTCGAATGAAAATTCCAATAATGTGAACTGTATATTCTGGACCCCAACACCTTGCTCAGGTGATGGGGAAACACGGTCTCGGCAACCGTAACGATAATGGTGGGAGGTTTGTGTTGTCATTGGTACACTGTTCAAGCGCAAAGCTTTCCATAAGGTTGGTTTGGTTTCAACTGACCGACACCGTTCGAGCAAACAAACTGACCACTTGGTGATCAGCCATAGATTTGGTTGTCTCAAGGACGTCGGTAACAAGAGAGATGCTGCCTTCCACATCGAAAACAATCAGCATCTGATGGTTGCTTACCTTCGCTTCCCCATTGCTATCCCCGAAATTTCACCGTCAATCGCTTGTATGATCCAACTGGCGTCTGAAAGTGGAGGAGCTATCTATCTATCTATCACTGAGTAATCCGCCTAAAAATAATAATAAGCCATAGGCTGCCATAAAAACTAGGCTTTTCTCGGGTGCTACGCGGGTCGACTGTGAAATCGTTTAAGCGGATCGATGAACGTAAGAGATTAAAAGCTCTATTAACCGTTGCGAAAGAGGACGTGTTTGACGCACTCAAACTTCGATACCCAGCCAAATCTCAAGAGGTTCAGCGTAATTTGTACAGTGACAGAAGATAATTTGCAAGATGCGGCAGAACGCAATGATAGAATAGAAGAACTATATACCGCATCACGAAACATGTGGTTGGCAGTCCACGATGACGAGCAGCAGAAGAGGTGGAATAAACATTTGACCACGATTCTTAATCGTAGCACATCCAACGAGATTCCTCCTCTTGTGGATGAAATGTGTAGTCACCGTAACATGCGGATACGGACTGTTCTTAGAGGAGAAGAAAAATTATCTCGGCCGTCAATGCACTCAAACAAACTAAAACCACTGCTCTTGACGGTCTCAATGTAGAGGTATTGCTGCACCTGTAGTTACTGCAGGTCTGCTAATTTCATCCATATAGAAATCTTGGGAGTCCCAGACCTTTCGCGCAGAAAAGAGGAGGGGATGACCAGAATTTCAAAGAAGAACACCTGCTCTAAGTATGAGAATTGGAGAAGCGTCTGTCTGCTCCCTACCGTTGCAAAGATAATAGCTAAAATAATCATGGAACACATCAAAGAGCTTCTCGAAAGCTTAATCGACAGAGAGCAGACTGGTTTCCGCTCCCTCCTGTATTGACCACATTCACACCCTGCGGATCATTTTGGAAGAATGCACGAAGATCAGATCTTGGCTTTACCTACTGTTTATTGATTTCGAGAAAGCTTTCGACAACCTGAACGAGGAGTGTACATGGCGTACTCTACGCTGGAAGGGCATTCCAGAGAAACTAGCAGTTGCTGTCAGAGAGACGTATAATGACAAAGTAACAGCCAACTCCGGATTTGGAATAAAAGGCAAATAAAGTTGGACTGAAGGCAAACACCGACAAGGTGCTCAGTCTAATGGGTTATTGTACTCTGCCTATGGGTATGAATGGGCAGGGCATCGAAAACGTTGAACAATTTATATGTCTAAGCAGCATGGCTTTAATGCTTTATCACCTGCCCGCGGCGAATCATTGGAACACGCTAACCTTATACTATTTCAAAGAAAGAACTTGGTCGGCCCACAGGCCATCGAGTGGGATGTGATCGGAAGTCGGAAGTGACAGTGGATAGGTCACACATAAAAGAGAGGCGACAATTGCATTGCTGGCTACGCCATGAAATGAAACCACTCTCTCAAAATGGGCGACGAGTAAGTGGTTCCAAGAACATATGGCATGGAGCAGTAGAGGAATCGTGCGAGCAATTCGTGGGAATCGTGGGGGAAACTGAAACGCATTTTGAGTCACAGGTCGTAAACTAAGGAGGGGCGACAATTGCATTGCTGGTTCCAAATTTAGTACGCTGGTTTGAAACTAACATGAGAACTCCGCACTATCGGTACTATCGGAACTATCGGTATATACGAATAAAATAAATAAAACTAGCGAAAAAGCTAAACCGAATGGGGGGGAGGTGACCTTTAGCGAAAATTGAAGTCCCCGCAGAGGACGAAAAATTGGTCCATATTTCTAACTAAGAGAATAAGAGAATATTCGGCAGTCTTATAAAAAATTCTTTGGCAATAGAAGCCGAACACGAACGGGGGAAATAAACACAAGAAATAATGAACGAGTGCTTTGGAATATATGAAAAATAACAGGATAACAGGAATATGCTATTTTAGGACAATTAGAACAATACCCCCGAAAATATCTCATAGTAATCGCAACAAAGAATTGTGTACCTATCAAGAAACTCTGAGTTAAAAATTCTAATGTCTAAATAAAATTGCAGTATAGCAGGAAGTCATCGTGCACTGCCGATACAGCGGATATCTGAATCCTAAAGCGGAATGGAATTAAGTGTATAAGTTATAGATTGTACATTGGCTAGGATTAAATGGGGGTTGAAAAACACCAATTCTTCCAACTAGTAACCCCAAAAATAGAATGGAGAAGTCTTGTAAAAAGCATATTTTTCATATCGGGACAAGCGTGATCATCTGTAATACGAGGACTACAGATATTTTCAACTCTTGATTTAGGTTAAAAGATTAGAAAGTGAAACTATAAGATGACTGGTGATATCTTTGCAGGTCTAGGAAATGCGCAATAGCGATCCGCTTTACTACTTAATTCAGTCATCCGGTTGGCACTTTATGCTGCACTTTCTTTATGATATAAACTCTAAAAAAACTCACACAAGTTTCATTGGCTAGTGGTTAAACTACAATGCATTGGGGGAGGGGCTAGTGTGCCAGCCTTTCACTCTCGTTACCCTTGATTCGAGCCGCAATCGGGTTTTCGTGTTCGCCTCGTGTTTGTCGACTATGGGCTTGTCCCTTCCACAGCATTAAGTGCGATTATAATGAAACTGAAGCAAAGTCTCACTGAGAATGAAGAACTCTTAAGACCAAGGCTCTTGTGGAAGGAGGAGTGCGGAACCTATTCGGAACAGATCTTCAGAAATGGCCTGTACCTTTCATAAAGGATAGTAACTGCCCCCACTACAACCAGAGATCGCATTGAGGTCACCAAAGAATTCTTTTCTCTATGCACAATCTGACTGGACAATCTACAAGAAAGTACCTGAAGACTTCGCCTCCTTCACCATGATTTTAAAAATGCAAATTGCAGGATATGCCGACTGACTAGTCGGGCTGCATGGTCTCCTAGAGGCCAGTGCTCATTGTAAACTGCCATAATCATGCCTGTGACGGAATTTTTTTGTGCACTGTCCCATCTGCCTGGAGGATATCACCACTGAGTACAAGGTCTTAATGGTCTCTTAGTTGCCGGTCAGAACTACTATGTTACTCTTTGCGCCATCGACTTAAGATCTAGTGTATCCGAGGATATTTCCACTCCGACTCGATAGATCATCTGCTGTGATGTAACTCCACTATACATTGCCTGTCTTCCACTCTGCCCTGGCTGGGTGTTCCACAGTAAAATTCCTCTTCAAGCTCAGCTTGCCCATTGGTAAAATTTACTCACGTACTTCTTCTAAAATATTACTGTTGAGCTTCCTCCACCAGCATCTTGACTTACAGAATCTGACAGCATGGCATAACACAGCGTATTTAATATGAAAGTCTATTAAAGGCATCGTCCGTGCAAGACTACAGAGACGCAACACCACCTACACATGCATTCTATTAGGCTTGGTAACACTATATTTTCTGTTCAGCGTCAGTCTACCTAGTACATACCTGCAAAGAATCAGGTCAATGTTTAGTCTCTAATTTAACTTGATTTGAGGTTCACACTCAGATATTCTACATTGGACAATCTGCATCCATTTGGGCCCGGGAAGTAGAATTTGAGTGCCCTTGGACTTATGCCGAGTTTTCTTTCCCAACACACCCTCAGCAAGTCGGCGGCATATCTTAAAACATTCATCTAGCTCCTGTCCAATATTCAGAAAGATTTCATCCATCACTATTAACCGTAGCGCGTTCCGGTGTAACGGTGAGATTCCCTTCATTCACAGCGTTGATCAAGTGACTACCTCCTAGGTAAGATTTTCTATTGCGGAACACATCCAACCCCATTCTTGAAGTATAGAATCTTCTTTATTGCTTTGGCAATATTATGGTGAATGCTTCCTCTATATCCAATAGGCGCATGCGCCAAAGGCCTAATTAGGGCGATCAGACCCGAGTCTGCACAGGGACTCATCTGACGTGACGGCAATTTGGTCAGGGGTATACTGATACCATGAGAACCGGGATAGCTCCTGGACTCTTATACTTCGGGTGAACTCCCGTTGTATGTGAGTACAGCTCGGTTATTTGCAGTAGGCCCCCTAGTGGGAGTTTCATGGGGGTTGTGGTTATGCTCAAGCGATAAGAGACCTTCGGGCCTCGGCGTGGTGTTGCGTTTCAACACGGGTGTCGTACTCCTTAGTTCGGTAGAGATTTAGGTATGCCTTGCATCCACCAGTATGAACGTTAAGCCATGCACTTGGAATAGACTGGTACCGTTGTTGCTTGTCTCAGCGGGGCTCTGATTGTGATCACAAAATCAATCCGTGTCTTAAGAAGACCGTAGGATTAAGTCTCCACGACAGGTACCTACGTTAAACACTCAAGGGCTTAACTGACCAACTTCCTGAAATTTAACAGGTCTTTGTTTCATCAATTTGGCAAAATCTTTGACGAAATCCTCTAGTCGTTCCACCTGGGGGCCTCTGAAAAGGTAGAAAACCACTATAACATGATTCAGATTGAAAACTATCAGGTCGTGGTCTTCAGTTATCTACCCTGAAAGCCCCATCGTCAGTTCATATAGTGATACAAACGACCTCCTCCCAGCCGCCACAATTCCACACGCTAGGCACATGGAAGGTTGGGTACTATAGCCGTTAAAAGTCAATACCCAATCCTGTCGTTGATTGCGCAACTGCCTTAAAGCGTGGGTTTCGCATTGGCATCGCAATCTATCTCCTTGATGCGGTAGTAAATGTTAGAAGCGATTTTCCTTACGGAGCTAATCAGTCGGAAGGCTGGTAAGCCTACTCGTTTTGGTTTGCTGTCTTGTCCAAATGAATCACGGATAAGCCTCTGGAATTCAGTTATGGGCACAGAAGCTTATCCTAGCGAGGATGCATGCTCTAGACCTATTTCGTTTTATGAAAGCCAAACTGCGAATATTGCATGAAAGCGTTAACGATTCCCAATAGCTTGCTAATCGCACCTTTACCTTTCATTTTTCTGAAAATAAAAAAACTCTCTACCACTTCTAGTATTTATTGCTAATCCAAATGTCAACCTGTCTATTCATCTAAGTTTGTACCTTTTCACCTTGCGCTCATTACCTGGCAAACTTTCTATCATATTCAGGTTTGAGATAAAAATGACTAAAAATGTAATCAAACTAAGTTGCATAAACTAAATAATCCTATGAAAAACATTCTTCTGGAAAATGTTTCTTTTCTTTCTTTAAAATATCAACGCTCTTATCAGATTCAGCACAAAGTAGAGTCTGAACGTATTCCTAAGAAAATGCACTTCATCATTTAAGGTAGCAACAGTGAAGTTTACAAAGAGAAACCTAAAATTAATATTATGATAGCAGCCTGAGCTCCATGTCTAAGGGGATGTTTTAGGTGGAATGCTTTGTGTTAGTCATGGAGTGATATTACTTTTATTATTTGAATTCTGCTTTGTGCTGGAATTAAATTACAACACACCAAAGACAGCTCAAAGGTTCATGGAAGGTAAGGCTTTGCTGGAAGTGACCATAAATATAAAGTAGAAGTACTGGCTTGCGATACGTACGTATGACACTGCAAAATAAAAAGCAAAAATCCATGTTCCCTGGGAACAAAGAATTCACTCTCAATATCCGGCGCTTCATTTGAAGTTAACTAATAATGACGACGATAGAAGATAAATAGGAAGCATATACTAGCCGCACACTCTTTAGAGTTCCGATGAAGCAGGGTATTCTGATCCCAAATGAGGCGCAGGGAAATAGCAAAATATTTTCTATAAACGGACTTTTCCAGGAAATTTTCTAATAAAATAAAACTGGGGTTGTGAAAGAAATTTCAATGGCAGGGTGGTTTCTAAGCATGCTTCCTAGATCATCTCATAGAATTCTGGTTTCCATATTCTATTTTCTCCGGAGTGATGGAACAGTACAGGGACGCACTCAATACTCTCAGCAACACATTCAAAATTACCAACCCCCCCCCCCCTCCCTTTAGTTTACTAATAATAGGGACTGGTAATTGCAGGGGCTGGTGGTTGCAGTTTGTTCTTCTTAGTAGGGGTAAAACCTAATCGCACAATTTGACATCCACTAACTGTAGCTGGTAAAGACTCACCAGCTACGCTAAATCAAGGAAAATGTAGCCCCCATTCAACAAAACTCATTCATGAGAGCTTTTATGTCAGACGCGTCCAAAGGCGCGCAGAATTACAGCGACACGAAACATTGGCCTATAAGAGACCATGCGTTCAATCTCGCATACTCTACAATTTGCATTGCCAAACTTACGGAGAGGAGAGAGAGAACCTCAAGCACTTTCTTTGCGATGGCGCAGCTCTATTCGAAAACTGGCTGCGCGCACTAAGTAAACGTTTCTTTCATCATCATCAACGGCGCAACAACCAGTATCTGGTCTAGGCCTGCCTTAATAAGGAACTCCAGCCATCCGGGTTTCGCGCCGAGGTCCACCAATTCGATATCAATAAAAGCTGCCTGGCGTCCTGGAATATGTCATCGTTCCATCTCAGGCAGAGTATACCTCGTTTTCTTTTTCTACCATAGATATTGCACTAATAGACTTTTCGGGTGGTATTATCCTCATCCATACGGATTAAGTGACCCTCCCAGCGTAACCTACTGAGCCGGATTTTATGCACAACCTGACAGTCATGGTATCGCACAACAATTTCGTCGTTGTATAGGCTACGAAATCGTGAGTACCCCAGGAAGATGGCCCTCTGAATACGGATAGGCTGTAAGGTGAAGATACCCACAGATGAACACACTGATAAGTTGGTATGCTAGCCTTCCATGTCCCCAAAAACTTTATTAGTTTGGGTTCAATGGGATACAGGCATGCAGTACGCTGTCGAAAGCCTTGACATAACCGATATAGCAATTAAAAACGTTTCTTCGACCTCTAATTGCCTGTCCTGCCAACTGTGGTGTCCGCAAACTTCCCGGTAATTATTACGGCTAGGTCGTCCGCAAGTGCTTGCGCGAAGACTTTTTTGTCCTCTAGGAGCCACAGCAAGGTATCCATCGCCAAGAGCCATAACAGTGGGGAGAGAACCCCTCCCTTTGGGCAGCCCCTGAGACATCCTGCTTCAATAGACTTCTGGCCGACCGATATGTGGATTTTTCTTCACTCTAGCATGTGAACGATCCAACTGATTAGCAGTGGTTCGATTCCATGCTGTCTTGCCGCATCACAAATTGCCGCGAATGAGGCATAATTGAAGGCACCTTCGATGTCCATGAATGCGCCTAAGGCGTATTCTTTTTCGGACATCGCTTTTCAATTTTTGCCGTAAGTTCATGGAGTGCTGTCTCCGTGGATTTGCCTTTCTGGTAGGCGTGTTGCCTATGGTGAAGTGGCCACTTAGGAATGTGTGTATCCCTTATGAACCGATCTACTAGTCTTTCTAGTCCTTTTAGCAGAAAGGACGTTAGGCTGATCGGTCGAAAGCTTTTTGCGTCTGTTTGGGAATGAACAACGCCTTCACTTCCCGCCATTTAATGGGAATATAAGCGTGTGCTAGGCATGCACGATATTTATTCCGAATGTGTAGACCCAGAGCATCCATTCCTTCTATTACTAGCGCAGGGATGATGCCATCCGGACCTGCAGACTTGTATCTATGGAACGAGTTAAATGCCCATTTCACTCGCTCCAGTGATACTACTTTGCATGCCAGACTCCAGTCTCTCGGTTGAGGGCTGTATCCACCTGTTGGCCCCGAGATTAAATTTTGGATGCTGCCTGGGAAGTGTACTTCAAGCAAATGATTTGCCGTTTCTTCATCGCTTTCTGTGTACTTCCCATTCTGTAAACGTAAATAACCCAGTTTCTGGCTACTTTTTTGACCAGAATCCGCTTAAGCTTTGAGGTTGCCTCAAGAGAGTTAGTCTCTTCGCAAAAGCATCTCCAAGATGATCGTTTAGCCGATCTTATGCTCTTATTTAGAGCCTTCTGTGCCTCTTTATAGCGATTCCAGCTAGTGCTTGATTCGCCCTTCAGAGCACGATTAAGGAGCATCCTTATCGTTCTCCTCTGTTTTGCCAAATCCGACCACCCATCCACCATGGTGTTTTACTCTTCTTTGGCATCTTGAGTGGACAGCTTTCTTCGAAAGCTTCTCTCATGCTAGTTGTAATCATCTGGGTTGTCTTCTCAATTCCAGCTTCCTAGGGATCGTGACTCGGGCGCTCAATTCTATTTGATACATCACCCAATCTACCTACTAGATACTCCAGTAGTCTCGATCCTCTTGCATTGATGTTCGAACTTCCCCAGCATATGTGGTGAGCGTTGACATCACATCCTGCTATTACCGCCATGCCTCTACTTTTGGCATATTGGATAGCTCTGATGAATGTTCCACTGGGAACGTCTTCTGCGTCGTAGGGGAAATATGCAGAGCACCATAGTATCTCTTTATCTGCCTGTTGACTCTTTATGGTTAGCTTAGCCGATGTGGTGTCGCCATCACATAGGTCGTTAATCAGGTTAGCCTGGAAGTCTTTGGAGACTACCATGCAGGTGCGGGGTCGATCGCTTCCATTGGCATACAATAGGTCAGCATGTTGGAAGTTTAGGCCCCTGACTGCCCCACCAACAACCCACGGTTCTTGTATGAGGTATATAAATGTCTTGCAGCTATTGATCCGACGACTGATAAGTGCAGTCGCCGCTTTACAATGCAGCAAATTTACTTGGGAAATGTGGCACCTCTTCTACGTTTCAGATGTAGATGCCGGGGGCTGCATGTCCCCTTCAATGGTTTTAGGAGCCGACACTTGTAACGTGACGGTCCCCAGCCCATAGTAGAGCCGGCAACCCGATTTTTCCCGAACCTTCTTAACATCGGGCCTAGCCGTTACCGGCCGAGCCCTCTTTGCTGCCTTTTGTGTCGAAGAGTTAGGATCGTCCGAGGATCGCTGCCGCTTCGGTTTACCCTTAGCCGCAGTTGCCCGAACGCTCCTTTCCCCTCAACCTTGGCACAGCTCTTGGGTTGTGCGTTGCCCGAAGGCGGTTTGCCCGGAGGCTGTTTGCCCGAAGGTGGTTTACCCGAAGGCAGTTTGCTGTCCGTGGACAGGTGCTTACCCATGGGCAAGACTTTAGCCTCAGCAGGTGGCGCCGATTGGAGCTTGCGGTCAGGAGTACTGAAAGAAGGGGCCTGCTTCGGCTCGTCTGTTAAGGACTGGGCCCCAATTGAATTGGTTTCCACTTGAATAAGTGGTGGTGAGCTCAGAGTTGCCCCTTCACTCGGGGTTGGATCGTCACGATCGAAGATTAACTTTGTTTGCTTAATAGGTTTATGTTAGGTTTTTGTTTTTTGTTTTTACATGGTCGGCTGCCATGGCCTCAATTTTTCCGGGGAAAGTAAGTCGATCTCGGCAGAGCCCCTTTTTGCCAAGACAAGACTAGTTGAGCCTGGGGGTCGCCTGGTACCCAGAGTTCACCGTTTGCGGCCACATCTTAACCCCTGTGACCATTCAGCCCTCGGCACGGTAGTCACACCTTGGCTTGGGGTTTTGATTACCGCTTGGCTTCAGGTGTCACCTCCCGTTTCCTGGAGGATCTTCCTTACGGAGCTCCCTCACCACGACAAGGACCCAGTCACCAAGTAAGACGACCACCGGTTATATGTACCGGATCTCCAATTTCCCCTTCTCCTCACTTTTGGCTTTCCATTTTATGTCTTACCGTCACGTGCGGTGATAGCTTCTTCAGTGAGTAATTTCCAAGACTGCACTTTCCTCACTCAGAGAGTACCTGTCTCCTTCTTTCACAACCGGGCTTAGAAACGGCTATGGTCTTTTTAGTTTATTATTCCTTGTTACATTTTTTATTTTTCTAGAATTTGGCCCTTTCGAATGAGTTATATTATAATAAAATGAATTGAAACTAAAGCGTTGATTTGAGGTTTTCCTCAGTTCCTTTTCCTCTTTAACTCGCTACTCTTATACTACCGAAAGCATCGCCTAATATAATGCCCTTAGAATCCCAATGTAAGGAAGGAAACCCAAAGGTCGCACATCACAGTACATTTAAGGTAGGGGAAACATCAAATAAGGATGCGATCCGTCGTAATCTTCCCCCTCTACTCTCCACTTTTCAGATTTGGCTCGCGTGTTGATCATTCGATAGGTACACACGGTGTCCCGTGTTTCTTTAATTTTCAGGTTCCGGTGCGCACTCATCCACCGATTAAAGGACATATGAAATTCTGTTTAATGACACGTGAGGAATGAAAGTGTTCCAAGGAACATCCTACATTCCTCAGCCTGCATGGCAAAAAGGCAAGCAAACGCATGTTGATATAACACTTCAATGGAGCTTCAGTATCTGCGGATTTCAAGATCAGTTTCGCCAACTTTCATTTCTTTTTATATTTTGGGATAGCTCTCCCCTATTCGTCATCTTCTGCCACTCAGCATGGTTTTTGATCATACACAAATCGCATTTATGTCATTGTAACATGGAAGTTGTAGAAGAAACAACTAGACGCCAAAGAGATCCGTTTAATCACTACATCGATTACGTCAAGGCTTGTGGCAGTTGCCTCAAACCTACCTAATTAATCCCAAGTCAGTTTCGCATAGATTCGAATCTGAATACCAACTTCTCAGTGTATTCAGTTAAGGATAACAGAATCTCAGAACCATTTGAATTGAGAAAAGCATTTTTCAGGGGAATGCATCGGATGATGGCTACAGAATGCTGTTATAGGGCACGGTTCTACAATAAAAAGTTTTATGATTTAGTGTGAGTTAGCCTGTCATCCTATTACAGAAACAGACTTCTACAAGTACCTTGGAAATCTGGAAGGAATCCATGCTTCTATGTAAGGTTCTGATGGTTCAACGTCTCTAATGCCGAACCACACATTCTGCATTGGTCGTTCTCCATCCGTTCTTTTATAATGAGCTTTTTGTAAGCTTGGGTAGCGACCACGCCGTCCAAAATGGCACACATGAACTCCTCCGTCTTAGCAAAGAGCTCCCCAGCACACAGGCATTCATCGACCAACTCTTGGTCCGACTTCCCACTAAAAGGGTTGAAAGATCGATCCTTCAAGTTAAGTGTAGTCAGTCCACAGTCTGTCTTACAGACAGCCGCATGCAAGAAACTTCTCTGCTCTTTGCTGTAAAAATATGCGCGCTGCAAGTCGATTTGGCGATGATGATGTGCCCCCACGTCAACCACGCCACTACCTCCGATGTCACGACGCAGGTTCATCCGCTCCACGGCAGAGTTTGGATGGTGCATAGTAGTCTGTATCCACCGCTGGACGTTTTTCCGATCGGTCCTCGTCCACGGTAATATTCCGAACGCGGAAGCCAGTGAAGAGATAGCAAATACATCCAATGCTGCGCGCGAGTTGTCCTACAACTCCCGCGTCGATAATCCCTTGACCTCACTCGGCAGCCCTTCTGCTCTTCGGAGAGAATGTTATTGATCTCGAGGTGCGCTTTCACTCTTCCATTAATAATGGACGTTATGAATTTGTAGAGGGTTGCTAAGCAAGTAATCGGTCTTGTGTCTGCGGGGTCCTGCACCGGATAAGGTAGGTAATTCTCGCAGTGAGGAAGGGTGGAAAATCCTCCGGCCGACTCATGGCCTGATTTATCCTGTATGCCAACCGACTATGTACGCAGGTAAATTTCTTATACTAGAAATTCTGGGGCCCTTATTTATTTATTTATCTATTTATTAACAAATATTATGAAAATCATTTTATTTTTATCTTTAAATAAAGATTAATTGGCCTCGAGCAGTCTTGCTCCTTGTGCTAGTCTCCTCTCAAACTGACATCGAAAACAATTTTCGAAGTCAAAAATTGTTTTTCGATGTCGTGGCCAACTCGATTCTCACCATAATATTCCGCCCCAGCTGAAGCCAAATGCGAGTTCCGACGAAGACCCCCCGGGGGATCCGTAGTATCGTTGTTAGTTTCATTCTAATGAATCCTGTTTAAACCGAGTAGAAGTACACCTGTCTTCAAACGAGATCGATGTTGCGGTGATTCTCGAGGGGCCATCGCCTACCACTACCCCTTAATTTTTTTTAGTAAGTGGGATCGTCCAAGCCTAACTGCTTAGCGTTTAATGCTAATATTAGGAAAAATCTGTCATTATTCTGAACCGGGAAAGATTCACTACATTCTAAAAAACTGCTGTGCTCCGCTGATGGATGTAATGTGTCTATTATCTGTATCTGGATACTGATAAATCTCACAACCAACAGAAATTGTAGGAGCCTTCTTACGGGGCGTGCACTATGATCAAGATACCTTCAGGTGAATGCTCTCATTTAGATGAGGTGTGCAGTAGACAACAGAAAACCCCTATGTGGATAAACGCCCCAAATCATCTGCTCATTTTTGGATTGGATAATGTTCAAATTCTTCTAAATACTCCGAAGCATGATCTATTTACTACATTTGAGTGAAGAGGGAGGGAACTTAATTGTACTTTTACAAAATTTATTGGGAAAGTAATACTCGTAGATGCAACCGCGCGGATCGGATGATTTCGATTGGATAAAAATCCCATACGCGTTCGCTACTGCTTAAGCATCCCCTTAGACGGGCAGATCTCAGTGTTATCTAAAGCTACAAGATTTCACACGCTAAGGTCAGTAACATCATTTTATCTTTCCATATCTACGGATGCACACGAGCATTTCCCATACAATGCCATAGGCATGACGTAATACAAAAGTAGTTCAAAATCTACTGGAAAAAGTCTCTGCAAAGTGATAAATTTAATGATTGCGGAAAAGATAAGATATTTAGCTTTTCAATGGTATCACGGTGCCAAGAATTGAATGACCTCATAAAGTCGCTTGGAACGGATATGCTGAAAGGCAGACACATTATATATTTTTATGCAAATTGTTATCAACGTCTTCTTATCTTTTAGCTGCAGTTAAATAAATTTACTATGACATTAATGGACCATATGTACAGGTGAGCTGATAATTAGAAATTTAGTAGGAAAGGCTGTGGCGTTTTTAAGAGGTGAGAGAAAAGTGTGGTATAAACAATTTACACGAATCTTCCGTTTGTGTTTATCTACTACTTTGACAGCTCACACTTTTCAGATAAGCAAATCGCTTGAAACCTTTTCTCCCTCTTTAGTACCAGATACAGTTGCTCGCTACGATTAAATTTCTCTGATCCCAATGAAAAAAGAAGAGAAAGGGACTTACTCTTTGCAAACGAATATTCAAGTACTCATTAAATTAAACAATTTCATTTTCATTGATGACAATATTGAATTAAATTTTCATTTGAACTCAACGAGTTTCCCTTCTACATCTGGGACCACCTCCCCAAAAGGATTCTACATGTTCGCAAAGGATAAATTGGAAAGACAGAATCCGGATCAAAAGCAAATTCTTCTTACGAATTCCGAAAAGGAAAATGTCATTAATAAAGAAACTCCTTGAGGCAGCTAATCTTGCGACAGACGAAAGAATACGAAACAAAGCCCTGCCTTTGTCAATCGTCACTTAAAAAAGTTCGAGAACGAACAGATGAATATTCCCTCCCTCCGGAAAGTGTGAGCCGTGACCCAGAGTCTGGTGCATTTCCAGGACCAAGGCCCCATAAAATTAAGGTGCACACATGTAATGAGTTACTCGAATATTCCGTCTTCCGGCAAATGTGTCTATAAGAAACGCTAACGTATCCTTCGAAGGCACCTTATAGACGTCTTTGATGTGTATCTGTAAGGCAAAAGGATAACGCTAAAAGCTTTTGAATTCTCCATGTGCTTGGAGGCTATTAGGCTTTTGCTGACAAACAATCGATTACGGCTCAGCGAATCCTTGAGCTAATTTTCTGATCTTCAATTTGTTTGTTTATCAAGGACGAAGTGATGGATATGATGAGTGTTTGCAGTTAAGGTCGGAGTAAACTGTTCAGCCTCGACCCAAACGGGATTATTTCTGTACAAAAAAGATTAAGGTAATCAATTGTTATGAATTTCAGGAATTTATCCCTCCATATGCATAGGTATATAAAAATGTAATATATGAGTATGCAATGCAAATCATTACAGTGCCATCTCTAGAACAAACTAATTGAATTGGATAAGACCAAACCATAGCATTGCTTAGACATCATTTTCCTAACCTCAAAGATCGACCAGATTCGATCCTCTTTGTCTTTGTGCTTGCCCAACTGTTATAAGCACAATATTAAGTGTGATGATAATAAAAAGGTGCATGACATCATTGAAAATCAAATAACAATAAGAGACGGAGGAGGACGAGATGAAGAAAAGACATTTAGCAACAATAAGCAACGTCAAAGAAGAAAGGAAACACGAATCGGTAATGCCAGCGAAACTTAGAATGACGAACTATCAAGGATGCTGATATGCGGCGTTCTGATATAATTGAGACTAAAGAAATTGAGACTCCTCTGCTGTGCGATTCTCACTGAGAATGCCCCATCCAACCACTAAGTGGTTTACCATACTTGTAGAGATCTCTAAGAAAGGTTTTCTGAGGCGCTTTGAAAAAAATACATGCGGATGGATGATGAAAGTGTAGTTTTAGTTCAGTTTATTTTAATGGGGGAACCACAGCTCCAAGCACTCAGGCGTTTGTTATACCCATTGTACTATCCCTGTGAATGGCCTATTCAATGGCTTCCGGTCAATCTGAGAACATTCTCCATAGGTACAGAGTGTGCCGATTCTTTATTTAAGAAAGCCTTACCAAGGTGTCTTCGTCTGAGATCTGAATAGGACGGGCAGCTACATATGAAGTGCAGAGCCGTCTCTTCCTCGTCTCACATTGGCTGCAACTAGCCAAAGCACCACCCCAATCGTTTCCGTATGATAGTTAAGTTAAGTTAAAAACTCTTCTAGCCTTTCCATATCGCACTTCTTAAGGGACAATAAAAATGCTGGCGCCAGGTTCTTTCAGAAAGATTTTCGCTTACCGCGAAGAGTTCAAATTTCTCCACTTGGAAGCATGAATCTTTGCAATTTCATCATTCGGAGTAGATTTGACAGTAGCCGGATGCCAAAAGCTGGTTCTGACTCCACCATTGTGAATCCAGACCCTTAGCAAGCCAGTCTGGCAGCCTTATCATAACCAACGATATTTGAGTGCCTGGCACCCACATCGGGAATTTTTCGTTCAGTTGGCCAAGTTTCAGCAGCACCTGATGACAACTTCACACCAACTGGGTTGATATACAGTATAATTGCTGTTGCCAAGAGAGATTCGAATGGTGTGACCCCTCAATTTTCTAATGGAATGGCGTATATCTTCGCCTGGGATATAATAATCATTTCTCCGGGAGGTCGGGCTAGTTCCATAATCGGATTACCGGAGAACACACCTGCGCTCAATCTGTTTTTCTTGACTGACCCGATGGTGAAGATTATTAAGTCTGTAATCCGAAAAGACTCGTTGCCATTTATCGACTATTCTTCTCTTTTGATGAATACGACAAAATATGCCTTTTCAAACACGAATGTGGAAACCATATGATCGGCCGGCATCAGAGCTTCTCGATGTTTGCCAAAGAATTTCCAAATGAACTCAATACGGGGGGGGGGCAGTAGGCATAGTACTCGTTGCTCCCGTTCGGCAATCAAGCCTCTAAATCTAAGTTAGCAGCTTCTAACTATGAGCAACGTTCAGCCACATCCACCAGACGATTCATGCATACATCAAAATGGGATGTTAACATCCAATGAATCCACTTTTGTAAAAGTCCTCAGGCCTTACTTATCCCAGCCCTACAGCACTAGAGCAATCTGCAGGATTTCTGATATTATTCCTGGATATGCAGCTTCCATATTAGCTTAGAGTCGATATATACTCGTAAATACTTGACTGTTTGTACCAACTGGATTTCTGCCGCTGCCAAGGTGAATAGCGTATAGCTGCCTTGACGTTCCTGGTGAACATAACTAGTCCAGTCGTACTAGCTTTCACCTTGAGTCCATTGCGGAAACCCCAACTGTAGATTTCATGCATTTTCATAACCGAATAAAGAGAATACTCCTTGTGGACAACCGCTAAGACAACCTGCCTCAATAGACTTCCGTTCGACCAGTATGTGGGCCTTGCTCCTCTCTAGCGTGTGAAGAATCAAACTAATTAACAGTGGATCGATTCCTTGTTCTCTTGCTGAATCAGAAATCACCGCGAATGAGATATAATTGAAAGCACCTTCGATGTCCATGACTGCGCCTGAAGTGTATTCTTTTTCGGTCATCCCCTTTTCAATTGTTGACGTGAGCTTATGGGGTGCTGTTTCGTTGGATTTGCCTTTCTGGCAGGCGTATTCGCTATAGTGAAAGGTGAAAGAAGGCAATCCGTTCCTCCTATTACTAGCACAGGAATGATACCATCCGGACGTGCAGACTTACATTTATGGAACGAGTGAAATTGCATTTTACCCGCTCCAATGATACTACCATGTGTCCGGATGGCTCAAGTGGTTAGAGCGCTGGGATGCTGTAGCGGAAAGTAGCGGTTCAAATCTCACTAGTGCAGAAGGATGTGCTTTCGTGGCTGGATGTCGGATACCAGTCGACTCAGCTGTGAATGAGTACCTGAATCAAATGAGAGTAATAATCTCAGGCGAGCGCAAAGCAGACCACATTGCCTCCTATTGTATATTGTGGTGTTCCGTTACGGTCCTAAATTAAATGCTCTAATACACTTCAAGGCCCTGATCCAATATGGATTGTTGCACCACCGATTATTATTATTATTAGTGATACTATGTACCTTGCATGCCAGATTCTAGTCTCTCGGTTGATAGTTGTATGCGCCTGTCGGCCCCGCGATGAGATTTGGGATGCTGCCTGGGAACTGGTTTGTTGTTTTTTCATCGCTTTATATGTACCTCCCGCTTTGTAAACTCAAATAACGCAACTTCCGGCTACCTTCTTTAACAAGAATCCGCCTCAGCTTTCCGGTTGTCGATGATTATCATTTAGCCGATGTTACGATCTTCTTTAGAGCTTTCATGGCCTCTTTATCCCGCTTCCAACTAGCGGCTGAATCAGACTTCAGAAGGCACGTCTTTCCCTTCTGTTTTACCAAATCCAAATTCCAGGATCTTTTTCTATCGGTCTTTGGCGTCTTGAGTTGACAGCTTTCTTTGAAAGCTCTCATTCTCAATTCCAGGCATCGTGACTTAGGCGCTCAGTTCTATTTCAAACATTGTCCAACCTGAAGTGAACGTAGGTGGATTCATGCCCATTATGACATTAATACATCTACACTATCCGAGAAGAGCGGCATTTTCAGGGGATGCCATCGTGATGTCAATAACCTTTCACCTGACTACGTTGAACAAAGTGAATTCACTACTCAATTGAGGATTTGCAGATCAGTTCTTACCAGATAGTCTAATAGTGTCGATTCTCTTGCATTGATGTTAGAATTTCCCCAGCATGTATGGTGGACGTTTACATCACATTCTGCTATTACCCCCATGCCTTTACTTTACCTACTCTGGGAACTTCTTCTGCATCATAGCGGATATATACAGACCACCATAGAATCCCTTTATCTCCCTAATGACTTTTTATGGTTAGTTTGGCCGTTGTGGTTTCGCCATCACATTGGTCCTAAACCAAATTAGTCTGGAGGACGTTTCAGACCGCAATGCAAGACCGGGGTCGATCACTTCCATTGGCATACAACAGGTCAGCATCTAAGGAGTTTCGGCCGCTGACTGCCTCACCAACAACCCATGGTTCTTGAATGAGGTATTTAAATGTTTTGCATCTATTGATTGGACAACTACTAGATGCGGTCACCGCTTCACAATGCTGCAGGTTTGCTTGAGAGACATGGCACTTCATCTACGCTTCAGATGAAGGTGCCGAGGGCTTCACATCCTCTTCAACGGTTTTAAGAGTCGATACGTGTGACGTTAAATAATAAACGTAATAGAGCCGGCAGCCCTTTTGCTCCCGAACCCGCTTTACATCCGGTTCGGCGACACCATTCGTAAGAAAATTTTCCTGCCTATCGGCTCTCCCCCTTATTTTGCTGCCTAACAACATTCAAGTGATGAGGTAGTTTTGATCACCAACTTGTTCCAAAACCTCAAAACCACTACGCTCTTCTTCTGGAAGCCCAAGGAAGCACTTTTTGAACAATAGCAGCTCAAAGACTCTTTTCTGGATTAGTCGCGTACTTTTCCACTCATCATTGAGAGAGGAGCAGGACTGCCTGACCCCCTCGTTCGTGCTTCCATCAGCAAAGTTTAATCGTAACATTTTACAGTATATACTTATCGACTCAAAGCGAAGCTTCAAGCTTTGCGAGGATTAAAACTAGCAGGAGATTCCTCCTAAGTTGTTCGCACTGCTCAGTATCGAAACCGGATGAATTAGTGTCGTTCTAAAAAACCCACCCATTGGCGTCGATAGCCTCGGCTGCAAATGAACCTTTAGCCATTGTCTGCTGAGCCCCTCTTTGCTGTCTTTTGTATCAACGAGTTGGGATCATCCGAGCAGCGCTACCACTTCAGTTTGCTTTTAACCGTACGTTTTGACTTGCCCGGAGATGGCTTGCCCAGAGGTGGTTCGGGCGGAGGCGGTTCGCCCGAAGGTGCTTTGCCCGCTGACGATTTGCCGGAGGTGGTTTACCCGAAGACTATTTGCTTTCCGTGGGCAAATACTTACCCATGGTCAAGACTTTAGTTTCAGCAGGTGGTGCCGATTAGAGGGCATGGTCAGGAGTGGTGGCAAAAGGTGCCTGCTTCGGCTCGTTTGTTAAGAACTGAGTTCCAATCACATTCATTCCCACTTGAATAAATGGAAAACGTGACAGAAGACTCAAGTTCTCCTTCGAGGAGCTTAGCGTCACCCCTTCATTTGGGGGTTAGATCGTCACGATCGAGATTTATTTTTAGTTTTCTTAAAAGTTTTTTGTAATTCGCTGCCAAAGCCTCAATGTTATCAAGGAAAATAAGTCGATCTCGGATGATGGAAATGGTAGAATAGAACTCAGGATGAAGGTGCAGATTAGTACCTGCGATGAAATACTAAACGCGGAAACGCCGCTACGATGAAATACTAAACATGGAACTAATACCACTAACACTATCTAAAGCTGTAAGCTGAGACTTTTTCGTTGATTGACTACAGTAACCAGAGACAGAAAACAACCAGCGAACTAGTTGTTAGAATTGTCGTTGAGTTAGGGCGACCATTCCCGAAAAAGTGTATCTATCGCAAAGAAACGAAAACCTTCTGATTAGACTGGATTGGACTCCTATAAAAAGGGCTGACACTCACGTGTTACGGTAAGACGGTAAAGACCGCTGTTTTTAAAAAATTACTTCTACTTGTAATATGAAAAATTCAATGGACAATTTCATCTTTCCTCAAATATCCCAAATATGCTGATCAAATCTTCTTACCCTCTCTCACCCCCCCCCCCCTCCCCGCCATGAACTTGGGCCAAATGATTCTGGAATTGGAAAAAGAGGCGAGTAAAGGTGAATTAAAGATAAACACCAGCAAACCAAGGTTCTCAGTCTGAGTGTTCGCTTCACCCTTCCTATTTGCATTAATGGCGTTAATAAATTAGTATATCTACCTAGAAAGCGGCGCTTCTTCCAAATGCAGGACCGAACTTGATGTCGCTTGACCTACTAACAGTGTCAAATCCGATTTTGCCACGCTGTCTAAAATCTGAACATGGAAAATCAAATTCAGACTGTTCTTTCTATGTTGAATATCACTCAAACAAAAGCTCCAAACATTCCCGTCCAAATTAGCGACTTAAAAGCAGCTACCGGGACCTGATAGAATTACGACCCAACTAGTTGTGTATGGAAGTAGGCGATTTCACAAAACAGTTCTGGTCCGTATATATTCCTGGCCAACTTATCTGCTGCCTCATTGCGCTTAAACCCAATATGTCCCCGAAACCAGAGTATCCAGACCTTATTGAGCGAGCCGAGCGTATTTAGTCTAGTATTACTACACCAGGAGTTCACCTGGTTGAGCTTGAGTGCCTCCATAGACGCCTGACTGTCAGCCAGAAGAGCAATATTCAGGCCCCTACAGTTTCTTCGGAGGCTAAAGAAGGCTTATCTTTGTTTTGGACTGAAATATGCTGCGCCTCTCTCTTTACTGGAAAATACCATTTCATTTATCTTTCTATTGCAGTGATCCATCTTAGTATTCCGGGGTGCATTCCATTTTTTTTCCTTTTATGAACCCCTTGTAGGTTTCTGACATATGTGCCCGACAAGTGTCTTGTGTGTAAGGTATTATTCAGTAGAAAGTTAATCTAATGTAATTGTCTAAAAGCTTCTCCACGATATCACGCAAATTGGTGTGAAAGACTTAGTGTAAAAAGCAACCCTTCGAATCAAAAACTACCTTTACCCAATTCCGTGCTCTTGGTATGCCGGTGGTATACCTCTTACGACCCTTAACCGAAATTTCAGAATTCTGAAATAATGATAAAATGTTATACACTCCGGCTGATTTCAGTGATTTAAACGTTTCCGCTGCCCACCTTACTCTAGCTTCCGAGCATATCCCTTTTGCTAATTTCCAATTTTGCTTCTTCCTCCTTTCGTCTGTTATTGGGATGTTGCCTGAATGTTGTTGTCTTCCCGTGGAGTAGGACCCCGTGAACTGAATTTCAAGGAGCAAATGAACTCTGTCCTCCACATTCTTAGTAAATGTTCCTCTTCCCTTTTTCAAGATAAAGAAGATACTCTCCTAACTTTGCTTCGTATTGCCTAGATTCTTCTGTGGTTTGTTCAATCCCCCCCAATGTGTTTTTTTACCTCGGTCAACCCTAAGTTTATTTCGCCCGGTTGAAGACTTTCTGAACCTTCGTTCTCATTTTGACAAGATTCCTGTCCTTAATGACGTAACTATCTTAGCCGGGCAGCTGGCCTCATATGCGTTAATAATGATTCTGTTGAAAGCTGCACCAGGTAAAACGTAAAAACAACTTAATAACTAAGTTGAGCGAACGTGTTGGCGAAAATCAGAGGTCAAATACTATTCGAAGCCTTTATGGGGCTGAATATGGTATGGACCATCAATAGCAAATTAGACACCTTCCGAGGGAAAGTATTACGTTCATTCGTGGATGTAGAGAAATCGACAACTGTAGACATTCCTGCAACAAGGCAGTCTGAATAATTGGCTGGTCTACCGGCTTTGAGGAGACTACATTTCTGGCAGATTTAGATGGAAGTAATGACCGGAAAAAAACAATTATAATAATCAGTAACGGAAAAATCCAGTTTGTATCTGGATCTTAAAAACTCTGAGAGGTTACAGTTAAGATCGTGAAGATATACTAAGCGATAATGTTTTCAGCATTGCCTGCACTTACCTTGGATTATTATCCTAAATTGATTTAGGTTAGCAGCTGAATCAACTCTTCCGATACAAATTTGATCCTCGACCTTTCGTTGAGGAAACGAAACACAACGAAACAGTTGCTGCGACGCGTAACCGAGGCATACTACACCATCAAGATGAAACACCATTTTAATCCCTTAACAAAAATTGGTCAACTAGTGGAACTATTAAATTGATATGTGGGTAAGCAATTAATAAGCAATTAAGTCTGTTTGACACCAGCAGGCAGCTTTTTTAAGAAAATTTACGCGCCGCATTGCGATAAATCTCGTTATTGATCCAAATTAGGGTGACTAAGCTTACAGATGCTCGCTTTGAACTCAGCTCAAAGTCGGTAATCCAATGAATTGAAATCCACACTCGCAGAACACTAGCCCTTACATGCAATGAAGTCAGGCACATTCCTCTTCCCTCCTTTTTGTCGGTGAGCCATAATGCTACTCAGGTGCTTTACATAGGAATCCCAATCCATTCTCCTGAGATTGCTTATTATTTCGGAGTTGGCCTCAATATCGAATCTGATTATTCTGTGATCCGACATAGAGGTCTCATCCGACCATTCCCGATTCCAATTCCCGACCAGTGCGTTCATCACTACATTCCTTAGAGTTATGTCTAGCACCTCTTGTCTAGTGCTGGTCACGAATGGTGGTATTCTCTATGTTATATATTTCTTATTGCTAAGAATAAATTCTAAAAGGTACTGACCGCTTCGATTAATCTCGCTGCTTCCCTAGAATTCGTCTCAGAGTACTTCACCAATCTAGCGACTAGCTTCGGTGGGATTCGAATATCGTTTTCTACAACTGTCTCTCGAGTTCCTGGATTCCGGTAGGACTTGGGGGGCCAGAATATTGGTCGTCAGGAACTCTAAAAGGCGTATATATTTTAAATTACGTTTAAGAATAATGCATGCTCTTCTCACAAGAGAAATCCTAGAGTACCTGTATACTTTCTCCTTGCAGACCGCGAATCTACCCCCTCTATTCCCAGTGCTCCTAAGCCTACACTATTCCAATGTTATCCTTGGATCTCGCCCTTTGAATTACTGTAGATGCAAGTTTTGCGTGGTGGAGGTTTACCTGGACTATCTTAGTGCTGGCCGTTTACTCCGTTAGTGCTTGGAGCTCTTCTCCACTGTCCCGGTATGACCATCGTCCTCCGATATAGCACTTCTCTGCAGTCTTGATCGTCCAGTTTCTACTCTTTACTGGGCAGCAGATTAACTTCCCTTCTTGATCCGGTCCTTTCAGCTCCTATGTTCTCCGATTCCCTCGGGGACTTCGATTGATTTTCCACCCGATGTCTCCTTCGAAGTGTATTTTCTTGGCTTTTATCCTGTCCACATGCTAAGGAATGCTGCAAATCGACAGTTGATATGGCAACTCCGACGTTTGATTGCCTCCAAGGATCGGTAATCCACCCCATCGTGAGCAATCTACCTTTGCCCCCAACTTGCTTCTAAAGAATCTCTATATTCGCGTATGGAGATCATCTTTCTGAGCAATTAGGAGGCCAATAAGATCTTCCGTCTCTAATGCTGCGACTTTGGGATGAAACATTCCCAGTACATGTCACAATTCTGCTCCTTCCCAGCCTGACAATTTAAGGACTATAGTCCTAAGCCACTTCGCACTGTCCTCGGTTGCATAGTCCACCAGTATGTAACTTAGTCGAAAGCGTAATCTGGTGAGTACAAGCTGTGCACTCCATCCCTTGCGCATCTGACTAATGACAAAATATTCAATTCTTGGTCCTCAAGAGTGAGTATTTCCTCGGAAAACGTTTTTGGCAGTATTGCCAGTCGAATGCCCTTGACCACAGTAGCATAGCTAATGGCGGGCTTCCTGACTCCTGCCTTCATTCTTAACATAGGGGTGACGAGCATTCCCCTCATGTGGGCCAATCTCCGCCGCTTTCCGTTTTCCAAACTCTGATAATGATATCTGACAGTTTCTATTATCCAAGGGTTCTTGTGATAGTTTCATTCAGCAAAAATGTAGAGATTTGCCTTCGTTAGTAACAATTGAAGGTTTTCCGCTCCTTTGATATTATAAATGGAAGTACGTAGGTTTCTAAAATTGCAATAACACTTGCACACACTTATTTTAACCCCATTATAAACCCTACGTGGAGTTTGGGCCTTGGCAAGTAGGTAGCGGACAGCGGTGCAAATTTCAAGGCGGGAATTGGATCGAAGAAAGAGATCCCACAGGGTCAAAAGTTTTCAGCATAGTAACCTCAAGTTGGTTTCGTTTTGAATGGAAGGAGCCAGACTACACGGCAGTATTGTCAACATATCGAAAATGACATGTCAATTACTTTCTGAACGTGTCCCATAATCTTGGTTCACAATTTGGGACACGATCATCTACACATTAGATATACATCCATAAGTGTACTTTATGGTAGATCCGCCTTATTCGGAGACCTACCGCAGTCGTCCGTCTCATCCTGTTTGCCAAAATATTATATACATGAAATTGTTTTCTCCACAAATTTTAATTCATTCCAGGAACTCACAACTATGAAAATAGAAAGTCTGATGGAAATACTTCCATACGCTGCTTGTGTTTGAACCTGCAGCACATGTAGCTTAAATCCATTATAAAAGCTCCCTACGATGAAGTGCTTGTCGCAAGAATCCGAATTTCCCACATGCTCCTCATGGAACCACACTCGTGGTCTATAACATTTACTTATACTTCGATCAACAGATTACCGTATTAAACACTCCAATCAACGGTGTATGAAACCTGTTCAAGCCTTCATCATCCGTCCATAGCCTGCACTGTACTCGTAACCTGTAAAACGAGGCGCAATATGGCGTGCATGTCGAAAAAAGACGTTGAAAAAAGCAAAGAAAAACTGGTAATCCGAAGACGTGAGACATCCTGGCTATAAATTATAGACTCGCTGCACTTGTACCAAAGCCTCTGCTACTCTATCCTCTAGACCGACTCATTTATCTTCTTTTCATACACAGAGGCCGTCTACGAGCGATGTCCGTTAATGTCCTCCGCAATATACACTCAAGCTCCTCCTGCTCCACCTCCTGTCCATACTAAATAAAGACTTCTATAAATTCTCCTGTCCACTCTTGGTTACACCTGAGCAAGCCTATTGTGTTTCGCAGCTCGAAATAGCGATGACGGCGAGATAGCACAAAAATTGCTTACCATTCCTCCGGGGCATTCGCAGGATGAAATTGGCACTACGTCACCCGTTACAAGTGCTAATGTGTACATACAGGCGCACGTAATGCACTTGACTCTTTTTAATTATCATTCACAATGGAATCATTCCATTGAAATCTTACGGTTTTTGCAGGTTTCACCCCTTCGGTGCGGGCGGAAGGACGAAGAAAGCTTTTCCATCAGCACTTCCTGTGTTACGATGGTACTTTACAACCCTGACATTAACGCTTTCAGGTATGCAATGGAAAGAACAATTTGTTGTTTTGAGTCGAAATCATCGCTGGAGAAAGGATTCGAGAGTGCATCCATTTGCACGAGAAATGTTTTCCGCGTCCTGTTGATCTTATGCAGCATGAGCACCTCGCATAATCCATGTTTTTATCCAAAATTGTCATATATCACCAAAGGTGTGAAGTAAAGAGATTTCATTATTTGTGTGAGAAGGATATAGGACATGCAAAGTATTTCTCAAAATAAAGAGAGTCCTGATTTCTGAAAGGGACGAGTTTGTTCGTGTTAAAAGAGATTTCGGCAATGGGAAACACTCGCATTGCTTTGACTCCCCACAATGGGAAGCATCTGCTCCCACCTTTATGTACAATTATTTTATCCGGAATTTTTCATTTATCATGAACTAAGATAAAATATTATTAATTCAGAAAATGGGGTCTACATTGTTCCGTTCAGGACTATTTGACATTTGACGCAATTTAGCCCAATAGCGTTGCTCCCGCGCTTTGCGAAATGACGCTATGCTGCACATCCTGCAGTTTCCTCACAAATCCTTTAATTAGTTCCAGTCTAAGTTGCAAATTTTCTTATCAACTTCCATCATTTTTATAGTCACTCAAGTGGATGCAAAACGTTATTATGACTCTGACGTGAGATTGTTCATTGCAGGGCAAATAAACAGACTGGCTGAAAGTTTGTGAGTTTTTCTAAAGTTTATTGTCTTTGAAGGATAAGATGGAAAAGTTTTATGAAAATTGCACTCGTCTGAGTCAACTCTTTGTCTTATAGTTGGTCGCAGCCAAGACGGCATTGCTACGAGCTTCCTCAATTCTCCCGCTTGATTTATGGATAACCTTCGTTAATTAGTAGTTCACTATAATATCTTTTTGCATATTTGAGACGTAGTCGGATAGCAAATTGATCTTAGAGAAGAGGGCAAAGAGTCACTTTCATTCGGACAGCCGGGAGAAAGTTGAGGAAATAAATAGGGAATAGCTGAGAATACCACTTGCAACAATTCAAGAAAGCGAAATTATTTCGCGTGTTTTACATATCTAAACAGAACGTTTTGTTCCTAACCCAAAAAAAAAACGGTCTTGAATTTGAGAGAATCTAAACAGATTGATTAGGTAGATTGGTGTATTCCCCCGAATTTAATTAAATCTTTACCATAGTCACGCATAGGGTTTGAAGGGCAGTCTCTTTCTTCTTGAGAATTGCAAATTTGGTACTGCAGCTCTACTATCATGACCCACTCTCATCTCCACGGGGGTAACCTATGCGCAATGCAGCTGATGATAGATCATGAACAGTGGGTTCTTTGGACTATAAAACAGGAATGAGTCGAACGGTTCTCCTGACTCCGGTTGAGCAATAGGCTGGCACCTACAGATGCGCGAAACATCATCTTCTCCTTTTTCTTCTGCCTTTGTCCCGTTCATAAGCGGGGTCGACTCATCGTGATCGGTTTCGCCATTTGGCTCTATCCAATGCCTGATCTAGGTGCAATCTCGAGGCTTTCAAATCCCCATCCAGCGTATCAAGCTACCGTTGTTTAGGTCTGCCTTTTGGTCGTTTACCATCGACTTCGATTCGTGACCATACCATCGAAGACGCCTCTCTCGCAATTTTCCACGATTTGTCTAACCCCATAACGATCGCGGATATCCTCATTTCGGATGTGATCTAAACGTGTGACGCCACTAGTCCAACGTAGCATCTTCGTCTCCATTACCGCAAGACGCCGCTCATTGTCTTTTATAGTCGGCCAACACTCAGAACCATAGAGAGCGACTGGACGGACGACATTGAGGTAAATTTTAGATTCGAGGCGTTCGTTGATACGTCGATCACAAAGAACAGTTGTGGAACGCCACTTCATCCTGGTTGCGTTAATGCGTGAAGTAATTTCATAACGCAGTTCTCCATTGGCTGATAACGTTGACCCGAGGTATTTAAATCGCTCAGTTCTGGGCAGATCACTGCCACTGAAAGTGATTGTGCCTGTTTCATGGGGATCGGTAGTCAAAATTTCAGTTTTGTTTAAAGGCAATCTAAGACCGTGTTGCAAGAGGCGATCATTCCATTTTTGAACAAGTTGCTCGAGATCATTTTTGCTATCAGATGCTAGGAAAGCATCATCTGCATAAAGCAGTGTCTAGGGCGCTGGACGTTGGATAACCCGTATGACGGTGTCCATAACAAGAACAAAGAGGAGTGGTGAGAGGGCGCTTCCTTGATGAACATCAACAGAGACACGAAGCGGTTTTGATACATCCGCCATACTTCCAACTTTACTTTTCGGATCGTGGTAGAGCAATTGAACCCAGCGCACGAGTTCTTCTGGCACTAAGTGTTGTCGTAAAGTTAAGTTCTTGACAAATCCGGCTTGATTTACGGTTATTTCACCGATTTCGAAAATACGGTTGTCAAGAATGCGTTCAGAAATCTTCATGGCATGGGAAAGTAACCGAATCGGACGGTAATTTGAACATTCTGCTGGCCTACCTTTCTTTTTCCATATTGGAACAGTGGTATTTTCTTGCCAGTCAGATGGTGTTCTTCCTTCCTGAATAACCCGGTTAAAGAATTCACTGAGCCACAGTGTTGGGTCCCAGCTCTTCGCTTTCCAGAGCTCAGATGCGATGTCGTCAGGTCCTGTTGCTTTCCCCGATTTCATTTGTTTTATTGCCTCCTCGACTTCAGTTGCGCTGACTCGTGGAACTGCTCTAAATGTCTGCAATGATTGTGGAAGTGGAGGATGAGCAAATTCTTCAGTTGAAATCTGCTCGAAATATTCTCGCCAACTATCCGTTGCGGCTCGACGGTCGGTAAGCAAAGTACCGTTCTTATCATTAACGCAACAGCAGAGTTCGATATCCTATGTGCGTTCATTACGGCTTTTAGCAAGTCGATACAGATCTCTCTCGCCATCCCGAGTGTCCAGTTTATCGTAAAGATTTTTGAAATGGTTCGCTCGGGTGACGGCGACCGCTTTCTTTGCTTCCCGGTTGACATTCTTGTAAATTTGCCGATTAGAAGGCGTTTTATCGTCGAGAAATTTGTGGTAGAGGCGTTTCTTTTCACGGACCTTCATTTCAACATCATCATTCCAAAGCCAAGTATGTCGGTTGATGTACCGCTTACCCAGCTTGGTGACCCCGAGGGTTGCAGAGGCCGCTCTGTGGATCGTGTCTTTCATTTGGTTCCACGACTCCATAATTCTTCCACATTCGTAATGGTCGCCAATCGTATGAGTGAGATCATTTCTTCTTTCTTCTCACGAAATCGCCACCATTTAATGCGTTGCGGGCCAGTACATTCCTCGCGCTGTTTTATCGGTGGCTTAATTCGCAGAACGGCGATCAACGGCCGATGTTGAGGTGCAATGGTCTCATAGTGAACGGCTTTGCAATCAGTGACAGTGGTAACATGTTGGCTTCTTATGAGAATATAGTCGATTTGCGTTTTACTGTTCCCACTATAAAATATAGGAAGATGAGACAATCGTTTGATGAACCATATATTCGTAAGTACAAGGTCATGGGTGTCCGCGAAATCGATTATACGTTCGCCACCCTCATTGCGTGCTCCAAACCCCTTTCCCCCATGGCACCTGTTACCGTCTGCCTTTTCGCCCACATGACCATTAAGGTCGCCGGCAATGATTATATAATCGTCAGCAGGCACGTGACAAGTCTTTTCATTGAGAAGTTGCCAGAACGCATCTTTCTCGGCACCAGGTCAACCTGTCTGTGGTGCATACGCGGTGAGGAAGTGAATAGTGCGATCAGCTGTTATAATGGTGAGCTTCATCAGCCGATCATCAAATCATTCGACTTCTTTAATGGCATCACGGAAATCCTCTGAGATGGCAATGCCAACACCGTATTGAGTGTGTGTGTTACCAAATAGAGAAATCTGTAGCCATTTTTACCGCGTTCGCGTTCAATGTCGTAGCTTTTGGCACCAGACCATCAGGTTTCTTGCAGAGCGTAGATATCAAAGCGCCTTTTCCGAAGGTCTCTTGCGAGTTACTCAGTCTTTCCAGTTAGGGTACCAATATTTAGCGGGCAGACACGTATTTGTTTTGTTGTGTGCGGACTAACTTACTTACGTCCTGACGCCGTCCATGCGTCAAGAACCCTTGCCCATTTCTCGACAGGACGCCCTAGCATTTCTCCGAGGCTTGTGACTCAATCCGATCATCATGATTGTAACGACATTGTATGCAGTTTCTTGGTCGACCTGTCGTGGGGCCTGTCACCAAGAGAGTTCAGGTAGGATTTAGCAGTGAAATAACTCCAACTATACTCTAGTTATCTCTTTCCCTGATCCCAGGATTTTATTTTTGTTTTACTGAGGATAGTACAGAGTACGTTGCCTCAAGCCCTCCTCCTTCACCTGGGCTTTGGACCAGCGTACTATGTTAATAGCATGGCGGAGTTTGCGCGAAACATCATCTTAGGAAGTAATATGACATCACATCACTTTTTGAAGAAAATAGTATTACATTGTTATATATATAGCTCAAAAAGGCCACGGATCGTCTTCCCGACCAACCTCAGGATGGCCTGAAGGCAACATCCAAAGGCCCGCATCACAGCGATGATGCGTTTTAACGCAAAGTGTGTACGACCATGCCAAAATGTATCGCTACATTCCGATTGTCGAAAACACTTCAAGCAATGTACGTCATTAGTTCAACACTACAGCGACATGAATCTTAAATCGGAAACAATAGGAATCAAAACTGAAATCCACTAGGTCGGATTGTTACCGGACAAGTATAACTGCTTTTTGCATCTCCATGTATAGTCCAGCCCTAAGATCGAGCGTTTTCAGCGCTTCAAGTATATTTTTTCGGGACTAATCCCGTCGCTGAAATTACTACTGGGACTACTTCGACCTTTTGTAGTCCAAGCCGTAGTTTCGGATTTTTTCGTGCTGTTTTTCAACAGTGTTCCGGTCCAACGTTACGGCTACATCGACTATGAAGCACGTCCGTTCTTCCTTCAGAAGCAGAACTAGATCGGGTCTGTTATGATTAACACTGTGGTCGGTGGCAATAGTGTGATTCCACAGTAGTTTGACCCCATCATTTTCCAAGATTCTCTGCGGAGTATACTTATAATAAGGATGGTAGGTTGCCACTTCACAGAATCTTGCAGACAGAGTTATGACGACTGGTGTACTCGGTGCTGCTCAACATCCTGCACATAGATGTTATGTGCTGGATTGTCTCCTCTTCACAGTTGCATAGCCTACAACTGGAGTTGGTGATTGAGGAGACATGAAGGATGTATCGTTTGTAATTTTTTGTTGGGAGCGAAGCATCCTGAATTGAAGTTAGGAATGCTTCGGTCTCATAAAAAAATACACCATTAGTTAACCATTTGTTGGTGGCTTCGATGTCAATGCCTGACAACACCAATTTTTTTTTTGTCCTCCGTGAATGGGTTTCTCTTTTCACATGTCGAACTTCTATTGGACTGAAGTAACATTCGACATGGGATCCCATTCTCTGCTTCTCATATTCAAAGGAGATAATTTATTATCCCCCATGACGGTAGCCTGATGTATTTGGCTAGAGGATTGTTTCTCATAGAAAAACTCACGAAGACAATGCACTTGATTGTAGTGCAACGTTTTTAAATCAAGTACGCCCCTTCCTCCCTGATGACGTGGGATAGTGATCCTCAATTTTTCGGCAGCCCTATTGTGCATGTTGTTGTTTGCAAGAACTATCCTTACCCGTCTATTGACAGATTCTAAATCAGTATTACTCCACTGTATCACACCGAAAGTTTATAGAAGGACGGGAATGGCGAAGGTGTTGATTGCCACGATTTTATTTTCTATCAGATTGCCACGATTTTATTTTTCCCGTACAGCTCAGTTTTAAGGACAAGATCCAGACGCCGTTCAAATTCCCCCAGCAACTTAGATTTGACTGTATCCTTCGTTGTCGGTGTGTTTTCCCCGAACAATTGTTTTTATATGAGATTTCTCCAAACCCAACTGCATGCCGATATCCCTGCTGAACTGGATGGTGATGTCCAGCAAGAAACGGAATTGGTTTTCGTCTTTGGCATACAATTTGATGTCGTCAATGTACATCAAATGGCTCAATGTACATTTCGACAATATGCCATGTTTGACTTGGAACCCGTATTTGCTTTCATGCAAACGATGGGATAGCGGATTCAAAGCCAAACAAAACCACAGTGGGCTTAGAGAATCGCCTTGGAAAATGCCCCGCCTGATTGGTATCTCTCCTGATGTTTGTGAGGATACCGATAGCTTCGTGCTCCAATTCTTCATCACTGTTCTGAGGAGAAGAACCACATTCGGGTTGATTTTGTACAGCGCAATACTTGTAGTAACCACAAGTGCAATATGGAGGCAAAGGCTGATTTATAATCGATGTAGGCTGTCGAGATATTTCATTTTTGATGGACAGCCTGCTTTACAGCGACCGTATCGATTATAAGCTGTTCTTTACAGCTTCGGGAGCCTTCTGCGCATCCTTTTTGCACCTCACCTATCAATTTATGAACATCAAGATGTTTTGAGATGTTCGCGCGCAGAACTGAAGTGACAACCTTGTAGATGGTAGGAAGACAAGTAATTGGTCGACATTTTGAAGGGCCCCTTGGAGATGAGAAAAGTTTTGGAATTAAATTAAGATCGGCAATCATCTGATTGAATTGATTTGTCAATATCCTGTGAGTGCTCCTGAACCGCTTCAACCAGAAATTGTGAACCTTGTCGACTCCTGGCGCCATCCAGTTACCTGGGCTGTTTCTACGTCGACTTCAGTTACGTCAGGCATGGTCATTTCGGGGAGGGCCTCGCATGAACGCATAAGGTGTGGGAGCCACGCTGCTTCTAAACTGCAACGGCTGGATTCGCTCCCAACACTTCTCTTTCTACTTGAGCGCCTCGAGGATTTTTTCGATTGGCATATCATTGGACAGATGGTACTTTCCAATGATGTTCGCAACGCATCTGTGCATTCTTGGTGATGGATTTCCAAGGAGTGCTTGTGTGGCACGACCAATTTCCTTTCTCAACTTTTCGAATCCTTTGTTGAGTCGAAATACCCGGAACGGTAAAGCGAATAACAGAGGTATGCGCAGAAGGCATACCTCTGTTATTCGCTCTAAGATGTTGATTATGGATACGAATAACCCTGGCAACTGAAACATAAGTCAGGCTGTGAGCCTCTGTAGCAGTAATCTCGCTAGCCAAATGATCAGCCAAAATTCTGTCAACGTCAGCAATGATGTTAGTAATTGCCGCAGTAAACTTTAGTTTCGGGATCTTTGGCTCAGCGTCTGGGAGAATCTCAGCGTATTCTGTGAATGCGACCTGGAATGCGGTCAAAGCCTCATTATAAATTGGGTCAACATCCCCAGTCACTAAGCTTCTCCTGATTACTGGGTTCATGGAGTGCCTTATGGGTGGAGTATTCGTGTTGCTCCTTTGTTCAGTCCAGTAAGTTGGTAACGCCAGACCGAGCTCAAGTGAAACTTGAAATTTGTTGCCTAGTTGGTAGGGCAACTCGATTATTTTTCACAATCCCCCAGTATTGATTGACGACGTTCTGCTCCGGAACATGACTTAGTTCCAGGAAGCAGGTTATGAACGCGTCATGGAGTCGGTGTCTGTACTCTGATAATAATAATAATCGTTGGTGCAACAATCCATGTTGGATCAGGGCCTTGAAGTGTGTTAGAGCACTTCATTCAAGACCGTAACGGTACACTAGGAGGCAATGTGGTCAGCATTGCGCTCGCCCGAGATTATTACCCTGATTTGACTCAGGTACTCATTCACAGCTGAGTCGACTGGTGTCCGACGTCAAATCACGATACAAATTCCACTGCCACCAGTGAGATTTGAACCGCGACCTTCCGTGCGACAGCCTTGCGCTCTAACCACTCAGCTATCCGGACATCACTGTACTCTGATGGATTCGATAAATTCGTTAAGTTGGTTTGTCCAAACCATACGACGCCTAGGTCTCCCATCCTTGGTGTCGACGGCATAACCGCCAAAACATTCAAGGGCGCTCTGGTGTTAATGAGCAGCCCTTAACCGTGTTGGGTACTGTCTTCGTGTCCCTGGGGTCCCATTTATAGAATTGAAACAAAAATCCCCAATTTTATTCCCACGAGCAATGGGGAACCAGTTAGCATTGCAACAGAACCCCAATGGTTACCTCCAAAGGTAGGGAAGATATTTGGAGGGGTGACGATGAAATACAGTCTAATGTCACTGCAATTCATCCGATAGGCGTGTCGTTTCCTTCACCCCGGATTATGGACTTGTTAAGGAGGATACTCCCCCAGAAAGGGAAGAATAGGTTAGGGAGGACAAACACAAATGGAAACGTTCTGCTTGTCCACGGCTACTTATTTACAAGATTAACTTGCGATATTTGTAGCTGACCCGGTGGGTCATGTCATTATCCGCACCCATGACACGCGCCTGGTCGCATGCAGCTCCGCGTTTGCAACTCAGGTGAGGATAAACCTGGTGCGCTAAAGTAATATGCACTTTCTATTGTTTTGCTCTGCATTGTGTACATAGAACAGCATTAATTATGAATATCGTAAGCGTGAGCCTTTAGTTGTTGACAAGCAAAGGATATGTTTATTATAGCTTAATCAAGCAAATGCTTTTATTGTAAATAAGACTCGATTGCTATCTCTTGGTCGGGCAACTGACTACTCATTGAATTTTTTTAACCCCAACATCAGATCCTCTTTCTGCGTTCCTTGATGCGGCTCACAATACCGTCCAAGTCTGTCAACTCTGGATCGCTTTCACTTTCCGAAGGATATCGGCATAGGGCATATCTCCTTTCTTGGAGATAATAATTATTTCAGGGCCAATATCCTTCTTTAGTGCTTTTGTCCTGTTTGTCCATTGTCCGGGTTTTTAGGTTGTACTATTTTGCCAATGGTAAGGCCATAATCGAGAAACAACAAGCATTTTGCGCTGGAGAGGTTTTTTATCGTCTTCATCGTTTAATAGGCGCAATAGCGTTTACTAATATCGCTCCTACCCCACTTCCCCGCCTGCTCCCTTAACATACTTTATGCTGAGGAAGCCCGTTTTTTGCGTGAAATCCAAGGTCTTGACTTTCTCACAAAAAAGGTTGAAGTGGAGGAGGCCATCAAGTGGAGTGTCCATCATAAGTAAATAATAATAATTACCTTTGTGGATTCTCAAGGCCAAAACTCGCCATGGTAGAAATTGCAGAGCAATACACAACGAAAACTTTATTGTTGTGGCGTATGAAAGAGAATAACACGTAACAACTCTTACACCTGCCGGGAATTCGACTGAAGGACAGCAACGAAGAAAGAAATTGTGTTCCCTGCAGGCACTGTGGCTCGTCTGGTGAGAGAGTTGCAGACGCTACCTACCCGGGGGAGTGTCCAGGGCAAAACCGGCGAATTGTTAGCGCAGTTCACTGCGGAGACCTAGTTATATTTAAATTTAAACAAAACAAGTCGGAATACCGGAAGCTCGCGCTTCGGGTATAAAGGTTTTGTGTTCATCTTATCTAAGAAATTTCAACGCACATTTTTCTATCCGTGTATAGCTATAAATCCAACATACTCCTTCATATTTTTCCAAACTACGAGACATACGTACATATTACAGCCGTAGATATTACGTTCACCCTAAAAAAACAAACTGCCTATTTCCGAATACTGTACACATATAGGCACGTATATAAATTGATCGTCCCCATATTTCCGATTTACTTCGTCTATCTGAATTAGACACTACCCGCAAAGTCCATTAGCACGCATATACTATATACCTACATACACACATGTCTCGTTGGAATAATTGATATTCATATACAAATAACTAAAAAACTAAAACAAAATAATCCTTTTCCACCCAATTCATACGAACTAACTTCGTTGTGGTATTGACCAATTAATATGTGATGATGACGTCATGCAGTTTGTAGAGTGCACGAAATTCACAAAAAATTGTAAAGTTTCACCCCCTATAATTTTGTTAATAATAGTTGGATTTTCTTCAAACTTGAATGAATTATGCACCATATTCTTCACTACACCTATCCTAAATTTTGTACTTCTGCGATGAACACAAGGGGGGCGCCGGGTAAATTTCTAAAATGTGGAAATATACTATTATTAACTTTATTTCTGTAGATATTGGAAGCGGATATATTTTGAGGCCTAGATTTCATAGAGATGCACTACTGTGATTTTTTTCGGATTTTTCGGTTGGATAGGTTCTGAGAACGAGACCTGTTACACTTTTTGATGGTCATATTTTGAACCCTCACTCCCCTATGTTTCACCTAATATCAAATATTGGACCAGTTTCGAAAAGTACTAATCGAGACCTTTCTTTTGATATCGCACATGGCTACATTCTGTGAAAAAAAATTTTGCAGCCTCCTTTCACCTGTATGAGGAGCCCCCCTTAAACTTAACACTAAATGGCGTCAGTTACTGCATGTAAAGGGAACGGCAGACACATACTCTTACCAATTTTCGTGACAATTGGTCTAGCCGTTTCCGAATAAATCGGGTGTGACAGACAGACAGACAGACAGACCGACAGACAGACAGACAGACAGACGGACAGACAGACATTGAATCGATTCTAATAAGGTTTTGTTTCACACAAAACCTTAAAAAGGACCCAACGTCATTGCATCTCGACTTATTGAGTACCGCTGGCATCTGAATCCGGAACACCACCCGGGTTCTTGGCCAAGGCGGCGGGCTGAGGGAGTTGGCTAGATTCAGTTTTCAAGGATAACGTTCTTTTACGTTTATCTAACGCCGGTTTAGCGCAGCCAAGAAATTACTCTAAACCCTGAATCGATACGTGCTGTTAAGGACTACTCCCCAAGGCAGTTCAGTTGAATAGCACTGAGATTTGCGAGAGGCAAGAGGATGGATGAGGGCTCACAGTTTGTCATCTTGACCAAATAGAAATCCGGATCCGAAAGAGTCATAACCAACTATTAACTGCTTATGTCAACGCTCGAGCCGAAGATAAGATTTTCGAGCAAATCAAAGTAACAGTGGACAAGGCAGGAGCTTTAATTCGGCTTATGGTGAATATTTGGGGCCCTACATCTACCAGGAGACGTTTTTCTTATGAGTTCAACGTAATCCCTTCTGCTGTGTGGCTCGGAGTCATGGGCTGACGCCCTTGGGAAGGAGGTGTGTCGTAGTTGCATTACCCAAATGTAGAGAGGGATCTTTGTGGGTGGTGTGTGCCTATCGTGCTGTCTCACAAACGTAAGAAGACTCAAAAGGGATAGCTCCTCATGAAAAACGGTTGAACACACTCTATGAATTCCAGGTGGGCTGCGCGGTTCATCGGAAATTAAGATCCGTATCTGAATTGAAACCATGGTGATGCAGGTATCCACGCTCTATAAAAATCATATTTCAGTTTGAGAAAAGGTTTCTCGGTTCCTATCTCTATCACCAAGTGTAAAACCAGAATCAATTTAAAAATTGGCCAAAGTCTAGCGAAATCATCATATTCTCAATTTAGTGCGGTTATTTGCTTCTAAAAATCATTTGGAAAAATCAATAAACATCACCTCATGGTGGAGTGAAAATTGTTCAAAATTAATGTACACTCCACTCAGTTCTTTTTCACGAGCCTATTTCCTTTCAGGAAGAAGCACTTGCCCCGATATACATCTATACATGGATACCTTCTTCAGGCTTATCTTGGATCAAACACCTGTCGCAAGGGGAATCTTCCCTTGATCTGAAGAAATATTACCTGAAGTCAGAATTAATGACATCCATATAAGGAGTCTACTTATATTGTACAGTTTCATCGTGAAATACATTTTTGATTAAGGCGAAAAAGATGAAGACATGAATAGCTCATATACAAAAACGAACGATATTATTGCAAATTATTCATTAAGCTGGCAATTATTTTAAGCCAAGAGGGTGAAAATAATAAGGGAATAGCTAACATGATACATACGTAGGTACGTAAGGATATGTGCTTTTGGTTTTAGAATTTCAACCTAACAGATCGTTTATCGGATTATTAAGAACTATAAAGGTGATGCGAGGATGATACCATTAAACTATTAACTCCGTTAAAAAGGGTTCTAGGAAACAAGATGAGGAAAGAGTCTCTATTTCAATAAACATTTTAATAAGGAAAGGAACTCTAACAAAATTGAATCTACGCTAATATAATCACTCCTTTATGATACGAGAATTACGAATTCACGACTACACGGGCATGGAATTTATGTTTATGATATCCAAAAGGCTCGTACCTTATGCAAAGCCTATTTGAAGAAAAGACAAATATTTCATATAGTTGGTTTTATGCAACAAATACCGTGTAGGAAACGTCCAGGACGATCGTTGGAATTAAGCAAATGATTTTTATTTAGGCCGAGTGAGAGCTTTGTCCGTGAAACCCGGACCGATGCAATGGAAGAACTACTGGACCTCATGTTCTCTTAATGGACCCACAGAGGGAAAGTTGTAAAAACGAAGGTGGACTCACCCGACATCTCCCCAATTAAACTAATCAGCAAACAATACTGGAACAACCCTGAAAGCCTGTCCCAAGTGTGATATTAAAATAATACCTGGGAATTTTAACAGCAAATCAAAGAAGCAGCGAATAGGGCTGCAACTGGAATTTCAGCCTTGAGACGGCTTATGGTGAATATTATTGGCCCTATGGGAGCAGCGCAGTCGGTTCTACTCTTTGGCGCGGAGGTATGGGCTGATGCCCTTGACAAGGAGGTGCATTGTAAGCGCCTTACTCAAGTGCAGAGACGAGGAGCTTTGCGAGTAACTTCTGCTTATTGCACCGTCTCAGAACCGGCGTGATCCCCATTGCCCTCCTTGCCAAGCAGCATAAAGCTATCTAGCGCTGTAAAGACAGAAAGTTAAGAGAGGTGGTTACCCGTGAAGAACGTCAACGCACCCTTACTGAGTGGCAACTTTCTTACCAAAATGAGCCAGGGGACAGATGGACTGCGCGGTTCATGGACAATTTAGACCCGTGGTTGAACCGAACGCACGGTGGGATTGATTACTTCCTTACCCAACTTCTAAGCGGGCATAGAGGATTTCAGTCTTACTTGCACAGGCTTGGAAAGGTGCAATCTTCGACAGCCAACATTGTTGAGGAACGCTGGCAGGTTTAGTTGTGTTGCTGATTATGTTCGGACCCTTCTCACCTCACGATGGGGATGGATTCCCTTACTTGAAGGCTCCCAAAGCCGGGAAAGCAGGAGGGCTAGCCCGAAGTAATGTGGCAGACAGTTCCAGGCTAGTTCCCTGATGACAGCGAGGTGTTCAGTTGGTAATCCGACAGCGTACTGTTGCGGGATTCCAACAGTTTGTGCGTAAACACATTCACCTACACTATCCTTCCCCCCCCCCCCCCCGCCCCCCCAATGCTTCTAACGTTCATAGCCTCTACAAGCCACCTACACTGGAACTTTCCAACCTTGATATGAATAACCGCTTCTGGTTGGTCGTGTAATAGGTACAGCATACTAAACATACTATGGTACCACCTGGGCCATTTGCCGCCCACTAGCACTGGGATAGATTCTCCTGAGGACTCGACGTCCAAAGAATTGAGTTTCTGTTTTCTTACCTGACTCGTTGTCTATGTCTCGCTGTTGTAACACTAGACAGGCCCTATCAAAGCTTTATATATTGGGCACTATATTTTACGGTATAGATTCTAATTTTTCAGAATTGAAAGCACAAGTTCAAATGTTTCATTGGCAAGCATGATCCTCCTGTTGACTTTATCTTAATACACAAACTATCGAGTTGTTCAATTGGTGTTTTTGTTCTGGTTTGATTTTGGTCTGGCCTTCGTTAATTTTTAGGACAAGTTCATTCGCTACTTCGTCAAGCTTTACAAGGGTCTCCCTTGCGTCGCTCTTCGATAGTGATGGGATATTTATCACCTACATATCCAATTGTATCTTTCGTATCATATACCACAGAGCAATATGGTATATGATCCGAGCCTGTGGTATAGGATCTGAGCCATCCGAACCCCATGCTTCAATCGGAAACAAACGTACCGCAACATCCATTTGGTTTTGTATCTTTGTTTGAGCTTTAAGCTGACTATCATATCGAATGCTTGCCTACTGCGAAACTTTGATAGATATCAACGTTGCATGACCAGCACTTCTTCACTATCTAATTCATTGAGAATATCTTGTCAATGGTTGATTTTCCACGTTGAAAATTTCCTTGGTATTAACCAACAATATTTTATGAGAAGGGTTCTAGCCTTCTTTCGATTGTTTGTAACAGCACTTCGCAACAAGTATCCAACAACGATATCCTTCTAGCCTCGTAGCGAAGTTTGTTATCTGTTTCATAAATGGAGCAAATGACACTTTCACGTCGGTGCGTAGTGTGCGTAGTGCTTCTGAGCGCATGAAGTTTAATCGCCATCCCAACACTTCTTGCCTATAGTAACTCCGCGAGTATTCCTCTACACCCGATGCTTTCTTATTCTTCAGCGCTCTTAATGCATTCTTAACTTCTTTGAGTGTAGATGGTGGTACAGATTTCAGCCGCTAATCCTATGGTGTGCTGAGATTGTGTTCTGCTATTAAGTAACACCTTGAAACATCGGGCCCATCTTTTTATCTGCCTCATGCCTTTAATAAGATTCACTACGTCCCTGCAAAATATAGCTCCGGGATTCTATCGTAACTCTTTTGGTGAAATGGTAAGCGGACCCTCAATTATGCCTCCTAAAAGCGTCGATGAATCTACAGACCACATTATTTATATGATTACCCAGAAGTTGAAAAATTTTGCTTTCACTCGAAGCGCACCAATTGCCACCAATTCTTTCAACGTTATATTGCAGACAAATTTCTTGTAGGCAACAAAAGTTAACCTGCATTCTTGCTTTTCAAGCTTTTTCCGGTTTTCAAGCATAGTGCGTATTTGAGAAACCAATACTCCCTAATAACTTCATTCCCAGGACCGCCAAGACTCATACTTTTCGATCTGTTTCATGAGTGTTTTAAGAGCACCAATGGATGATTGTGAGCACGTAGTCCAGGTTTCAAACTCGTAATCCTTTATTTTTTGCCGTAGTCGTTCTTGGATCCGATCTGATGTGAGGCTCAATTTCGGATTCTTAGATACTAGTATACTGGCAATAGATTGCCAAACTGTTTTGCAGTCCCCAAACCGAAGAGCCAGTCGACTTGTAGCGGCACATCGGAGGCAAGAACTACCGACTGCATTGTCGGTGGTGAAGTTACCTCCGCCGACGCACTGAACTGCCGGAGCACGGTCGCTTCCTCCTTCTTCTGATTCTATGCGCACGAATTCTCAGTAATCACATTTTTCGCAACAAGCTAGTCAAAAAGTGCACTTAATTATTTAGTATTTATTCCTTACAACTTACAACTTGCTACTGGCTGCCGCGAACTCCTCTGCCATCCGCACTGGCATTAGCACCCCCATTCAAGGCGCAGACTTCCTTTGTTACTATAGGCTGTTGGTAGACCTGCAGAATGAAGCCTTATTATACCCCACGACCTCTTTAAAGTCGTCAGGAAGAATTTCCTTCTGCGCAACCTACACCCTTTCCATTTTTTTCGAGGACATTGCCGATCACCGCATTACTACTGAAAATAGTTTCTCCCGGTTAAGCACGATTTGCAGCACCATATCAACACCACCGGTTCCCCGATCTTCTCAAAGGTGCGTCTCATATCACCCCAGAAGCTAGCTGTTGCAAAGAAATAGTTCGAAGATCTCATTAATCAGGGTATTTCTAGACCTTCCAATAGCTGTTGGTAATTTCCACTCCATTTGGACCACTTCATTTGGACTATCTCAAGGGCATTTTTCAACGTTACTTGGAGGCCGGGCTCGTTCTCGAAAACACAAATTCCCACAGAAGAACGCAATGTTCCGATTCTCCTTGCAATACTTTTATGTAGAAAGGTTTGCAGGAACCGCCAACTAACTCCCCTATTCTCCCGGAAGGTGCACTTTCAAGAGAGCCTATATATATTTAACTCTCGAATTCCGGGCTACTTCTTGCAGATAATGCTTTCTGAGATGCTAGAGGCTCAGAAGATGATCAGAGAAAATTACATTTGAGGTAAGACAGGGGTGCCCCATTGGGCCAGACCTCTGAAACGTTCAATATAGTGTCTTGCTGTTTGCTCCGTATGTTAATTTTTCTTACCTGTTTTTGTATTTTCAGATCGCCGGTGCTTCTTTTATGGCCGCATCCAACCATATGGTTAGCCACTATAGATTTTATGGGTTTTCGGGAGTACTTAATAATCACATCCGCCACCTTCATATGTTCCCTAAATCTAGCGGTTACCAGCTTTTTTGTCTGTCCGATATACACCTTCGGGCAATCTCTTTTCGCTCCTTTTCCCTGACAAGCTGAGGTTTCAACTGGTATATTCGACTTGCTCCTACCAATGGTATATCAAACTTTTTCAAAGTGATACCACGCACTCAACAGATTTGAGAAGGTTACCCTTGATCTTTTTAATGTGATTGAAATCGATTGTTGGCTATACAGTTTATTTCTTCCTTCCAGTGTCCATAATGTATTGCTCCATCCATAATGTATTGCTTTTCGATCTCGAAGTCTTCCTCTGTGAGTGGAATTGTCAGTAGGCGAGGGATCATCATGCTGTAGAAGACAGAGCCTCAGGTGGAATGCGTGTGTACACTAGAATGCGACACAGCCGCCAGCGCCGCTGATGAAACTTTGTCTGCCCTGCAACTCATATAAGAACATATGCCAGCAACTTTCTTCGTTTTCGATGGTAAGGTTACGTAATTCGCGAACATCGAAATGGCGGCCGAAACAACGGCGGCTTCATAAGCTGGAAGGTACGCGACTGAATCCAGATCCAGGCCTTTAACAGAACAAAACGGCGCAACCGATCACAAAAAGCCGACCCCGCTTCTGAACGAAACAAAGGCTAAAGTTTTGAGTTGTTTCGCCATGTATTTCAATATAATTCTAGCTATTATCGCTGGAATTGCAAATAATCTTTGAACATTTACTTGACACCAACCGTCATCAAATCAACCACCTTCTTGCCCCGCAATTTAAGGTGGTTTTCTTCTTCTCCTACATATAACTATGAAATGAATACAGAATACCCATAAACCCAAGAAAGGCTTTCAGCGAATTCACTATTTGTTTGTATATTACCTCCTCCCATATTGCATTTTATCCATTTGGGGTACTACTTTATATTGAAAACAAGTTGATGTGAAAAATCAAGGTTATCGAAAACTATAATGGTTATTCAGACTTCCACTTATGATTACAGTATCACTTTTAAAGAAAGTCTCAGAAACCAGCTGAGGCCCAACTCGAGATACTCGAGTTTTAATTTTTATCAAAATAGCCAATTTCGCTACTAGATATTTTGAAATATGTGACTCTTATTATTTCCGAGATTGTGATAAATCTCTGTAGATGCCGGATTTTACCTAATACTAACACTAAGCGCGAAGCATTTAGGCTCAGACGACCCTACCTGGGCCGGTGATAGGTCAATGGGAGAATCCGTCGCAGAATGCAGAATGGTGTACTTCTACATGGTTTGAATCAGACTGTGAGACAGCCCCAAGACACTTGGTGTGTGAAGCCGTGAGGGATTTAGGTACAATACCTGTACCTGGCAATATTATGGGAACTACCCGCTCGAGACGCCAAATTTCTTTGATTTCCCGAGCCAGTGGCTTATAGTTCACCTTCTTCTCCACGTATTTCCGTTCGATGTTATGAGGATAGCAACATCAATAATATACGCGGAGCAACCCGCCTTGTCAACTAACAGTACGTCAGGCTTGTTATGCGGAGTATGGCGATCAGTCAGAACTTGCTGGTCCCAATAGATGCTGTAAGCAGAACTATCAAGTACTACTTGCGGCACATATCGGTAAACCGGACATGTTCCCGTGATCAGCGCATGTTGTATGCAAGGTTTTGATGGATAGCCTTACATACAGCATTATGCCAGGTGATGTATTGCACCGGTGCCATAACAGTACAGCCAGAAATGAGATAGTCCAACATCTCTAGGACCGAACCACACATTCTGCACTAGTCATTCTCCACCCGTTCATGATGAGCTTCTTATAAGCTCAGGTGCCGACCACGCCGTCCTGAATGGCACACATGAGCTCTTCAGAGGATTGAAAGGTCGATCCTTCAAGTTAATTGGAGTCAGCCCAGAGTCTGCCTTAAAGACAACCGCATGCAAGGGACTCGCCTGCTCTTTGCTGTAAAAATAAGCGCGCTGCAAGTCGACTTGGCGATAACGCTGTGCCGCCACGTCAACCACCCCCCTACCTCCAATGTCACCAGGCAGGCCCATCCGCTCCACGGCAGACTTTAGATGATGCATTCGAAATTTGGACATAGTTGTCCGTATCCGCCGCTGGACGTTTCCCAAATCGGTCTTCATGCACGGCAATATTCCGAATGGATAAGCCAGTGAAGGGATAACAAATACATTCAAAACACTTATTTTATTCTTCCCCGAGAAATGCGATTTCGGCACCAGCCTTATACGCCGCAGGAATTCAGATAGCAGAGCATCCTTCAGATCACCAACTCGAGCATGAGTTCCTTGCAGAATTCCTAGGTACTTGTAGAAGTTTATCTCGGTCATAGTTTCGATGTGGAGGTCACCAATACTATGCCCGGCTATGCGGCTCGTAATGACCTTTACGGAAGACTTGAATTCGACACTTGCCTAATCCACACTCCATCTGAATATCACGGCTGAACATTTGTTCTATTCGCAACAGGCTTCTAAGATGGTCGTCAGTACCAGCTTAAAGCTTGATGTGATCAATACATCAAATGTGTCAGTTCGCACTTAGCATGTAGACCATACTTTATTACAAAACCGTGCCCTCTAGCATCATTCAGTAGGTATGAAAGGGGTTTCAGTGGCGTACAAAACCAAAGGGGGCTCCCCCTAGAAGATGCCCCTCCGTATACGTATTGGCTTTGAAGTATTAGCACCCTCAGATGTACGCACTGATAAGGTGGCATACCACCCTTCCATGATTGTCGCCAAAAACTTTATCGATTAGCTAGGTATGCGGGACGCTATCGAAAGCCTTGGCATAATCGATATAGCAACTAAAGACGTTTCTTTGGCCTCTAATTGCTTGTTCTACATTATTATTATTATTTAATTTTTATATGTAGAAGAAGATGCTTTACGACCTCAATAACCATAATTGTACGTAAGTTATCTAAATAGGTCGTTGTAGACCATTGAAAGTTAAAAAAGTTACTACAAATTTAAAAAGTTTAATTTTCTTTACTGGATATCTCAAAACAGAATATGGCAACTGCTTTGTAAATGTGCCTAACAATATCTACGTATTATCAGCTATCCAACAAGATATAACAATTTAGGGTTTTATTTAAACTCTAAGGAAAAACTTCTTATGCTATATGGGATTTTCAAAAATGGCGCTTATTTAATCTAATTTGTAAAATGGATGCAGATGTGAGTGAAAATAATAAACGGGTTGGGAATACAACACGCCACTGTTTTGTATTCGGTTATTTGCTATTATTAGTTAGTCTGCTTATGTAATCCGTCCATGGTAGATGCGATATTATTTTGTTTTCTGTTCCCTAGTTGGATTTGTTTCTGGACTGATTCTTCTAATTGTGACTATTGTGCTTGTTTACTGGACTCCGATTTCAGCTTGTGATACGGAACTGTTGAAGACGACAACCTACACGAACGAAGAATATGCTGATATGTTGATTTGCTACAGTTACTGTTTGTCCGCGCAAGCTCGCAATGAATACAAACAAGTCGGAATACCGGAAGCTCGCGCTTCGGGTATAAAGGTTTTGTGATCATCTTACCTAAGAAATTTCAACGCACATTTTTCTATCCGTATACAACTAGAAAACTACGAAACATACGTACATAGTACAGCCTAAACAAACAAACGGCACGTATATAAATTGATCGTACCCATATTTCCGATTTACATCTTATATCTATCTGAATTAGGCTCTACCCGCAAAGTTCATTAGCACGCATATACTATATACCTACATACACACATGTCTCGTTGGAATAATTGATATTCATATACAAATGATTAAAGAACTAAAACAAAATAATTCTTTTCCACCCAATTCATACCAACTTACTTCGTTGTGGTATTGACGAATTGATATGTGATGATGACGTCATCAGATTGTAGAGTGCACGAAATTTAAAAAAATTATAAACTTTTACCCCCTATAACTTTGTTAATAATAGTTTGATTTTCTTCAAGCTTGACCAAATTGTGTAATATGTTCTTCGTAATATGCATGCCAAATTTTGTACTTCTGGGATGAACATAAGGGGGGTCCCGGGTAAATTTCTAAAATGTGGAAATATACTATTATTAACTTTATTTGTGCAAATATCGGAACCGGATATATTTTGAAGCCTATATTTAGTAGAGATGCACCACTGTGATTTTTTTCAGATTTTTCGGTTGGATAGGTTCTGAAAACGAGACCTGTTACACTTTTCGGTGGTCATATTTTGAGCCCTCACTCCCCTATGTTTCACCCAATATCAAATATTGAAAAGTACTGATTGAGAACTTCCATTTGATACCGCACATGGCTACATTCTGTGAAAAAAAATGTTGTACCCTCCTTTCACATGTATGGGGAGCCCCCCCTTAAACTTAACACAAAATGGCGTCAGTTGCTGCATGTAAAGGGAACGGTAGATTACATACTCCTACCAATTTTCGCGGCAATCAGTCCGGCCGTTTCCGAATAAATCGGCTGTGACAGACAGACAGACGGACAGACAGACAAACGGACAGACAGACATCGGATCGATTCTAATAAGGTTTTGTTTCACACAAAACCTTAAAAACGCTATCCCGACCGTCGACGCCGAGAAACTGGTTCTACTTCAAGATGGCGCGCAGACTTGGGAAGACCACGTGCCATTGATGACGACGAAGAACAAGATAATGAGATAGTAGAACGATTTAGATTAGATTCAACCACTTCCACTAATATTGTTGCCAGTGAACAGGGACTCTCTCAATGGAAAGTGTGCTTTATAGTACATACAGCGGGCCAATACCCATACCATTACACGCCGGTACAAGCTATGGAAGAAAGAGATCCCGCGAGAAGGTTAGATTTCTGCAGATTTATGCTAAAAGCTAATGTAAAAGACCCAAATTTCCTTAAATTAATATTGTGGACTGATGAATGAAAATTTGATAAAGATGGGATTACGGATAACCACAACGCTCACTATTGGGGCCGAAAAGAACAAAGAAATCCCAATAAAAAGAGACTAAAGGGGTCACAACGTAGATTCAGCGTGACTGTGTGGATGGGAATAATTTATAATCATTTGATTGGGCCCTACTTTCTCCCTGGTAATTTAAATGACGAAGACTACGAAAATTTCCGGAAAGACGACTTACTGGAGAATATCCCACTCAATCTACTTCGAGACATGTGGTTTCAGCATGATTTGTGCCCTTTCCATTTCAGGAGAAGTGTTATAGAATAGCTGGGCACAAGTTATCCCAACAAATGGGTTAAACGAGGTGGGCTTTTACCCTGGCCAGCCAGAAATCCAGACATAACCCCCATGAATTTTTATGTGTGGGGACATATGGAGAGCCTCATGCTCAGTGAGCCCAACCCAATTTCATCAGTTGAAGTTCTGAAAGAAACAATAATTAGTACGGCGAATGAAATAAGAAGGGTTTTGCAACTGGTGTAAAAAGTGGACTTCGCAAAAGAGTGCGAATTTGTGCAAAACAGAGGTGGAAATGTTAAACATGAAATTTAAAGGTATTTTATTCGAACATAAAAGTTAAATACATGTAATTTTGTGCCCATCTATTGTTTTATTTAGTTACGTCATTTCATAGGATAACCTATATTAAATAAACGCCATTATTTCTAAATCCAATGTAGCATAAGAAGCTAAGTTTTTTCTATGAGTTTAGATAAAGCCCTAGATTGTTACACCTCGTTGGATAACTAATAAAAGGTAGATATTTTTAGGCACATCCGCAAAGCACTTACCATATTATTTTTTTTTTTTGAGATATCCTGTAAAGAAAATTAAACTTTCTAAATTTAAATTATTTAGTTAACTTACGTATAATTTTCGTTATTGAGATCATAAAGCATCTTATTGTGCATATAATAGATAAATAATAATAAGAGTCACGTATTTCAAAATATCTAATTCAATAGCAGAAAAATCGACCATTTTTATAAAAAAAAATTAAAACCGGAGTATCTCGAAAACGGTTAAGTTTGGGCTGGGATATTTCATTTTTGAGATGAGGGTTCAGATTTTTCTATTTTGCCACCCCCATTAATGAAGCTTCAGAGCTTAACGTACCATATACCAACGTTACCAAGGCTAAATGCACAGGAAGTAATATCCAATCCACCCCTCACAAAAGTCGCGTGACTATAGCTCGATAAAAGCTTCGGAAAATGTGACTAAGATAAAATTTGGTTTTTATCTAAGATACGTTATCAGCTGTGGTATAATACTAAATTTATTCATAGACACAAAGTATGGTGAAAAGTTCTTCAGCCCTAATTTTCAACCCTTTTTGGACAATTTAGTAGTCAGATCCTGCGACATTTACCCACTCTAAAAGATTGTATCTAATAATGTGAAGGAAAAAGCCAAACATATTACACACGAGACTGCAAACTAGCCGGTTTCTTCTTCTCTCGTCTGACGATAAGCAAACAAAACGGACGAGGTGTAATGTTGTATCATTTGGTAATTCCTCTGATTAGCTTCCTTGAAGTAACTTTATGGGTTTGTCATGTAATTTGGTGGAAGTGGTCAATAATTGCATATTAAAATTTTACATTCTACTACACACAAATGCGGTGGACCATTGACAATTTTGAGTGCCTACTGCTAGAAATACTAGTAGTTTAGGAAAATAGTCGAAAATAAGTAATTTTAGTGCAGCTGCTCCTCAATTGAGGGCACAAGAATAAATCTCGCGAACGAGACATCAACCCAATATCATCTCTAGCACTGTTTATCCTCCCATCAATAGTGCCGTATGTAATTCTGTATCAACTGAGAATGCTGCAAGTTGAACATACATATCCGCGAGTAACAAGAGACGGTTAACATCTTTTGCCTGAGTTTCCAAACGCTTACAACCATCTATGAGCTCTTTCTGTACACTGTAAAGGGGTAATTTTTTAGGGTTTTGTATAAACAAAATGTGTTTACTACCTGTTTGTCTGTCATACGCATTTTTCTCAGTTTATACCGATTAACACTGACACCAAACTTAGTGGAAAGTTGGGAACGGTGAACGCCCACGCATACAGTGAGCTTCAGCATTTTAGGTGGATTTAGCATGCAAAAGAGGATGTAGATTTTTTTCCATCGAAAATAGTCATGTGGGGTTTCAATGCGGCCCTCAGTTCTGATATTTAATGCACAAGAGGGCATTTGTTCCATGCAAAACCACATCATCATCTTCAACGGCGCAACAACCGGTATCTGGTCTAGGCCTGCATTAATAAGGAACTCCAGACATTCCGGTTTTGCGCCAAGGTCCACCAATTCGATATCCCTAAAAGCTGTCTGGCGCCCTGACCTACGCCATCGCCCCATCTTAAGCAGGGTCTGCCTCGTCATCTTTTCCTACCATATTGCCCTTATAGACTTTCCGGGTGGGATCATCTTCATTCATACGGATTAAGTGACCCGCCCACCGTAACCTATTGAGCCGGATTTTATCCACAACCGGACGGTCATGGTATTGCTCATAGATTTCGTCATTGTGTAGGCTACGGAATCGGCCATCCTCATGTAAGGGGCCAAAAATTCTTCGGAGGATTCTTCTCTCGAACGCGGCCAAGAGTTCGCAATTTTTCTTGCTAAGAACCCAAGTTTCCGAGGAATACATGAGGACTGGCAAGATCATAGTCTTGTACAGTAAGAGCTTTGACCCCATGGTGAGACGTTTCGAGCGGAACAGTCTTTGTAAGCTGAAATAGACTCTGTTGGCTGACAACAACCGTGCGCGGATTTCATCATCGTAGTTGTTATCGGTTGTGATTTTCGATCCTAGATAGAAGAAATTGTCAACGGTCTCCAAGTTTTATTCTCCTATCCTTATTCTTCTTCGTGTTTGACCAGTGCGGTTTGATGTCGTTGGTTGATTCGTCTTCGGTGCCGACGTTACCACCATATATTTTGTCTTGCCTTCATTGATGTGCAGCCCAAGATCTCGCGCCAATCACCGCCTGCTCGATCTGGATGAAGGGAGTTTGCACGTCTCGGGTGGTTCTTCCCATGATGTCGATATCGTCAGCATAGGCCAGTAGTTGGGTGGACTTGAAGGGGATCGTACCTCTTGCATTTACCTCAGCATCACGGATCACTTTCTCGAAGGTCAGGTTAAAGAGGACGCATGATAGCGCATCTCCTTGTCGTAGACCGTTGTTGGTGTCGAATGGTATTGAGAGTGATCCTGTTGGTTTTATCTGGCCTCGCACGTTGGTCAGGGTCAGCCTAGTCAGTCTTATCAATTTCGTCGGGACACCGAATTCTCTCAAGGCCGTGTACAGTTTTACCCTGGCTATGCTATCCTAGGCGGATTTAAAGTCGATGAATAGATGGTGCAACTGGTGTCCATGTTCCAACAGTTTTTCCATCGCTTGCCGCAGAGAGAAAATTTGATTTGTTGCTGATTTGCCTAGAGTGAAGCCTCTTTGGTATGGACCAATGATGTTCTGGGCGTATGGGGCTATCCGGCCTAGCAAGATAGTGGAGAATATCTTATAGATGGTACTCAGCAACGTGATACCTTTACAATTGCTGCACTGGGTGATATCTCCCTTTTTATATATGAGACAGATAATGCCTCGTTGCCAATCGTCAGACATTGATTCGCTGTCCCATACCTTGAGGACAAGTTGATGAACCACTTGGTGTAACTGGTCGCCTCCATATTTAACCAATTCGGCTGTAATTCCATCGGCTCCTGGCGACTTATGATTTTTTAACCGATGAATTGCACGGACTGTCTCTCCTAAACTTGGTGGTGGCAGTATTTGTCCGTCCTCTTCACTTGGCGGGACCACCAACTCGCCGACGTTCTGGTTGTTCAGTAGCTCATCAAAGTACTCAACCCATCGCTCTAATATGCCCATTCTGTCGGAAATCAGATGTCCCTCTTTGTCTCGGCAGGATGAGCATCGTCGTGTATAATGCTTCATACTGCTGACTTGTTGGTAAAACTTCCGCGCCTGGTGCGGATGCTCCCTGTACTTTTCTAGTTCACAGACTTGTTGGTTCTCCCAGGCTTCCTTTTTCCGTCTGTGAAGTCGCTTCTCTGCTCGACGGAGTTCGTGATAAGTCTCTGCGCGTGCCGGCGTTCTTTGAGAATGCAACATTACTCGGTATGCGGCATTCTTCCGTTCCGTTGCTAGCTTACATTCATCGTCAAACCAGCCGTTCCGACTCTTTTTGCGGCTGCGGCCAAGTATGCTTGTGGCCGTATCCATGATAACGTTCTTCAGGTGATTGTGAAGATCATTTGTTGATGCTTCATCTCCAGGTCCTCTGTTGACTGCGCTTATTGCGGCATCCATTTCCCCCTTATAGGTGTCGCGGAGGGTTGTGTTGTGGATGGCTTCAGTGTTCACTCTCACCTGATTGTCAGAGGGAATTCTAGGTGGTATTGTTATTCGAGCTCGAAGCACCATGCCAATATATTGGCCTCCCCCTATATATTCTGACATTTATCAAGACTGAGAGGTGGCGGCGTGCGATCAACACGTGGTCAATTTGGTTGAAAGTGGTCCCGTCTGGAGAGGCCCACGTATGTTTGTGTTTGTGGTATTTCCAACAACCATTTCGTGTAACCCTGCTAATTGAATAATCCGCAGTCCGTTATCATTTGTTTTTTTCGTGTAAGCTATGGGAGCCAAAGTATCGCCTGAATACGGGCTCCTTCCCTACTTGGCTGTTAAAATCCCCAAGTATGATTTTGATATCATATCTGGGACAGTCTACTATATAGTCTATATAGTCCCTAGGCTCCCAAATACCCTCCATACCGATATCAAATAAACTTAATAGTACTATATTACTATAATTTTTAATAATTGTGAACCCCCCCCCCCCCCACCCCCCAAGTTCATCCTATATAGAGCATGATCGTACCAAGCTTGGTGGAAATCACACTATTACTAACAAAGTTACGAGAGATGAAAATTATCGCTTCAGTGCAAATTCTGAGACTCTGACCGTCAATATCACGCAAAAGTGAATATTCTGAGATGCAGATACATTACGTGCTCAATACTAATGTGACAAAATCCAATCAAATGTTTTTATATAAGAAATGTACAAAACTTTTCATACCTGAAGTGTCGAGCTGCTGGTTTTCTGACTTATTTTAAGATTTTGTGAAAAATAAACCCTTTTTGATGTCAGTTCATTGCCTGTCTGTTTTTCATTTTTTTTTTCTTTGTTCATCACTTGAAATTGAGAAGGTTCCCCTACCGCTGGCGCCTACTCTCTCATAGGAGGTATTTCCCTTCGCTTAACCCACAAGACCGCCGTTACGGTACTAGAGAGCATGGTAAGAATTACTAACTGGAGCTCGTGTTGTCATTCTTTATCTTCTTTCGAAGTTCCTCCTTCCTCAGCACATTGGGGATCACGTTCATAAATTTCTCCATCGCACTCCAAACTACTTCTAAAGCTAGCATGTGCTCCCCGTTATTCTCAAGTGACAACAGGGGGCAAAATGAGGGATCGTCATACCCGAAGCGTTTAAGGGCGTCCTCATATGCGACACTCGATATTTAAACCTTTTTTGGTAATAAAAAGAAATGAAACCTTTTCAATCTTTTTATATTATTATTCTGGTATTGAATTATAAGACATAATTTTTATTTAATGAATTTAAGAATTGTTTTCATTTGTTTTTTCCGGGGTCAAAGTGGACTCCCATGAAAAAAATGGGTTAGCTGGTGAGAAGCGTATCTCCATGTATAGTAATCTGATACCAAAAATTGAAACGTATTCTTATTCTTTTTCTGTCTACTTGCCTCGATCGTCAGAACCACGATTATAATTTTAGCTTACTAAACATTAAAATGCCGGAGCTATAAACATAAATTTTCACAAATTGCACACACTTTTCATTGAAAATCCAGATTTATAACAAGAAATTATTAATGAAAATACATAGTCGTGGTTCGGATCAGAACTACAGATGTGAAGAATAATGAATAAAAATTTCAGCATTATCAGTTTAACTGACTTTTAGTGTTGAGGATGCTGAGACCCCTGAGTTCACATCCAATTGATGACGGACCGGACCACTTGGGAAGCAACTTACACCTTCTTTTGAAATCTTGACTGACGGTTTCGTCCAGGTTAGAGGCAACTCATCAGACGCGGCAGGTGATAATTACTCCATTTATATATAATCGCAAACACGGCATGACTGCGAATTATATTGAAGGGAAATTCATCCTGAGTTCAAACCTACACCAGCCCGAAGTGATTTTTTTTGTTGAGGATACGGGCATAGGTGAGGCAGCGTCCGATGTGTTGCCTTTGCCCTGGATGAAAGCGTCAGTTAACATTTTTGAAAGACTTGGAAGTTTGACCTAAAAAGAGGAGTCCGTGGACCACAAATTGCTTCCCAAGTGATCCGATCTGTCATCAAGTGGATCCGGAGTCAAGACTCCCCCACTTCGGGCTGGTCTACGTTTGAACTCAGGATGGATTCCACTTCAATATAATTTGCACTCATTTCGTGTTTGCGATTATATTATATAAATGGAGCCAATGCCCACCTGTCGCTACTTTCGGTCACGCTGCTCCCAGGGCACAGGTGAGGCAGCATCTGACGAGTTGCTTCTGCCCTGGACGAAACCGTCGGTCAAGATTTTTGAATTTTAGTGTTACTTCCCACCAGTTGAAAAAATGTGATATCGTGAAAATCGCGGACGAAATTTCCGTTTTGTTTGCACGTCAGCGTGCGGTGTGCTCTTCTTTTTGCTGTAATTTGCTAAATATTTTGAATTTCGATCCAAAATTTTGTCAGTATACTCCCAACATATTCTGCTTTCGAAATATATACCGGCGGATTGGAAAACCCCACCTAATCTACTCTGAAACATGTGAGATAACTATAGGTTTACCGTCCTTTATTGTCAACAATAGACTAGCCCATACCATGCCTCACTTCGTAAAGGCGTTGACCCTCTTTCGGCAAAATGGTCTGTTCGTAAATCCTGACCTTTATAGATTCCCGTGCTTTGTTTCATAATTAGAATTATCTCAGTTTTCTGATCTGCGACGCCAAAACCAGCGAAATTCAGTAATGATACGCACTTGATATTTGGAAGTGCCTAATTTAACTTCAATTACCTTCAATTATTTGCTCCAACTCGCAGAATTAAAGGTATTCCTTACATCGAGAATAACCATCGCATAATATGTATTTCCTGTAATTTTCGTTACTGAACTAATCGTTTTGGCAGTAGATCTGGACTTCTGGAACTACCTATCTAAGATCACACCCTCCTTTTCTTCGCTCGATAGAGGCCCATTATAGATAGTCCGTTTGAACAGTTTGCCGATACTGTTTAATCGGCATATAAGCCTGTAATTAGGGGCTTTATTTTCGGTGATCTTCTTTGTAATATTGTCATACGATAACAGGGTCAATTTTGTTTTCGAGCACACTTTCAGGGAACATGTCCTGAACTACCTAATAATGGCCCAAATTTAGATGAAGGAAATTCATTAATTCAACCATCTTTAACTGCCTGTCATACGTCGATGTCGAAGTCCCTGTTCAGTATTTCTCTCTTGGGTAGCCATTTAGGATGTGACAGATGCTTGAAACACTTCTTGGACGATATCGGTTTTCGCAACGTATCCAGAGTTGCATCCCCAAAAGCTCATTGATCTCTGATTCCGTGGTAATCGCATTCAGCTCCTTTCATCCAATCAGCATTGAGTTCTGACTCATCTTTAATTTTGCTGCTTCATCTTCTTATGGAAATCATTTGACTTACCTTCGCCGGACCTGATACAAATGGTTGCCGATTATTCCTTTCTGGGGTAAAGCGGGCCGAAATTTGCTTCAGCTTGAAGTCAGAAGTCCGACATCGAATTCGCGTATGGCTTTCTAGGGTACAAGAGCACATTGCCGCAAAAAGAAGAGGAGTCCCATAATCTTATTTCGCTTAGGGTCAGAATGTCCAGCTTAAATCGTTGGAATTTTTCCTCAAGTTGGAGAAAGCGAGCATTCTGAGGAACCTCGCTACCATCGTCGTATGCACACATTCTAGAAACCAATCAAAGTCTGTTTTCGATTGCCGAAGGTCGTATCGATCAGGTCAGTTCCTATCCAAGGCGGTTGATAGCCCACAAATTTCTGTTCCTTTCGGTTGGTTCAGACGACAAGCAGGGAAGACTTTAAGTCCATTCTTATGCCTCAACTCACAAGGTGCAGCCGGGCCTGAGCTCGAAAAAAAAATCGGCTTTCTACGTACTTCATATGCCATTCACGCATACGCCCAAATCCAGTAGGGAACTGTGTTTCGCAGCCTTCCTTTGTTTTTACTTTAGTTCAAGTGCAGTTGTATCCTATACTTGATCCTATAATCGTGTTTAAAATTTATAAACTAGGAACTGCATATATACATATAAATTAATGACTGCAAGCACCGCCGTCAATTAGAAAAAGTATAGACACTGGGCTACCCGGTCATTATATGATTCATCCCTATGTATAATAGAACCGTCTAGTTTGTAGTCATTAATACAAAGGAAACATAAATAGCTACCTACTTGTTGTGCTTTTTGAGGTTTTGTGAGATTAACTCCGAAACGACTGGATCAATCACCACGAAATTTGTTGAGGAGATGTGGTCAGTGAACCACCAGTAGTTTCAAGAAGGGAATCCTCATGTATTCGAAAGTTAGGAGCATTTTTTTCACAAAAAGTGGTCATGTAGGTTAAATATCCGCTTGGGTCGCTTATCTCCCATTTACAGTTAATTCCGAAACATTGTAAACATTATTAAGTGCACCTGCATAACGGATGCACAAACCAATAGAATCATAAACATTATTAAGTGCACCTGCATAACGGATGCACAAACGAGCGAGCATCGTAGGTATTAAGGTAGCGGTAAGATAATAAAAGCAGGAGTCTAGTCGGAACTGTGGGAGGATGAAGATCGATAAAATATATTAAATAAATAACTAAGAGTCTAGTTGGAACTGTGAGAGGATGAAGATCAATAAAATATATTAAATTAATAACTTCAAGTGTTATTAATTTTAGTGGCGCAGTCGGTAGGATCCATGCATCGAGCAGGATCCAGTGATACGCGAAGTTACGTGTTTTAAATTCGTTCAAGAACCGGCGCAATTTTTTAGAAACAAAGTTGTCTTAACTAAAAAAATCAAGTGTCGCGATTCGTTTAATAATATAAAAAAAAAATATATATTAACTAAAATAAATACAAAGCTAGGAGGCGGAGTAACAAGCATAAATCCGTCTTAAAACACATTCTGAGGCTGGTTTGGAATCCTAGCAATAATAAAAATAAAAAAAAAAAAATCTAATATAAAAGTGCAGTGAAATAGACTCACCTCAAGACTCAACGTAGAGACAGACTAGCTATTTACCATCGACGCATCCTTCAAGCCGAAATGGATAACGTATTAGCGCAACGATTGATAGCAGCTTAGGAGAATTTAGCTAATTTGCAACGGCCGAATCGAGCAGAAACAATAATAAAACAAATTGCCTACATAAAAGAGTTTTCGGGAGACAGGAAGCAGCTAACGCAGTTTCTAACAACCGTTGGTGGTCATCTTAGTGCTATTGATGAGGAATCACGGGAAGAAGCCTGGCAGGTAATTTATAACATAAAAATTACAGGAGCGGCAAAGGAACTTTTGTTAAATAATCGTCCGGAAAACTGGGAGTCGGCTAGAAATTTACTCAAACAACATTTTCGACCATCTACGAACTACAAGGACCTTTCGAGAAGAATAACGCAACTCGAAGTATGTTCTATCTCCGATCTTAACTCTAAAATTGAATATATTATAGAGGAAATCAATACATTCGCCACTTATGAATCGAATACAGCGGAAACTCGCCAAACTTTCTACGCGTTATTAGTGAATAGAATTAAGCAAATAGTTAGTGGTAATTTGTCACGTGATATAAGAAATTTGTTTGATTTACATGAAGTAAAAGAAATTTTATACTCGTATGTGGGCTACGATCAAGATAATTTAGACCGAGAAACACTATATCAGGAAAGAAAGAATTATAACAGTCAGGACTATAGGAAACACCATAACAAACAGGACAATAGACAGAAACAATCCGGTAATCATGGACAATACAATTCAAATTTTGGTAGACCAAATAGGGTAGAATCAAATCAATACAGACGTAGCTCGGGACATTTTTGGCAAGATCGACAAAATTCTCGACTAAATAACTTCCAAGATTCTGGGTTTAGAAGTAATAATAATCCTACTCAACATAGACAACATTCCTGGAATCGTTCTGACCAGGTTAGGCGATCACCACCTGAACCTATGGAGATAGGTACCGTGACCCATAGAAGATCAAACCAAAATAGAAATGACCCATCACCCGTGTCTAATTCAGTAAACGAGGAGGTTCATAATATTGAACCAGAGTTTTTTTATGAATTAGGCCTCGGAAACAAAATCTTTGCTAGTCTTACCATTGATAATAAACTGTACAAGTGCTTGATAGATACAGGTTCAACAATGAGCATTGTGAACTCTGCTAGAGTAGATTGTAGCAAGTTTAAAATCTTCGATAAGACTAACATCCGTTTGCAGACTATAAACCATACAACCACGGAAAGCGTTGAACGAGTAATTACAAATATTCCAACAGAATTTAACTTTGATCCAAAAGGTGGAATCAAATGGTATAAGAGGGATTTATTAGGGAAGTCGTATGACTTTTTAATCGGAATGGACATATTATCCAAAATTGTGAAAGTCTTCAATTTTGAGAATAAATGTCTCCTAAATAATGGTAGTAAAATATCTTTAGATTCTTCAGAAAATGAAGAAAACCTCAAGTGCTTTGAACTTAATGCCGAACAAGGGAAAGTTGACTTAAGTCATTTAAATAAAGAAGAAAAAAGTGAAATGGAAAACTTATTGAAAGAATTTAGTCAACGTAATCAACGGTGGGTACTGAAACTACAAGAGTATCAGTTTGATATAGAGTATATCAAAGGTAAGGAAAACAAGGTTGCAGACTTCTTGAGTCGCATTCCAGAAGCCACTAATCAAAAAGAAAATTCCACTGATAACCAATCGATCAATGATTTGTCAGATAACGCTACAGTTCATTCACAAGATGAACAACAGTTGGATCACATTCCTATTAAAGAGACCATAGTAAATAAATATAAAACGCAGTTAATACTAGCATATGACGTAGATCAGGAAATAGAAATATTGCATAACCGTAGAATAATATATATGGATATGACTAGGGATAGGGACCATTGGGTTGACCTTTTAAGAAGGTATATTCGACCAGGTATAACAGGAATCTACACCGAACTTTCATACCATCAGTTTAATAAAATTCAGCAAGTATTAATTGAACTATTTGGAGACGATAGGAACATAAAGTTTATCAAAGCTACAATGAGGGCTAGAGAAATAAAAACAGCAGAGGAAATCCATAGACAGATATCCTTATATCACACAGTTGAGAGTATGCACAGTGGGATTATAGAAACCTTTAATAGTCTAAAAAATAAATTGTATTACCCGAAGTTAGTCGAGGAGATAATCAAAGTTATTAATAATTGTAAAACGTGTTTGGAAACCAAATACGAACGTAAGCCTTTCAGAGTTAAATACAAAATTAGTGAAACTCCCACTAGTATAAACGAAATTTTGCATATGGATATATACTATTTCATGAAGCAGGCATTTCTAACGCTAATTGATAAGCTGACGAAAAAAGCTTATATTTATCATTTGCAAAATAGAAATTGGAATAGGAAGATCGAAGTGTTGGAAGAACACTTTTCTAAATTTGGTAAACCGCAGAAGATTATTACCGATAATGAGTTCGCCAGTATTAATATCAAGGACTTCTTTAGAACGCAAGGTATAGCATTACATTTCACGAAACCTAATACCCATACAGGGAATAGTGATATCGAAAGGTTTCACTCAACATTACAGGAAAAACTAGTATCTATGAGGAAATTAGATCTAACTTTATTACAGAAAATACATAGGGCAGTAAGTAATTATAATGATAGATATCACTCTTCTATCAAAATGACTCCGAATCAAGCAGTACGGGCTGATCCTGCAATGCTTGAAAAGACTTTGAAGGAGTACAAGAATAAATATATAAATAAGCTTAATAAGAAAAGAGAAGATTATAGGGAGGCTAGGAGAATTATTCCAGTTAAGAACTATAAACCTAATTACTATAAGAACGAACCGAGATATAGGATTAAAGAATTAGGTAGAGAACATCCCATTAATATAAAACGTCCTCGTAAATTTGCAGGTGATGACCTCAGTTTGGGTAGTTGCACTGCAACTTCTACTATTAGCAACACCACAGATAGACAGGAAATAGTAGAACATATCCAACTAATAGAAGAGAATTGTGAAAATGCAGTTCAAAACCTTAATAAATAAATTGAACTCAATTCTCATTTTAATAACTCGATTAAATACCTTAAAAATCTGATAGAGTCAGACCGAAACGCAATTAGTAAAACCTTTCAACAACTCACAGAAAACGAAAAATTATTAGTAAAAAAAAAAAAAAAAAAACAACTGAAAACAGACCAAATTTTAAAACTCCGAATTTTGGAAGAGAAGTTAAATCAGATTATTGACAACATAGCAATGATGAAACATGGATTGATTCACTCTAGTATGCTAACAGCAACCGAAATTTTGACGACTAAACTGGACTTTTATAAACTCAAAAACGTACGAACCGGACTACTGAAGTATAAGGAAAACACAATAATTTTGGCCCTTAAAATTCCAAATTCTTACAAAATTGAAGAGTACAAATTAATTACATCGTTACCCACTACAAATAATTTACAAGCAATGTTAGAAGATCAGTATTTTATAGAAATAAATGGAACAAAATATGTTTATGATGAAAAATTGAATTATGAAAGGGAGTTGAAACCCTTGAGTAAGAGTATTACAAGAAATAATTGCGTACTTGTAGAAAATAATGGAACAGAAATTGTGAAGGTTGATGATAACACTATAATCTGTAAGAATCTTAAACAAACTAATATTGTTAATTATTGTGACGACAGAAACATACACCTAAATGGTAACTATTTAATCAACATCAATAACTGTACAATCCAGATACTAAATCAAACCTTTGGTAAAACAAATGTAAAATTTATTGACAGGTTCTTTTATAATGAAAATACGGATTATAATTTCACCAAAAACATTGATTTCAAAGAGATAGTTTTAGAAAATAAGAGAAACTTGGAACATATCAATATTTTAAAATTTCATAAAAATATAAATTACCTATCTGGTTCAATTGTAAGCGCATTTCTGTTAATACTATTTATCATAATACTTACCCTATATCATGGACACAAAAAAATTGAAAATTGTTGTAAAAAGCTCGCAATCCAGTAAAATTACGGAGAATTTCAAGTTAAATAGGGGAGAGGTTAAATATCCGCTTGGGTCGCTTATCTCCCATTTACAGTTAATTCCGAAACATTGTAAACATTATTAAGTGCACCTGCATAACGGATGCACAAACCAATAGAATCATAAACATTATTAAGTGCACCTGCATAACGGATGCACAAACGAGCGAGCATCGTAGGTATTAAGGTAGCGGTAAGATAATAAAAGCAGGAGTCTAGTCGGAACTGTGGGAGGATGAAGATCGATAAAATATATTAAATAAATAACTAGGAGTCTGGTTGGAACTGTGGAAGGATGAAGATCAATAAAATATATTAAATAAATAACTAAGAGTCTAGTTGGAACTGTGAGAGGATGAAGATCAATAAAATATATTAAATTAATAACTTCAAGTGTTATTAATTTTAGTTGTACAATATCAAACGAAAGGGTTCAATTAGTACTTTTTTAGATGAAACATAGAATTGTCAGGACCCAAAATGTGAGCCCCAAAACGTGAAACAGGTCTGGTTCTCAGAACCTATCAAAAGAAGATTCTGAAAAAAATCACAGGAATGCATCGACACCAAACTACATCCCATTTGGATACCTGCTCGAATAAAGGAAATAATAGCATAAAACCGTATTATAGAAATTTACCGAACACTCCAATAAGTTCATTCTAGAAGCACGAATACGGCATAAGTGATAATATAAGACACAATTCTGGAAAGTTTGCAGGCAATCTAACTGTTACTAACAAAGTTATAGAAGGCCAGGTATTCCATACATAGATCAGTGTATTCCAATGGTTCTGAGTCCATCTACGAATGGCGCATAAATTGTGAGTAGCTACTCGCTTCAGTGGATGGTGGGCTGTAGATGTATTTGTTGTATTTGCTGAAACTCGTCTTTGTGCAAAGCTGGTGATTTCGAACAATAATTCATACTCTTATCGGGTTTTAATTTGAACAAAAAATTGTATCAGCCGCATTCATTTTTTGTACTTAATATGTATGTACATATATAAACTTTAACCCATGCAGTAAAGTGGAAATATTCCGATGCGTGCTATCAATTTAGGTAGGTATGTTCGTATATATATGCATATGTACGCACCAGTATGCTTTGATTGACAATGTTTGTTTAGAATGAGCATAATATTTGTGCCCAGCTTCCGGTATTCTGACTTATTTTAGATTTGGCTTAGAGTCAAACTCAAAACCCAGTGCACCCTTAAACAGGGGCAGCAGTAGAATTTACCTGCACCACTCCATGGCGTCTGTATGAATGAATAGAAATTCAGAATTGAGTTAGAAACGGGGGAATTCCTTTCACCAACGGGAGGGGAGGAGAAGAAGGGAGTTGCTGTTTGTTCAGGGAAACCCTTACTGTCCGATCCCTCCGCCGGTCGAGTTCAATCTTCTTCGCAATAAGAAAAACCCGAACATAATGCGCAATACGATTCCAGCTGCCAGCTCTTCAGTATCTCTCTGACAATGTTGTCTGGAGAGAGCTCCCCTGTGTCTCCATAAAGTTGCTGGGGAAGCCCGTCCCATCTCTCGCAAGAGAAAAAGGTGTGTTCAGCGCCGTCCGCCACTCCATTGCACAGCATACAATCAGGAGATCGCGCCTTCCCAATTTTGTGCAGGTAAGACTGAAAACCTCCCTCCCCCTCCCACTTAGAAGTTGGGTAAGGAAGTAATCAATCTCACCGTGCGTTCTGCTCAACCACGAGTCTAATTTGTCGATGAGCTACGCAGTCCATTTGCCAAGAAAGTTGCCACACGGTAAGAGTGCGTTGACGTTCTTTACGGGCAACCACTTCTCTTAAGTTTTCGCTCTTTCGGCGGTAGATAGCTTTGCGCTCCTTGGCAAGGAGGGCAACGGGGATCACTCTCGCGATCATCATCACAGCCGGCTCAGAAACGGTGCGATAAGCAGACGCCACTCGCAAAGCTCCCCGCCTCTGCACTTGAGCGAGGCGTTTACGATGCACCTCCTTGTCATGGGCATCAGCCATACCTCCACAACATAGAGAAGAACCGACTGCGTTGCTCCCATAAAGAGACGTCTCCTAGTTGATATAGGGCCCCCGACATTTGCCATTAGCCGACTCAAGGCCGCGACTCCAGCTGCAGCTCTGTCCGCTGCTGCTTTGATTTGCTCGAAGAAGCTCATCTTCGTGTCGAGCATTAAACCAAGGTATTTAACCGCTGGTTTTGACTCTACAGTCAACTCGCCGACCGATATGGGACGCAGGGTCGGGATTCTCCTTCTATTCAGGATGACTATTTCGGGTTTTTCCAGCGCAAGGCTGAAACCGTGAGCAGTCATCCATCCACTTACCCGTCGCATCAATATGCCAAGTCTGCTTTGCGTCTGTTCAACAGTGCATCCGGCAACAAGTGCCGCAACGTCGTCTGCATAACCGACCAGGCGCGACTCTTCGGGCATATCGAGTCTCAGTAGATATCGTAGGAAGCGTTCCAAAGGTCCTGCCTTAGAATGGATCCCTATTGTTCTGCCGAAGTGATTTCCATCCTCCTTCGGCCCTCTAGCGTCTCATATAGCAGGGAACGGTCTTTCAGATAATCCCTCAATATCCGCAAGAGATAGCTTGGCACGTGAAAGGAGTTATCTAGTGTGCCTAGCATATCTGTCCATCTTACAGAATTGAAGGCATTTGTGACAACAAGCGTTATAAGGAGCACTATCCGTCGAGATCGGCGGCTGTGTGCCTCGGCTCGATTAACCGCATCTACGACCTCCATAACAGCATCACTGTAGATTTCCCTGTTCTGAACCCTAACTGCCTTGGGGATAAGTCCCCGGCAACACGGATCGCTTCAGCTAGTTTACCCCTGATGAGCTTCTCGAACACTTTTCCAGCGGTGTCAAGCATACACAGCGGTCGGTATGCAGACGGGAGCTCCAGGCCTCCTTTACCCTTACTGATCAACGCGAGTCTGGCCACTTTCCAGCGACAAGGAATAATGCCCTCCTTCAAGCAAGCGTTGAACACTTCAAACTGCAATTCTGGCCGTTGGCAGCACACCAGTTTGTAAACTTCCGCCGGGATGCCATCAAAGACTGGCGCCTTCCTGTTTTTCATTGTGAGAACCCCTTCTTCGAGCTCTCTCATTGTGAAAAGGGGGTAATCCATGACGCTTTCCGCGCTATTTACATCAACCTATACAGGGTGTCTGTGGAACAATGCCCGCACAACGCGGTCCATCTGGTCGGTGCTCAGTATGCAGGGCTTCCGCAGAGCCCCGATTTTCCGGGTGACAAGCTTATAGCCAAGTCCCCACGGGTTCTCATTCACCTCGTTAACAAGGTTCTGGTAGCCGCCAGCTTTGCTTTTATATTAATATTTACATTAGATCCCTATATAAGGCATTCATCTGGAAAGTTTAACGCTAAGCCTAACATTATTTAAAAAACTGATACTAAGGTTTTGCATAAATATACTGTAGCCTAAAACATATGCACATGGAAGTAAAGTATGCACATGGAAGTATGCTGAACTACAGTCGAATTGATAAGTCCCTCCTTGCCCGGAGCGAGCTTAACGTTCCGTTTATGTAATAAGTTAGGAAACTTAGCTTAGAACCGGCTCCCTTTTTTGGTAAATTTGAAGACAAATAAAGAATACTCTCCCATTTGGACATAGCTCGCAAACATGTTATTATGTCACAGATTATTCATTTCAGTGTGAAACTGACGTTCAAAGTCTTAGATTGCAGTATATTTGCACAAAAGTGACTACTTCCACCCACTATAACTTAGAGTGTGATTTCCAACAAATGTGCCCCCTATTGCATGTATGGGGAACCCCCTTAAACCCTACGGAGAACTATGTAACCCATTGTATGCACAGAAGTTCACAGTTAACCTCCCGTTTCTTGTATTGAATCCGATAATCAAGTCGTGACGAGATGTGAAGGAAATCAAACATTACACCTGCCGGGTATCTCCATTTTCAACCCCCATCGGTTTCCCCACGAAGAAAATCGCAAACCAAGTCTAATTTGTTTGAATCCCTGCCATACAACAGCCGAAAACCAACATCCAACATACATGCATGGAGAGGCAATTTCCAAATGCACAGACAGGAACCTTTTGGGAACCAAACGCAACTTTACTCTACTGAACAAGGTATAAAGCGCAATAAGTGATGCTCTTATTTCCTAAAGGATAGGACGTAAAATCGACAACCGAAAAAGCAAACAGGCAAGTGAAATCTAAGCGAGAAGCAAGTTCAAAAACTGATGTTATCTCTACCTAAAATAGGTCAAGCAACCATCCCATGTCTTCTAAATCCCTGATATTACCGAGGGGGAACTGCGGGGGATATGTGGACGTATTGGAAGTAAGAGGGCTTTGGAATTAAACAAGAGGGCAGGCTAGCCTCTGCCCACATGGTTCACAAGCAGGTTTGAATTGTGCACGGTGAAAGGAGTTTTTCCGCCCAATGCAAAAGGCAGAAGTGAGTTCTGCCAGCGAAGCCCCAAAGACGTAGCTTTTTTATATGATCTATCCATCTTTTGGACACTAAGGCAAAGATATTGGAGTACACTACTCCCTTTCAGCGAGCTTATGGGTGATCTTTCAAACGACAGCATGGATTTCGGCGAACAGGTTGATAGGATATCAATAATCATGGATGTGGTGTTGTGCTGGTATGCGCTGCACAGTGGTAACGCCACATGTCAGAAATGCTTTTAATTCGAACAACTGGGTATGGATTAAAAGCACTTTGACTAACCCGATTATCCCTAGCTTATTGGCTTCTGTAATGTGAGGCGGAGGACGGGCCGAAAGAGTACATTGTGGCAACCAGTGCACCTAAGGGTTTCATATTGGGCCCTCTGCTGTGGGACATCATATACTTGAGTGCTTGCCGTTAGTGTGCTAAAAGGGGCAACATTGATTGGCTGTGTAGGAGACCTAGCTTTATCTAAAGTTGTAAAACAACGGCGGTCAAAGGGCAGTATGGGTCCCAAGGTGAAATGTGAATTGGTACCCACGGTGAAGCATAAAACCTGGGAAATGCCTGTTGAACCAACACCGACAACTCTACTACCAAACCCTATCTCCACCTCCACACCGCTGGGAGCTCTTTCTTAGCGAAAAGCTGCAGACGGAGGAGGATGAAGCCGAGTCTCCCGCGCCTAAAAACGAGACAAATTGTACCAACTGGTCTTCCAAGTTGGGGTTGGGTAGGGCTGACAACCCTACACGGAAAACAACATGTTACGAAGCCACAACAGAGACGATATCGACATCATGGGAAGAACCACCCGAGACGTACAAACTCCCTCCATCCAGATCGAGCAGGCGGCGCGAGATCTTGGGTTGCACATCAATGAAGGCAAGACAAAATATATGGGAGCAACGTCAGCACCAAAAACCAATCAACCAACAACATCGAACCACACTGGTCAAATGGGAAGAATAAAGATAGGAGAACACAACTTTGAGACCGTTGATAATTTCTCCTATCTTGGGTCGAAAATCACAACCGATAACAGCTACGATGATGAAATCCACGCACGGTCGTTATCAGCCAACAGAGCCTATTTCAGCTTTCAAAAACTATTCCGCTCGAAACGTCTCACCATAGGGTCAAAGCTCTTAGTGTACAAGACTATGATCTTGCCAGTCCTCATGTATTCCTCGGAAACTTGGGTTCTTAGCAAGAAAAATTGCGAACTCTTGGCCGCGTTCGAGAGAAGAATCCTCCGAAAAATTTTTGGCCCCCTACATGAGGATGGACGATTCCGTAGCCTACACAATGACGAAATCTATGAGCGATACCATGACCGTCTGATTGTGGATAAAATCCGGCTCAATAGGTTACGGTGGGCGGGTCACTTAATCCGTATGAATGAGGATGATCCAGCCCGGAAAGTCTATTAGGGCAGTATCTATGGCAGAAAGAGAAGACGAGGCAAACCCTGCCTAAGATGGGGCGATGACGTATTGTCTGCCTAAGATGGAGCGATCGCGAATTGTCTGGAGTTCCTTATTAAGGCAGACCTAGACCGGATACCGGTTGTTGCGCCGTTGATGATGATGATATGAAAATTGAGGCAAACATTTTAAAGTACTAATAAAAACCTTTCATTTGATACTCTACATGACTATATTCGGTAAAAAAAAATTTACCCCCTATTGCATGTATGGGGAACCCCCTTAAACCCTACTGAGAACTATGTAACCCATTGTATGCACAGAAGTTCACAGTTAACCTCCCGTTTCTTGTATTGAATCCAATAATCAATTCGTGACGAGATTTGAAGGAAATCAAGCATTTCACCTGCCAGGTATCCCCATTTTCAACCGCTATCGGTTTTCTCATCTCTCTAAAGAAACAAATATATAAAAGAGTAATCCTCACGAAGGAAATCGCAAACCAAGTCTAACTTGTTTGAATCCCCGCCATACAACAGCCGAAAACAAACATCCAACAGACATCTTTTGGGAACCAAACGCAACTTTACTGTACTGAATAAAACGAAATAAGTGATTCTCTTATTTCCTAAAGGATAAGACGTAAAATCGACAACCGAAAAAGAAAAAACGCAAGTGAAACCTAAGCGAGAAGGAAGTTCAAAAACTGATGTTATCCCTATCCGAAATAGGTCAAGTAACTGTCCCATGTCTTCTCAATCCATGATATTGCCGAGGGGGAACTGCGGGGGATATGTGGACGTATTGGAAACAAGAGGGCTTTGGAATTAAACAGGAGGCCATGCTAGCCTCTGCTCACATGGTTCACAAGCAGGTTTGAATTGTGCACGGTGGAAGGAGTTTTTTCGCTCAGTGGAAAAGGCAGAAGTCAGTTCTACCAACGAATCCCCAAGGACGTAGCTTTTTTATATGCTCTGTCTATCTTTTGGATACTGCGTCAAAGATGTTGGAGTACACTACTCCCTTTCAACGAGCTTGTGACAGCATGGATTTCGGCGAACCGATTGATAGGATATCAATAATCATAGATGTGATGTTGTGCTGGTATGTGATGCACAGTGGTAACGCCACATGTCAGAAATGCCTTTAATTCAAACAACTCTGTAGGGATTAAAGGTACTTTGACTAAACTGGTTGTCACTAGCTTATTGGCTTCTTTGATATGAGGCGGAGGACGCGCCGAAAGAATACATTGTGGCGGCGAGTGCACCTGAAGGTTTCATATTGGGCCCTCTGCTGTGGGACGTCATATACTTGAGTGCTTGGCCTTAGTGTGCTAGAAGGGGCAACATGGATTAATGATAGGCGTGTGTGTGTAGGCGACCTAACTTTAGCTATAGTTGTAAAACAACCCGAGAACGTGAGACTTTATGGAAGTGAAACAATTCATTCCACCAAATCATGATTCTAATGAAAGTACTAATCGACCACTTTGATTGATCCCTTACATGACCGTATCCTAAGAACGGTAACAATGCCATAAAATGCCAATATAAGGCAGAGCCTCTAAAGGTTACATACATCTCAACTGAGTGACAGATGAGGGTGCAATCCGTAAGGGTTCTCCCTCATCCAATAGCGAATATATCAACATAATTCATGCCTGTCCATTCAGCAGTTATTTCATTGTAATATCAGTTGTTGTTTGGGTTTATAAAGTCCATGGTGTCAGTCCAAACGTGATATGCGTTTTTGTTCCATGGCGTCTGGAGACCCAAAGTGTCCATGACTCAATCTATCTTCCAGAACCGGTTAGCAAAGGGAATAAGCGCGTGCCAACGGATAATTTAGTGGAGCCTTACTTATCATCATCATCATCAACGGCGCAACAACCGGTATCCGGTCTAGGCCTGCCTTAATAAGGAACTCCAGACATCCCGGTTTTGCGCCGAGGTCCACCAATTCGATATCCCTAAAAGCTGTCTGGCGTCCTGGCCCACGCCATCGCTCCATCTTAGGCAGGGTCTGCCTCGTCTTCTTTTCCTACCATAGATATTGCCCTTATAGACTTTCCGGGTGGGATCATCTTCATCCATACGGATTAAGTGACCCGCCCACCGTAACCTATTGAGCCGGATTTTATCCACAACCGTACGGTCATGGTATCGCTCATAGATTTCGTCATTGTGTAGGCTACGGAATCGTCCATCCTCATGTAGGGGGCCAAAAATTCTTCGGAGGATTCTTCTCTCGAACGCGGCCAAGAGTTCGCAATTTTTCTTGCTAAGAACCCAAGTTTCCGAGGAATACATGAGGACTGGCAAGATCATAGTCTTGTACAGTAAGAGCTTTGACCCTATGGTGAGACGTTTCGAGCGGAACAGTCTTTGTAAGCTGAAGTAGGCTCTGTTGGCTGACAACAACCGTGCGCGGATTTCCTCATCGTAGTTGTTATCGGTTGTGATTTTCGACCCTAGATAGGAGAAATTGTCAACGGTCTCAAAGTTGTATTCCCCTATCCTTATTCTTGTTCGTGCTTGTGTTTGACCAGTGCGGTTTGATGTTGTTGGTTGATTCGTCTTCGGTGCTGACGTTGCCACCATGTATTTTGTCTTGCCTTCATTGATGTGCAGCCCAAGATCTCGCGCCACCTGCTCGATCTGGATGAAGGCAGTTTGAACGTCTCGGGTGGTTCTTCCCATGATGTCGATATCGTCAGCATAGGCCAGTAGTTGGGTGGACTTGAAGAGGATCGTACCTCTTGCATTCACCTCAGCATCACGGATCACCTTCTCGAGGGCCAGGTTAAAGAGGACGCATGATAGCGCATCCCCTTGTCGTAGACCGTTGTTGATGTCGAATGGTCTTGAGAGTGATCCTGCTGCTTTTATCTGGCCTCGCACATTGGTCAGGGTCAGCCTAGTCAGTCTTATTAATTTCGTCGGGATACCGAATTCTCTCATGGCCGTGTACAGTTTTACCCTGGCTATGCTATCATAGGCGGCTTTAAAGTCGATGAACAGATGGTGCAACTGTTGTCCATATTCCAACAGTTTTTCCATCGCCTGCCGCAGAGAGAAAATCTGATCTGTTGCTGATTTGCCTGGAGTGAAGCCTCTTTGGTATGGGCCAATGATGTTCTGGGCGTATGGGGCTATCCGGCCTAGCAAGATAGTGGAGAATATCTTATAGATGGTACTCAGCAACGTGATACCTCTATAATTGCTGCACTGTGTGATATCTCCCTTTTTATGTATGAGACAGATTATGCCTCGCTGCCAATCGTCAGGCATTGATTCGCTGTCCCATACCTTGAGCACAAGTTGATGAACCACTTGGTGTAACTGGTCGCCTCCATATTTAACCAATTCGGCTGTAATTCCATCGGCTCCTTACTTAGTTGCAAGGAAACCTGAGTAGTCGAACTTCACCACGCCCCAACTAATGTGCTCATTACACAGGTATAGTTTTAAAAACCTGCAAATATTAGACTGCGCACTCTCTGCAATGGAGACAAGAGTATTAGACGGTCATGGGTACTAATTCCTCTCACTTAGCAATGGTGTTCGTGTGTGTGCAGTAGTACTAGTAATATATTCGTTTAAATGGAAAATCTATTAACGAAAAGTAAGACAAGATCCATATCGTCCAGTTAGTCCGAAATCAATATCGAAAAGTATCGGAATTTGCCTGTTCAATTATTCTTGCTCCTATACTACTAAATATAATATTCGAGATAATGATGTATGGATTATATTGAAGACTTTATAACGGCCAATAAAATATTGATCCAACTCCGATAAGGAGTTCATTCACAAAATCTTCCCAGATTAAACCAGCTACTGTATTCTGTTTACATCCATACATACATACTTTCCAAGTTGAATAACCTAGATAACTAAAATGGAACCAAACCCACACCCACCTCTTTCAAAAACACTTTTGGTGCAAAAATTCAGCGAATTTACATCATTCTTGCCGGCGGTAGTGACCTACGCATACCAGTTTTACGACTATAATCTCTACGTACTCCAATATTCTGCTTATACATGCATAATAATATGGTAATTACTCTTTATCTAACCTGACATAGATAGCCCTATTAGCACCCCATCATCACATTGTTTCCCAATAGTCTGCGACAACGGCAATTTCCGCAAGCTTGATTCCTGCAATGTTTCATGTCGAGGGTTGTACGTCACGAACAACCACCTGCCGGATAACACAAAAGGAGACTGGAATCAAAGAGAATACACCCCATAAGTTGTATCTTGTCGTATCCACTTTTATTGTATGAAGAGGAAATTATTTCGGCTCATAAACATGTCAATTTTATCGAAACAAAAATTTTTACAATGGCCACAAATATGTCAAGCAATTATGGTGGTGTATTCCCCACTAATCATATCCTACGTGCAATGCAGGTGAAAAGCGTTTGGCTGATGCTATTGATTGTACGCCACAGGACATCGTTAATTAATGCATATTCCATGAAAGTATACATGTTTCTGGTAATTAACAAAACGCGGTTAAAATTGAAATCACAAAATTTACGCTGATTTGATAAGATCATCTTGAATTGACTTTTTCTAACGACGACGACATAAATTTCTTATCCGAATTGACGTATGAGAACGTCAGCACCTAAGTATCAATGCAATTTTTTCTATGCTTAAGCAGGCATCCAAACAGGTAGTTAAAAATGATGTTCACTAATAGCACTTGATTTGGCTGCTTCTCCGGTGGACGGAAAATCATCATCGACGGTGCAACAACCGATATCCGGTCTAGGCCTGCCTTAATAAGGAACTCCAGACATGTGGTTTTGCGCTGAGGTCCACCAATTCGATATCCCTAGAAACTATTTGGCGTCCTAGTCTACCCCATCGTTCCATCTTAGGCAAAGTCTGCCTTGTCTGCTTTTTCTACCATTGATTTTGCCCTTATAGACTTTTTGGGCTGAGTCATCCTCGTCCATACGAATTAAATAATCTGCCCACCGTAACCTATTGAGCCGGATTTTATCCACAACCTGGCGGTCATGGTATCGCTCATAAATCTCGTCCTTTTGTAGGCTACAGAATCGTCCATCCTCATGCAGGGGCCAAACATTTTTCGGAGGATTCTTCTCTCGAATGCGGCCAAGAGTTCGCAATTTTTCTTGCTAAGAACCGTCCGCGCATTTCATCGTCGTAGCTTTTATCGGTTTCGACCCTACATAGGAGAAATTTTCAACGATCTCAAAGTTGTAAGCTCCAACCACTATTCTTCCCCCTATGTAGTTGATTGGTTGGTTTTCGATACTGACATTACCACCGTATATTTCGTCTTGTCTTCATTGATGTGCAGCCCAAGATATCGTGCCGCATGCTGAATTTGGATGAAGGCAGTTTGTACGTCTCGGCTGGTTCTTCCCATGATGTCAATTTCGTCAACATAGGCCAGTAGTTGGGTGGACTTAAAGAGGATCGTACCCCTCGCATTTACCTCAGCATCATGATTCACTTTCTTCAGGGTCAGGTTAAAGAGGACGCATGACAGGGCATCCCCTTTTCTTCTTAATGTCGAATTGTCTTGAAACTAATCCTGTTGCTTTCATCTGGCCTCGTACATTGGTCAGGGCCAGCCTAGTCAATCTTATCAATTTCGTTGGGATGCCGAATTCATTACCGTATACAGTTTTGTCCCTGGCTATGCCATCATTGGCCGCTTTAAAGTCGATAAAAAAATGGTGTAACTGATGTCATAGTCTAATAGTTGTTCCATCGCTAGCCGCAAAGCTAACATCTGATCGGTTGTTGATTTCCCTGGAGCGTCTTTGGTAAGGGCCAATGATGTTCTGGGCGTACGGTGCTATCCGACGTAGCAAGATACAGGAGAATATCTTAGAGAAGGTACTCAGCAACGTGATACCTCTATAATTGCTGCACTGCTCTTTGTCTCGGCAGGATGAGCATCGAGCTGTGTAAAGCTTCATCCAGCTGATTTGTTGGTAAAAGTTCGGCGCCTGGTGTGTTGCTCCCTGTACTTTTCGAGCTCGCAGACCTGTTGGTTCTCTAAGACTTGCTTTTCCTGCCTATGGAGTCCCTTCTCCGCTCGCTGGAGTTCGTGATAAGTCTCTACGCGTGCCTGCGTTCTTTGAGAATGCAACATTACTCAATATGCGGCATTCTTTAGTTCGTTGCTAGCTTACATTTATGATCGAACCAGCCGTTCCGACTCTTTTTGCGGCTGGGGCCAAGTATGTTTGTGGCCATATTTATAATAACGTTTTTCAGGTGATTATGAAAATCATTCATCTCCAGGATCTCTGTTGACTGCGGTTATTGCGGCATCCATTTGTCCCTTATAGGTGTCGCGGAGGACTGTGTTGTGGATGGCTTCAGTGTTAACTCTCACCAGATTTACAGAGGGTATTCTAGGTGGTGTTGTAATTCGAGCCTGGAGCACCATGCCAGCGGCATGGTGATCGGAATCTATATTGGCCCCCTATATGTTCTGACATGCATCAAGGCTAGGAGGTGGCGGCGTTCCATCAGCACGTGGTCAATTTGACTGAAAGTGGTCCCGTCTGGAGAAGTCCATGTTTGTTTGTGGACCGCTTTCCACGCAAACCAGGTACTTCCAACAACCGTTTTGTGCAACACCGCTAATTGAATAATCCGCAGTCCGTTATCATTTGTATTTTTATGTAAACTATGGGAGCCAACGCATCGCTTGAATACGGGCTCCGTCCCTACTTGACTGATAGAATCCCTAAGTATAATTTTGATATCATACCAGGGACAGGCTTCCAGGGTCCGTTCTACTGCCTCGTAGAAGGTATCCTTCTCCGACTTTGCAATCTCCTCTCTAGGGGCATAAACGTTAATGGGGCTTGTATTTTTAAATTTGTCTCACAAGCGCAAATTGCATAGCCGTTCGTTTATATTTTCAAAGCCGATAACAGCAGGTTTCATTTTTTGGCTGGCTAAGCAACCTACTCCAGGTACATGATTTACTGGATGCCCACTGTAATATATGATGTAGTGTCTCTTCCCCAGGAAACCAGTCCCTGTCCAACACATCTCCTTCAACGCTGTTACATCAGCCTTATATTGGAACGGGTTATCGGCTAGTTTCTCCTTCTCTGTACAGGGAGCGCACGTTCCATGAGAAAATTTCGTTATTCCGCTGTCGTTGCCCGGTTCGTCGTTTTGTAATCCGTCCACTCCGAGGCCCCTTTTGTACTTCGTTACAATTTTTTTCTGGTAGACCGACCCAACCGCCAACCCGAAGAACCAGTTAGTACAATTTGACCCATTTTTAGGCGCGGGAGACTCGCTTTCATCCTTCTCCGTTTGCAGATTAATAAAGAGCTCCCAGTGGTCATCACTTGAAGGTGGAGATAGGGCTTGATAGTAGGGCTGTTGTTACTGTTGATTCATCAGCCGTTTCCCAGGTTTTATGTCCCATCGTGTGAACCAATCCACGTTTCACCCTGGGGCGTATACTACCCTTTGATCACCTACCTACCTATACGAATTGGCAATTAAATACAATATAAACACGACCATTTCGGGAAAATAGTTATTGTCCTTGACTGTTCTAGCCTTCACAGTTGTTAGAAAAAAATTGGCATAAACTGGGTAATTAACTACACTACATCTAAATATAAATGAAATGTTCCCAATTAAAAAAAAATAAATAAAGGATTCCCATTTGATGCTCCTTTTAAGCACTAATCGACCCTAAAAATTCTTAAATTTGGTGATAAGACGAGACCAAGTTTTTCTACCAGCCATTTTCCGACTTTGCGGTTCAACTCTCGGAGGTGACAGGAATTTGTCTTGTTAACCCTGTCAAATGCCTTCTTTATATCGAACAAAAACAGAATAAAACGGTAGTCTTAACCGCACACACTGGACAGTACGAAGCACGTAAACACCCCACCAGTTGTCATATCCAGGATCGGTACCCTTTTTCGAAATAGTAACGATCCTCCTCTTCTTTCACTCGCTGGAAAACAGAGAGTGGGTTGAACAGTTTTACGGGGACAACGTCAATAAAGAACTGACGTTTTCGATTTTATTTTAATCTGTTTTTTAATAGTGGCTTATATATAACCAGTAAATGTTCCTATACCAGCTTATATTTTGCCGTATCTTATACTTTAGCCCTACCAGACAAAGATTATCGTTGACCCGTGGTATTTAAATCGCTCAGTTCTGGACAGATCACTGCCGCTGACAGTGATTATGACTGTTTCATGGGGATCGGTGGTCAAAAATTTAGTTTTGTTTAGATTACTATTTACTTTCTCACTCAAAAGAACGGAGTCCTCGCTATTGCCAAGCTTAGACGGCATGGTCAGTTCCTTTACCAGGCGATCGTCCGGGGGATTATCAATGGGCGGAATTTCACCTTCGCTGATTATTTGCGGTGTTCCCTAAATTACAACAATCGTCTATTATATAAGCATGGATGTTGGTATATGTATATGTATGTAAATTTATTGACTCCGACCCTATCAAAATCCGGATTTTATTCACAACCAAACGGTCGTGGTATCGCTCATAAATTTCGTCGTTATCTAGACTGCGGAATCGTCCATCTTCATGTAGGGGCAAAAATTCTTCGGAGAATTCTTCTCTCGAACGCAATTTTTCTTGCTAAGAACTCAAGTCTCCGAGGAACACATGAGGACTGGCAAGAACATAGTCTTGTGCAGTAAGAGCTTTGACCTTTTAATGAGACGTTTTGAGCGAAACAGTTTTTGTAAGCTGAAATAGGCTCTGTTTGCGGATTTCATCGTCTTAGCTGTTATCGGTTGTGATTTTAGTCCTATTATAAACGGTATCATAAATGTAGTCTCCTATCTTTATTTTTTCCGTTTGACCAGTGCGATTTTATGTTGCTTGTTGGTTGGTTTTTGGTGCTGCCATCAAATATTTCATCCTGCTTTCATTGATGAAGGCAGTTTCTATGTCTTGGGTTGCTCTTCCCATGATGTTGGGTGTTGGGTGGACTTGAAGAAGATGGTGCCTCTCGCGTTTGCATCGACATCACGGATCGCTTTTTCGAAGACCAGGATAAAGAGGACGCACGATAGGACATCCCCTTGCCTTAGACCTGCTGCTTTCACCTGACCTCGCACATTGTTCAGGTCAGCCTAGTCAGTCTAATCAATTTCGTCGGGATACCGAATTCCTTCATGGCTGTTCATGTAAGTTCACTTTATGTGATGGTAATGTCTGCCTTAGGTTTCAACTTATATTAGAAATAATATTAGTTTCGACTAATCGAGCTCTTTGATTTGATGCCCCAAATGTCGATATTCTGTGAAGAATGGGAAGCCGCCCTTCAAACTCAACATAAAATGGTGCCACTACTGATTGTGAAGGGACACATAGATCACATCTTCTCACCAAATTTCGTAACAATCCGTTTAGCTATTTTCGAGTGAATGGGGGTGACAGACAGACAGACGGACAGACAGACATCGAACCGATTTTAATAAGGTTTTGTTTCACACAAAACCTTAGAAAAGCCAACAAAAGAAAACTCAAATGTCCCCATGAAACCCGCCGATCATATAAGTTCACTTTATATGGTGATGACGTCAAATATATCTTAAAGTGCAATAAATTTCCGTGAAAATCAAAAGTTTGACCATTATAACTTTGTTAATAATGTCTAATTTTTAAACGAGATCGTCCCCATTGTAAATTTTTGCTTCATTGTTGCGACACATCCTCTGGTCAATATTTCAAGTTTGTTCCTTAAGTGCGCAACATTTACGCCCTTTGGGAACTTCCCCTTGAAAGCGACACTATTCGTTTTCGTGCTAATTTTGTTCACTTTCACAAAATCCGGAGCTCTCTATCTAATTTTATCCCCCAAGTTTCAATTCAAAATTCAGACTCGAGCGATAAGTCACCCGCAAACTGTCCGTACACTTTCCAGGCACAGAAAGAACTCTCTTCAACTACCAAAAAGAATCTACCTTCGAATTCCTACTAAATACAATCCAATGCCCCCATTTTCCTTCAGCTCCTTCTTTGTTTCACAACCATCCAAACACCGTTACTAAATAATCCGTGGTATTCGTAACAGCAAGAAATTAACAGCCACCATCCCCAGATAAGAAAAATTGATCCGGCAAAAAAATGTTCACGCTATTAACATTTTCCTTCCATTTCCCGCTCACTAGCTCCTGACAATGTAATCGTACCGAAGCGAGATCCTTTACTGCCAAATGAGGATGACATCAAGGTCCAGCCAGCAGACACAAAAAACACTCCACTCAGATGATCGAATTCCAGAGAACCAACCTTCCTCTTCTGTGACCAAAACCGAAAGCCTCGGTCCAACTGTTTTGCTGTCTATCGATCAGCCGGTCTAGGTTCTATCCCCCATGCAAAGTACATTTTCAATCGCTTCAACCAGAAACAAAACATGACCTAAACAAGTTTAAGAACAAGGTCAACGTTCCCTTCTGACTGGTCATGCAATATTCGAGCATTGTTGTTATGTACAAATTGACAAACTTTTAAAGTGTAAATGAGTTTTAGAATTTTAGAATTGATATCGAGCTCCTGGAAAGGCTCGCTCAGAAAGTCACGCGGGGCCTGGCAGTTATTGACATTCCTTTGGGCAATCAGTAATACATTCTGACATGATTTAGCCCTGCCACCATTTTCTTATTATCTCGAATGATTAGTAAACGGAACTCGGTGGAATTTTGAAAATTTCGTTTTTATTTTAGGAGTCCCCTATTCGTCAGAAACACAAAGTATTGTGAAGGTCATACGTCACTAAAAAAATTAGCGTAAATCTGTTTATTATTGAGAAAGTTATGATTTGTGGGAATCATTTTCCTGTGGGAATTTGTTGCGACATCAAACGCAATCAAATATCGACATAACATTGTGCTAAATAGTTAGTCTGGTAGATTAAAGGGAGATCTATGTTACATGGTATCGCAGTACCCCCACGAAATGTAGTTACGAAAGCCACATACTGTTCGACCGAAACCACCTTGGATAGTTGGATCTTAATTGTGAGGAGTAATTCTTAATTCTAGATTCAAAACACGATTTTTTACTCCACCTCAATACCCAAAAGTATTCTACACCGCTACCTACACAGATGGCCTGTTTGACGTTATGTTAAACCATACAGCTATATCGGAAATTCTACACAAAGAATCAGAATAATAACAGCAACGTAGTGCACTCTTCATTGATAGACTATCTTCCAAGAGTTCATTAATTAGTGACAACCACTCTTCGGACAATCAAACAACCTTTACCACCAAATCGACCCTCTTTCCAGTCGCTTCGTTTAGCATTCTAACTGCAGTGAATGGAATCGGCCATCAATGAATATTTCAGGAGGCGAAAGTCATGAAGTTTTCTATTACAGTTCGACACTTGCCATATCTTAAGGACTTTCTTCTGATTTGGGGCGCCGAAAGAGTATGGCTAAACATACGGTGTGCTCATGGCCATGCATGCAAATCCATAGTCACCTTCAATTTCATTGTCCTTTTGAGTGCTTATACCATCTATAAATTGATTTCCTTTCGTGCACTTGTCGAGTTATTTATGGAATTAAGAGTGAATCTCATTTGCTTTATGGTTCAAATGGAATGTGTATTACTGCTTCCCCCGCATCATATGTGACTAAAAAAAACCAAATCACTACGAACACAGATTGTACAATATACCAGAAAAATGATGGAGAATAAGTAAGACCGATCGCCATGTTATTTTATTTTTGATATGTAAAATAGGGTCACAAAATAGTGAACCTCGCACAAAAATACCAATAGCATATCCTAACAGTGAAGAACATTATATACAGTTGCGATGACCGGAAAAGCCGAAAAATGCTTTTATTGAAAAATGTTAGATATTGCCTTCTGTTTGTAGTTAAGTCTAAAATTGAAAGACCCGTAGCTTACTCCAAACTACAATTTTATTTTATTATGTATATATATATATATATTTGCATATTATCTAATGGCTATATCCAAATCAGGACCGCAGTTAGAGTTATTTATAGTGCGTTACCTCGCTACTTCATCCTAGTTGGATAGTGGCTTTCAAGCCTTCAAAGCTATATATACTGCCTGTAGAGCAACTACAGGCCCCCCTCGGACACTACCTACTAAAGGTGTCCAAAAACACGTGAAAGTGGAAACACAAGATTGTAACCCTCCAAATGGTAAGAAGTCAGCAACTTCGTATCCACCCGCGACTTTGAGAAATCAGGTTGTGGCCAAGGGCTTACCAGATTCATGTTTCCCCACACATGGAAGACAAGCTTTCAACTTCGCCCCTAACAGGAAAAATAGAAGAAGGGGAGCTGGTGATGTGGACGCAACTGGTCTAATTCCGGTAGTGGAGATCCATGCAGCCCGGCTACTGTGAACCTGGGTGAGCTCCCAGCCGACGACAATTGAAGGCACTGTGAAGGAAGGCGAAGTTTCTTGGGAATGAGGACATGGGCGTTGCTATACCACCAAGTGTAGGGACATCCAGAGAAATAGGATGCAAGAAAGCGGAACTTTCAACGGAGGATGAGGACAAGCTGGTAACGCCGGTGATCCACACTGAACGCAGTACTCTTTTCAGTTAGAGTCAGTTTTCATGTTGGACTACACTTATGTCTACAAACATAAGAGTTAGTCAAACTAACCTACAGCATGCCAAAGCTTCTTCCTATCTACTGTCGGCAAGGCTAACAAAGTTGCAGGACCTCTATATTCCTGGTTCAAGAGCCATGGATTTTAACAAAATCTGTGGTATTAGATCAATCAAACAAACTAGGAGACCGAGGGTCTGCGTTCTTACGGTCTCTGTTCGATTAAACGTAACCACAACCTCCATAAAGCTGACGGTAGGGAACCGACCGCAACAACCGAGTTGAACGCACATACAACAGGAATTCTCCTGAAGTATGTGAATTCAGGAGCTATGCCGGTTCCCATGATACCTACTAAAGTTTCGTGCCCTATTGCCAGTTCAACTGAGCCAGTAGAAAGCACCCCTACGTTCGTGGGGCCAAGAGCAAGTGAAGTAATTAACCTAACAATATGTACTTCAAAGTTGTTAAAGTTGATTGGAGACTGTCGATTGCTAGATGAAATCTTACTCTCAGATCACCGTTACTTAAAATTTAATCTGGTTATTGCAAGCGAACAGTTTGTGATACAAAGACGGAATCCTAGGAAAACGCATTGGACAAACTTCAATGAACTTTTTGGCGACAAAGTAGAGCTCCCTAGCAGGTTAAAGCCTAGGCTCCGAAATGCCCTCCATACCGATATCCGTTCAAATAAAGTTATTTATAGCATATTAGTATAATTTTCTTTAACTGACTGCAAAAGGTCCCTTAAGTTTATCCTTGATCTCTCCTACTAGGTTTTTATGGAAATCGCACTACTATTAGCAGAGCTATAGTAGATCAAAGTTGTCACTTCAGTGTAAATTCTGAGACTTTGAATGCCAGTATTATGCTAAAGTGAATATTCTGACATTAAGAAATATATGAAATATACGCTTTGATTGATTGACTTCCAATCTTTGGAATTCACTTTTAACCTGACTATGAAAACAAGTCGGAATACCGACTCGCTCTTCAGGTATAAATTTTTTGTGTTCATCTTATGTAAGGAATTTCATTTCATTTCAATTTCATTTCCGAATACTGTACACATATAGGCACGCATATCAATTGATCGTACCCATCCTTGGAACTGTGATGAGCTGGTGTTCGACACCTTTGCTCCCCTTTTCGCTGTGGACATTGTTGTCCATCTTTACTCTGGTTGGTTATCGTTCCTCTTTTTTTTTTTTTTTTCAACAACGTTATAAAACTTATATCTTATACTAGTTATAAATTACTTACAATACTAATAATAATAATTTTTTCTTAACTAACTTTTACTTAACTAATTTTATCTTAACTAACAATATTAACAATATTACTTTATAATACTAATTACCTTAAAATACTATACATTCTTATAATACTAATGCCCTTAAGCTAGGATAAGTTTCTTTTTTCTGTTTTTCTGTTTTTAAGATCTTTAAAGTTTTATTCTTGTGTGAATAAATTTTTTGGAATAATTTCAGGGCTTTATCTTTAATGTACTTATCTATGGTTTCTAATCTTAGATCGCTATGTATATCTAGGTTTCTTATATAATGCGGGACATTGAAAATTTTTCTTACAGCTATATTCTGACATATTTGCAGTTGCTTTTTATATGTCTTACATGTTTGGTAGAAAATACTGCTCCCGTATAGCAGAGATGGGCGAATTAATTGTTTATAAATTAAAAGACGATTCTTAATGTTTAATTTCTTAGATCTAATTAAAGGGTAAAGGGATTTCAGCGTACCTGTGCATGCATCTCTTTTCAACTTTATGTGTTTTCTCCAATTTAGTCTGCTGTCGAAAGTCAGTCCTAAATATTTCGCGGTTGGTTTCCAATCGATGGGCTGATTTTCGATTTGGATTTTTCCCGGTTTCTGTTCTCTCTTTCTTGTGATGAAGATTGCCTGGGTCTTCTCCGGGTTTATTTTTATCTTCCACTTTTTGAAGTATTCCAACATTGTGTTGGTTGCCTTCTGAAGATTGCTAGTGATGAGCGTGCCTGTTTCGATGTGTGGAAGAGGCATGTGTCGTCCGCGAATAAGGAGATCCCTGTGAAGCGGTTAAATTGTCTTGGAATGTCCGCCGTGTATACTGTGTATAACAGCGGGGAAAGCGGCGATCCTTGGGGTACTCCTGCCTCTATTCTTTTTTCCGTTGATTGGTGCCCCTCCAGTGCCACCCTAAAACTTCGATCTGCAATAAAGGATTGGATCAGTCTTATCATAGAATCAGATATTTTAAATTTCTTTAGTTTGGCTACGAGCCCTGCGTGCCAGACTTTATCGAAGGCTTTCGATATATCGAACATTAATAGTCCGGTCGATTTCCGCTTGTTCAAACCATTGCGAATGTGCTGGACTACTCTGGCCAGTTGAAGCTCGCATGAATGATCTCGTTGGAATCCGTATTGTTCCTCTGGGATGATGTTGAGCTCGTTGAGTTGATCCTGCAGTCTGCTCCGTATTACCCTTTCTGCAATTTTTCCAATTGTTGGAAGTAGGCTGATGGGTCTCCAGTTCTGTGGGAAGGTTGGGTTCTTTCCCGGTTTCGGCAGAAGGATGATGATGGATTTTTTCCATGCTTTTGGATATGTTCTGAGACGGAGTACTGCATTTATTACTGCAGTGATTGATTCGGCGATGTTATTCGGTGCATTCTTGATGCATTCGTTTGTAAGCATATCCCATCCTGGGGCTTTTTTGCTGCTTAGTCCATGAATGATGGACTTCCACCTGATCTGTTTGCAGTTCCCAGTCTTCTCTTTGTGTTGAGTCATCTTGTGTCTCTGTTTCTGACTCGTACTCTTCTTCAGATTCGTCGTCCGATGCGGTGTTCTCCCTGAACTGGAGTTCGAGTGAGTCCGCGAACGCTTCGGCCTTTCCCTCTTTATAAAATTCAAGGCCATTGGGACCATGAATTGTAGGCATTTGCCTTCTCGAGCCTCTTTTAAAATATTTGCTGAGTCGCCAGAAGTTGTTGCTTCCCGGCTCAAGATTTTGGAGAAAGTATTCCCACTGTTCGTTTCTGAATCGGTCAATGTCATCTCTGATAACATTAGTGAGCCGATTCGCTTCTCTTTTCAGGTTGGGATCTCCTGTCATTCTTCCTCTTTTTCTGATGCGATTTCTCTCCCTTATTCTATCTTTAATATTTCTTGGGAGCCGGAAGTATTGTTGGTCGTTTACTTCTCTCTCCGTTGAGCTCTCCTGCTTGGCTAAAATTAGTTGGGCGGTTAGGTTTTCAATCTCTATCTCTACCTGCTCCGAAGTTTCTAGTTTTGAGGTTGTGGTGTATTGTCTTAGAATATGGCGGTAGGTGTCCCAGTTGGTGGTTTTTATCATTTTCGGTGGATTTTCAATATATATGTTGTATATTGAAAATAACACCGGTTTGTGGTCCGACGAGAGGTCGTCCAACACGTTGATTGCGATGTGGTTGCTGTAATTCTTTGTAATAGCCACATCGATTATGGTGCCGGTTGTGCTGCGTCCATAATGTGTTGGTTCCTCTGGTGCGTGAATAGTTGCTTCGTTTCCGTTTAGGAAAGCGAGCAGTTCTCTCCCCGCTTTGTTGTTTCGGGTTGCTCCCCAGTCTCGATGACGCGCATTCAGATCCCCGGCGAGAAAAGTCGGTCTGTCCCCGTTGAGTAGCAGTTGAAGGTCCTCTGAAAAATTATCTGCTGATGGAGGACGGTAGGCTGATATGATTTTTATATCAGCTGGTCCTGTCCTTGCCTCGATGACTGTAGCTTCCATTCCAGTGATGAGTGGTGTTTCCAGGCGGTGATGCTCGATGCTTCTCTTAATGAGGACTGCGGTTCCTCCTCCACGGCCAGTAAGTCGGTCGTTTCTATATATGTCGTAGTTGGGTACTTTAAGTGGGTCTGTTGGTTTGAGGAACGTTTCCTGGATGAGTAGTATATCTACTTCTGCCTCGTAAAGGAATTCTTTCAATTCTCCCATTTTTCCTTTTACGGAATTTGCGTTCCATGTGATAATGTTAAGCTTAATGCTTACCATGGTGGATCTTAGTTGGGTTGCCTAGAGGGATCTGAGAGCTAAACAGGTTTTGGATCATTTTAGTCATCATTGACTCCATCATGTTTTGTATCTGTGCTTGCATGCTGCTCAGCACTTGATCCATTTGCACAGGCTTCGGGTTCGCTGAGGAAGAGGGAGTTTTCGGTGCTGTTCGAGTTTTTCCTGTCGGCTTATTGATTGGTTGTGATACCTGTGGAGATGAATTCGATTTCGCCATCTGGGCGAAGGTTTTTTTAATGTTTTTAGGGTTTTTGGGACATCCGCCGTAGCTGGCTGGATGATCTCCTTTGCAGTTGGTGCAGGTTGCCTTCTGCTCCTGCTTCCTCTCGCATTTGGAAAAGTGGTGCCATCCCTCGCATTTAACGCAACGTGCGTCAGCGAAACAGTTATTCGCAGAGTGTCCAAACTGCTGACAGTTATGGCACTGCGATTGGGAAGTCCTCGGTTTTTGGGACTCGATTTTCACGATCAGGTGGCAGATCGATTTTACATTGTATATGCCGGTTTCGTTTTTCGGCATTAACACCTTCAGTAGTCTGGAGGGCCCGTTCTTCATTTTTATGAAGAAGCACTCTATAGGATGGAAGCCCTGATCCTCAAGGTCTTCCTTTACATCTTCGGGCGCTATTCCCTCGAGCCCCCGGATTATAATATTTATGTTCTTCTCTTCTGGGAGAAGATATGTGTGGAATTGAATTCCACTTTCTCTAAAGAATTTAGTGATCTTCCGATGGTCGCTCGGCTGCTCTGGAGTTATTCTCACTCCCAGGTGAATCCTCCTCGCGTGAAGGATATTAATTTTCCTTTTCTGCAATTCTTTCTCAATGGCTGGCCATTTTGATGGCTGCCTTAAGATCACGGGTACCGTGCCCTTTTCGGCTTCTTTAGCCTTAGGACTTTCTTGTCCTGAAGGCTTTGGCTTTTCCGGCGACTTCACTACGGTTTTTTTTAAAAAAAGTGGGCGGAAGAGTTGGCACTGGTTTCGGTGGCGGCAGAGGTGGAAAGTCTACATCTTCCTCCTCCTCGGTGGCGGTGTTGTCCGTGTTGTCGGTGGACATTTCCTCTTCCGATGACGAATTGCTTTCCGAGTCCGACACTTGTGGACTCTCGATGCGCAAACGCTTGCCGTTTTCTTTTTTCTCCCTGTTTTGCAGGTCTATTGACTCCTGCAAGCTTTTAATGAGGGCTGTCAGACCCTCGTTCTGCTTCCGCTGCTCCTCTATCTCAATTTTCGCCGCGGCTAGCTGTTTATTAATTTCATCCAGACTGCGTTGCAGACTGGCGATTAGTTTCTCTTGGGATTGGTCCGATAGTAATCGGACCTCTGGGGCTTTCTGGGCCCTCGTCTCCATAGCGATTTCTGCTGAAAATTTTTCAAAAAACAAAAACTATTTTCTATCCACAAAAACTTAACACTATCCACGCTTATCACTAAAGGGTACCTAAAAGATAACCACTGCTGAAAAAAGAAAAAATCTTGTAATTTATAAATTCTCAAAAAACTTTTACCTCTGCTGCTGTCCAAGGACGTCTGCTGCGTTCGGCTGAACTCTCAAGAATATATCGTACCCATATTTCCGATTTACTTTTTATATCTATCTGAATTAGGCACTACCCGCAAAGTTCATTATCACGCATATACTATGTATATACCTACATACACACATGTCTGGTTGAAGTAATTGATATTCATATACAAATTACTAAAAAACTAAAACAAAATATTTCTTTCCGACCCCATTCATAAGAGCTCATTTCGTTGTGGGATTGACGAATTGATATATGATGATGAAGTCGCCGGGTAAATTTCCAAAATGTGGAAATATACTATTGTTAACTTTATTTGAGTAGATATCAGACCCGGATATATTTTGAGGCCTAGATTTCGTACAGATGCACCACTGTGATTTTTTTCAGATTTTTCGGTTGGATAGGTTCTGAGAACGAGACCTGTTACACTTTTTGGGGGTCATATTTTGAGCCCTCACTCCCCTATGTTTCACCCAATCTCAAATATTGAACCGAAAAGTACTAATTGAGACCTTTCATTTGATACCCCACATGGCTACATTCTATGGAAAAAAAAAAGTTGCCCCCTCCATTCACATGTATGGGGAGCCCCCCTTAAACTTTGCACAAAGTGGCGCCACTTACTGCATGTGAAGGGGCCACCAGATTACATACTCCCACCAATTTTCATGACAATCGGTCTAGCCGTTTTCGAATAAATCGGGTGTGACAGACAGAGGCTATACAGACCAGCAAGCGAGAATGCTTCAAGGAACTTTGCGCAGAGGCAGACCAAAGCCTCTGGGGAACAGCGTACAGAATAGTTATGAAGAAGATGAGAGGGCGAACACCACAACTGACCTGCCCGCATCTTCGGCTTCATATTGTGATGGCGCTCTTCGCCCCGGATAAAGGGGAGCACAAAAAACACAAGCAAGCATTGGACGTCCACACCATACCTGCGGTAACTGAGGAAGAACTTACGCAAATTTTCCGGAGAATTGGTGATAGCAAAGCACCCGATCTGAGTGCTGTTCCCAATAGAGCTCTTAAACTCGCTGTTAAGACCAGACCCGACTGATTTATCAGCGTGTTTGAAACATGCATGGTAAGGGAGTTTTCCCCGACCGGTGGATGAGGCAAAAACTAGTTTTGCTTCCGAAGCCGAATAAGCACCCAGGACACCCATCATCATACCGACCGATTTGTCTTATCGACACGGCAGAAAAGAGCTGGAAAGGGTCGTTTGCAACAGACTGCTCCCTATCATCGAATATAAGGATGGACTATCGGAGCGACAATTTGGATTTCGTCATCCCACTCAACGATCGACGCCGTAGACGTTGTTTTGATACGATGTCGTCTAAAAAATGCTATGCCGTAGTGGCATTGGACATCCAAAATGCGTTCAGTTCCGCAAGTTGGAAGTGGATAAAAAGCTCACTGGTTAAAACGGGTGTCCCTAGTTATTTGACTAAGCTCCTCGACAGTTACCTTTCGGAAAGGATACTTTGGTACGACACAGATGAGGGATCCAAGCAGTACACCGTCACCGCAGGAGTACAGAGCTCAATGTTGGGTCCTCTCCGGTGAAACGTCATGTGCAATGGGGTCGTTGCCCTTCCTGTGCCTAAGAAAGCCACAATAATCGGTTTCGCAGATGATCTAGCTGTGGTTGTCGTCGCGAAAACATTGAAATATACGCTGACGAAACAATTAGCGCCATAAAAGCGTGGCCGGAGTTGATTCAGCTTCACCTTGCGAAACAAAAAACGGAGGCGACCTTGATTACCAATCGTAGGTAGAGGAGTACGGTTAATATTCGTGTTGGTGGTCACGTCATCACTTCGAAACCGGTTATCAAATAGCTAGGGGTGATGATTGACGCTAAAATCAATTTCAGGGGTCATTTAGACTATGCCTGTGAGAAAGCGGCAAATACCAGCGTATCATTAGCACGGATGATGCCTTACATTGGAGGCCCAAGATACAGTCGCAGATTACTTGAGACCGGAGTGGTTCATTCCACACTATTATACGCGGCACTAGATTAGGAGGAAGCACTAGCGTGTGAGAGTAATCGTAGGAGGGTAAATATGATTTACCGTTTAGTGGCGCTAAGGGTGTGCAGCGCCTTCAGAACAATATCAGCCGCGGCAGCGTGTGTTATTGCGGGAATGATCCCGATAGACATTCTGGCAAGTGAGACACGCTCCCTGTACGAGAAGGAAAATGAATCCTCCTGAAAAAGATGCAGAATACCGAAAGGCGGCAAGGCGAGACTCGCTGGAGAAGTAGCAGAAACCGTGGGCCGATTCGCAGAGGAGTCGCTGGACCCACACTTTGATTTCCCGTATTGAGGAGTGTATCCAGCGATGACACGGAGAGATTAACTACCATCTGTCAGGACAGGGTGGTTACAGGAAGTACCTGCACCAATTCAGGCTTGATGATTATCCCTTGTGTCCTGAATCTGGTTGCACACCTGAGGACCCGGAGCATGTTATGTTCCACTGCCCCCGATTTTTCTCAGAAAGGAGGAGTCTAGAAGAGTCGTTGAAAACTAACCTAAGCCCGCAGAACATGGTCGGGTAAATGTTGAAGTCGGAGGGGAACTGGTGTGCGGTGAACTCCACAATTAAAAGAATACAGGAGGAGCTTGGAAAAGCGGAGCGCGCAAGGAGGACGCGAAGAACGGAAGGCTTGGTCGCTTAAAGTGCGGTCCACGCCGCGAAGTAATGCTTTGCGGTGGTCCCGCGGGGAAGGAAAAAGGAGAAAATGGGGGTGGTTTTAGTGGGCGAGAATCCCACACGACACTGCAACCTGGCGCGGCAGTGTCTTTGTAAGATTTCCTCTTTATTACCTCCATTTATAAAAAAAAGACAGACAAACAGACAGACACCGACTCAATTCTAATAAGGTTTTATTTCACACGAAACCTTACAAAAAAGTGTGCGGGTGTAACTATATGTGTATGATTGCCATTATCCCCGAAACGGGATATGAACACCAACCACACCCACATTTGAGAGCATAATGCACGAGTATAAAACTGTATATTGTATATAAGCGTAGAAATATTAACCGTTGACAATAATTCAGACTGTTAGACTGACAGGAAAGCGCTGCATAGATACGTTTCTGTTGCAAAAAACATTTAACAAACCCGTAGTGTGGGATACTAATCCTTATATTATGTATTCAAGTAATATATATATATATATATATATATCATATATGACAATGCAATTGCACAAGTAATAGTCCTAGCATAGCGGAAATACTAGCGAAAAGAAGAAGACAAGCAGACAACACCTAACCGGTACTCAAATCCAAAGTAGCGAGATTGGAGACTAACGCTGAAAGAACCCAACTACCGCAAATCCCCTATACTTCAGAAAGGAGTAAACAGGGGCTGAAAATGAGAGCTATTTTGTTAGTTTACTCAATCACATTATCTCCTGAGTTATTGCTCTTCGTGATTCAAAAAATGCTGTACTTTCACTTGTAATTCAGATTCAAAAGGGCCTGGGAAAATATTATTGATGGGACAAACTTTTGGGACGAGACTGCCTTCGCTTACCATATCTGAGCGAATTCATTAAAGAAAATTAGGAACGAACGATTTTTTAGCACCGATAAGAAACTTAACAGCACCAGCTTTTTAGAAGGCCTTGATGTTCCTGGTCATAAGTGATTCATAATATTAATTCAACGGAATGCCCCTTTTTTTCTGGAAATATATCACCTTAGACAGATGCATCCCAAAAATCTAACATGAGGGGCCAGTTTCTAACCTAAGGATTAGAAATACGCCTGAATACGCTTGATTGAGTTCTCACTGTGGAAGCTTGAAGTCATGATTTCAACGATTGACAATCTATATCGGTGTAAAACGCAATTAATTCATATTTTATGGCAAATTTTTGCGTTGATGCATTTTCACCATTTCGTGACTAGATACACGTATTCTCACTTTCTGCTCAATTACGTCAAATTTTACAAAAGTGACGCAAACCGAGTGAATTGTCGAAATAATGGATACAATAAATCCTAGCGACATACTTGTAAATAACTTGTAACGAATAAATGCATTGACAAAAATATTCTCATTGTTTATTCCCCAACAGCCTATAATCATAGTATTCGTAAGAAGGAGATACCAACAACAATCAACAGCAAAAGTGGGGCACGGGGAACTGGAATTTGGAATTCGTCACATACGTCATGTCCCTCGATATCTAAATTGATAGTTTATCACTGAGATTTCATAATCTAGAAGAAATATAGAGTCGTAAATATCGGCAACAGGACAGACCGTCAACAAATACATGTTTTCCTATGTTTTTGTTTGCCGACTATTGGGTGTAACGTGAAATAAAACCTGCAAAGTTTAAAGAGATATCAAAGACTGCAGCGAGAAAAATACACTATATCAAACTTTATCATGTCGGGAACACCTGTAGCATTCCCCGGACTTTTATTAATATAGCGTTCCGGAAAACGTGTCCTCTAAAAACATTTAAAAATTGAATATGCAGTTTGAACCCTTAACGTGCACGCAACCCCTAAAGGAGCCGCGTCAACAAATTCGTCACATTCACACCACAAAATATCATCGCAAACCAACTTACCTTTCAGCAATTTGCCACGGTCAAAAGCAGAAGGGAAACTATGATATCTACCCCCAGTTATCGGACTTCTTGTTAAAAGCTTTATCTGTTTCTGACAATATAAATGCCAAATATGTAACAACAAATCTGTCTCATAAAATTAGAAATTTATCTCCTGATTTCGGTTGTGCGAGAGAATCCTTGCCTGACAAAGTACTCGTATGCACAGAGTAGGGCGACTAAAGATACGTAGATGCATGGAGGTGTATGGTCATAACTTCTGAAAGTTGAAAATGGTTGGGGCTAAATATATTCGGGAGATTTCATGAAATAGTGGCTAAACATTTTATCAAGTCATTAGATACTTAAGAAATTTAATATTTCTTTAAAATGTCCAAATCAGATGTAAGAAGGCAGCATCAGCATATGCCCTGTTCAATTGAAAAGGTACTTTGTCGATTTTTCAACGCACCGTATCACTTATACAAATCAAAAATACACAAACCAAAATTCATTTAGTTCACCCAGCGTAAGATCACGAGAGTACAGCAATTGATGAGTAGGCTTTCTTGCTGGACCAAATCTAACGTCACTTACATCTCATCATTTTGAATAGTGCTAGGCGCTATATCGTCAGCGTTATCCTATTGCTACGAAACCCTTAGGCGCGGATCATATTCAATCAACGAAAACGATCACCGAAACTAATACTGGACAGCTTTCTTTGAATACTAAATCACAAATCTAATATCGTAGGAGTCCAGCAAACAAAATTACTAAGCAGCAGGATTCTGGATATGAAATCGTACATAATCTTCTGAAGCCGGTTTCATCAATTCTGTGGAAAACATACCCCCCCACTTCAGAGGAAAACCTGCACACAAGGTCTACGGTGAAGCCAGAAAGGCGCGTACAGTAACTCCCTTTTTTTGGGAAGGTAGGTGTACGCGTTTACGCGCAGGGGGATGGACTCTCGCAACGGTTGGTCGTCGAACTAAACACCTCCCCATCGTCAGAGAGCTAATCTGAAACCGTTTGTCACATTACTTCGGGATAGCCCTAAGCGCTCCCGCCTCGCAAAGCCTGCCAATCGGTGAATTACTTCCACCAACGGGAGAGAAGAGGAGGAATGGAAGTGTTAGTTCAAGGAACCCCCCACCTCACGGCCCCTCCACTGGTCGAGCGCTATCTTCTTTGCCACGAGAAGGACCCGAAAATAATACGCAACACGGCTCAATCTGTCAGCGCTCCTCTGCATCTCCTCGACAATGTTGTCTGGAGAGAGATCCCCTATGTTTAAATAAAGTTGTTGACCAATCTCATCCAACCTTCCATAGGAATAAAAGCATGATGGGTGTCATCCAAAGCCCCATTTTAAAACATACAATCAAGAGATTGTGCCTTCCCAATCTTGTACCGGTCAGACTAAAAACCTCCATGCCTACTTAGGAGCCCCTGAGCAAACAGGGCAAAGGTAATCACTCCCGCACCATATCGGCCGGTTCAGAGACATTACGCTACACAGACGCCACCCGCCAAGTCCCCCCGTCTCTGTACTTGCGCAAGTTGCTTACAATATATTATGCTTCCTTACCAAGAGCGTCAGCCCATACCGCAGCGTCGTGTAGCAGCACAAGCTGCGTTGAATTCATCAGGAGACGCCCCTTGCTGGACGTAGAATCCATCAATTTCTGCCATTAGCGGACTTAAACCCGAAACTCCCTCCACAGCCTTCCTATTCTGAATATATGTCCAGCTTGTCAATTATGACATGTCACAATGTGCACAACACTCCTGCAAGTCTTCCTGCTTTTCGACAGGATAAACTTTGCGGTATGTATGTTTGTTTAATTATGACAGGCAAACTTTGGTATATTTAGCCGCATTAAGGCTCAGCTATCCGCCATTATGGGAAGCTTGTTCCCAGTTTTTGATAGCAGCGTTAACCAATGCCACTAATAAACCAATTGTTGGTTCCGGTCCTGGAATTGTGGAAATTCAACCCTCTTTTGCTAAAGCATCTGAGATTTAATTTCCCTCTACACCACAATGATCGTGTACGCAGAGTAATTTCTCCGCCTGCCCTTCAATCGCTCGTTTATCATCCGGCTTCTTTAGGATCGCATACACTTTAGCCTGAAAGACCGTTGCATATTGTCCCAAGGGAAAAGCCCAATTCTCGTCTTTATTTGATAGATAAACTCCTACCTCAGAACCCTGTTCTGTTTTTGAGCCACCGCTGTGTCAGTATATCCAGACACACATTCTTTTGATTCGTCCCAATTTCCGCTTCACTTCAAGATAACTTCATATCCTTTACCAAACAAATGCATGGGGATCCGAGAATCAGAAGGTAATGCCAAAATTCGATTCAGTTCTCGCAATAACTCTTCCAGTGTTCTGCATAAGCTTGAGCATTGGCAGATTTTGCAGCTCGCATAGTAGTGAGTCGATCAACATACTCCACTCCAAGTCGCATAACACACCTCCTTGAGGGCAGCGTTTTGTCGCTTCCATCGTTAGGTAGCGATCAATACTCACTTCAACACACAGAAATCTCTGCGTTAGCATAACATAGATCCACTTAATTAAAGTTTCGTCAACACCATGTTCTCCGGCGGTATTGCGGAGCTATTGAAAAGGCGCAGAGTCAAACGTCCCTTCAGTGTCTGCGAACAAACTCATCGCGTTCTCTATCTTTATAACCAAAGAGTGAAGAGCAGACTCAGAAGACTTTCAACGCTGGTAAGCGTGTTGATTTTATTTAGTGGGTGCAACCTTAAAAATGTTAAGGGAATTTTTCTGAAATTCTTTGGATTTGAATAGTCATCTTTCCCAGGCTTATGTATGCAGAACACCTTAACCGGAAAATATTTCTTATAAATTACCCTAAATGTTCTATACCTTCCTTTTTAGCATCACTGGATAGACGCCAATGTCTTTGAAGTATTCAAACAATAGTGCAACAACTCCCACTTTTTATTGTTGGCAACTGCTCTCGTAGTGTCCTAATTCCCTTTGCAACACCTTCGTATTGAAAGGTTTACAGAAACTGTCCATTTTCTTCCTCCCACTTCTAACAACTGCCTTTCCGGGTGGCGTACTTCCAAGGTAGTCTATATAAACTCAACTCTGGAGTTCGTGAAAGTTTCATTGGGTTTCTAAGAGAATCCAACTTGGCCGACTCATCCTTTTTAAAGACTCTGCACAGACTGGAAGTCTCTCTTTCTACTCCATTTCCTCACAGTATGTTCTAAAGAAGTCTCACTACGAATGTTTTACGAGCCTCTTGTATTCACTCTGAGAGTTTCGGAAATTTAAAGAATCTTCGTTCTTATTGCTTCTGCAAGCACGATTCGGAAATCATCTGGCTTATTTCCTGAGTATTTAGAATAATCGGTTCCACCATAGAACCGTTTTACCATGTTGCCTCCGCAAATATGACAAGCCTCTTCAAAGCATTCTCTTCTGATCATCTTATTTCTTGTAGAGCAGTGAGTGGTTTCCTCTATATCCATAAGAAATAGTTCGGCACGTGGTAAGTATTTTCTAGTGTGCCTAAATTGTCTTCCCATCTTACGGAAATAAAGGCATTCCTAATGTCAAGCGTTGCGAGAAGCACCATCCGTCGAGACCAGCTATGTGCCTCCGCTCTATGAGCTGCACCAATGACTTGCATGACAGCTTCAACTGTGAACCTCGGTGCTCAAAAGCGGAGTTGCTGTGGGGATTAGTCCCCAAAATTACATATCGCTTCAGCGAGTTTGCTTTTCGAGCACTTTCCCTGCAGTGTCAAGCATACACTGAACACGGCGACTCAGGGTCATTTTTCCCTTTATTGGTCAGCACAAGACTCGCCATCTTCCAACAAGAAGAAAAAATGCCCTCATTGAAACAAGCTTTGAATACGCCGAGCAGTAGGTCTGGCCAGGATAACATCGGGTCCTAGTGCCTTCGTATTTTTCACAGAGAGAACTCCCTCTTCCAACTCTCTTATAAAGAAAAGTGGGAAGCCATCGGGATGCGCAAAGAATAGTGCTCGTACAATGCGGTCCATTGCGGTCCAACAGGGTCTCCGCAGAACCCCCAATTTGACAGATTACAAATTTGTAACTGAGTCCCCATGGCCCCCATTCACCTCGCCGACCAGGTCCTGCCAGCAGCAAGCTTTGCTACTGTTTATTACGCTGCGGAGTCTGCTTCTGGCTGACCAGTACTCTGTAATTGTAGTGCATCCTCCTTCCGGTCGTTTAAACATTGTGTCAAGCGGCGGGGTTTGTGACACTCCTTCCTCCTGTGCAATTTCCGTCATCGTTATCAGCTTCCATAACTACATTTGCGATATTGCAAGATGTGCCCTTCAGCGCAACACCACCTGTCTCAAGAGCTTCGACAAATCTCCTGGGGTTCACCTTCGCGACGTTTCACATGCAGAAAGAGCGCCAACCACTTTGAAGGCGATGTATTGATAGTTGATTACCGATAAGTCGTCCGGAACTTGTCTGCCAGTGACACCAGCGACGCAGCTGCAAAAGCTTCTTCGGTAATGCTTCCCTCGCAACTACCGGAACGTGGGGATGGAACCCTTGTTTAAAACTAAGCCGCTATTTTGAGAAATTTTCTGGAGCCTTGGTGAGGCTTGCACGATTCAAGTGCTTTGGCATAAACCCGGCCCCCAGTGCCAAAATACCATCGTCCAAAACATCGTATTCTAAATCGAAAGTCCAGCATCTTCTCAGGTGTTAAGTAGACTCTAAAAAATCTTAACCCTAAACACCGAATCCAGACAAAGTCATTCTCTCGGCTTTCGACAAGGTCCCTCTGGCGGCGCCATCCCGAACGAAGATGGCAGCGTTACCTGATAAGTCGGAGTACCACAAAGCTGGGTCCTAATTTCAGAACTATTCGCTGATGAGCTGTTATCTCCACAGCGAATGGCGCTAATACTAATGAAAAGTTGCACTCAGGTGCATATCGATTTATAGGATGCGGATCATGTTAACCGAATTCCAGCTCTTTCCAGTTCTACTCTGAAAACTGAACATTGCCCTGGGCCCATGAGATTCAGGCTCTTCAATACCCATCAGTAATCAAGAGGCATAAAGTTTGAACAAATTCGCAACGCGAAATTTGCACTTAGGGCAAAGAATGAAAACTTTCGTCTGAACTTTTTAATTTTAATGCTCCCCGGCGCTTTAATTCTCCCTTAGAGAAAAAATATATGGAGGATCCTACTGGCTTTCTGACTCTTACCTAAAATAAAAAAAAATCTGCTTGGTGAACTTGATTATTTGTTGCCAATGCAAGGAAAAAAAGGAGATAACCCTGCATTTCATATACAGCATTTATCCATCGAATTATTAATATGAATGAAACTTGCTATATCACCCACTTTTTGATGAATTTGCGGAAAAATTAAAATATGTTGTCACCTGCAGTGTCCACGGCTTTGCGACATATTCGATATTTCCTCTGGCTTGTCCAGGGACAATCTAACGGGAGAATGCTTTTAATAATATGCAATATTCCTTTGTTTTATCCCGTCCCTTCTACCCGCCCTCTTCCCAATTTACTGCTTTCAATTTACCAATTCCCAACCCCATTTACCTTCCATATTTAACTTTTAAAATGAGTAATTTTAAATATTTTATAAAAAAAAAACCTAAATGGTCGCTTTCCCGCAAACTCAAAAATTTATTTACATTTCAATAATTCTAAATTTTATTATAATTTCCAATATTGAACGAGAAAAATGGACGTCCACCTCCATGGCTTCTACCTAAGTTTGGAACATTAGTATTGCTTTCAAACCGCAATGTTCCAATATAGCGATCACTGTGTTGTTAGGTGCATGCTCTAGTTGTTTGTTTCCGAGCGGGGCATAGGCAGTTGTTGTTGTCTCTGAGCCAGGAAGGATTTTTAAGTTCAAGACCATGTTCAGGGAATAACGATTGGCGGCACCGGCTGATGGATGAACAGCTGATGAGCTGACAATAGCAGTTCGTTTTATTGCTTAACAGCTGGCGGAGGAGTCAGTTGGGATTGTCTGGTTCATAATTTGTGCAGGCGTTTCCGGATTTTTTCGGGAACAATATGTCTGTGGAAGCAAAGACACCGATACCGGGCCGAAAGACAGAAAACCGCTGTCGAAGAAGACAAAGCCACCAAGTAAACCGAAGAGGGAGTTGGTTCTGAGCTTTCGGAGGAGGAAGTTGGGTTGATTTGAAAACAAAAGGAGATCGAGAAGTGATCGGAGGAGACTTTTTGATTTTTTTTTCATGAGTGGCTAAGAGATAACGGTGAATATATATTAATCTAATTTGTAGTCAGATTCTTAAACTTTACTGTCTAGAATAACTCCCAGATATTTCACTTCTTCGGAAAGTTGAAGGGTTGTACCCCTCATCCCTGGAAGGCAAAGACCATTACGTTTCCCCCTCCGATCCTAGTCCTCTTGACTAATCCAATACCACAGATCTTGTTAAAACGAACCCATGGTTCTTGAAACGGAAATATATAAGAACAGTTGATAGGAAGAGGCTTCGGCATGCCGCAGGTTAATTTGACTAACTCTTATATTTGTAGACATAATTGTAGTCTAACATGAAAACCACCGCTAACTGAAAAGTCTGCTGCGCTCAATGTGGATCCCACTGTTCCGCTTTCTGACGTCCGATTTCTCTGGATGTCACTGCACTTGGTGGAATAAAACGTCCATATCCTTATTCCCAAGAAACTTTGCCTACTTTTGCAGCGTCTTCTGTTGTCGTCAGCTGGGAGCCCTCCCAGGTTCACTGCATGTATTTGTTTCCACATACCGGAATTAGACTAGTTGCGTCCACATCACCAGCTTCCCTTTCCTTTTCCTAATGGAGGCGGAGGAGAAGATCCCGACAGGCGAACCTGTGGTTCCTTCTCCTTTGCGGCTGAAATTTCCTTCTGCCGAGCCTTCCTCTTCCGTTTTTTGGAAAAGTTAGGCAATAGTGTCACCAACAGAGCGTAATCAGGTTTCCAGGAAAGTCTGTCTTCCACACATTTCCCCGTGGGGAAATATGAATCTTGTGAAGCCTCCAAAATTCATGCTTCGGCCACGACCTGATTTTTCACCTGAGTGTAATTATGCGGTGTTTCCAACCATTAATTATCTGAAATAATAAACAAGAATTGTTAGCACTGATGAAGGGAACAAGTGGTTCCCGAAATATCGGAATTTGCAAGAATAAATATCCACACCAACGAAAAAGAAACAACAAGTTTTTTATTATTTCTGATTTTTCGGATTCGCAGATGAATTATCATAGTATGTGACTTCTTACCACTCGGAGAGTTACAATCCTGAGTTTCCATCTTCATGTGTCTTTGGACCCCACGTCTGTCACTGTCTGAGGGGGAAATCCATCACTTGCTCACCCTCATTTACTAATTTGAATATTTTACTCTGACATATGGGGCTGTTCTCTGCTTGGGGGAATAACATCAATAATTAAATCATTCTTGGGGAACGAGACTTCTCTCTTCTATGCATCACGATTATAGTGCATTCGAATCGGAATCCATGTTCGCTATTAATTACCCGAAAACTGCGCAATTCAAGGTATGCCTACTAACTCCCGCCGAGTTGTAAGGTTTCTGCTGATCTTAGCTTTCCTAGAATATATGAAATTATTTTGTTTTCCTGATTGCGTCGTAGAAAATTGCCATTGCAAACGTATACCGCTAACACTCGAAAATGATAAAATTCAAACAAGTGATATCAAAGCTGGCCTCGCACAACCGTTTGGGAAAATCGTATAACTGTTTTTGAAATTTCTAATTCGGTAATGAATGGACACCGAATACATTTTTTACCTTAACCGCCTCCCCCACCTTTTAGAAAATCTAGAATGAATACTCATTCGTGTGTAAACAATTCCCGAATTAGATCCCAGCAAATAAACGGATTATAATTCAGTCCGAATCATCGCAAAATAAAATGAATTTTTAATGCGGCGCAATTCTACAAAGCCCATTATTTAAAGGAAATCGACCAAAAATACTTGTTTCAAACCTGTTGCACGAATCATCTATTATGAAATTTTCGGATGTTGATTTTTCACCTTTCAAAGTAAACAGACGCCCACTTCAAAGCTTTGGTCCTTCTGCACCGTTTACTGCCTCGTTATTTCCCTTTTTGAGTTTCAACTAGCAACCAAGTACCTTAAGTAAAATATGATATATGCAGTTGTCAATTACACTTAAACATACATAGCGCGTCAACCACTCCAACGCACCAACGTTTACTGTTAATTGAAATGTGATTTAGCTGCCACAAGGACTTTCCAAGAAGGTTGCGCTCCTCCTCCGTTGTTCTACGTCATATATTTCTGAAGCGGCCTATTCGCTTTGGGAAAGTGGATTCCATTGTATACATAGCCAATAATGGAGTTGTAGCCATTCCTTAATGCGAGTATGTGACATACTACTGCACTTCCTTCTTCTGGTCAACGTGTCTAAGGACATTTGGCCCATACGTAGAAGTTCTCCGTTTGAAATTGCATCCGATCACAGTTCCCCGATGACATGACGCAGGCAAGTTTTGGTCACTTCCCCTGCTACTCTTATTTAGCACAGAAGGAAAATTAACCCGAAACTATGTTAACTGCTCTACAGAGTCAAATCATTTAACCTCACTCAATCCCAGAATGTCCACCCTGTAAAGATGAAACTATCACCCAAGTTGGAGAAAGTGAACCTTGTGACAATATTATCGTCGATGGCCAAAAAGTCATAGCCGATTAATCCGTCATTATCCGCGGGATGGATGATGCTTCTTTACCAAGAAAGTTTCAAATCCGTAGGTTGTTAGCCCATAAATGTCAGTTTAAGTGACCTTTTATGACAAGCAGGGAATACTTTCACTGAATCCTTAATCCCCATCTCAAAAACGAGTCACTATCTCAGTGGGGTAAATACGCGACAGATTAATAGTGAATATTTTTAATAGCGTAGAAATCGGGCGTGGCTAGATGGAAGAACCTCCTGTTGCATGGATGTAATCGCTCCAGAGAAGTCGCAGTAGGCGACGAAACCGTGCGCGGTTAGACATCTTATCAGCTATTTGTTGCAAAACAGTTCCTTTTCAGGGCGTCATCGTCCGGGTGAATTGGAGTCTACCTCGAAAGACTATGACTTCGCACTAACTTGGATTAATAAAGAGCTTGCAGGAGTGAAGGAATTTATTGAGGGATTAAATAGTAACGTTAAATCTGATTGGAGAACCTGGGATGCGGTATACAGGATCAGATCGTCAGCTTATTGGATGGTTTTAACGGCGTAAGGAGTGTTGGTAGAGGGGATGTCAGTAGTGTCAGTAGAGAGAGAAAAGGGTACATGACAACACTGATCTTTGTGGTGCAGGGGGAGAGTATGAGTCGGATAGTAAGTCGGAAACCCGAACGTGAGACTGGCGGTTGCGAATGTAACTTAGGATTGATCTTCAAATGCGGGGGTAGAATTTGTGCCAGACAGAGTCAAAAGCAAGAGGCAGGCAGTCTTTGACATGTTGTTGCTCAGACTGGAACATAGGTCCGTTTTAATAATAAAGAAGGCGTGGGAAATGCTATTAGCACGTCTATTACCAGGATATGGCATTGTGTGATATTGTTGTCGGTATCTGGTCTGAGCCGGTAGATTTCTTGCTGTTCGGAGTATTCTAATGGACTCTACTGCGTGGCTCGGATGGGAGAACAGCTGTGACGTCATGTGGATGTATCGGGATGTGTTGAGCGGAAGAATGGGACGCTATGAAATTTTAGACGTATTGGCGTAAGGTTCAGTCAGAAATGTAGAGCGTGGTATGGTGAGTTGTAAGAAAGTTATGGCAATGCTGTCTGCGTGACCTTTGGGAGCGATGCTTTCTGGGAGCGAACTAACTGATCAACGTTTGGTTAGGCAGGAGCAAGTGTAGTTTAGTTGGCTGCATATATGCTGGTTGAGGGATATGCCTGGATGTTTAACACTGAAGTGCTCGGCACATATGGATTGGATTCCAGACCGAATGCTTTGAATAATGAGGTATATGCGGACTTTAGGGTGGCTATAACGTGGGAAGTATCCATGGTGGTTGAAGTGGCGACGTAGGGTGGCTTTCTCTTTGATGAGAGTTTGGAGAGGGACCTAGGACTAAACCTTGGGAGTTAAGGGGTCTTGAAGGGATGGTCCGGTGACAAGCATCTTGAGTAATTTCTGTGTACTTTTGTAAAACATCCTAGGTGGGGATGGTGGGGAGGGGAGGATGATGGTGGACAGTTTATCCGTGAGTAGCTGATTAAGGAGGTGGCGGCATAGTTAGGAAGGAGTTTTGGTTGAATTTTAGGTAACCGTTCTGAAATGTTGATGAGCAGCACTACACCATCGTGTTCACTGACGCCCGAGATGGTTGGAAGATTTATAATAGTGGTGGTGACATAGGACTGGGCAAGAAGATTGTTGCTCCCTAGAAAAAGGTCGATATATGAAAGCCATGATACCATGTTCGGACGGTGCAAAGACGGTCAATTGCTAAGAAAAAGGGTTCGTTCGAATCATGGGTTGTGGCGCAGCAGGGTTAACAACATTCGAAATTTATTTCGAATACTGTTAATGCAACAGACAGATGCCACCACCGGTGCCCTCCGTGGCGTATCCGAACTCGCCACGAGAGGGGAGATCCGAAGGTGAAAAAATCCGTTTTCACTAAGAACGGATCTTGGAAAAAACGACTGTTAAAACCTTCGCCAGGAGGAGGCGCGTTTATTGTGGGCTATTGGGTGGGTCCTAAAGTGATGGAATATCAGCCGGATCTAGGGATTGATTAGGGCAATAGATACTGGTAAGGAATGTGACGTATGAGTAGGTGGAAGCAGAAAATCGCTCGATGGAAGAGGCGATAGAGGCGGGAATGAAAATTTGTTGATAAAGAAGGGGACTTGCAGCCTCCGCCTTCGCTCGCAGCTCGGTCGGAATGGAATATGGTCTACCCGAGGATGTAGAACTTATATCTGGGATTTAGTTTGATTTCGTTAAGGAGGAGGAAGTGAGGTTTATGCGTGGAGTGGAAGTTGGATAATTCATGACGCTTCTGTCTGCTAACTGCTGAGTTGACATTTAACAGTACAACCTTAGCAGACATTGTCCGGGGAGACCTGACCTAGGAACGCTAAGCGCTTCGCATTGTAGAAGTAAGGGTGTTGTAGGTGGGGAGGAAGGAGCTGAGTTGGGCGGTAGTTGGAAAATGGACGTGTTGAAAAAGACCTGGATCTCAGCGTTTAGATTAAAAGATGGTGGTTGATGAATAGCATTCCTAGATATGGATGCATACGATAGAGGGTTGAACTGAAAATGTTTTAGAGGGTTTGGGCTGATGAGTTCATTTAATGAGATGGAATGCAAATCTTTGAATAGGTGTGGATTTGGCTTCCTGGATGTTTGAAATATTCAAAGAAGTATTGTTGTGGGTTAAAAATTAGTTTGATCTCTGTTCCGTTCTTATCACTTCTCATCGCCTTCGGTAGTTGTCTTCGCATTTTGGTCAAGATTCTTCTAATTCGCAATCATTTGCGATGCATGGAGCCATTCCTGACTGTTTATGACATCAATAACATCATCTGGGATGCAATTCGGTCGTACCGGCTCGTTTAACGTGGTTAGATAATTTCAGCTTACCAGTGAAGGGACGATGACGAATTTGGACAACAGCTAAAGGTTAACGACAGCTAAACTAGGAATATAGAGTTAATGGTGCTGGATGAGGTAGTGAAAGCATACAGGGGGCCTAAAAGTGAAGATCCGGAGGTATTAGAATTTCAGCGAAAGCTAGTCATGCAGATCTTGTAGCACTTAAATGCGGTTCCACTAATGTGTCCCGATGACACGCGCTTGTGTCCTTTTGGACACTTCAATCCTTCTCATGTCATGTCGGAAGTCTAATGAGCAATGTATGCAAGACGAATTACGTCCTCATCTGATATCCTTTCTGCCTCAGGTGGCAATGAGTGGCGACCATTTCGTTTAGGATTTACCGGCCATTGAACATCCTGGACATCTTCATAGTCCATTTAATGTCACTTTACGGGTAGTCAAATTAATTGCCAGAAGAATTGTAAAGAAAATTCCCACTTAGTAAAGAAATAATGAAGTTATTTTTAGCAGCGGAAGAAAAAATATTATCATGGATTTTGAGGATTACCCAGCATACTGAGTACTGGGTACCATCGAAAGTGCTCACTATGACACTGTCCGGAATATAAATTAACAAGCTCGAAGAAATTTTTGAGCCTTGATCTAAATCAGGTGCAGAATTTATAGTGCAGCTAGTTCACCGAAATACAGAGCTACTGCTGGATGCTTTCCTGACTTACCCCTTCCTCTCTACGAGGATTATCTTCCTTGTCCCTAAAAAAAGACACCGTGGAATCCCCCGCAGACACAAAACCAATTACTTCTTTGCCAAAATTCTATAAATCCATGACGTCTATTATTAGCGGAAGGATCAGCACTCCTAAGAAGCCTAAGAAGTAGACAAGTTTCCACACTTGAACTGGTGATTTCCTTTCCCGAGCTCCTCCAACACGTACGACTGATACTGGAATTAGGCCTCCTGAATATGTTCGCTATCTTTTGACTAGCATATACATTCAGAATATTGCCGGGGATTGACTGATCTGCAAAACGTCAAGCGTGAAAACTACTATGTCCAATTTCCAAATGCACCACATAGATTCTGCCGTTAAGTGACTGAACCCGCTTCTTGTGGTCGGAGCGTTAAACTAGTAGTGCAGTGTGATAAATTAACCAATTCTATTATTTTTTCTTGTATGTTTCAAAAGCGTATTGTGCTGAAAATAATTGTGAAAATCTCAGATTTAAATTCAAAATATATCAACTGTGCAAAAAATGGAGCACGCCACAGTAGGCAGCCGGCAGCAGCTCCTACTTTTCTTGACTATTATTCAGATAGACACACACATTGAATATACCCAAGTACAGTTCGAATGGATGATATGCATGTCCTCACACATGTAGGGTGAGATATATCCAATGCTCTTTTTTGATAATTATTCTTCCCATCATCATCATCATCATCAACAACGGCGCAACAATCGGTATCCCGTCTAGGCTTGTCTTGATAAGGAACTCCAGACATCCCGGTTTTGCGCTGAGGTCCACCAATTCGATATCCCTAAAAGCTGTCTGCCGCCTGACCTACGCTATCGCTTCAACTCAGGCAGGGTCTGCCTCGTTTTCTTTTCCTACCATAGATAGATTATATATATAGATAATAGATTTTCCGAGACGGATCATCATCATCCATACGGATTAAGTGACCCGTTTCGTCGTTATGTAGGCTAAGGAATCGTTCATCCTCATGTAGGGGGCCAAAATTTCTTCGGAGGATTCTTCTCTCGAACGCGGCCAAGAGTTCGTAGTTTTGCTTGCTAAGAACTCAAGTCTCCGAGGAATACATGAGGACACGCAAGATCATTGTCTTGTACAGTAAGCGCTTTGGCCCTATGGTGAGACGTTTCGAGCGGAACAGTTTTTGTAAGCTAAAATAGGCTCTGTTGATTGACACACACCCCCCCACACAACCGTGCGCGGATTTTATCATCGTGCCTGTTATAAGTTGTGATTTTCGACCCTAGATGGGAGAAATTATCAACGGTCTCAAAATTGTAGTCTCCTATCTTTATTCTTCCCGTCTGACCAGTGGGGTTTGATGTTGTTGATTGGTTGGTTTTCAGGGCTGACGTTGCCACCATATATTTTGTCTTGCCTTGATTGATGTGCAGCCGAAGATCTCGCACCGCCCGCTCGATCTGGATCAAGGCAGTTTGTATGTCTCTTTCTTCCAATCCGTTTGTTTTATGTCCTAGGCCTTTCGCACAGTCTGGTTCAAACGATGTACAAGTACACCATTCTGCATATGTGCTCGATTTCGCGGGGATTTCTCGACGAATTCTGCCATTAACCTACCACCGGCCACCACCATCAGCGCCCCTTTAGTTTTTAAGTAGGTAGGATCGTCCGAGACTAATGCTTGGCACTTAGTGCTTGTATTAGGTAGAACGTTATCATAAATACAGCCACAAAGATACTTGGCCCCAGCCGCAAAAAGAGTCGGAACGGCTGGTTTGACGATGAACGTAAGCTAGCAACGGAACGGAAAAATGCCGCATACCGAGTAATGCTGCATTCTCAAATAACGCAGGCACGCGCGGAGACTTATCACGAACTCCGGCGAGCGGAGAAGCGACTTCACAGACAGAAAAAGGAAGCCTGGGAGAATGGACCAGGCGCGCAAGTTTTACCAACAAATCAGCAGGATGAAACCTTACACATTTCGATGTTCATCCTGCCGAAACAAAGAGGAAAATCTGATTTCCGACAGAATGGGCATATTGCGGCGATGGATTGAGTACTTTGATGAACTACTGAACAACCAGAACATCGGTGAGTTGGAGGTTCCGCCAACTGAAGACGACGGACAAATACTGCCACCACCAAGTATAGAAGAAACAGTCCGTGCAATTCATCGGCTTAAAAATGATAAGTCGCCAGGAGCCGATGGAATTACAGCCGAATTGGTTAAATACGGAAGCGACCAATTCAACCAAGTGGTTCATTAACTTGTGCTCAAGGTGTGGGACAGCGACTCAATACCCGATGATTGGCAAAGAAGCATTATCTGTTCCATACATAAAAAGGGGGGTGTCACACAGTGCAGCAATTATGGAGGCATTACGTTGCTGAGTACCATCTATAAGATATTCTCCGCTATTTTGCTAGGCCGGATAGCCACATACCCCCAGAACATCATTAGCCCATTCCAAACAGGCTTCACTCCAGGCAAATCAGCAACAGATCAGATTTTTTCTGTCCGGCAAGCGATGGAAAAACTGCAGTTGCACCATCTCTTGATCGATTTTAAAGCCGCCTATGATACCATAGCCAGAGTAAAACTGTAGACAGCCTTGAGAGAAATCGCTATCCCGACGAAATCGGCAAGACTGACCAGGCTGAGCCGCAAGTTTTGAGAGAAATCGCTATCCCGACGAAATCGGTAAGACTGACCAGGCTGAGTCTGAAAGAGCCTATTTCAGCTTACAAAAGCTGTTCCGCTCGAAACGTCTCACCATAAGGTCAAAGCTCTTACTGTACAAAACAATGATCTTGGCAGTACTCATGTGTTCCTCGGAAACTTGGGTTCTTAGTAAGAAAAATTACGAACTCTTGGCCGCGTTCGAAAGAACAATCCTCCAAAGAATTTTTGGCCCCCTACATGAGGACGGATGATTCCGTAGCCTACATAACGACGAAATTTATAAGCGATACCATGTCCGCCAAGTTGTGGATAAAATCGGGCTCAATAGGTTTCAGTGGGCGGGTCAATTACTCCATATGGATGAGGACGATCCAGCTCGAAAAGTCTATAAGTCCTTCCTAAGATGGAGCGATGGCGTAAGTCAGGACGAATTGGTGGACCTCGACGCAAAACCGGGATCTCTGGAGTTCCTTCACGGTGTTTTTTTTCATAGGTTCGTTTTTAATACCGCTTTCATTTTCTTATCCGCCAAGGTCAATCCGGCCTATTCCAGCCAGGTCTTTACAGCACTCACCGTCTCCGTCGCGTAACCTCCACATCCTCTGAGTGTTTTGCTGCAACAACTACAGCTAGGTCATCGACAAACGAGACAATTGTACCATACTTTGAGACGGGAAGCGGAAGCACTCCATTAAACATGACACAGTAAGGGACGCCGAGCTCTGTTTTACTCCCGCTGTAACGATGAACTCTTTAAGACCCTCATCCGTCCCCTACCAATCTGGGAGGTAATTCTCGACTAGACTCGCCATATATCCAGACCTAAGTCAGCCAATAGGCTTTCAATTCGACCCCAATTGACGAAATTGAATGCGTTTTTGACATACAGCGGCACCACAACACAGCAAACATCATAATTTGCTGCGTCTTTTACTAGGCGCACCACCGCGCTGTGACAGGCCATTGCCGTTTTCGATGGTGAGTAGGAATCTATCTCCATTATCTTCCCCACTGTATCCAACAGGAAGATTGGAGGATATAATGCTAGATCCCCAAGTTTGGGAAGGAAAACCAACTTTTGCTTCTTCCACTGAGCAGGGGATATTTCTTCTTTAAGCACGCATCGAAGGTGTTGGCAAAAAAATCGGGCCTAACCCTTCAATGTCAGCTTCGAAACTCGTTTAGAAATAGCCTTATTATCACTGATCCTGCTACATATTTCCGATAACTTTTCCTCGATAAGTGGAGGTATCGTAGTTTTTACTGCGACTTTGAAGACATTATTAGGTTTGTTTTCCGGTCCCAAGGTTTTACTTCTCCATGTTCTACTGCAAATTTGAATGATTTTCAGCAAACGATTAGTACACATAATATGTGGGATACCATGATTTTTAGTAGTATCGCTTATTTAGTTCTACAGCTAACGTGAAGTTTGTTCAGGTTTCTTTGTGAGATTGTTTGGATCGATGTCGGACTGCACGGAAACCAACCAATTCACCATTTTATCAGTAGCTATGCTTTTTACAGAGAATGTGCATTATTTTGGTATTAGATCTCGTTCCGTAATAAGCTCTCTCTATTCCGGCAGTTTTACAAACGTTTTCTAGTCCTTACTTGATCTCTTCGTTTCATGTTTCATATACGCTGAGTCGTAGGATACGAAAATCCACATATACTAGTTAGAGCGACAGCATATAGAAAACATGAAAGGCCAAAAAATACAAAGGACAAAGGAGATCAATACATCACCTTTGTTAGCCAGTATTAGGCCCAATTGCGGAAAAACTAAAGAAGAAAAGTCCCTTCAATGAGTTGTTACTTGCTATCAGTAATTATGTCCCTCATCTTAGCTGAAGCCAAGTTGCTCCATAGGTATGACTTGACCGCCTGTACGATAATATTGCTAATGCACCAGCTTGTTCTGTGATGGGTACATTATTGGAAAGATTTGCAATCCAAGGAATTCAAAAGCGGCCATTGAATGAAATCCTCAACGACCGATTTCCATTGAACTGCCGCTGATAACTTTATAGAAATGTACTTTGAAGTCAAATCAAGACCTCCTAATAATGGTGATGACTACCATACATATGTTGCTAAGAAGGTGAATACCCTTCCGAACCCGCTTTTCTATCTACCACAAAACATATTAATTAACTTAGAAATATAAAGATTCTTCCCTCAGAAACCGTTCCTGATGATTTTGGTGTACTGAAACAAAAGAAATACTTTTTCAGTCAATAGCGAGCAAATTCAAAGCATTTTCTTGCTCTGTAGAGCAGTGTCGTGATTACCTTCAAGCCTCTAAGAACCAAATGTATATTTGGATACTTATCTTAAAAATATAGAATCAAGAATCTCTAAGTACTCTTGCATCTATGGAAAATTAGTATTCTCTCGGCAATTGGTTCCTACAATGGAAATACACCATAGGAACAACTTCTTTTTCTAATTCAAATAACGCTATTTCTGTCCTGTACAGCATGTCCTAAAACACAGCTCCAGAATGGTAAATCCACGCACCTGCAATCCAATCAGCTCACATACTCACATAGACTCTTTGAACGTCTTCCTTTCTACACCAACCATTGTGTATCTTTCCAATTTTCTCTTTTTCCACCCTAGTCTGAACACTGTGTGGGCTCCATTGGAACCTCCTCCTGGACATGTACTCCGATATTGTGGGGGTGGAAGTTCAGCAATCACGAAAACGTCTACTGTGCCTTCTAGGGTTAGCACGAAGAAGATACTCACATGTGCGTAACACCTCTATATAAACCATCGAGTCCCGTGGATGATGACCAGTTATCAGTTAATCGTACAACGTGTTGAATCTATTTCGAACCTTTGTGTGATAGAATCGTGGAGTTTTAAGGACGTTATAACGGATATTTTGAGGGAGATTTTCCTAGGTTTTGAAATCGAGTAACCGTGCAAGTGGTGTGCTGAAATAGAGTTAAGGGTGCTATCGTAGGAAGTTTGGTGATAATAAGATATCAGATTTAACGGGAATACCAAAAAAAGAAACGATTTTAAATTGAAAATGTGGCTGAAAACTGGTTTTCAAATTATTGTGGTATGGTTTTGCCTTTTTGGATTGGTGAGGGGTACGTACAATTCAAATAATTCCTATAAAACATCATTACAGTAGGTTGATTAGTCTATAAGATAGAAAATTGTGTAAAATTAACTCTTGGCATTTGGTTATTTGAAACTTAACCAAATCTTTATCCCAACCAAAGGGATGAAAACGAACAAAGGCTTCATACTTTTCGACTAACTTTAACTCAATAAAAGGAACAACAACAAGAAATAAGTACAATTCCAATTTATTGAAGGTTGCTTTTCGCATGAATACAAAATCTTACTTTTCTACAATTTTATTGAAATCCGTGTGTGGTAACTTCTCTCGGAACTGAAATTGAACTTTTATTTTCAAAACGAGTGGGCATCCTTATTCTTATTTTGAAGTACAATTAAGTAAGAAGCATAATTAAAGTTATGGCCGCCTATCATCGCGGAACTGCCCTTGTATTACTTAACTACAAACTTGACAAGCGCTTCCGCTACTCCTTCGGAACCCGTCCATCATTCACTTTCTGCTATGAACCCCAAATGATTACAAAATTATCTGGAATTGAGAACACTTCCGGACTTTTAAGAAAATCAATTTCACCAACTTTCAACTGAGTACATTTATTTTATTCTTGGTGTTACTAAATTTTTCTTCGGAATCCTTCCACACCCTATTGCAGGACATACGCGCTCCTGTTGGCGGCGCTTGCATATACACCTAAACAAGGACCTTCTGAGGTGTTCGCACTTTTGTAGCATACAAGTATAACGTTCTAGAGCAATCATATGCCGGGAAGCTGGAATAAACTGCAAAACGAAGCCATCAATAGACTTTCCCTTATTTTAACTAAATCCACTGGTATTTCTCCGCTTTCAAACTTTTATTTATCAATACAGAGTAAGTGTGGAAACCCTTCAGATACCTTCTTTGTTTAATACCAACAAATATTCAGTAAGTCTCTATTTTATGTAAAGTTTCCACTGATCCCACTTGTGCTTCTTCATTTTTGAACAAATCCTTTTCAAAATTTTTCTGCATGGAATACCCACAGTGTACTTTCTTAAACTCAAGAAGATGGTGTGGTGCGCACCAGGGTCATTGCATGGGGGCCAGCGTCTCCTTTAAAAAGAGTATTCCTGTATTGTAACTTTTTCAGATTTTTCTACACCCTGAAGGACTATTTGCGATTTTAAATGATTTCGAAATGCATGTTGCAATGAACGTCCAAAGCTCACTTGCTGCCGATACTATTAACATTTGTGTCCTCACATACCGTATTTCTACAATAGCTTTAACTGAACAATTCAAACCCTGGAACTTTCTCCGTGATGCACCGAAGCAATATCAGTGACCATTGTGGCAGATTTTACTTTTGTGGCCCGGAAGATGGTATAACCTATGGTCTTATATGCAACAAACTCACCCATCTGTAATCCAAGTTTCGTTAAACTGCAAGATAATTCAGAGGTGATCTCAGCGCTTGTCATATTACTTTTGCCCTAAAAGCGACTTCTATTTTGCCTTAACTTACCTTACTCTGGTTCCGCCAACCCGTCAATATTCTAGTGTAGTGTAAAGCTCTGAAGCCGTAAGCTCCAAATACTACATATGGTTTTGTCCAACTTCATCATCAACGGCGCAACAACCGTTATCCGGTCGAGGCCTGCCTTAATAAGGAACTCCAGACATCCCGGTTTTGTGCCGAGGTCCACCAATTCGATATCCGTAAAAGCTGTCTGGCATCCTGACCTACGCCATCGCTCCATCTCAGGCAGGGTCGGCCTCGTCTTCTTTTTCTACCATAGATATTGCCCTTATGGACTTTCCGGGTGGGATCATCCTCATCCATACGGATTAAGTGACCCGCCCAACGTAACCTATTGAGCCGGATTTTATCCACAACCGGACGGCCGTGGTATTGCTTATAGATTTCATCGTTATGTAAGCTACGGAATCGTCCATGCTAATGTAGGGGGCCAGAAATTCTTCGGAGGATTCTTCTCTCGAACGCGGCCAAGAGTTCGCAATTTTTCTTGCTAAGAACCCAAGTTTCCGAGGAATACATGAGGACTGGCAAGATCATAGTCTTGTACAGTAAGAGCTTTGACCCTATGGTGAGACATTTCGAGCGGAACAGTTTTTGTAAGCTGAAATAGGCTCTGTTGGCTGACAGCAACCGTGTGCGGATTTCATCGTCGCAGCTGTTATCGGTTGTAATTTTCGACCCTAGATAAGAGAAATTATCATATTTGTCCAACTTCGCTACTTTTTTAGTAGGAAACGCTCAATGAAAGCACCGGTCATGCAAGGTAATATTCGACCTATCAACACCACACTCAATATTCAACGAAACTACATTTTACTTTATTCCAGTTACTTTTAGAGGAAATAACAATAATTATCTAACCTCATACTAGGTTCACCAATACATTGAAAGCAAGATCACGCCACCATTGTTTCCACCTAACGAATAATAGCAACGGCGGCCGAATAATAATGTCGTTTAAAATAACACGTCCCCACAACAGCTCCAAATTTCCTTTTTGGGCGCATCAAACCTTACCAAGGCGGAAATTTCATGGTAATTGCAGCCCTTCAACGAAAAAGCCCCAAGTCACGCATCCGTAAATGCACTACTGGATCTGTCCAGATTACAGTCAAATATCTCTACGATATATTCACCAACGGAGCAGCCTTGATAAGGCAAACCTGTCAAATTTGCGCCAACGTCAATTCGATATCCCTAATAGCTGTCTAACGTCCTGACCTAGCTCATTACTTCACTACCGATAGGGTCTGCCACATTCTCCCTTTCTAGACTTCTTGTAGACTCTCCAATCTGAATCATCCCCTTACATACCGATTAGGTACTACACACACCACAACCTATTGAGCCAGATTTTATCCACAATCAAACGGTCGCGGTATCGCTTATAAATTTCACGCTTATGTAAGAGCTTGGGCATAGTAGTCCCCTTGTGAAGGGCCAAAAATTCTTCGGAAGATTTTTCTCTCGAACGCGATTAAAAATTTTTCTGCGCTAAGAACCTAAGTCTCTGAAGAATATATGAGGATTGATAAGATCATGTCTTATACAGTAGGAATTTTCAGTCTATGGAAAGACGCATCAAACAGAACAGTTTTTGTAAGCTGCAGTAGGTCTAGTTGGCTCCCAAAAATCATGCGTGAATTTTGTCGTCGAAGCTGTTATTAGTGTGATTTCCGGTCCTAGATGGGAGAAATTTTCAACGGTTTCAAACCCACATTTCCCTATCTTTATTGTTCTCAGTTGACCAGAGCTGTTTGGTATTGTATCTCTCATTTTTAGTTCTGGTTTTTGCTGCTCAAGATCTTGCGCCGCCAGCTTGATCCGGATGAAGGCCGTTTGTACACCTCTGGTTGTTCTTCCCATTCTGAGAATATCGTCAGCATAGGCTAATAGTTAGGTAAACTTGTAGAGGATGAGGATAGTGGTTCTGCGATTTCCAAGACCAGGTTGAAAAGGATGCATGAAGGGCACTTCTTGTCTTAAGACATTTTTGGCAATTAGGTATCCAATGCGGCCTTAAAGCGGAAGGGGAGGGGGAGCGTGTGAGGGGCTACCCGTCCTAGCAAGCCAAATATATTTTTAGCCGCACCAACGATCGTTCTCTAGTAGTTGGGAAGTTTATTTATCTATGCTTTATCTCTAGGACATAGCTGATAGCTGGGGTTACATTGAATTTTGTTGTGGATGGCTTCAGTATTTATTTCGTTTATTGGTTGTAGACGGGTTTTCATACAAACCAGGTACTGCCAACAACTACATCATGACACTACTAGTTGAATAATCCGCAATCCGTAAGTATTGGTAGAGTGTCAAACCTACCCTTTGACCGTTTACTTCGCTTTTTTATTCGCTCAACAGGCAATTCCACACTTTTCCGTCCTTTCTAGTTAATTTCCCTATTTTAACTTCCTTTTATTATATTTTATTTGTTTCGTTACTTGCTTAAGCTCAAAAGTGTCGTTTACACTCTAGTTTGCGCCAAATAAATTTTGAAAAATGAAAATAAAATTACAGATTCAGCCGCAAGTTTCTCCTAAAAAATCACAGGCATTCTTTCAATTAAGGTCTCCTCGCTATCCTGCGCGCGTGTTATGTCTCTCTGTTGCCTTGAGCACATCTAAACGGCTCTCAAATTTGATGCGCAACTCTAAGAATCCAGGTTAAGTTAGGTTGGGCGGGCCCTTTTTGGAACGGGTTTCCTTTCTCTGGACGGTATCGTAATATGAGAACGTCTCTCAATAGCGGAGAGGGCGCGAATTTCCTTCCCTTCCCTTTCCATTAGCTTAAGAAATATAAGAACCTTTCTGAGATGTTGAACTAAGCCCTAGGTATTACAACGATATTAAAAACCCAAAACCCCAAGCCGCGCATTCAACAAAGGTCTGCTAGGTTCAACTTCCGAAAAGGCAAATTCAATTAATTCAACTTGTCAGTTCAATTCACCACAAAAATCAAATTTGCTTGCTTCACTGTTAACTCCACAAAACTACCCTGTGATTACTTTTTAATCAGTTCTCACAGTTATATAATCCCTTTTTCTCTTGCTTTGTCCATCTGGATGTCGTCATTTCCATCTTCATTCCTCCCATGATGAAGTTGATTTTGGTGCCAATGTCGCAGAACGTTTTTAAAGTTTACTGTCTGTCTGTCTTTTTTTAAGGAGGTGGAAATCTTCAAAAGACACTTACCCACTAAAACCACCCCCGGCTCACCCCAAGCTCCGTGGAACCACCGTTCGGTATTACATCACGGGGCAGAATCAGCTCATTTTATCTTGGTCCCTTTTCGTCTCTACGCGTTCGTAACGGCGCTTTTCTAGTCTCCTCTGCCTTTCGCAGTTTGCTCTGGATTGATACGACCATGGAGTTGATCGCAGCCCAATCTTCCTGACATGCTAACATTTTTCGCACCAGATTCTCTAGTACGAGCATCTCACCTATAGTCTCCTCTAGGTTCTTGCTTTACTCTACAAACCCTGGACAGTGGAAGAATACATGCTCTGGGCCCTCTGGGACTCCATCGCAGTGTGGACAATCGGGTGAGGAATCTAGTTTAAACCTGGCGATATCCTCCATGCCCCGTGGGAAATTTAGTAAGATTATAATTAATCTCACCATGCCGTCTCTCCAACCACTCCTTGATAGCAGGGATGAACCTGTGTGTCCACCGACCCTTTCCCGAGCGTTCCCAACGCTGTTGCCAGCTAGTTAGAGATCTCCCCCTTTCGGCGTTCTTTGCGTGCGATAAAGGAGAGAGAGACTTTATATTATATATATTCGTCATCTCATCTGCCATTTTCTGTCTGCCTGTCTGTCCGTAACACGCATTTTTGTCGGAGACGGTTATAGCGACTGATACCAAATTTGGTAGAAAAGTGGGAACTGTGAACGCTCACACATACAGTGAGTTACATCCTTTTACGTCGTATTTAAAGGGACATGGGAAAGGAGAGTGCACATTTTTTTTCCATCAAATATAGTTATGTGGGGTATCAAATTAAAGGTATCAGTTAGTACTTTTCGGAGCCGGTCTTGGTTTTGACATTTGTTAGAAAGGTGGAGAGTGTGGGGGGTTGAAAGTGATCATTTCTTTAATGGGGCCATTCTCAGAAACTACTCAACTGAAAAATCTGAAAAAAAATCAGGAGGCTGCCACTATATGGTGCCTGGGCCCCGAAATACCTTCCATACCGATATCTGTTCAAATAAAGTTAATATATTATTACCATAATTACAATATTATACGACAATACGATACGATCCTAGCACCATGAAAGTGTAGTGATGTAGGCTATAACATAGAGCATAATATTACTAAGTTTGGTGGAAATCGCACTATTACTAACAAAGTTATAATACGTCAAAGTTCTTGCTCTTTGCAAATTCAAGACTATGAATGTCAATATCACCCGAAAGTGGATGCTATCACATAATATATGCGTATGTTACGTGGTACGTACAAAGAAATACACAAAACCTTTCGTACCTGAAGCGTCCAGCTTCCGGTTTCCCGACTTGTTTCACTCTTACTCAGAAATACTAATGTATTATATCTATGACCTTGTAATAAATACACAACATCGGTTCATAAAACATTCGTCTAATGCATCCAATCTACTTGAACCTACCAAACAATATTGTTAAATATCTTAATTCATAGAAGAGAGAGGGCATCTTTTATACCGATATTTCTAAAAACTTTGACTTTGTCAATCGTGAGATACTTCTGCGCAAACTTGCTTTACTCAGCTTTCCTCATTAATTAATATAAAGATTGCTTCTTACCTGCCTAAACATTCCTGCAGAGTATCCTTCGATGATTAAACATTTCATTTCCTTCCAGCTTTCGCTAGAGTTCCTCATGGCCATGCAAAAAACCCCTTTATTATTCCGTTCCTCTCTGCTCACCTGTCCATTCTTGCTCTACATTGATGACTTTAAACTGTTTCATCCCTTTAGATTGTATTTCCCTGTAATACAACTTGGACACTTTGCTTCACTCGTGTTAGTTTTCACAAAAACTTGCTTTGCTGTTATTATGAATATCTAGTTAATGACATTGTTTAGAATGCCCCTCCCATATTATATCTTTGGAGAAAGGTAATTTTATATAGCACCTTGCACTTTGTGCACAACTACGTTTCTACAGATGGTTCTTTTATCTTTCTTATATAACATATCGGCGAATTGCGGTGCTTTTTCTATTTGCACGAATTAAGCGGTAAATTATCATACAATTAATTATAATTTATGATAGGCACCTCGACAACAGGTCATCTACAGCGAATGTTGTGCGAAGGCACAGCTTCTAGCCTAACTAGGAGGATTGTTTTACTCGTTTCGTCGACATTCTTTACGATAACTTCCGTATCTGACCTGTAACTTAAGCTATTGGCAAATGGGTGAGAATAACCGACCCGTGGGGAACTTTTTTAAAAGTTCCCTTCCTGTCCGGTGATTTGCGATTGTCTCCCTCCCAAGTCGAGGGCATGAGTCGTTTTAGTTAAGTGAAGAATTACATCGGGAGGTAGCATCCAAAGACGACAGAGATGTTAGATAGGCCTCAAAGGTCTACTAAGTATGCAAACATGCAATTTGGATACATAAGTATATTCGCTTTAAGCTGAGAGGGCCCTAATAGACGTCTCCCGTTTCCTACTTTGCGTCGCTTCATGGGCCGTAGGAGTTTGTCCGTAATTTGAGTTTTTACTCTCATCTTAGGAATTTTAAATCTCGAATATTTTGTTTGGGCGACATCTGCTTTGCGAACCTGTGCTAAGAATGCTAGGTTTAAAAACCATATTCTACTAATGTATGTTTCGATAGGCGAATGAACTTGAGAAGACACCCATACTTCTGCTGCAGATGGCATTGACGGAGTATCAGTAGTCCCACAGTTTGGAAACTCCTTCTAACTTTAGCGGGGGGAAATCCATCATGGTTACGCATCTGGAATCTAGGACGCGCATGCCGGACTCTTACCGACTAAAACCTCCCATATTTTCTCTACACTCTCCCCGCGGGACCACCGTTCCGGTATTGCTTCGCGGAGCTGTTCAGTCCTTAGTTGTTCACTCTAAACGAGCTGCTACTGCTTTGCGTGGCGTTAATTACGGTAGCTTCCCTTCTATGTCTCCGCTGTACTTCTACTGCTTTTAGCTGCTGGTGAGTCCATTTCACCATTACAACTTCTATTTGATTGCACCATGTACCTTGTCAAATTTTCCATCGTTAAACGGGTATTTAACTCTGTTTCAAGCTTTCTCCTTGAGCGTTTAAATCTTGGGCAGGCGAAGAAAACGTGTTATGCATTTTCGACTGTACCTTCACACGTAGGAGGCGATTCATCTAGACCGAACCTATAGAGGCAACTCTTGTATCCACCGTGTCCGGTTAAGAACTGAGTCAGATCGAAACTCGTCTCACCGTAGTTCCGCATAGTCCACATGCGTATGTCTGGGATACGCTGTTTGCCATACAGCCAGTGACCGCAAACGCTCACTTTGCTTGTTTAGGGTTGCTTCTTGATTTTCGTATAGACGATTCATCAGTTGGAATATCTACCGGGATCGCCCCCGCAATCACGCATGCCGCCACACAAGATGCTGTTCGGTAGGCGCAACATGTTCGGAGAGCGCTTAATCGATATGCAGCTTGAGGCTGTCCGCGATTTTCTCCGATTTTTATCTCCGACGCCCACACTGATGCCACGTATAAAAATAAAGAGCTGACGATTCGCGATAAGAGTAATCGTCGACTGTGCTTCGGGGCGCCTATATTTGGAAGCATCCTTGCCAGTGTTGAGCTGATAGTCGCCGCTTTCTGTCAGACGCATTTTTCTCAGGAACGGCTATACCGATTGACACGAAATTTGGTGAACATGTGGGAACTGTGAACGCCCAGACGTGCAGTGAGTGATATCCTTCTACGTTGAGATTAAGGGGCGGTCCCCATACATGCAAAAGAGAGGTGTAAATTTTTTTTTCTGCGAATATAGCCATGTTGGGTATCAAATTAAAGGTCTCGATTAGTACTTTTCCTACTTTTGAGAGAGGTGGAAAATGATGATTTTTTTAACGGACCCATTCTCAGAAACTACCCAACCGAAAAATCTGAAAAAATCACGAAGCTGCTTCTATATGGTGTCTAGGCTTCAAAATACTCTCGATATCTGCTGAAATTAAGCGAATAATAGTATATTACCATATTTTTGGGGAAATTGAGTAAAAAGCCCCATTAGGCTTATCCTAGAGTTATAAAAGCTTGTAGTAGTATAGAATATAATATGAAGCATTATCTCCAAGTTTTACCAAAATCATACTATTACTACCAAAGTTACAGTAGCTCGAAATTGACTTTACCGCGTAAATTTACTGCAATTATCGATATCGCACTAAAGTGAGTAATCTGACATGCTAAATTCACATATATATACAACGGGCTACGTACAAATGGGATAGTTCTGCACTCAAATGTACTCACAGAAGAAGCAAACAAAACCTTTCATACCTGAAGCGCCGAGCTTCCGGTTTCCCGACTTGTTATCGTTAGAGCACTTCATTCAAGACAGTAATGGTACACTGCAGGAGGACAGTACACTGTTTAAGGGAATGTGGTCAGCAATGCGCTCCGCAGAGATTATTACTCTTAGGTACTCATTTACAGCTGTGTTGACTGATATCCGACAGCCAGTCATGATACAATTCCTACTACCACTAGTGAGGTTTGAACCGTAACCTTCCGTACCGGAGCCTAGTGCTTTAACCGCTAACCCATCCGGATACTTTGTTATATTACCTAGGCTTTAACAAGGCAATGCATTGCGGTGTGTATTTTCGATTCTTTCTCGGTTGTGATGAGGGTTTGGCGTTAAATGTAAATTGTAAGCATGAGTGCATTTTTCTTTCAATCTCATCTTATTTGCTGTGTTTACATTGAACTGTTTCAAATGCAAGCCGTCAACGTTGTTGACTGCTTGCTAATTGACGGGAATTTCCACCATCATACTCCGGGTGATTCTCTAGTTCATCATGTCGAATACCTGTTCAGTAACTGCAGGTCCGCTCTGCGTTTCAGGTAGTGTGTCCCAGTTGATCTAAAGTTACCTCCTAGTTTCCGCCGGTGGTCATTTCAACTTGCGTCCGGGTAAGCCTCGTCAGATTCGTCTCCCAGAGTAGACTTAGCTACTCTCGATATGCGACAATCGAAACGTCGATTTTTTTCGAACGTGGGTGAAAATTTCCACTCCCAAAGTTTTAAGACATTGGGTTCACGCTTTTGCCATTGTATAGCCCAGTTGTCCTCTTGTGCTTAACGCTCCATGTTTTGGTTAGCTTCAGGATATGAACAATGCAGTTCGCTGCTTCGAGGCACATTTCAACCGACAGGTAGCTGGCGAAAAGTAGGGTACCAATGACCCTGTTCTACGATCGGCGGTCGATCCGTTTTTAAGGAAATTTCGGCGTAGTCTTTGATCTGCCTGTTGACAAATTCAACGCCATTTTCGAATCACTTTTATTGAGGAAGTCGGAACACAGGAACGAGACCTTCAGGTACTGGTTGGTCTCACTCTTGTGTCTTATCAAGTGGACCTCCTTCCCATATGTGACAATATGAGTATATGTAGTAATATCAGTCGTAAAGTCTCTTGGGATTCTAGTCAATTCATCCAGCCACCCATCTATGGCGGTTTAACAGATTAGTTTCCCTCAAAGTGAGCACTAAATTTGCATGAGTTGAACCAGTTAAACACATTAATGACTCAATTCCCTCACGGATGTTATCCATGAATCTAAGCGTAAGACCTGCTAAAAGACAATCAGTCAGCAACAAACAAGGATACAGTTGTTAACAGAAAAAAAACTGACTACCTGGGTATATAAGTATCCACATATATATATATATTCTCCACCTCTCATCAAAGTCTGGTTCCACATACTTAAAGCAAAAGTTAAAGTTGTTCTTTAATTTTTTTAATGAAAATGCTGCGACTGTTGTATTCTGTCTTACCTTTCCCATGCCAATTATATGTTTGGCTATCGAATTGCTTCAACCTCCAATTCAAAAGAAGAACAGAGAAAAGTTACTTGTTAAATTGAGAACTTTTCCCCTGCGGCTAATATTATATTTCAAGAATAATTCATTCCCTATCAAACACGAATACTTCTGAGGTGGTATTCTGTTTCGTTTCAATATAAGTAAATAACAAATCAGGCCTTGTTTGTTTAAGGTTGGTTTAGCTAAAAATCCAGACTTTATTCTGCGTACTAGTAGTACTCTGCCAAGTGTAGAGTGAAGAGTGATAGCAGGAAAATCGAAACTCAAATTCCAAACTTTGGGCCCATTTATTTTGTTTAAACCCACTAACCGCTGACTGAAAACTTAGAAATAGAAGCGGAGGTGCATACATACCATATACATACAGTAACAAATCGAAAAAGCTAAAAAAATACTAAAAGAATGATAATCACCTGAATTGGCTTTCCTTTTGAGGAAATATCGCTGACAATACGGAGATGGCAATGAACCTTAATCAACTCTCCTACTACCAGACGAGGGAGGAGAGCTCGAAAGTATGAGCTGTCACTCAAACTTCAAATTGGAATTCTGTTTGTTACTCCTTTTCTCACATACCCTCAGTCAGTGTTCTCACACAACCCTTTACTTTATATTCTGACACACCTAAAAGTGATTTCTGCAGAAGAATAGAACCCAACGGTCCTTTAACGCCATGATGGGAACAGAAGCTAAGAATAAAATTGTAGGGTTTTTAATCGTCAAGCACCATCTGACCTTTAGTTGCGCTGGCCATACCTGCACAGTTAGACAGCTAAACCGTTTTTTTTTGCGGAGATCAACTGTAAAGGTATACCTCTATATACCACTATGTGTATGGTCAGCCCTACGGCGTTAGATATATACAATCTTTATGGGAAATGGAAATTCAATAATGATCGAGTTTTCTCCTCAATTTCGTAACACAAAAATGCTGATGGAACGCGCATAGTCTGCAGGAGCTAAAGCTACTCCTCTAATAGCAACCTGTCAATTAACGATAAAATTTGTTTCAAAAACAGAAAACTAGCTTAATTCAAATTTCCTTGGAGTATATCCTACAGATAACTATGAGATACAATTTCAGAGTTGAAAATGTTCCATACAAAATAAAGACTCAAAGAGTCGCTTCAAAAGAAAATATGTAGGAGTTTGGAAAGCCAAGGTCGGATTTCGGAAAGAACAAAGAAAAGGAGGTAGAAAAGGTTCTAGAGGTAGTAAGTGTACATTAAAACGTGTATGCATCCTGTCTCTAGTTTCACTTTCAATTAGTTGAATACGTTATTGCTTTAAAATTCACTTCCTAAACTTTATAATGAGAAATTCTAAAGACTTTGAAATCATCATTGGACCAGAAGCAAAGTTCACTTTTAGTATTCCTACGCTTCTTACAAACTACTAATGCCTTGAATTTCCATTTCAAACAAAACGTTTATTATAAATAACAAACAGGATAATTTAAAAGTACTTAACCTAACAGAATCTTTTCCATGTAGTTCTTAACCTAATAATTTTATAATTTTGTCCTGATTTTGTTTCCAATTTGGGAAAAAATTAAAAAAAGCCATTATTAAAGGACCGAGAGGGAAAGATAAGGTAAATTACAGGTAACTTGGACCATTTTGTTTTCGATAGCATGAGAATGACACCTATAATATACAGCTCTCAAACTCTTTCCGTCCAACTTCCCTCCTTAGTTGCTTAAGGGGCCTCGTGTCTTTCTAAACGTTCGTGTAAGAGTTTTTTGACCATGGTTACTTCTCTCCTTGCTCCGAAGTCATCCAAGGCTCTATGCTGGGCCTTTTATCATTCCTACCTTTTATTAATAACCTTCCCGCTTTCCTCACTTGCACGTATTTCCTTTACATAGATGGCCCTAAATTATATGCCTTTGTTTCGTCTCTGCTAAACTGTGCCCTAACCTTGATTCTATCGTGCTACCCAAACAACCTGATATTAAATATCAGCAAATGCCACCTGATGTGTTACTAATTTAAAGCATCCGCCATATTTTTTTCATTCTCTCTTGCCTTACAACCCCTATCACTTCGCAACTTCTTTTAAGATTTAACGTTCGATGACAATAAAATTCATTCGTTATCATCAATACGGCCACAAACATACTTGGCCCCAGCTGCGAAAAGATTCCGAACGCCTGGTTCGACGATGAATGTAAGTTAGCAACGGAATGGAAGAATGCCGCATACTGAGTAATGTTGCATTCTCAAAAGACGCGGGCACGCGTGGAGGCTTATCATGCGGCGTAGGCCAGGACACCAGAATTGGTGGACCTCGGCATAAAACATACAGCCAATTTCGGGACATGGACTTCAGGATGTCCTGCTTCCTCGATTCATCGACCACGCCTCTAATTTCCACTCTCCTGAGTATGCAGTTGGCTTTTAAAATCGGCCGAATAGAAGCTTCTGTTTACTACCTGAATCCGGCGTTTTATTTCGTTGCTTTCTGCATTTCCATCTTTTATCATTTACGTACCTAAGTATATAAAGTTGTCTACATTTTCCAAGCTGTATTCCGCAATCGTTACATATATTTCGCCTGGTGAGCCTCATTTTTCTCATTTGCTTCATAATTTTCACTTTGCTTTATATTTGATATATATTTGATGGACATCGATATTGAATTCTCAGCATTTTACTAACACTTCTTTTACCATCAATAGGTGGTCTTCATTCACTAATTGTTTTATCCGCGTACAGTCTAATTCTAGATGCCTTCGGAATTTTCCCAAGTCAACTTGTCGCATATCTCACTTTTTGACCACTCTTGCGGAATCGGTTCATGGTTCCAGATGGATATAACCAAATTATGGATAGCTTCCATTCAGTGAGATATCATCTAGACCCTGCTCCATCATAACTCTTGTAGGTTCTGGTAATTGAGTTGCCTGCGAGAGGTTAAGGAGTTCTTTGAAATAAGACCCCCATTCCCCCTTGTGCATCATTTAGAGACTTTCATAATGTTCTCCCTTCGTCCTTGTGTTTAGCTCAATATGTTGTCTCTATGCCCCGTTTTTCTTGTCAAGTGCTTTTTGGTATCATCACACCAAACATTCCGTCGGGGCTGGGAATCACATCCAAGCACTTCTTCCGCTGTTGTTTTGATAACGCGTTTAAGGACATACCAGGTATCATCTATGGGCCTCTCCGTGAAATTTTGGAGAATAGGACCTTCCAAAATGCCTACTTTTATTCTATGTTCCTCCTACGACTTTACCTCACTCCAGCCCACCTTAACACATTTCAGCTCTGTCGCTAGAAACATCTTGGAATATTGCTCTGTAATTTGGTCCCTCATCGGCAACTATGACTGCTATGCTCTTGAAGCTGTACAAGGTAAATTCAGTCGATCAAACTTCTTTAAAAAGAACTTTCCCCGTGCAGACTTTCCTTCCAAGCTCTGCAATTGCCTAATGAACAGTTCTACCTTCTCAGATATCAGCTTCCGCATTGCCTCCCTTAGCATCCGCAATGCGAACATTTTTGAAGATCATTTGTGGACCTCGGCTGCTACTTTCCCTCCTAAATCTCGACATTATGCCTGTCCTGTAATGTCCTACAGACAGCTTCTTTGACTTTAACTCTCTCTTTTCTTAGTTCAATGCGTAGGTTATGCTACCTAATAATAATAGTAATAAATAATGAAATAGTAGTCAACTCATAATAAAACAGTTCCAAAGAAAAGTTGCATTGCGTCCTATAAGACCTATTATGCCTCCTTAATGGTCATCGTAGTTAGTTAGTCTAGTTAATAGGTGAACTATATTATATCGATCAAACCTATAACCGAAAGGAATTTCAAGAAATTTCATACTCTAGGTGTTTCTGCCTAGCGTCCGGTACCAAGTATTCTTCCTTTAACCTATGTTGCACAAGTATTTAATACTGTCCCAGAACATGTACGGTGATTTTGTCAATCTCCTCACAGAATCTAAAGACTTATCCAGGTGATAATTTAACCTGCAATGACCAGTGCACTACTATGATCCCAAGGGTCTTCTTATTGAGGCAGTGCGCCCTGTAGTGGTTCATCGTTTGCACCCTCAACTGATCCACTTCTCTTCCGATACCAAAAAAAAGATTCTGGTCCGTATAGCGGCGTTCCTGCTTCTTTGCTAGCCAATTCATCAGCTAACCCAGTCTATTGAGACAATTCCATATCACTGGCTCATATAGTTCCTTCGTTTGTTGAAAGAGGCACATCTATCTTTGCGGTATATATCCACCTGAAATATACTGCGTACTCACCCATAGGTTAAAAATGTTAAACGTGCTACTTGCACCAATGATCTTTGTTGTGAGGGACCCGTCAGTGCGACTAGTTTACTAGTTCAGGCCGTAGATTAGTGCCACGCTCTGCCAGTCTGCTAAGTTGCTCTTTCATGTTTCAAAATATCTGGTCCAAATGCACTGTCATGCGATCCCTTGGTATCAGTGGTTCGGGATGTAGCCTAGAAAGAATGTCAATCGTCCTTCAATTTAGGCAGGTCTTTTTCTAATTGATACCCCCGCCCATTTTGAAGATAGATCTATATTTCTTCTAGTCCCTTTTAACTTTCCGACGTCCTTCATCCAGAGAAGTTTTCGGTAATTGCCTAATAGTCGATCTCTGCTTTCTTCCTCTCAGAACGTCATGCGTGTGCCTCCTAATGAATAGTACTGGTACTGGCTGGATTGATCCTGCACCAAATCCTAGAACGTATCTATTCATTCGATTTAGTTCTTCTTTCCTTCTTTCGCGTAATTCATTCGCTCATTCAGGGTAGTTTACCGTTATGCCTGGCAAGCATGTTAACATAAATGTACTCCATGTGATTTCAGGAGCTAATGATTCTGCTCCTTCTACACAATATTGTTATTCTCTGGCGTAGAATAGGACGCCGAGAAATGAGTTTTGAAAAGCAAATGTACCCTTATCTTCGCATTTTCGGTAACTGTCCCATCTTCCTTCTTCAGGCAGGCAACGGATACTGACTTATCTTTGGCTATAGTCTTGTATTACTAAAATGCTTCTGGGATGTGTTCAATTCCTTCACAATATTCCCTGAAGCTGTTTCGCTTGGCATCTCTGATCGCGTTACTATACATTGTCGGATTGGTTTCTACCTTGGCCAGTCTCCGGTTTGCTTCGTCCGATTGAACAGTTTTCGAACAGCTCTTCTCATTCTAACTAGGTACTGGTTACATCGGGGTACATCCCCTGATGACATGCATAAAATTGAATATTACGATTCAAAACGCTAATGAAAACCTAATTTCTCTTACGGTGATTTGTGACGATGGATATTGGCTTGTTGATTAAGGTTAAGTCCATAATGGTACATCTTGTTCAACCAAAGCGGGTGCGATACACAAACCTGTGTCTGCCTTTTTCCCGGGTGGTAGTCAAAAAATAAAGGATATAGCAGGAAATCTCATTTATCGTCACGGATGGTCCTATTATAGTTGACTGAATTTTATGTATCCCTCGCATTCGCCCCTTTTTCAGCCAAACCAGCAACCAATTTTATGGTTTAATAAGATCGTTTTGTTTTCAAATAATTTAGAAATATCGCAATGTTACATTTGGATAAGGTAACAGCATACCAACTAATCCAGACTCTCCTTTTCGGTAGGTCTTCATTTCGATTTTGTTGGCCGGTATCACATACAATTGCGCAAAAGCTAACGATATACTGCACTTCTTTGGGTTTTTCATAGTCATCATTTGGACGTACCAGGGCAGGTTGCCAAACCATTTTCTTCAATTCGTCAAATTAAGATTCACAGGAGCAAAGCAACAAAACACATGTACCCCATTTATCTTAACTAAAGCAAGGCTGTCTCATGAAATCTCATACGATTTGACCACGTTCATGTTGCTATTTCATCAGCCTGATAGGGCTCACTTCGAAAGTGGTCGGTCCTGAGAGACTCTCCAAAAGTCAAGGTCGAATCAACTTTATTTTTCTGTTCTAGTTAACACCTATTTAAGTTCCGCAAATTTGGCGCTGGCAGGTTCCTTCCTTCCTTCCTTCCCTCGTACCACCAAGATCTGCAGTCCAGTTGCCTGGGCCATATAGAGAAAATCCGGGCCCCGTGTGAAAATTGTGTCGAAAAACGGAGCGCGAGGTGAAAATTATGAGGGTCTGAGATGAAAATAATGCAGACCCCTTATTACCCATTTATTAAAATTTTTATTTCGGGCTCCTTATAAAAACCCGGGCCCTCGGAATCCCCCCTTCCCTCCTCTCTTTCGTCAGGCCTACCAGTCGCAGTTCTTGATAGCATGGCTTTTGTTCCCATATCATCTACATCAAATCTACCAAGGAACACCCTTTCAATGCTTTCCTGAAGTATTCGTACCCGAGTAGTACGTAGGTAGGAAGAGAAAATCTGGGTTCACGGTGGATACGGGCCCCTTTATATTATCAAAAAACACTTAGCCTTATTCTAGTCTGTACTCCGGGCCCCAAAAAGTCAGGATGTGTACTTGAAATTGAAAATTACATAATTTAGCCGGTAATACGAGTAATTGAAAGTAGAAGTAAAATGAAATAGGGAGAATTAAGGAGCCGGAAACTTACGAAAAGCTGATTCACAACAATTTTTGGAAAAAAATGGTTTGCATTTTCTCTTGTGTCCTGCAGTTTATGAGAATACTTGATGAAAACCATTTTTCGAAATAGCAGCTGTAGCGTAATCCACCCCAACTGAGAAAATTGACTTCCTACACAGTGAGCACCTCCTAACAATTTTCATTTCGAAAATATCTCATGGATTTGCACATATCCTAGGCATAAGTAAAAATCCTTCTGACTGCGCTCTAACGTAAATTTAAAAGCAGGAACCTACTACATTAGGGTTTAATATCGACATATGTAGCACCCTAATGACCCAGTATACACCAAAATTGTAAATTTGTAAATTATCATCCCTGAAATGGCAATCATTGAACTGCTACTCCAGCTGTGCAAATTCCCTCTTGAAATGTGTGAAGTGCCTTCGATGCACGTTAAAAATAAGGAGCTCTAGAAAGAATGGAGCAGGAAGACAACAAGTGTACCATAATTACGCCTTCGCACATATATCGATGAGGTTTGGTTATATATTCTGGTTTAGTTGGAGAATCCTTAGAGTAGGTTGCAAAGATAAACATTAACCACGACTGGCAACAAAATTAAAGAATGTTTAACGTCAATTTTAGAATGGTTTAACACACCTTTAATTATCTTCGATAGTATAGAATAAAATAAATAGTTTACACCCCTATTTGAGAAAATAATGGACTATCAGAAGATAAGGTTCATGTTTTGGTGCTTTCATTTTTCCATTTTGTTGGTGTAAAATTTATAAAGAAAGATTTAAACTGAATACAAAAGTCATCATTTGCGACATCACGAAGACTAGTTTGAAGATAATTAACATATTTACATATATGTTTTTCTTGCGGGGGGGCAGATTTCGGATTCCCAGGATCTTCAGCAACAGTAGATTTGCGAAAACTGCTAATGCAGCAATGAAAACTCTGCCTGGAGATCGGCAAGCTCAGTAGCTTCACCCCATGTAAGCTCTTAAATGACTGGGATATTTTTCTCTTCTGTTGAGTGGAGCAACCCGTATCCGTAACCACATCATCCACAAGAGGCAAAGCTTCACCGGATATCAAACGGTTATGAACTGTAGTGAACTATATTATCTCTTCCGCCAGTCAACCGTTAACGTCCCTCAAAGTACCATTGAAAGGTTAGCAATCACATGCAAGTTCTTTCGTGATGCGGTATACACTTCTCAAATTATTGCAATTTGCGGTATCTTCCACTTCCCTGACCAGCGCAATAACAAAATCCACATCACCATCACTCCCAGTGATTTATAGCCCCTACCTTTCATTGATCCGCTTCCCATCTTATGACGTTCCTTCGGGAGGTATCCGACAACCTGTGTAGCACCCAGGAAAAAGAACTTTTTCATGAGGGCTCAAAGCTCACCCATATTTTTAAGCGGGTTGCTCAGCATATCTGTCATCCGATCAGCGTGCTAGCTCTCCCACTGTGAAGCGAAATCTGGACCACAAAACAGTTGATGTTGAACTTGAGAGGCAACAGTTCTCAAGCCCTTGCGAGAAACACAACACGCTAGCGAACGTAAGCGACCATCAGATATTGATCCCTTTCGAGGCCGATGTCAACGCCTTTTTTGTTACGCAGATTCAGCAGACAACTCCTAAATCTACTGCTGATCGCATGGTGTCAGCCTGTGGTCTTTTGTGCTCCAGCAATGTACCACCAATTAGGAACCGGTTGAAATTATAGATATCCACAAACCTTCCACCATTTTTGGTACCGCGGTGCTTCGACCGGGTTTCCCCATCACCAGTACAGTGTCACTATTAGGAAGTATTTCCTAGACTGCATTATATTTCTCATAGAAAACCTCATTTTATCTTAATCGGAAGTGTTCGTTGGTAAGTAACACTGTACTAATGAAATAGCAAGATTTCTATCCCTTTATGTCGCCTTTTACGACAAGCAGAAAATACTTTGAGTGGATTATTTATCTCCATCTCAAAAGAGTACCAAAATCTCAGCAGGGTAAAAAAATAATAATAACGAACACCCCACCTACGCCTAACTTACGTGGTACTCATAGTGTGACTCATCCCTCCTCATAGTGACTCATCCCTTCTTCTTTCTGAGACGGGCTTCAAACCTTCTTTGCCGGGGTTTTGCCTTTGATTTCTGTGAACGCTTATGTCGTTTCGTTGTTTGGCCACTAGAACTTACGAATCTTAATACGGATGGCGACTTCTGATTCATCATATAATAGGCACAACTCACTGTTGTATCTCATGCGCCATTTGCCTCTCACCCTCGCTGGTCCTAAGATTATCATAATAACTTGGCTTTTTCCTTTGCCTCCTTTGTGCTCTGATTCGTATATGCAAAAATATTAATAGACCTCTATTTGGTATAATTTTTATATTAGCGTACCATTTAGGTCCACTGAAAGCTTTTTGATTATTTACTCGGATTTGTCATCTTTCTTATTAAAAGGACACATGGCACTTTTATGTCAATGTTATGGCGCAGTTTCGACAGACCAAATATCTATCCGTAGCAAAGTTAAATCCCCGACTGTCTAATCATTTCATTTTCTGGATCACCAAGGCATGTATCCAATTTTTAACCCGTTGCAAACATTCTGAAGACGTTGTCCTTTTTCCGGTGCCGCAGTCGTCGTTATATTTCCAATTCTAACCAAGGCTCAGTTTTTCCTGCAAAGCAATATTATACTGTGAACAGATTGTCAGCTAACTGCACGGCCCCCAATCTGGAGCCGGTCGGCTCATCTCTGTTTTGCTGCACAGAAAGTTCACCGCTCACCCTGTCTCGTCTGCTACTTTGCCTTCTCCAGGGGTCACTAGATTGGAGATGTAGTAGTAGGATTTGGTGGTAGGGCTGCAATTGTTAATCAGTGTGCGCAGCCGAATCCCACGAAACACAAACTACCCTTCAACCCCTTTATCAACAAGGTATCATCTGTGTATCTAAAGCTGTTGATAACAGCTCCATTAACGGTTCTACCTTCCATTATCTCGCTTATGGCCTCCATTCCTTGGCGGTATAAATTTAATAGTAACGGGGACAAAATACATCCTTGTCCAACAGCTCGCTGCATTTTTATCTTTGCAGATATTTCTTTTTAATAAATCGTCCAGTTTCTGGTTCGAATATAGCGTTTTTATGAAACATAAACTTTAATTGCCACCTTCTGTCCTTTTCGATATGCCGATCGGTTTGTCGCGTTGAACTTTGTTAGTGAAGAAAATTAGTTAAGTCTTTTTGGTGTTCACACCAGCACTCTTGTGGTCATAAACGTGTCCTCTCCGATGGTTACAATGGTCAATCTTCCCCAAATGCTTGCTTGGAATATCTATCTGAAGCTTTAACAAAGCATCTATTGTTAAAGCTCATAACAATGAGGTCAACCCTGTAATAACTGAAGAGAGATGGCGATAGCCAGAACACCATCATGAGTGGCCGCAGCTGACCAAGAGGGGAGAACTATCACAAAAACTTTGAGATCCTCGCTCTGCCTTAGCATCCTCAGGCCATCAAATTAGGGGATGTCACTTGAATTGTTGTGAGTCCTGGTGGTTAGAGAGGAGAAAGAGAGAGGGAGTCGCCAAAGAGAAAAAAGTCAACTTTCTGTTTCACAAAAAAACCTTAAAAAGATTTATGATCGTTTTCAAAATGGTAGAAAATTTCTAAATTGACCTAGAAATATTCAAATGAATTTTAGGGTTTTTGTCGGAATGTAAAATGTATCAAGGCTGTGTAGATAAAATTGTGAAACTGAAAATAAAAATGATCATTTTTGCATTAATATTTGAAAGTGAGTGAATGTCGGGATGTAAATAAGGAATTAAATCCTTTCAATGGGCAGTAGAAATATTAAACGAAGTTAAACAGGGAAAAACGGAAATATGTTGCATACAAGGAAATGAATCTTTCATCCGCTCGTCACAGGACAAATAAAAATAATAAAGCGGTTGCTAATAAGCTACGTGTAGTGGTGATATCGACGACTCCTAAGACCCCGTGTCAACTTCCTTCCGACCCAAATATCGATCTTCCCCCACCCTAGTGTGTGAAAAATCCAACTGATCGACAGCGAACCGAATCATTACGAATGATGGATAATAGAAAGTATTTTCGAAATCATCAATATTTTTTACTTTGCAACCATAAGAAGCACACAGTTGTCACACTTAAAACCGGGTCCCCTATTTTGAAGCTTTACGATCATCCCCTGCTTCCAATTTCTGGGAAAGCTATCGGATGATCAGGATTTCCATACAAGTGGAAGTAACAGATCTCTGAAAACAGCAGGAGCAGCGATGGGAGACATCAAGCCCAGCGGCTTTACTTATTTGTTTTCGGATATCTTCTTCTCGATTATCTGGTGAAGGTGTCTTATCCAATGAAGCGGTCGTTTGAAAATATATGGATCCCTCATCGCCCGATCTACTAGCATTTTCAGTCCTTTTAGGAAAAAGTTCTTCTAGGATTTTGAGCAGATATCGGAACGGGGTCTACATATTTCGAGGCCTAGATTTTTTCACATTTTTCGATAGGATAGGTTCCAAAAACGAAACCTGCTTCACCCTTTCAGGGCACATATTTTGAGTCGTCACTCCTGTGTTTCACTCCATATCAAAAATAAGATATAACAAAGCCCATGGCAAATCCTTCAAGATTTCGCTCAGAGCCTAAGCCTTTACAGGTCTATTACCGTTCCTACCGTACCGACCTCAGATGAGACTTTATGACATAGTTCAAAGTTAGAATTAGACGAAGCCAATTTCCTGTGTGATATTTTTACCAATTGTCGTTTAAAGGAAGTAGCAACTCAAAGTTGTAAGAACTCCCTCTCGAGCTGAGTCAATCGCACTTAATGAGGCTAAATAAAAACTCACAAAACAATCAAATTTTAACATCCTCCTATAAATCTGTTCCATCGCTAATAATTCGCCAATTCACCACCCATCACGGAATCCATCACGATTTATAGATATTTTTAGATCTTTTGTATTCTCACAATATTGAGTCGGAAGTGAAATCATTTTAATTGACCTTTCTGAAATCCAAATTATTCCCTCCGACCTACATGAGGTCTTCCCGGTAAACTACACATCACGGTTATTTAACAGCTTCCGTGTTTAATTTCGTACATGGGAAAGTTTTCACAATATAACATAATTGCAATAGTGGCTACAAATGTATCGCTTCCGTAATTCCTTACAGCTTTTTTCCATCATTTATGGCTTACGGTCGTATGCATTCGAGTAAAAGCCGAAATGGCCATTTTGTTAGTAAGCTTGCTGCTTTATGGATAGGAAAAGTCCGGATTCAGCACCTACGATTTTTCAATGTGAATGTTGGAATAATTACGAAGGTTATCCACGGTTTAATAGATTAATCGATATGCATATGTGCGCTTGGAGTTGTGATTGGCACGGGCGTGGTCAATGAGGGAAACATTTTAATGTAAACTTTTGGTTCATACTATCGGGACAGCGTGGAAGTAGGCTGACATTTGTAGAGAACGGACGTGTCTACAAATTAATATTATTAATGAAAAGAATTTAAAATTGAAATTAAATTACCTTTTACCAAGAAAATAAAAAGGTATTTATATTACTTAATTAATAATATATAATTTAAAACTTAATTGAAACTAATTTACTTTTGATTTGCTATCTAAGTTACTTTTCCCTTAAAAAAATTTTGAGAAAAAAATCGTTTTTTTTGGCTTGGCGGGAATGAGCGGCGAGCCGCCGACGGGTGGCGGACCAGACCAGCCCCCCACCATAAGGCCTAGGGGCACTCGGATCGGTCGTGGAGTCCGCAGGATCCAGACTTGAAAAGAGCCAAAGTATGGATAGCCAATCTTGAAAGAAGAAATGGCGAACAAGTTTTCGGCAGCGAATCTGTCCGTATGGAGGACATAGAAAACAATAAAGCTGACGATACGAGAGACAGTGACAACGGTGGCGATGTAAATGTCCCAGAAGAGGGTGCTAACCAGGCAAGTTGTAGTAGTGAAGAGGGAAAACTGGGTGAGTTTCTTCTCTATGTTTCTAAAAAATTAAAGAAAAAAACCAAAATTGAAGAAAAAATGTTAACTAATGTAAAATGCAAGTACGAGTGAAAATTTAAAAAATGGTCCAACTGGGGATGCAAGTAGCCCCCGAAATAAAGAAAAGGGTGCCCCCATTAATGTTTATGAATTAGGTGGTATAGATTTAACCACTCTAATTAATGGGAGCACGGGGCTCTCGAATTTTGTTATTAAAAAGACGGGGGCCGAGAGATTCCAAGTCAAATATAACAAAATTGCAGATTACAAAAAAGCAAAGGAGGTCCTCGAGCGAGAGGAAGGCTCCTCACTTCACCTCCACTCCAAAGTAAGAGAAGGTGCAATCCTTCCTTCTTAAAGGCTTGGATGCGGAGGAAGAGCCCGATGAGGTGCTCAAAACGCTCCGGGAGACGAGAACTGAGGTCAAGTTCCTCTCAGTGTCACGGTTTAATACGAGGAGATCCGTTTTGGGAAAACGAATCCTGCCGCACTTCCTCGTGCAGATAAGCCCGGAGAGCCGGGGAAGCGATCTGATCGGCATCAGGTCGCTTAATTACCAGCGCCAGCTAAGGGGCGAAATAGCCCAGTGTCGAAGATGCCAGCGCTATGGTCACTCGGCAGTGAACTGTCAAATGACCTTACGATGTGTAAAGTGCGGGAAAGACCATACCGCAGCCAAATGTTCGCTGACTGAAGCAGATGGCAAGGAAAAAACTTTCTGTGTCAACTGCGGAAGCGAAGAACATTCGGCTTCGTACCGTGGATGCCCTGCATTGCGCAATGTTAAGGTCACAAGACAGCAGGCACCGAGATCGGCCCAAAGGACGAAGGTGTTAGCGGCGTTGAACGGTACTGTCCCTTCGGCACCAATCGTCTCGGGGATCCCATTTGCAGAAGAAGTTCGACAAGGGGTAGCTAAGAAGCCCCAACAAGATGCAAGTGGCGAAATAAACACCATCCTCAATAAAATACTAACCATGTGTGAAAACATGCAGCATACGCTACACGTACTCAATACAAAAATAAACAGCATAACAGAATATTTACAAAAACAGCATGCCGGCTGCTAGGTCTGCAGTCACAGCGGTACCACTGGATGGTCTCCGGATCATCGCGATTAATGTGAATTCCATCGTAGGAATCCATCGAAGAGCGGAGCTCCTTGATTTCGCTGCCAGGCAACAGCCTCACATAGTCTTGATTTCAGAAACCCACCTCAATCCGAGGCATTCGATAACATTCAAGGATTTTGAATTCGTGAGGAACGATAGACGAAATTGTGATGGGGGAGGTGGTACCGGAATACTTGTGGGTCGCCAATATCGTGTCAGGCATATTAATAGGCCTGAATTTGAAACCTTTGAGTGCATCGAAGTCTCATGTATTCTTTTTTCACTGCCTACAGGAGGGAATTTATACATTCTGTCAGTCTATGCAGTGGGAATCAACCGAGCCAAGTTCAGGGAGGAATTCCATTCTCTGTTTACGATACTCGAACTGAATAGGCTGCATAATTACTATATTATAGCTGGCGACTTGAATGCTAAGTATACCTCGTGGCTAATCGCCACAAACAATCCCAGAGGGGTATTCCTCAAATCTTGGATAGAGCAACACCAGATAGAGTATAAATGCGAATTATATGGGTCAGAGAGTCCAACCTGGCCCAGGGCGAATTCCTATCTGGATTTGTGCGTTGCTGACGCGCGCTTGAACTGCGATGGACAGTGGCGTCCACAGGCTGAACTTTAAACAAACAGATTGGAAGAAATTCCAAGAGAGGTTAATTCGGGGATATCGAGAGGAATGCCCACCTTTTGATGGGGAAAACGATAGTACAATTGCACCAGGTGGCAGGAACTTGAGCAACGAGGAAATACTTCAGTATTTTCTCAAGGTGGAGAACTTGACGCTGGAACCAATTGAACAAGTCATCCCTAAGATTAAACCTCCCAATAATATGGAAGGATATGAAACTGCAGCCATAAAACGGTTGAAAAAAGTGAAAAGCCTTCTGCTCACTCGCATCAACAAAATCTATTGGAGATATGGGCACTATCCCTTCTAAAGATCGCACGAGATCTTATCCGTCAACATTACGTAAATGAAGTGAACTCCTAATGGCGGGAGAAGTTAAAGGGTATTTCACCAAGCGATTCAGATTCCATGTTTACTAAAATAAATACGTTATTCCGGAAGATGTCACGAGTAACTGTGCCAAGAATTAAAATCGGTGGCAGCGAGATACAACAACCTTATTGACTCAGGTATAGACACGAATAGTGTAACTGCTGATGCGCAAGGCAATTACATCGTGATGGATGATGCTCTGAAACTCGAACTTATAGGGGAGCACTTTGAATCGGTGCATCGGCCCAGAACGGACTTCGAGCCAACGCGACTTTCGGAAATTGTAGAACAAGATGTCCACAATTTCAAATATAGCCTGAACGGCACCACAGTTCTCCAGTTTAGCTCTGCGTTGCAGGCTGATCTCATAGCGAGTGATAATCTGCTTGATTACTTTGTCTCATGTGAAGAAAGCCCGAGTATTCTCGATTTTAATGAGAGGGAAGGATTCATCCAGCCCTCAAAGCTACCGCCCAATCAGTTTACTGACTAACATCAGCAAGGTGTTTGAGGTTTTGGTATTGAAAGCCTTGAACGGGCATATCAAGAAGAAGGAGTTATTGCCGAACGCGCAATTCGGATTTCGATCTGGACATTCGACAATAATGCAATAACGAAGGTTACGTCTGATATTTGCTGACGGATTAACAATGGTGAGTGCGTAGGCGCTTGCCTTATAGACATGGAGAAAGCCTCTGATACCGTCTGGTTGGATGGACTGATTATCAGGCTCCTGAAGAATGAGTTTCCCAGCCACCTCTTAGCGATGATAGATAGTATACTGTATGACAAGTGCATTGTCATTACGGACGGAAATCTCACGACTAGCAGAGAATTTCATGTTCTTAATGGATTACAGCAAGGGACAGTGACTGCGCCTGCACTTTTTGCGGTATTTGCTGGCGAATTATTAAACTCTTTCAATTTTAATAAATCTCCTTAAAGGTCGTTGGTTACTTTCGCTGACGATCTGATAGCCTACATGGCGCACAGAAGGTAACTGAGGTGCAAGTTGAACTTCAGAAGATGTTCAATGATATTAAGTTTTTCACGAACAGTTGGCGGATGAAAATCAATGCACAAAAGTGTGAAACGATTCTGTTTCGAAATTCCTTGGCATATGCCAGTAGGAACTTGAAAAGGAATTGGAGAGATTTCCACATTGTCACGAATGAGGATAGTTCTGAGCGCATTCCTCATAAGAAGTGCGTTAGATACCTGGGTGTGCGTCTTGAGGAGCGTCTCCAATTTAACGAGCACGTTAAAGTCGCTCTAGGGCATTCATGTCTCTTCGAAGACTCTTTTATGCTCCACATCTTAGCCGGAAGGTTAAAATTATTTGCTTTCTTACTTTGGTTAGACCAGTGCTCACCTACGGGTGTGCTATCTGATTTAATTTGAGTGCTAGCCAAATGGAGGAGGATATTTGAAAGGAAATGTCTGCGTGCTTGCACGGGGCTTAATAGGACCGCTTCATCAAACTATGAGCACTATGCAACTAATGAAGTGATGTATGCAGCTGCTGCTGTGCCAAGAATCGACACAGTTATCGTCAGATTGATTCGGAATCATATAGTGCGATCTGCTTCGCATGGTGAGAACCCTTGGGTTTCGCAGCCATTCTACCCAAATGATGGGTATTTTGAGAAAACTCTCACGACAGGTTTCATTCCTCCCGAAGCGTTCGTGTATCTTGACAGGAATGGTCTAATTCTTAATTCTGCCGGTGATCCGGTTGGTTATGTATCATATACATAGACGGGCCACGGACAAAAGGATAAAGTACCGAATTTGACAGTGGGGGCTCCGGGATTCGACTGGAGATACTCCAGAGTGAGAGCAATTGATGTTAAGCAGGATGAAAAGGAAAAATCCTGCTACTGGTGGCTATATATTTATGATAGTTTTAAGAACAATAATTTAAGTTAAAAGTATCTTTTGAAGCGATCAAACATTTGTTATTATTATTACTTTTATATTTCTTTATTTGCCACTAAGGCCAAGTGAATTCTGTCGGGTTTTTGACCATTTCCCGACAACTTATTGTAAAATTAGATTTTTATTTCTGAATGTTTTTCTTCTCTGCCTGTAAATCGTTATTCGAAAACTTTGAGAGCCCATAGTGGCCATTAGATTTAAGTTATTTTCATTATTTTAAAAGGTTGTTTTTTATTGTTCATTTTTCCAATCTATATATTATTGTTACCTATTTCTTAAAAGTAAAAATGATTTTAAAAATAAAAAAACGAAACATCGGGACAGCGTTAGTGGGCATATATCATTTGTAGATTCGTCGCGCCTTTTGTATTGTAGAATAGTCAATGATATTGATTGAAGTAAATCGTTATTATTATGTTAAATGCGTTAACCCCCCCCCCCCCCCCCCCCGCCCTTTTCAATACCTTCTCTTACTGCATGATTAAGGTTTCATCGCTTTCCTTTCCGAAACTTAATTTGAGATGGCACTGAAAGAATTTTATCATTTCTCAGTTGAGTGAAGCGAAATTCATAAAAGTCTGCTCTCCACCCGTTGTTGCATAAATCAAAATTAGGAGCATCAAAACTAGCCTTGTTTAAAACAAACATATATTGGAAGTATACAGAATATTTCAAATTGCAAGGAATCGGTCATCGGCCAATATCGATGGTAGTTCCATCGAAGTGACTTGTCACAAATGCTTATACGCCAAGGAGGAGATGATATCACTTGATAATCGCTCCATTTATATTTAATCGTAAAAACAACATGAGTACGAATTATATTGAAGTGAAATGTGAAAATATAAATGAAGCGATTACTACCTGTCGGTAGTTTCGATCACGCTGCTCCCAGAGCAGAGGTGAGGCAGTATCTGATGAGTTACCTCTGTCCTGGACGAAACCGTCAGTCTACTTTTTGATAAACTTGGGTGTTTACTTTTTGATAAACTTGGGTGTTTAGGTTTAGGTGAGGAGTCCGCGGACCACAAGAGAAGAAATAAGTTGCTTCCCAAGTTGATGCGACTCAAGACTTCCAGCATGCCGTCTCCTTTTATGTAGATAAAGCAGACCACCCTCTCTTTCTTTTGGGGCTCTCCACTCCTGGTTTCAGACAGAAACAAATTATAGTTGGATGTTATGATCCATTCGCAGTCTAATTTAATGAGTTCAATATCCAACGCCTCATTGATTTGTTGGCCCTTGATGAATAACTCCGCTTGTCGTAGGTCAATGTTTTCTAAGTACCCAACCATATTCCTTATCAGCTCGAGTGGCTTCGCTGTATGCGAGGGATTAAGGAGCTCTTTTAAAGTAAGATGCCCACCGTTCACGTATTTTATTATCGTCCCCAGTATGTGTTCCCTGTTCGCTCCTTAACACTAGACGAATATAGACACAAATGCCAAATAGGATTCAAACCAAGAACAGCAAGATTGAAAGGCCGACTCTCTACCCCCTCAATCATCATCATCGTCCCCTGTGAAAAGACCATTTTTTTTAATATCTTGTTAGCTACTTGTAGGAGATTTTCATAGTTCTCTCTTTTCGTCCATGTGCCCGCCTCGTTTATATTGTCAACCAATATTTTTTCCGGCACTAAAACTCATACTTAACTACTTCTTACACCAGGCTCCGTCTATGTCCGGCTCACATCAGGATCCGTCTATTCAAATCTACCTCAATGCTCATCTGCTATTGTTTTGTTTTCCAGTTTATCGATCTTAAGTCACGTCAAAGATGCTGAAATGAATCTTTTGTATAATGAGCACGTGGTCTCCCCGCTTGAAGTTGATGTCGTCTGAAGTGCCAGGTCGTTATATGAATGCACTTTTGTGGCAGCATGTTAATTTCGGATACTTGCAAACTCAGTTATCCACAGGCGGTTATCAATTTGATCCTAATTTTGGCGTTAAAATCAACGAGGAATATTTGGACATCATTCGAAGGCAATAAATCATACTGTTGTTTTAGGCTGCCTTAAAACCGCTTACTGATTTCATCGTTTCTCCGTAGTCCCGGAATGTTTGATTAGCTGTCTTTCAAGAACTTTAACATAATGCAAATCCCACCTAATCAGCTAGATTTGATTTGACATGCCGTGGGAATGATGTATGTAATGTTGCAAAGGTGTTATTATCACATTACCATCAACGAGGGCGATCCAAAAATTACATCACCTAATATCACCGCTGTTCGCTGGCCTCTTTAGGTTGGCCTTGAACTGGCTTAGGACAGACTTCGAACTATTGGGCTAATTTCGAGCTGGTTTTGGGCTAGAAAATGATTTCGGGTGGCTTCAAATTATTGATTTTTAATGTAACGGTTTGGAATGAATGTCAGCTGCTAGTTGCTATGTATATGGCGTTGGTTTGCGTAATATTTCCTAGTAAAAGCGACCATTGAGTGCTGATACCGACTATCAGTCAATCTGTTCTCTCGGCTGGCTTTAGCGTGAAAAGGTGATTTCGATTTTGTATGTGATAGGCAAACTTTAATTATGCCAAAAGATAACATTTAAGTGCAGTAATGCTCGTTCGCAAAAATCATGATTCCCCATTCTTTGCATGTAAAATATTGTACTCAGGCTGACTAGAGAAAGGATTACAGGAGGGAATTCCACCCGGGCCCGGAGTTTTCTCGAGGGCGCGGAACAGAAATTTCAACGAAAACGCGGTTAATATGGGGGCTTGCATAATTTTCATCCCATACCTGTATAATTTTTTGCCTCGGGCCAAATTTTTTCGCATAATTTTCACCTCTGTCCGAATTTTCTCTATGCGGCCCTGATTATATTATCTATTATCTCATATCCTTATGGGACCTTTTGTTTTCTTTCTTCTTTTGCATGAAAGGTTCATTCATTCTGCATTGATACTTCTTTGGCGCTGTCGTACACCTTGCGTTATGAATATAATAAATCAGGGCAAATCATTGCAGTAGTAATAAGTAATATTTGATACTATCGGAAGCCGAGAGTTAACATCTGATGTTGGGGATATAACATCATATGTACGGTCAGAATACTAAGAGATGATGTTTGTGATATTACTTTGTAATGCCATTTTTTTCAAAACGTGATATGATATCACATATTTCCCGCACCACCTGCTTCAACGTGAAATTTACTTTTGAAAATTGTATTCTCTATGGCAATCTTCCCAATTCCTTTTCTTGGCTTATCGCTTTTAAAGTATAAGTGTTAAACAATGTCAGTTTTGTTTAAAAATGTAACATTGACGAACCAAGGAGGGTAGTCAATTGTTCATTTGTCCGGGCTTTTCGGTGATGTTAATTTAATTCTAAGATTTTCATACTGTATATTAATGAAAACAAAACGAAGTACATGGTGATAGCGACAGCTCAAAAAGAAAAACAACATCTAATAGCACTGGCCAACTCAAAACATTAAAAATAGGAGGATGCAATTCTGAAATCGTTGAAAATTTTTCCTATCGAAAATTACAACGGATAACGGCTATAACAACAAAATTCAAGGTCGATTATTGGCAACCAACAGAGCCTATTTCTGCTTACAAAAACTGTTCAGCTCGAAACATTTCACCATAAGGCCAAAGCTCTTACTGACAAAACAAGACTTGATCTTATCAGTCTTTATACATTGCTCGGAAACTTGGGTTCTCAGCAAGACGAGTCAGTAATTAATGTTCCAAATTGTGGCCAATTCTAGAAAGGAGAGCTGGGATTTCTTCATCTTTCCAAATAACCTACGTCAATCATATGGGAATAACAGCACGGTCGATAACATTGTTCTCCCACTAGACAACCCGTTTTACAAATTTTGAAACTAGCTTAACATGTACGTCGTTAAATGATTAAAAGTATTGTTACTTCCGTCAACAGCATCGTCACCTCCGTCACGTTCGATATCAGTTTACAGGAACTGTGCTACACTTCAGGAACTGATATCGAGCCGAAGGAAAGGAACCATGTATATGTTTTTAAGGTTTTGTTAGCAAAACAAAACCTTATTAAAATTGGTTCAATGTCTGCCTGTCCGTCTGTCTGTCTTTTTTTTTGTCGGCGTTAGAATGTGGAAAAGTTCTGCTGGCTCTTGCCACGCAGTTATGTCAGACTTCTACTCACTAAAACCACCTCCTTCTCATTCTACTCTCCCCACGGAACTCCTATAAAGTATTGCGTCGCGGGGCTGGATCAGCTTTTAAATGCGGCTCATTATGGTTCTCTCCCCTCCTTGTTTTCGTCGTAATTCTTCGTGCCAAAGCTGTTGGTGAATAGTTTGCAGTTCCCTTACAACCTGATTCCAGGAATCCATTTAAAACAGCATGAACTTCACACTGTTTTCCGGTGTTAAACGCCTGTCTGCGACCGCTTCCATTCTTGTTCGGTGCGTGGTAAACCTGGGGCAATCAAATATGACATGCTCCGCAGAAGCTACCCAACCGAAAAATCTGAAAAAAATCATAAAGCTGCCTCTAACACATCGTTCAATAAGTCCCGGGACTAACTATGAAAACAACATTTTATCGGCAAAATTCTTTATTATTCATCAATATAATCTCCTTCAAGGGTTATACAAAATGAGCCTCAGTAGCAGCGATCACCTCCTCATTTGAGCCAAATCTTTTTCCCTGGAGCATCTTTTTGAGATCCGCAAAGAGCCAGCAGTCGCTGGGGGCCAGATCCGGCGAGTACGGAGGATGAGGAAGCAGTTGGAAGCCTAATTCGTTGAATTTGGTCATCGTTTTGATTGACTTGTGGCACGGCGCGTTGTCTTGATGAAAGATGACTTTCTTCTTCTTCATGTGTGGGCGTTTTTTCGCTATTTCGGCCTTCAAACGATCCAATAACACCATGTAGTAGTCACTATTGATGGTTTTTCCTTTTCCGAGGTAGTCAATGAAAATTATACCATTCGCATCCCAGAATACGGACGCCATCACTTTGCCGGCCGGCTGTTGTGTTTTTGGACGCTTCTGGCGGCTTTTACCGGTCGTACGCCATTCAGCTGATTGCCGACTTGACTCCGGAGTGAAATGGTGAATCTATGTTTCGTCCACTGTCACATATCGACGCAAAAAATCCTGTTTATTGCGAGTAAACAGTGCCAAACAGCTCTCCGAATCATTGATACGTTGTTGCTTTTGTTCCATTGTGAGCAAACGCGGCAGTCATTTGGAAAAAACCTTTTTCATAGCCAATTTTTGGCTATGAAAAAGGTAGTAAATGCACTACCAGTTGATATGTTCACCATCGCACTTTCATTTTGCGGTCACCCTTGCTCCCTCATTTGGCCGACCCGAACGTTCCGCATCATTTGTATCAGCACGACCGCGTTTCACGTCGAAAACCACCGACAAATGGTTGTTTTCGACGGAGTAGAGTCCGGATAACGTTTTTCAAGCCATTGCTGAGCTTGAACAGTATTTTTTCCCCACTAGAAAACAATGTTTTATCAACACACGAAACTCGTTTTGGTCCATTTTTTCACGATTGCAAAGGTAGCATCAGTTTAACCACTATAGCTTTCTTGGTTATGTTTCAAATTACATCAAATTTTGACACATCTTATCTGAAGGTTGGTTCTTCTGAACCTTGGTATATAAATGGCATTATTAGCGCCATTTCTACGCTAGTCCTGGGACTTATTGAACGATGTGTTATATGGTGCCCAGGCCTCGAAATACTCTCCATATCGATATCTGTTCAAATTAAGTTCATAATAGTATATTACCATATTTTTGGGGAAATTGAGTAAAAACCCCCCTTAAGTTTATCCTAGAGTTATAAATGCTTGTAGTAGTATAGAATGTAATATGAAGCATTATCTCCAAGTTTGATCAAAATCATACTATTACGACCAAAGTTACAGTAGCTCAAAATTCACTTTACAATTATCGATATCACACTAAAGTGAGTAATATCACATGCTAAATGGATATATATATAGGGCTACGTACAAATGTACTCACAAAAGAAGCAAACAAAACCTTTCATACTGAAGCACCGAGCTTCCGTTTTCCCGACTTGTTTTTGTTGGGGAAACGATATATATATGTATGTCGTTACTCTAAAGCTCTTCAAAAATAAAGACCAAGATTAGTGCTTACACTACATCATCGCTCCCAAAGCACTTTTGATATTCATTAATAGGGGCTCTTCCCAGTTCGGTTTTCTCATCATCCAATCATTTCCATAGTGGTCTTACCACGTCCACCTTGTCAAATACCACGCAAATCTTATCAAATTCAGGCGAATTAGGCCCATTCCTACTGAATCGCTTAGAATTTCTCTAATGCTTCACACGGTTCCTTCAATTAACAGAAACGGCATAACGATACCGTTTTTTGGCAGTTCGATTCCAAACAGAAGCTACAAATCGACCGGAAAACTGGTAATCAGTTGCTACACACGAAGGAATATAAAACGACCTCGCCTCTGGCCTTTTGGCCCTGCTACAATAGCAAATTCATTGCTCTACATTCCATTATCCATTGCTATTTCGTCTGTCCATTCTCTCGTCAAGAAACCAAGTTTTAACATTACTTTTAAAAACCATTACTTACAAACTTTCCATGCTAAATTGTGTTGGGATAGAACTATTCTCACTACTTTGGTATTCTCGTCCGGGACTATAAACTTACAGGGATTAAAGTCCAAAATGACATTCATATTTCCGCCCAAATTCCAGTAACCTGCAGGGTCTAATTTAGGAAACACCAGTGACGTCAATTCTCAATAACGCCACAAAAGACTGTCTCGCTCCTGAATTTCCTTTTCCTAAGGCTGAGCCTATGGCAGGACAATTATTAGTAGATTTCAAGATATATGTGACGCAAAGCGCAGCTCTTTCTATTTTTGGTCCGCACAACCTAATTTCCTTCCTACACAGTTCATCTTTCGTTGCATCCCCTTGACTTGCATCATCAATAACGCAGGTGCAATTACCCATCACAAATGCCCTCAAGAAATGGCTAAACTTTCAGGCACCGTGGGCTGGTTTCCACTTGAACTATGAAGCTCATTAATGCAATCTCTATTGTTTGGGGTTCCCACGTCCATGAGAATAAACTGCAAAATGTTTAGTTGATTATGTGACTAGGAAATGGTTAGCGTAGATCACCAAAGGAAACCACGGCCATTTGAGGAATTTCATTACTAAACCGTTGTATCTTTTTCAAACAGACGTTCAAAGGGGCTAATAACTGGAAATGGTGTAGTAAATACTGCATGCAAGGTTTCACCCCTTAGAATGCTCTAGTTTCTATTTGCACAATTCGTAACGGGTTTCCATTTGTACCAAACGAGTCATAGTTTTCATCGGCGAGGGGGATGAAAGCTTAGCTTTACACAATCTCTAGCCTAACATAACATAGTCAGCGACTAGTGGAAATCATATGTCCGGTAAATTTCAAACATACAAGGAAGGACAATTCAGGTGTTAATATGCTTTGTGTTGCACCTGGCCTAAGAGAAAGTTCATCATATTCGGGTTCATGCACAAGTCACCCCTCCCAGCATTTTCATGTGAAAGTTTCCACGGGAGCCTGAGGAACCTCGTCACTGTTTCACTCCATTCCGGGTGTTTAATTGACCATCTTATATGAAAATTAATTGATGTCTATCTGGCTCGTATCGTCCTGATTTCAGGTGATGACCCTACTATCTCGTCAAGCTATAAATCCAACCATTAAATTTTATGCTCGCATGCAATACTCGAGACATGTTAATGACTTTGTTTGCGGGTCAAGAGCATGCAAGTGGAGTTTGATTAACTCTTGTAAACTGGCATGTTTTCGTCCCTTCCACTGTTGACTATCAGGATAACGAAGCATAAAGTCACGCATCCGAATAAGGTACATGTTCTGTTGCACATTTTAATCGGATTCGGGAGTGATAAGCATCAGACAATGAATCATTGTTTTGAGATAAACGGAGGGAAATGTTTGAGCAGTTATTGGAATTGAAGGATAACAGTATTGAGACGCGTCTTCAGCAAATGATTTTGCCGAGCTTATGAAGAGATTGTGGCAAATTAAAATCATATAATCGAACAATAATAGACCGCATGCCTAATAAACTCACTCATTAGTATCAACTCCATAACAAATATGTATGCAGATTGTACATGGATAACCACATGATAAGTATAATGTGTGAAGCCATTGAAATGTTAGTAAATGAAGCAAATGATACACACTAAGTTATTTAGATTAATTTAATGCGAAATGACCCTTTCTGAGAAAGGTCAAGATAAAGGAGGTATCTTTTAAGAAACTGCCACCAGCGCTAATCAGATACTACCTCACCTTGGGTCAGTACGACAGATGCGTGGATCTGTCAACACCCGCCATATTTAATCGTCTCAAATAATTGAATGTGTCCTTCGCTTTTTAAGAAATTTAACGTTTTAATATTTTGTCTGGTGGTGCGCTGGTTTACGATGCATTAAAAGCTCATGGTTCTATAGAAAACAAACCGTTCCAGTACGCAATGCCATTAATCCATTGATTGGAAACATTGATTAACTTAGATTTTGACTCTGGTAGAAATAAAGGATAATCTGATTGGGAACCACTGAACTATAACTTGTAATGATTTCCTATAACTGTAGCAAACCGTCGGAACTTGATTTTTTTTTTGAGACCTGTATGCCTCGCTGATATGTGAGCCTCCATTCCTGACCTCTTCCTGTAGAACTTTCAAAACATTACATCACGATGCTGTTCAAAGGGTCACTTGACTGGAGGAGGATGCGGCAATTAACAGATTTTTTTCACTGCCTTACCAGTTGGTTTGGTGATTGACTGCTTCTGTCCTGGAACTTTAAATTTTATACAGAGTACCTTAAAACTACTATATATCTGCCGCCAAGTGGGCTTTAAACCTGCAGGTACGGCTCGCCCAGTAGCTTGGCTGCTACAGTCACAACGTTCTTCTACCCTGTAATCCAAAGAAATAAGTAACATCTAATATTGTCTATCCGCTACGAGGAGTCAAGTTAGCGTTTTAATGTCACTCCTAAGACCATGATTGCTGTGGAAAGAGCAAGAAAGCAGAGCCGAGCCAGCTCAGATCTTCAGAGCCAGCCCATAGCATTCACAAAGGATAGCAGATTTTCCACGCTGCACCTAGTCCACTGATTCCCTTTTATATTAATATGAGCGGAAACCCAGAGGAGGGTGGCTTTGAACGTTCACCACATTCCTACACTACATCACCAACCTGGAGGATTCCGGCAGTAAATCTTAATGATCTGACTGTCGGTCAGAGTGATTATGTTACGCTTGGGGTTCCAGCCATCGAGAGGGTTCCAATTCGGCTAGACCATACTATGCGTATACCGGAAAACTGCAACACTGACACCACACACCATCTTTCATCCATCGGTGAAGAATATTGTGTCGTAACTTTGCAACACCTCGTCGATTCTATTATAAAATCTGCACAATTCCTGGTGAAGCTCGGCGTAGTAGTCTGTTGAGAACGCCCAGGGTTCCCGATCACCGTCTAGGATATTATTATGGCCTTAGTGTGACGCTGACCAACATTTGGACTAACGTAGTCTGGCAGCCATACATTGCATTTAATATAGAGGTGCAGGGAAGGAGGTACAGGGGAACATTGAGGACCTTTGAGGAGCCTCAATGACACCTGCACAGGCGGTTCTCTCGATCCTAGTAAGCTTGGCTCTATATACTTCTTGCGCAGCGCCTGCCACCACACATTGGAATCGTACGCAAGGATGGAATGAATCACTACTTCATCCAAAGGACCATTCCCTGTAATAGTAGCTTAACTGCTACAGTAACAGCAAGCATTTTACCCTGTGGGCCAAATAAATGGCTAATAGCTAATATTATCTATCCCTCAAAAACTGGAGCTATTTTCATGTTTTTAACCAAAGAGCAAACGGATTCCTTCCGTGGAATGAAGTTAGAATTTCACCCGATGGTGAACTCGTTGGCATTCCTTGTGGGATACATTATAGTCTAGCTGGCTGTCAGAACAGTTTCTGCACTATTTTTGACTGAACTAGCTCTAAACACTTCGCAACTGCTTTATGGAATGTATGAACAACGTTCCTGCCATACCCTGCACTGTAATTTGTCCGAATTCACTGTCAGTGCCGATGTTCGTATTTCCCGGAAGCATGATGTCTCTTCTAGATTCGAAAACCTGTTTTTAATGCTTTCTAGACACCAAAAGTATCCGTAATTGTTGATGTTAACTGGCAAATATTGAATGAATATGCTGACCCAATAGAATTACACTTACTCGAATAAATGTTCATCGTCGCGCTGATTCCGCCCATCATGACTGCCAGGAATACATTGACAGGCTTCAGCCTATTACGCCAGCGGTAATGTTACTCTCAGCCGGTGGGCGTTATTTTACTTTGATTTATCTAGTTTATTATTTGTTGATTTCGCCATATTAATAATAATTCCGTTGTGTGATACATTATATGGAACATCGAACAATTGTCATGTGACGCTTATGTGTCTGAAATACAAAAGGCATTTAAAAAACAATAAAAAAATTACTAGCAAGACGTACAGTGTAAATGAAAAGCAAAAACAATTGTGAAAATACAAGCGCTTAAGATTTATTCCCGACTTTCCTTTGAACTTGGTACTCTAAGAAATCATATCAGATGTCTCATACTCGAAAATTCAGATCAAACAAAGAGGATATGATCATTCGTCTCCCACATGAATTATATTAGATGCGCAACCATGTTGTCGCTGTTTGCCACTAGATGATTCCTACAGTAAGTACTGGTCGACTCTGACGTATGTATATAAAACGTCATAAACCAAGCTGAGACATATGATAAACAAAGCGTTTTGACGAGTTCGTGAGTTTATTGTGGTTTCATATACTTTTTATTGACAATGTCTGATTTTGCGCCAAATAATCGTCATTTGCGGGAAATGTTACTTTTCTTATTTTATTCAAGGAAAACAGCGGCTGAAGCGAGAGTTTGAAAAAAATTTACGGAGTTGCTGCTCTAAATGAGTCAACCTACCGTCATTAGTTCTGTCGCTTCAAAGACGGTACCCATGTACCCATGAAGAAAGGCCAAAGACCGTCGAAAATGATAAATTGAAGGGATTGCTTGATGAAAATCCATGCCAAATACAGGAACAGCGTGTTCGGGTATTAGTAGCGATTTCCAGGTGATGGCAAGCAGTGGGAGTGATTCAAAAGCAAGGAACCTGGGTTGCTTATTGTTTGAAGCAAAGTGAGATTAAGCGTCGTTTTTCACTGTAGAGGCAAAAAAGAAGAGATTTTCTTCATTGCAGGACAGATGATGAAAAATAGATTCATTACTGCAACCCAAAGAAAAGAAAGTCATGGGGACTGCCCATCGTGGCTCCGCCGAATATACATGCTGCTAAGGTTTTGCTGTGTATTTGGTGGGACCAGGTCAGTTTTATTTATTATGAGCTGCTGAAACCAAACAAAATCATCACTAGGGACTGTATCGACTTCAATCGATACGACTGAGCGGACCATTACGCGAAAAACGAATGCCTACGGTATCCGCAATATTTATCCGAGAAGAAAATGTTAGCTTGTAAAAAGTGATACCTTTTCGTATTATGGATAGAAAATATGCTAATATGATTTTTGCGTATAGGTTTCCTAGAGGAAACGGTCATGAGGCAGTTCTAAAGCATCGTCGTTATTTTCGAAAAAAAAGATTTCTGACAAGGGTATATTCAAAGAAACATTTCGTATCTTTAGGGAAACTGAGGGAAGTCATAGCCGTGGAGAGCTTCACAGAAAAGTTTGACTTGCGCACAAGAAAAACTGCACTACAGCTAGATTTTACATACATTTGAAAGGTGGTGTAAACTACGGTCATTTCGGGTAACAAATGAAAGAGCTCTATAAGGTGAAACATGGAGGAGCGAGGACTCAAATGTGTGCCCAAAAAATGAAGCGGGTTTCGTTCTCAGAACCTATCCATCCGAAAAATCTGAAGTGGTGGATCTATACGAAATCTAGGCCTCAAAATATATCCGGTTCCGATATCTGCACAAATAATAATAATTTCCATATTTTAGAAATTCACTTAGTTCATCCTAGAAGTACACAATTTGGTAGTGTTATAAGAGATAAGGCACAATTTGGTCAAGTTTGAAGAAAATCCAACTATTATTAACAAAGTTATAGGGGGTGAGACTTTGCCATTTTTGTGATTTCATGCATTCTACAACGTGTTTGACGTCACCATCAAATATCAATTCGCCAATACCATAATGAAGTGAGTTCATATGGATTGGGTCGCAAAGAAATATTTTGTTTTAGTATTTTAGTCATTTGTATATGAATATCAATTACTCCAGCCAGACATGTGTGTATACAGGTATATAGTATATGCATGCTAATGAAGTTTGCGGGTACTGTCTAATTCAGATAGATACATTAATACATTAGTACATTAAATAAGCGCTATTCAATAGACGTGCTATATATGTACACATGTATGCTTTTGTGCACGAAGTTATTCGGAAATATGGGTATTTATGTACGAGGATATATATGTACAGTATTCGGTAATAGGCAGTTTGTTTATTTAAGGTGAGGATAATATCTACGCTGTTTGCAAAAATATGAAGGAATATGTTGAATTTGTAGCTATGTACGGATAGAAAGATAAGATAAGATGAACACAAAGCCTTTATACCTGACTCTTTATACTCTGCGAGGAGACCGTCTAGCCCCGCGGCTTTACCCCTTTTGAGTGCATTGATGGCCGAACATGCAGAACCGTGATGAGGTGTTCTTTCCACCTCTTCACTTGCTCGCCGTTGTGGATGAGAAGTCGATCGTTAACTTCCTCCACGGGACCATCGAAATATTTGCGACCACATGCAAGTTCTTTCATAATGAAATCATTGCGTTCCGCAACATCTTCCTCTTCCCGGATCAGCGCAATAACAAATTTTCTTTTGTCATGGCGCATATCACACTGAACTTCTCAGGATTTCAAAGTGCCAATAGAGACTTCAAAACATTCCCTTCATCGACCAGCTTCGAAGATTCCGTAATCTGTCAGATCTTATGATGTTCCCTTTTTCCAAATTCGATTAAGAACAGACGAAGCAAAGACACGCACTATTCCACAATGGATGTTAATGTAGTCAATGGAGGAGAATCCAGAGCGAAGCGTCTGTTAATAAACTTTTCGAGATGTTTAATGCGTTGCAGGATTATTTTAACTATTATCTTTCCGACAACAGGAGACAAGGAGCACATAGATACTCCTCCAATTGTCACAATCAAACCAAGTTCACTTGGTCTCGCATGTCGCCGAGACTAGCCTTTTGATACAGTTAACAACCGTCGTTAAGTGTTCCTTGCGCCTCTTCTCAAAATTTTTTTCTCTTTTCTGAATTTATTTTTTTTCCCAAACTGCCCCTCATCATGGACTCCTCAGACTGTTAACGCCATTTACAAGACCATCGAAAGCTTTGCACTCAAACAACTTCGTGATGCGGTATACAATTCTAAAATCATTGCGATCTGCACATCTTCCGCTTCCCCACCAGGGCAATAGCAAATTCTCTATTGTCACGGCGTACACTATGCTAAACGTCACTGGATTTCGCTCGGTATCGGAGTGCGAGCGTGTGACACCCGTCATCACTCGCAGTGATCAATACAGACTTTAGCCTCCTCCGTTCATCGACCCGCTTCCGAGATTCTGCGGTCAGCCAGATCTTATGACGCCCCTTTGGGACGAGACCGACGACCTCCACAATATCGGAAGTCTCCATTGGCGCATAGCACTGTACAATTGTCATGATTCTTAACCTGGACCGAACTTTGCAGTCAGATGTTTATCTCCCAGGTCAAGAAAACCTAGCTGTACCCGCAAGAATCAACCTCGTCCGCCATTTGGCTTCCAGAGTACAAAAGCACATTACCATTAGTCCGGCAAGAGGGAATGGAGTTCTCTCCCAAGTTCCACCATCTTACCTTATTTAGGTGCAGATTGGCCAGCTTGTATCTTTAGAATTCTTGCTCGAGTTGGAAAAAGCGAACATTCCGAAGACCATAGATACCGTCGTCGAGGAGCGTGCGCACATTCCAGAAACCAAACATAGTCCGTTTTCGATAGTCAAAGGTGTTCGGCATGTGATCAGTCCCTATGGGAGGCGTTGATGACATTTAGGTAACAGTTAAGTTCCGACACTTCCGAAATTTTCAGGTTGCTACCCCACAAATTTCTATCCTTTTTAGTTGCGTCTTACGTTGAGCGGGAAAAACTTTTAGTATAATCGTAAGCCCTAACTCACAGGGCTCAAAATATTCCCAAACGAAACCAATTCTAGAGTTTAGCTTGCGAAAGTAAATAGTGTCTCTAAATTCAACTTTTGGAAATAGTAGATGGTTATAAGCTCATTGTAAAAGATGTAAAGAAGATTTTAAATCAAGAATGAATACGATGAATAAAGTTTCCTAACCAGTAAGCAGCATTGCCACCCCAGGCATATGGAGCACTATCTTTCATTCAAATACTCACTGCGCATAGTACTTTCAACTTATATTCCTTGTATATAAATTACCTTCCAGTAAAATTAAATATACTGTCAAGAATACTTCTCCACAATGTAATAAAAATTCTTAGTGACCTCAAAAGTGCTGTCATTAATCACTTACTTGAGAAAAGTCGCTACTCATTTTACAAATAAATGCCGTAGTATTAAAACGTAATTCATTTAAAAAGAAAGAAAGTCCTTCTCCCTTCGTTTCATTCGCTTCATCACTTATTGATAAAGAGTGGGATAGGAAGGATACTCTTAGAATATAACGTAAACAACTGGTTTCTTGTCTTCCCACGAGTTATCATTTAGGATTATGATAAATTCATTTAAACTCGTGCGAGCGCCCGCAGGATAATAATCCTCCGAATTTTGGTCCATGAAATTACATTTAGAAGTCACACCGTTCGAACGGAAGTAACGCTTTTTCACTCACGATGAAGCGTTCATTAGCCTATCAGTGGATTAGTTAAGATAGCCTTCTGAATTCCGGGAAAAATATTCTGTTCTTCTAGATTCCTTTTCAGCTTCATTATGATAGTCACATGGCCAAAAATGCCTGTACATCCGTGGACACCGACGTTAACTCTTTCCTAACTTTACCTAACACCTAAAAACAGTCGGTGAATATATAATACTATTTCAAAACTGCTGTACTTATCCCCCTTATTTAAGTTGTTATTTAACTTGAAAGTTACCATGAATTTACTGAGAAATTTCTAATGAAAACAAATGGAACTTGTCCTGGAATCGGAGCTACACACGTTTAGAAGCTACAACAATACTTTGTATAATACATATATTGGGTCAAGAGGGCGACTTTAATTGGATTGCTTGAAAACAAAGGAACTCTTTATAATTATTAAAAAGGGTTCAATAGTGCTTGGTTGTTTGAGCCCCTATAAATTGTTTATTCCACAAATTTAAGATAGAATAGTAAAGTAATCTAAGTGTGAATTTGAACTGCACAATAACTTTTCGGGTCATTTTCCGGCACTCGAAAAATTTTAGATGTATTGCCTGGAAAGTGAATATTTGTCATTACAAATACTGTCTTAGAGAACTATCTTCCTTTCTAAATTCAATTTACTTCTGCCTATTTTTGAAGTAATGGCATAAACTATAGAAACGCGAATGCTTGCAGTACCTCGGTGTATTAATTACGAAAGATAACTAATTTTTAGGTTCGCGCCCAAAGGCCGGTTTTTTCGCGCTCCCCGCCTTTCCAACAATGACTGGCATGGAAAAGTACTAATCAAGACCTTCAAATAGATAGATGAGATCCAATACCACACCTGACTATATTAGGTGAAACAAAATCTTATTAAAATCAGGTCAATGTGTGTCTGTCTGTCTGTCTGGTTCTGGTACTCAGAGGTGGATGTGAGAAAAACGGGACGGCAACCCTGTCGGCCAAACCAAAACCAAGTGGCCGAGGAGAACCTCCATAGTGGAAGACGCTGTACTCACTCTGGCTTGCCGGCCGTGATAGAGTAGACGAATGCTCCAAAGGCCTAAATAGGGCCTAAATGCCTAAATGCTCCCCGGGCCTCGGCGTGGTATTGCGTTTCAACACGGATGCGGTACTCCTTAGTTCGGTAGAGATTTAGGTAGGTCTTGCATCCACCAGTATGAATGCTAAGCCATGCACTAGGTATAGACTGGTACTGTTGTTGCTTGTCACAGCGGGGCCCTGATTGGGATCACAAAATCAATCCGTGTCTTAAGAAGACCGTGGGATTAAATCTTCCAGACAGGTGCTCACGTAAAACCCTCAAGGACTTAACTGTCTGTCTATCTGTCTGTCACACGCACTTTTCTCAGAAACGGCTATATTGATTGACACGAAATTTGGTGACAAAGTGGGAACTGTGAATGCCCAGACATGCAGTGAGTAATATCCTTCTACGTTGAGACTTAGGGGGGGGGGGGGGGGGGGGGGGGGTGGGTTTCGCGATACGTGTAAAAGGAGGTTGGAAAATTTCTTCTCACCGAATATAGTCATGTGGGATATCAAATGAAAGGTCTCGATTAGTACTTTTCGAAGCCGGTATTTGTTTTGAGATAGGCGGGGAATGGAAGGGTGGAAATTAATGATTTCTTGGACAGGCCCATTCTCAGAAACTACCCCACCGAAAAATCTGAAAAAAATCATGAAGCCGTCTCTATATGGTGCCCAAGCCTCAAAATACTCTCCATATCGATATCCGTTCAAATTAAGTCAATAATAGTATATTACCATATTTTTGGGGAAATTGAGTAGAACCCCCTTTAAGTTTATCGCATAGTTATAAAAGTTAGTAATAGTATAAAATATAATATGAAGCATATTATTCCCAGTATCCGGATGACTGAGTGGTTAGAGCACAAGGCTGTCATACGGAAGGTCGCGGTCAAATCTCACTGGCAGCAGTGGAATTTGTATCGTGATATGACGTCGGATACTGGTTGACTCAGCTATGAATGAGTGCTTGAGTCAAATCAGGGTAATAATCTCGGGCGAGCGCAATGCTGACCACATTGCCTCCTTCAGTGTATTGTAGTGTACCGTAACGGTCTTGAATGAAGTGTCTAACACACACAAATATATTCACAGAAGCAAACAAAACCTTTTATACCTGAAGCCCCCAGCTTTCGGTTTCCCGACTTGTTATATACATATTTTGATCCATCAGGCCCCAAGAAATTGATTTTGTACTCATCTCTCTAAATAACTTTCTCCCAATTCCGTTTTGTCCAGTTTTCATATTTTTTGCTAAACGCAAGTTGAAATTTCTTATTCCTCTCAGTAAAATATGCAGCTCCTTTATGTATGATGTTGAAATTGATTTTATTTAAACTTAGATTTTGATTCACTTTTCACTGTGAATAAAACTCGGAAAAAATGGCTTGGACGCATATTGACTTCACTTTACTGCTGAAGGAATTGGTGCGACAAAATTGTATAAATGCCTTACCGAGGTTTTAACCACGGGATCTCGAAATACTGTTATCTGTGAAGACATTTTTTGGAGTTACTAAACGCTAACATTGACCAAAAACATATATAATAGAGGTTACCATATCACTAGTGTTTTACAAAGGAAATATTATTCATTACCTGTCAGTAAACATTTACACAATTCTGTCCCGCACTGTATGTTTTTATGGCCAAAGTAGACTCCTTCAAAAATAGATGGACTCACTCGGGGAAGCACACAGCCTTCTGTGGTGGTTGAATTCAAATAAATCCTTTCCTATTTTGTAGACTTATCAAAATATGCGAAACACCAAAAATGCAAATATAATATATTCCCAAACAAAAAGGCGAATTTGAAAAAAAAAATTCAAAATCATTGCATATTTTATGTTAAATTATTATTAGAAAACTAAACGGCTAATTTCCATTTGTAAACCTGCAACGGAATATTCCATTTTTGCGCTATAACTTTATAAATATTTTGAAATTCAATCTGAGATTTTGACTGTACATTTTCAATATGTTATACTTTCGAGATATGTAAAGAAAAAAAAGTTGCCCCACTGAGTTTCTGTTCTTCCGCAAAATTCAAAAGGCGGAGTCGCTACAGACTCATAAATGATGAAATTGAAGTCAATCGTAAACAAACCTCGTACCAAAAAAGTGTAGAAACGTATGCGTTATCCGAGATATATACGTTCTTTATAAAAAATTATTTCGGAATTCACAGATTGATGAGCCAAAAATGTCTACCCTATTGCAACAAACAAGAAATAGACAAAATGAACGTTCGATTGAGAAAGAAACCACTATTGTAGGATATTTGAAAAATGAGAGATAGAGTTAAGATCCAAAAGATTTCATTATCATATTTAACATCTAAAACCTTCATAACAGCAGTCTATCTGAGCAGGTTCGCTGAATATCACATCATCAGAAAGTAAAGGAAGAAATTCGAAAACCCGAACGTCTGCGCTTCAGGTTTTATTTATTTATATAAGAATATTTGAGTATACGATGGCACAATCCATATATAGCTTGTAATGTATGTATATACGCTGAATATGCCCGATATTCTATTCGCTGTAGTACTGACATTTTATCTCTTAGGAAGTAGTTATTTCATACAATACAGGCAACTTTGCCCTACTGTAACTTTGCCAATATTAGTAGGATTCCTACCAAACTTTCCAGTACACTGCTTCATATTAAACCCTATATCAGTGAACTAGCTGACCCGGCAGACTTCGAACTGCCTCAATCGATTTGTCAGCTCGAACGATAATATTATGGCTATCAGATGGCATCCGATCCAATGCTATTTTGAACATGTTTACTAAATTGCTATTCTGCAGAAACATTTGTAATTCATGGACAATGGTTCTCTTCACTGTTGGATTGTGAGCACAACGATTATCAACTTCCGCATCTGAATTGTTTTATGGGCAAATTTGTAAAAATTGATAATCTGCATAAGGTACTGGTAACAGTGTCCCCAATAAGTGATAAATTTGTCCTTGTATCTTTAATTTTTAAAAATTTATCGATTAATTATTTCCGATACATACATTTTAGTACATATTGAATATTATAAAAAAATATTATATACCAGAACCTTGAAAGTGGGCATGAAATTTTCCTGTATAATATGTGTAGGACCAAATGATATCATCTGGAAATAGCTGGATCTGGTGGTGGAAGCAATTGTGGCAATTTTACTTTGCCTCCAGCACAACATAATCCAGTAGATACATGAGTGTATTTTAACGCCTTACAATATTTACAAATTATTTTCATTTCCCCAATTGTTACCGATTTGTCAGCACTATAATCAATTGCCGGATCATAGTGCAATGCAGCTCGTTCAAGAATCACAGGAGCATTCCGTCTGCGGATTCGATCAATTTCATTATGTCGTGATTGCTGTTGTTGTGTTTGATGTGCACGAACTCGTTGCATTCTAAGCCTATCTACTTCATTATCACTCACTAAATAACGCAATTCTGACATAGCAATACGACTATTTTCTTGCTCTGTCTCTCTCTGGTCATTAGTGCGGTTAGAACGTGAGGTAGCTCTCCGCACATTTGATTGACTGCGACGACTTAAGTTAGGTCGTCTTCTTCTCGGCATCATAAATTGTAAATAATCAAAGTGAGAAAATTTTCCGCTCACTTAGCAGTAAAGTGTCACAATCGCAAAATATCAAAAAAAGCACATTTACTGGAATGTCACTATCACAAAGGATCGCCAAAGTAAAGAAAGTTCTCGCGCACTCATAGATATCGTAACACAATATCGTAATACTTCTTTCCGTGTTCTAAAGTGCAAGAGGATGGATTGACATATTAGTTGGTTGTCAAATCTAATGTCAAATGTTATCGTTGCATTCAGAAATTTAATTTGTAACAAAACTTAATATCTAGTCTAGGTCTAGGTAGTCTAGTTTGGTCTTGAAATATTTATGGAAATTCAGAGAAGGTTTAAACGATGAGAAACAAAAATTCTAAAAATAGAAATTCTATTTTCCAATACAACATGTTCTGAGCTGTGAAACATTTGATGTCTTTTGTCTTTTTTTAGAAATAAAGGATTGTCACTTGGTTGTAATATGAGGTCCGATGAACATAGTGAGTGATTGAACTTTATTGAATATCAATAAAGTTTAAATTGACTCTAAATTTTATTTAGGAAAAAACGTTTATATGGGAAGAAGAAAAGTGCTGTTTTTAGAGTTTTACCGGCAATTATTCGAATTTTTCTCACCTTTTAAACCTTCCCTAGACCTCCACGGACATTTCAAAACCAAGATAAGATAAATCCGTTCAGCCGTTCTCGAGTTTTAGCGAGACTAACGAACATCAATTGATTTTTATATATAAGATTAACGTTCAGAGCATTTGAGTTAAATTGTTGATATAAAAGAAAATATAAAAACCGTTTCATTTTATAATAATAAAACTTTCCGTCATATGCAGTCGGTTACGACGGTATGGCGAAAATCACTCCTAACGTGTCCAGAATGCAACATACATGAGGAACCAGCGGAGCCTTTTCAGATCTCTCAACGAATCCCAACAGAGCGTCCATACAGTGCAATTTTCGGTAACTTAAGCGAAAGAATACAGGGGTGGACTTTGGGGGTTACTCGCCCAGCATGCTGAGTGGATCACCGCCGAAGGCACTCGCCATACCCATGCGCCCGGCATGAATTTTGCGGATGTTACCGAAGAGAAAATTCGACAAGCCATCAACAGGTAGAAGAACTGGAGGGGCCCAGTTCTGGATCGGGTGCAGAATTTCTGGTATAAGAAATTTTCCAGCGTCACAGTGGGTTGGCACACAACATAAATCAGGCCATGAGTCGGCCGCAGGAATTTCCACCCTTCCTCACTGCGGGGATTACCTACCTTATCCCTAAGAAGGACACGATGAAGGACCCCGCAGACACAAGACCGATTACTTCCTTAACAACCATCCCTATACGGAGGGCCATCTTCCAGGGGTTCTTTGAGTCCTCTTTGGTATCGCATGCCGCTGAACCCCCTTTCGTGGCTACCGAATGATGCTAGAGGGCATGGTTTTGCCATTAAATATGGCCCACGTGCTAAGTGCGAACTGACACACTTGATGTACTTAGATGGCATCAAGCTGTATGCTGGTACTGACGACCATCTTAGAAGTCTGTTGCGAATAATTGACATGTTCAGCCGTGATATTCGGATGGAGTTTGGATTAGAGAAGTATCGAAACCAAGCCATGCGCAAAGGTCATCAAGAGCCGTGACTCGTGACATCGGAGGTGGGACGTGGTTGACATGGCGGCACAATATCATCGCGAGTTGACTCGCTGCGCGCTTACTTTTACAACAAAGAGCAGGCGAGCCCCTTGCATGTGGCTATCTGTATAGCAGGCTGTGGGCTGACTCCACTTAACTTGAAGGATCGATCTTTCAATCTTCTTAGTGGGGTGAAGTCGGACCAAGAGCGGATCGATGAATGGAAGTCGAAGGCTATGCACGTTAAATACATGAATTGTCTTTGGCAGCCATTTATCGATTTGCATTTTTTAAACAGATGGCTGTGGGCTGGGGAGCTCTTTGCTGAGACGGAGGGGTTCATGTGTGGCATCCGGGTGGCCATCCGAACTTATAAAAAGTTCATCATGAAAGAACGGGTGGAAAACGACCAGTGCAGAATGCATGGTTCGGCGCTAGAGATATTGGACCTTCTCATTTCTGGCTGCACTGTTATGGCACCGGTGCAATACATCACCAGGCATAATGCTGTATGTAAGGTGATCCATCAAAACCTTGCATACAAGCATGGACTGATCGCGGGAACATGTCCAGTTTACCGATATGAACCGCAAGCAGTACTTGATAGTTCTGCTTACAGCATGCATTGGGACCGGCAAGTTTTGATTGATCGCAATATTCCACATAACAAGCCTGACATACTATTGGTTGACAAGACGGATCGCTCCGCGTATATAATTGATGTTGCTATCCCCGTGAAAATACGTGGAGAAGAAGGTGAACTATGAACTATGAAATTTGAAATCTCGAGCGGGTGATTTTATTTCCCATAATATTGTCAGCTACACGGCTTCCCTTGATGTCCTGGGACTTTAGCACAGTCTGTTTCAAACCATGCAGAAGTACACCATTCTGCATACGCGCTCCATGTTGCGGGGAGTTCTCGACGGATTCTCCCATTGACCTACCACCGGCCACCACCACCAGCGCCCCTTTAGTTTTTAAGTAGGTAAGATCGTCCGATCCTAAATGCTTGGCACTTAGTGCTAGTATTAGGTAAAATCCGACATCTACCGAGACTGTAGGAAATAAAAAATAATAATCGTTCGAGCAACAATCCAGTTAGATCAAGGCCTTGAATTATGTTAGAGCACTTCATTCAAGACCGTAACGGAGCATTACAGTACACTGTAGGAGACAATTTAGTCAGTATTGCGCTCGCCCGAGATTATTACCCTGATTTGACTCAGCTACTCGTTTACAGCTGAGTCGACTGGATTCCGACGTCAAATCATGGTACAAATTCCACTGCCACCAGTGAAATTTGAACCGCGACCTTAAGACCGCCTTGTGCTGTAACCACTCAGCTATGCAGACACTTTACTAAAAATGATTTATTGAATAGCAAATACGCATATTTCGGCGACTATTTGTCGGTTTGGAACCTAAGTACTGAAGAAGGCGACAACTTGTCGCCGAAATATACGTATTTGCTATTCAATAAATCATTTTTAGTAAAGTAAAAGAAACGGTTTTTGGATTTTCTCTTATATCTATATCAATGTGTTACAGATCTAAGATAAACTTAACGAGGATTCACAGTTAATTTGCAAAATGATAATACACTACTATTAACTTTATTTGAGCAGATATCGTAACGAAGGCTATTTCGTGGCATAGATATCATGTGCGTGGGCAACATATTTCTTTTTCAGATTTTTCGGTTGGGTAATTTCTGAGCATGGGTCCTCGAAATAATTGACCCCTTTCGATCCCCCGGGCTACCCTTTCCAACGAATGTCAAAACTAATCCCTGCTTCAAGAATATTAATTGAAACCTTTCATTCACCTCACATGGCTATATTCGGTGAAAAAAATTTGCACCCACCCACCCTTCTTTAGTTCAACGTCCAACAACACAATTAATAATTAGGAGAATAAAGTTTCCCCTGATCAGGAAAATTTCAACAACAATTTTTCATTTCGAAATTCCAAAACAGAAAACTTCTCATCAAATCATTATTGATCAATATTGTCCCGCAAAAAAGATACTTTGATTCAAAGTTAGAAATAGGGTCCACCAATGCAATTAAGAAAGTCCACGAATTAAATCTCCATCCTTCAAAAACGCCATATTTATGCCAATTGAAGAAGAAATTTGTCAAACCGATCGAGAGAGGAAAAGCGCTAGACGAATATAGTGTAATCTTTCCAACGAGGGTGAAACTTTGGGCGCATATTCCGTGTTCGAGAATAATACTTTATACCACAAATGCTACTTTAAAAAATATACAAAAAACTTCCGACTAGCTCCTGAAGTATATAGTATAATTGACAATAAGATTTGAACTAAGATAAACTTGAAGGAACTGGAGATGTTCATCAAAAGGATTCTCTTTTGCTACCGCAAGATAATAAGCCCAGCAAGCGACACGTTCTTCGAAGGCAGTTCTTGCCACATTAAAGTAGGTAACGTCGCGTCGTTGCAATAATAATTTGTTTCGTTACCAAGATGCAGGTTACTGATGCCTATAAACATCTGCTTCTTGTCGTCATCATCGAAGTGACTCCAGGCTTAGCCGAAATATAGTAGTCGATTACTGCACCTATTAATCGCTTCGCACAGAACCTGATACTAGGTGACGGAGAGAAAATAGTCCAGATTGATGAGACTTTTCTCACTAAAAGAAAATATAATCGCGGCCCTATTTCCGAGCAAATGGGTATAACTGTGCTGTGTTTATATTGTAAGGAAGATAAACTTGGTTTATTTTTTAGGGTAAACACGAAAACCAATGGGGAACTCTAGCCATACATACACAAGTATGTAGATTATTTAATATCATTTTTTTCATTGTCATTTTATTTATTTCCAAATAGTGCATCAAAGTCGTTCCCTATGAGGCCATTGGACCTCAACATCGGCCGTTGATTGCCGTCCTGCGAATTAAGCCACCGATAAAACAGCGTGAGGAACGCACTGGCCCGCCGCACATTAAATGGTGGTGATTTGGTGAGAAGAAAGAAGAAACGGTCTCAATCATACGATTGCCGACCATTACGAATATGGAAGAATCATGGAACCAAATGAAAGAGACGATCCACAAAGCGGCCTCTACAACCCTCGGGGTCACCAAGCCGGGTAAGCGGTACATCAACCGAGATACTTGGCTTTGGAAAGATGATGTTGAAATGAAGGTCCGTGAAAAGAAACGCCTCTACCACAAATTTCTCGACGATAAAACGCGTTCTAATTGGCAAATTTATAAGAATGCCAACCGGGAAGCAAAGAAAGCGGTCGCTGTCACCCGAGCGAACCATTTCAAAAATCTTTACGATAAACTGGACACTCGGGATGGCGAGAGAGATCTTTATCGACTTACTAAAAGCCGTAATGAACGCACACAGGATATCGAACACTTTTGTTGCATTAATGACAAGAACGGTACTTTGCTTACCAACCGTCGAGCCCCAACGGATAGTTGGCGAGAATACTTCGAGCAGATTTCAACTGAAGAATTTGCTCATCCTCCACTTCCACAATCATTGCCGACATTTGGAGCAGTTCCACCAGTCAGCGCAACTGAAGTCGAGGAGGCAATAGAACAATGAAATCGGGGAAAGTAACAGGACAGGACGACATCGCATCTGAGCTCTGAAAAGCGAAGGGCTGGGACCCAACACTGTGGCTCAGTGAATTCTTTAACCGGGTTATTCAGGAAGGAAGAACACCATCGGACTGGCAAGAAAGTACCACTGTTCCAATATGGAAAAAGAAAGGTAGTCCAGCAGAATGTTCAAATTACCGTCCGATCCGGTTACTTTCCCATACCATGAAGATTTTTGAACGCATTCTTGACAACCGTATTCGCGAAACCGTTGAAATAACCGTGAATCAAGCCGGATTTGTCAAGAACTGCGGAACTATTGACGCAATACACGCTGCGCGGTTACTCATGGAGAAACACCGTGAGAAGCATCGCCCTCTTTACATTGCATTTCTGGATCTAGAGAAAGCGTTTGACCGTGTACCACACGAACTCATCTGGTATGCTCTGCGACAACACTTCGTGCCAAAAGAACTCATGCGCTGGGTTCAATTGCTCTACCACGATCCGAAAAGTAAAATTCGAAGTATGGCGGGTGTATCAAAACCGCTTCGTGTCTCTGTTGGTGTTCATCAAGAAAGCGCCCTACACACTGCTTCATGCAGATGATGTTTTCCTAGCATCTGATAGCAAAAATGATCTCGAGCAACTTGTTCAAAAATGGAATGATCGCCTCATGCAACACGATCTCAGATTGAATTTAAACAAAACTCAATTTTTGACGACCGATCCCCATGAAACAGGCACAATCACTGTCAGCGGCAGTGATCTGCCCAGAACTGAGCGATTTAAATACCTCGGGTCCACGCTATCAGCCAATGGAGAACTGCGTTATGAAATTGTTTCACGCATTGTTGGTGTTCTTTGTGATTGACGTATCAATTAAACGTCTGAAATCTAAAATTTACATCAAAATGTCGTTCGTCCAGTCGCTCTCTATGGTTCTGAGTGTTGGCCGACTATAAAAGACAATGAACGGCGTCTTGCATTAATGTAGACGAAGGTGCTACGTTGGACTAGTGGCGTCATACGTTTAGATCACATCCGCGATCGTTATGGGGTTGCACCGATTGTGGAAAAGTTGCGAGAGAGGCGTCATCGATGGTATGGTCACACAATTCGTGCTAAGGAGAATTCACTTCCCAAAATTGGTCTGAACATCGAAGTCGACAGTGGACGACCAAAAGGCAGACCTAAACAACGGTGGCTTGATACGCTAGATGGGGATTTGAAAGCTTCAATATTGCACCCAGATCAGGCATTCGATAGAGCCCAATGGCGAAGCCGATCACGATGAGCCGATCCCGCTTGTGAACAGGACAAAGGCTGAAGAAAAAGAAGAAAGAAGTGCCTTACATCTAATACATTGTGTTTACGAGTAGCTTAGAATTAGCTTAGCTAGCTTTGAATTATTACAATGGCTATACATTGTTTGGCCTACCCGACCTTCTCTGTAATTAACTTTATTGTGTAAAAACTAACTGTAATTTACAACGTTCCTTGGCTTTGTATTTTATTAAAACATTACTTAAGCTATTTTCAAAACTGCCTCCGCACTAATGACGCGAGAAGGTTTTATTTTACTTACTTACATCTACCTTATTACTACTTGTTTCTACTTACATAAATACTTAATTCTACTATATACAATAGCACTTAATATTCATATAGTGCTTAGCCTCTTTGCACTCCTATCAGGCAAGGTGTGTCGAAGAGGGACAAGATTATTGGTTTTAGGTGAGGGTTCAGTAGCTGGCACGGCCTAAGGAAAGTCGCTAGTGGAATTGTTTTGCCCTGCTCATGCAGTCTTCTAATTTTTGGGTTTGGATGGTTTTCAAGTTAATTGAAAAACCGCTCTGTAATGTTGAGAATATATTCTCTAATGGGGTCTATATTTGCTCGCCGGTATACTATGGCGTTCCTGCCGCACTTCTTAGTCTTCCAATTGTAAGACAATCCAGTGCAATGTCTTAATACACGGCGTTCGTAAGACATGCATTTATCCATGGCTTTCGAAGAGCAAATGATCCACGAAGGGGCTCCGTAGCATATGATGGGCCTGATGAAAGTCTTACATAGTATCAGCTGAGTTTTAGTGCTTAGACTCATTTTTTTGCGAAGAAGAAAGTAGATCTTGCGCAATGCACCATTTGCTTTGCCAATGGCGAGTTTAACATGTTTGTTAAATCTTAGGAATTCGTCAAAATTGATTCCTAAATATTTGATCAATTTCGACCCTCTTACTATTGTATTCCCGATTTCCAGTTTCAGGCGTTTAGCCTTCCTGTGGATGGATCTAGATCCCAAGTATCTAGATTTGCTCCTGAAGATGCAGACTTGTGTCTTGGTTGAGTAAAATTAACTCATACCCCAGCTCTGGTAGTAGTAGCAGAGGTCAACCAAGTAATCCTCTATATCGCTAACTGCCTTGTCTGGTCGAAAATTGGAGGAGTAGACGAGTGTGTCGTCAGCATACTGCATAAGTTCTGGACCGACTTCAGGGGAGGGGACATCAGCAGTGAAAATGTTGTATAAAGTAGGACCAGAAATGGATCCCTGCGGCACCCCAGAAGTATCTCATTTCCAACACTGACGTAAAAGTGTCTAGCCTCGAAGAAACTGATGGCAAGTCTGATCGCCGGGATTGGGAATTCGTATTTGATTAGTTTATAGATTAGCCCGTTTATCCAGACGGAATCAAGGGCCTTTTCTAAATCCAGAGCGCAAGCTACCGTGTGTTTATTATTGACGTTAAGTCTGCTGGCCACAGTACCGTGGAGGTAGCTCCGCGCTTAACACGGAAACCGAACTGATGGTCTGGAATAATGTTGTTAAGATTGCAGTGCTGGACCAGCCCTACGGTCCATGCTCTCTTAAAAAGCTTCCCCAGATTAGATAGAAGGGAAGCGGGTCTGAAGTTACCAGGTTCACAGGAGGCACCTCCTTTCCGAATGGCTATAATTAAGCAGAAACTTAATGGAGGCTACTGGAAGATTTTTTAAGACGAAATTCGTAATTCCATCTGGGCCTGGTTATGGTAATAGCAGTGAGTTGTGATAAACTCAGAAATTAGCTCGAATCAGTGGGCTTGTTGGAAGGGTTCTGGGCAGAAAAAGACGTGATTCTGTAGCAGTTCCTAGAAGTGAAATCTCTGCCTGTTGAATCAACAGTCTTAGTGAGAGCCGTTCTGTTGCTCGGAGGTATTGCGTTGTGCTGCCGCTCGAAGAATTCCCTAAGTGTTTTTGCTTTCTCAGCATCACTGCAGACTCGCACTTTGTTTTGGGTTAGAATGATATTTTGAAACATATTAGCTCCAGGCTTAATGTCTCCAAGTTTGTGGGTCAATTCCTTTCTACGGAAAGTCGCCACCATACCACGGATTAGCGTACTGAGACAGTTAATCCGGGAGAGTAATGCTTTATATTCTGCATTTATTTTATTCCCGTGCACGTTAAATTTGCGCTTGAGATTACGCCTCCAAATCTGCCTAATTTTCAAGTAGAGCATTATCTCATGTGGAAGAGAATTGAATTCAAACTCATCGACTTTTATCAGCTTAGAGTTCCTGCGTGTAACAGTGTCAATAGCAGCAGACGCCAAATCAATAGCCTCGTCGATTTCTTTGTCCGACAGATTGCGATTATTTGAAGGGTTTTTCAAGTTGAGTTTTGGTGCTAACTCAGCCCTGAATTTATCCCAGTCAGTGTGGGCGAAGGACCTAATTGTGGCCATTACTCTCTTTTTCAGAGATGAGGTGATTTTGAGATTGACGAAATGGTCGGACATACCTGGTAAGGTATTACATGATATTACCTGAAAGTTTTGCTTCATTTCCATAGACAGAAGGAAGTAGTCTAATATAGATTGACGGAGAATTCGGCAAGACCATCACGAGACTGGTAGGCGAGAAAGGGTCGTGGATCCATTTGAGCAGGGTTTTCCCATTACAGTTAATGGCCGTGTCGCCCCAGTGAATGTGCCTGGAGTTGAAGTCGCCTCCAAAGACAAGATATTAATTAGATTTCAACTGGGGATCGCTCAAGACTTTTAAGTCATGACCCAGTTCATCATTTCTAAATTGGCACCTAATATAAACAGAGATAATGAGAATCTCTTTATTGCCAACCGTTTTAATGAAAGCCGCCGCAGCGGAACAAGTTAACAGATTGTCTATGGCGACTTCCTCGAATTCATAATCTTTTTTGATTAATAGGGCGGAGCCGGTGTTGTTATCATCCCGGATGGTATTATATCCGGTGAAGTTCACATTATGCCTGCTTTTAACATGGGTCTCCGAAACACAATAAATGTCTGCTTTCAGAGAGTCGATCAACACCTGGGCAGTGGCACGTTTGGCGTGAGATACAAGAGGCACGGAGTTAAAAGTAAATTAAGAATAAGTTTGATGACAGCGAATTGCCGTTGTTCATTCGTGCTGGCTTAGGTGAGGGCTCCAACCAATTCACGGAATGCAGCCGACTGGTTTAGGAGAGACTTTGTTGGAGGTGCAGTGACCACCCGGGGCAGTGATTGCTTCATGGCTCGGGCGTAAGATATGCTTGGTTATTTAACATCGCAGATATGCACCAACAGCGCAAAACAGTACGAAGGTATTGAGTAAATGTTAGGCCCTAGTACTGTCTATTTACGAACAAATCACAGCAGTTGAAGAATCCAATGCAATGATCTAGAGAACCAAAACCGACTTTTGAAAAAGTCAATCAAATGTCAGAGGTCATCTCGCTGATTACACCAAAGGCTCTGTTGTTTTACAAAAAGGCGTATTTAGATAAGTATAAAAATGATCTTAGTTCTCAAATCGCGCAGTTCCTACTTGACATAAAAGAAATTTACCGAGGGAAGGTAGACGAAACTTGGCACGCAGGCTCCAGATTGAATGAGATAGATCATCTTCATCATCACCAACGGCGAAACAATGGGTACCCGGTCTAGGCCTGCCTTAATAAGGAACTCCAGACATCCCGGTTTTGCGCCGAGGTCCACAAATTCGTTATCCCTAAAAGCTGTTTGGCGTCTTGACCTACGCCATCGCTCCATCTCAAGCAGGGTCTGCCTCGTCTTCTTTTTATCTCTCCGGAAGAGGAAAAACGGGGTTTGCTTCCAATGAAACGACATCGTCTCAATGAAAGTATAGATGACGCTGAAGATGACACTGACAGGGCAATTGCTCAAGATACTTCTGACTCAGATTTTTCCAAGAGGGGTTTGGAGTCATTAAACACTTCGGGAGTGGCAAACGAAAAGATCCCCCTTCGGTGTGGGTAAAATTCGTTAGACAATACCTTACCGTAGTGCATTTCGAATAAATACAATCAAATAGCAGTGAACGAACTGAAATTCAATTTAACGAAAATTCAACTTTCGCGGGGCTGCGGAAACTGTGATCCCCCCAATTTGAATAACTGAGTTAAATATTTTCCCCCACCTTCGTGTTTGTCAAACACTAAGCCACTTTAAGCTATGGCATTTTCACCACAATCATCAATAATCCATTAATGAACCAACAAATGCTCAACAAACTAAAAAGTTGAAAGCAAGAGGTTTATTTACGTCAAGTTCGCCCTTCATTCCAAATGAATTTCGCCCAAGTAAAGGATTACGGAATGCTAAATCATGCTCGAGTTATATTCCTGTTCTTCAACTCATTTCTTTTTTCACCCCATCACATGGGAGCAGAGGCGTATGCTCAACTAATCAAACGGTAAACGCATGATAATGTGTGAAAGCTATAATCAGCGACTATTAAGTAGTTGGAAATAAGAAGAGGATTGACCACGAAGGACGAGCTTAACTATTTCTGTAAACATTTATTATCTTTGGTTAACGTTTATTTTTGCATTTAACCCTTCTTTACACACCAATTATCCTTTTTATTCAATCCTGATTGAGGAGAGTGAATGTCGGACATGGAATGCTAAATGTGTAGTGTTTATAGCTTGTGGGTGCCTGGCCAATTGAGAAATGATTATTTATGCGTGAAGCGTATCCTGACTGCTTGCATCAGAAATTCTTCGGACTCCTTGTTTACAACGTTTGGACAAGTTTGTGTTATGATGAACTTTCTTCTTTGGGGAAAAAACTAGGCCACGTAAAGTCGAGCTGATTTTGGAGGATGATGAAGCATTTTCGTAGATGACGCATGTCCCCATGGGTACCACCTGGTACCCCTACCAGGTAATAGCATTTTTTTTACAAGTTCAAGAATTTGAAATCGAATGCTCAACTAAAGATGATAATTATGAATAACACGAATAATGTGTTTACACTAAAATTATGAGAAAACATGGGGTAAGTACGGTAAGTTCAGGATTCCATCCTTACCGAGTTCGCCCCCGAAAATTGGCGAACCCAGGTCAGATGAGCCCATCCCCCTATCAAAAAGGATCGAAGAATAAGATTATATAATAGAAGATATCAAAACCAGACTAGATTCTCTAAAGCTTATAGTGTTCGTCCCTGTTTCGACTCCTCTCAGACAACGGTGATATGTGTATACACCTACGTGTCGGCAGGGAAGGCGGATGCAGGCGCGGAATAGAAATTTAAACGAAATTCAATTTTGTTTCTGCGATCTTACCATGTATGGATATTGGCTAGTCCGTTCAATCTATTAGTTGTGGAGGTAAAGCTGGCTTATTAAGAAATGCGAGATGACCTCAAATCCATATTGTACAAAGGAAAGGAGAGTCTACACAATAGCCACATCGTTGATAGTACCAAATAGCCAGAACCGAGATAGGTCTTAATTCGACTTCAATTTTTAAATGGTGGATCAATTTCTTGACTCAGATTTGTTGGCACTGCCCTGATGCATAGCATATCTTAGCACTTTAATGAAGATTACCTCCAAAGCAACCACCAGGTTATTTTATTCCACCTCAGGAGGAAGCGTGGGGAAGCCAGAATAGTAAAAAATGTTAGCTGGTAATTTGGCCACTAGAGTGGGGTTAAATCATGCGGTATAATGTTAAAATGACGCACATCCCTCAGCAGAAAACCTAACTTCGAATGGAATGATGAAATGGCTAACTTCGGCTCGAGCCAAACAATTGTCCATTCATGTGAGACTTATTTAGAAGGAAAGAACAAGTCTTTTAAAAACCTAAATAAATGTGAAGTTTTTAGCATAATAGAAGAGACTCTTGCAAGGACTCTACTAAGCGACGAACATAACTTTTCGGTCAGTCTCTAGTGAGTTGTGATAGGGTCACTCAGAAACCATACGATGCATCACGTCCACTGAAGGTGGGTGCCACAAGGAACTTGGGCGATAATAGTAGTACCCGCAGTAATCAAGGAAGAAAAATGAAACCTAATTATATATTCAAGTCCCCAGTAAAGACAGAGCGGACACGTTTGGCAAGTTGTCTGCAAATCAATAGAAAGTTGGGTTGCTACCTATAGCTAACAAATCTCTAGGATAGTCATCCTCTTATCACACTTGGACACTAATGACGGGTATAAGCAGTATATTGCATGTGCGGTTATTCCGCACTATTGTTGAACATGGTTACAACTATATACCTAACCTTTAATGATGCACGGTTGTGAGCAAAGATCTCGTTCGCTATAGCCATAGATATAATTATAGCTAGGGCTGAGAGCATTCCACATCCAGCACCTTCCTTTCCAGGTTTAAACTTCGTATTTATAGGGAGAGAGCCCTGCACCTTGGTTTCGCTTTTTTGAGGAACAGGCTGTTCCTTAAAAGTTTATTAGAACTCCCCTAGAGTTTCCTCTAGGTTCCTCCTTTCTTTCACGAATCTTAGACAGTGGAAGGATACATTCTCCAGGTTCTCTGAAACTCCATCGCAGTTTGGATAATCAGGTGAGGTGACCAGTTTAAAATTGTACAGGCATTGGGGATATCCTCCATGCCCCGTGAGAAACTGGGTAAGATTATCTCACCGTGCCGTCTTTCCAACTACTTCTTGATGCAGGAATGAACCTTTGTGTCGACCAACCTTTTCCCGAGCGTTGCAAATGTTCTTGCGTCTATCTCTCCCGTTCTGTGTCCTTAGTTTGCGATAAAGAAAAGATGGACCTGACGTTATATATGTCCATCATCTCATCTGCGAGGATATCAATCGGCATCATTCTCGAGATGACGAACGCAGTATCATCTGACAACACACCGTAGGGCTGTTCTTCTGTAGACTCCGCTCGGTTTTTTTTGTCTGTCTGGCTGCAGCGATTAACATCGTTTAAAGGGGGTCGCCATATATGTAGAAGGGGGTGGGTAATTTTTTTTTCATAAAATATAGTCATGTAGAGTATCAAATGAAAGGCCTCGATTAGTACTTTCTGAAGCCGCTCTTGGAAAACCACAGCTTGGATTTCGATAACAATATCATTGTATGTGGTTGAATACCTAGCATTCTTTTGCACCGGAGTATTAGGTCACTGACTTTTCCCAATGCTTTCAGTTTGTCCTTCATTTTAAGGATAACTCTTAATTTATTTATTTCGGTCTCCATTTTTCACGAACGTGAGCATGAACGGTAAGAGTCTTCGCTTGTTGAATACTGTTTCTCCCTTTACATTCGAATGTTTTTCTTTTATATATTTACATCTTAAACCTTTCTTCCTTTAAGCTTTCAACAATGTCGTCTTTATGACATATTGGGGGGAGTCCCCTATCTACCTTGAGGGTCCTATAATGTTTCTCTTCGTACATGTACCACTGGATTTTTTCCATATTCAGCCTTTTCAAGAGGGCCCGATAGTCGTCTACATGTACAGTGTGTACTGAGCACACATTATTGTTTAGAGCAATCGTTACGTTATGTAGGTTGCTTTTTCCCTTCAACGATTTTCACGTTATTTCGCCTAATAATTTCCGATAACGAGTCTGTTCTCTAGCCAGTCCCTCTTCATCAATGAGATATCCTATTAATTTATTTACACTAAGGCTTCCGCACTTATCGTCATCAACGGCGCAACAACCGGTATCCTGTCTCGGCCTGCCTTAATAACGAACTTCAGACATCCCGGTTTTGCGCCGAGGTCCACCAATTCGATGTCCCTAAAAACTGTCTGGCGTTCTGGCCTACGCCATCGCTCCATCTTAGGCACAGTCTGTCTGGTCTTCTTTTTCTACAATAGATATTGCCCTTATAGACATTCTGGGCTGGATCATCCTCATCCATACGGATTAAGTGATCCACCCAACGTAACCTATTGGGCCGGATTTTATCCACAACTTAACGGTCCTGGTATCCCTCATAGATTTCATCGTTATGTAGGCTACGGAATCGTCCATGCTAATGTAGGGGGCCAAAAATTCTTTGGAGGATTCTTCTCTCGAATGCGGCCAAGAGTTCACAACTCTTCTTGCTAAGAACCCAAGTCTCCGAGGAATACATGTAGACTGGCAAGATCATTGTCTTGTACAGTAAGAGCTGTGACCCTATGGTGAGAGGTTTCGAGCGAAACAGTTTTTGTAAAGTGAAATAGGCTCTTTTCGCTGCCAACAACCGTGCATGGATTTCATAATTCCGCATTTAGCTGAAAGTCAACTAATTTGAGATGTCCTCTTGAGGATTTCGTTCTCCTGCTTTAGTTCTTTAATTTGCGAGCTAAGCTGTAACGTAAGTTTCTCTAACCTATTGAGCTTATCGCGCCGTGATATTTTGTACTTTAGGTTATGCTTTTGGTCGATATCCGTGCAATAAAAGCTCCTCGCCGGAATTCGTAGGACCGATCTCCTGAAAGAGTGCAGTATAAATTGCCGGCCACCTGGATTATATAGTCCATAGTATTCCCCCTTGCTCATGGATGGGTGTTATCTATACCTCATCGCACGCTCAAGTTTGTTCACCACACGACGGTTGTCTAATGGTTGTCCAAAGTTGTCACTGGTAGATGTGATTCGACTTGATCCAGGCCACCAAGTAAAAGGCGGAACTTTGCCTGGTGCATCTGAACCCAGTAAACTCCATTAACCCATTCAAACCTTCATATGATGATAAACTTGAAGAGCAGAAGACGAAAATCCTCAACATCTCAAACCATTGTAAAAGAAATACAATTTTCGTTATCGAAACTTGGTTAATATGTGAGGATGATGGTAGGCTCAATTCCCAGCTTTAATCAAACCGTGGTCGTTACAAAATACCCAGCTACAGTACGATCCAGGTGGGAATGTTGTCAACCGCAGAAAATATATAATACATCTTTAGGCTACTCAAACCTTAAGAGAAGAGACGAGATGGAAATGATTTTCCGCGGACCCGGACATTTTCCAGAGGCCTGGAATGGAAACCAAGACAAAATAACTTAAGCAAAAGCAATAATTAAGGGCCCACATAATACTTCAAAGGTTCAATTTTCTTTCAATTAGGCCTGCATGCCTATCAGCTATATGTAAGCAACGTATTTTACGCAGGTGGGCGGCAAAAACTCCCCGGACTAGTCAACCACAATCGATTTGAAGAACGGGGGGAACTTTATTGGTGGTGATTTCGGCTCATGGGGGTAAACAAATTTGTCAGCAGCAAATTTCAATATTTCTATTTCACCGGCATAAACTTCGGATAGCATACATGAACAAGGATATTTTTGAGGGCCCCAGAATAATTGTTTTCTCAAATTTAAGCAAAAATTCCAGAATTCCAAACAGGATATAGAATAAGAGTAAGCTAAATAAGAGAGTGACTCTCCAAGGAGCATTCCTTTCCCTCCTGGAGCCTCCTTGCCCTCCATCGTACTTTAGAAATAAGAGTTAATCAGGTGCCTGTTGCTTCGGAAACTATAGGGTATAATTTCGTGACCCCCGAACCGATTTTAGATTGAGTTTTGTCTACAAGATTTCAGTTCACGAGGATTTCACCACTTTAACCACTCTAGTTTCCCCAAGACTAAAGAGAATACTTGCTCACTCATCCATCTACTGACTCGACGCATCACTATTTCCAGTGTGTTCTGAACTGATGCGACTGTGCGTGCGGCCACCAGTCCCGCACCATTATCCGTATATCCAACCAGATGTGATTCATCAGGCATCTCGGGTCGTAGAAGACTATCCTATGAGGCATTCCACAGGTGCGGACCACGGATAGACCTCTGAGCGGACCCCGATGTGACATTCTACGTTGTCCTTCCTAGATTTCGTTCAGCGCCTTTAACATGTAGCACCACCTCGTAGAATTGAAAGGGTAGCTCCTATATACGTTTGCCTGGGTGAGAAAAACCATATTGTCTTGTTGAGAAGTTTCCCGCAACACGTATGGCGTCAGTTAATCTTGACTTGATGAGCTACCCAAGTAGTTTTGCCGCTATAGTCAGCGTACGTAAAGGATCATACGCTGTCGACGCCTCGGCGTCGCCTTTACTTTTATCAGCACGAGCCTCGCAACTATCCAGCAAGAGGGAAATACCCGCTGTCAAACGTGCATTGAACGCGCTGAGTAACAAGTCCGGCTTGTACCCGAAAACAATTTTCAGCATTTCGCTGTAGCTTTTTACCCTTCATGGTCAAGATCGCTTCTTCTAGTTCCTTTACAATGAAGAGTGGACATTCCTCAATACTTTCCCTCTCATCGACAACGTCAACTCAGATAGAGTGGACAAGAATAAGTACCTGCACCACCTGTTGATCACTGGCAAGATCTTCCAGTAACCTAGATTGTTACACCGCCGACACTAAGAACTCCAACGTAAACTTCTGACTTTCCATGAAAAATTAATTGATCGTTTGACACATTATTCGAATACAGAAACCGCCAAGTTTATCTTCAATTCGCCAAACAGTACAACCAATCAGATCAGTGACATCGCAACTGGCAATGTACAAATTTAAAAATCATCATCTGTATTCAAGAAGCGCAGAGATCTTAATTTGATGGTCATCATGTCTGTCCTCTCTTTCATGTTGCGTCTGTGGCTACTCATCCCGTCAACTCCAACTCCCAAGTTTGACACATCATTTTTATACTCCAGCTATTATTCGCCTATAGTAGAACCCAAACAATCAACGCTGCATCACCATTCTCAATGTGCGCTGCACTGTTGCTGCCGACACCAGATATACCATCAAAATTGCTCTTTTCTCTGGTGCTAGTCAAGTTGTCAAACACACCACGGTGTGATATCATAAGACCTAGTTGACCGCAGAAACTCCGTAGGCCAAGTTATCTAAAATAAAAAAATCAAAATGCATTTAAGAAGTCTCTCGAGGTAACCTTTTCTTTTGTCAATTTTTCAATGAAAAAGTGAAGATTTACGTTTTACTTCTACTTGCGCTGGTCAAATGAGAAATTGCAAAAACTCGGAAACCAGGCCACTTCTGAATTGCCCTTGTAAAAGTTATAAGAATGAAGACTGGTCAAACCTCAAGAACTCCCAAAGTGAATATAAGGTACTTACTAAAACTACGCAGCGAGACTCCTTTAAAAGAAACTGGAAGACGAAAAAGGAACTTAAAGTTGAGATCCCTAAACGGGATGAGACGTCCAAATTCATCATAATAAAACTGGGAAGAAGAAAAAAGAGAGAAATTGCGGTTTCTGCAAACCTGTCAACACGAAACTGTTGCAAAAAAAAACTGGAGGTAGTGCGGTAGCAAGAATTGTAAAGCCATACTTTGAGGATTTCAAAACACCTGGCATGGATATTATCTATCCAACGTCAGTACAAAATACTAGAGCGACTTCTAGGAAATATTTTACTTCTCTGGACTACGTGCCTACCTCTTTTTGAAAGGTTAAAGTAACCTTCATACCATCTGAAACCCTCCTTCTTGGTTTCCGAGATGGAGGGCGCAACTCCGAAAGGCGAGTACCAGATGGATATGTCCTGGACACTGAAGGAGCTTTTGATTATGTGGCTTTCTAAAAACTTTATGAAGCTGTCAGGAAACATAATGACGACGAAACTTTATCTAGATGGATCTGGGATATGTACCAGGCTCACTCCTAATTAATTTCCGTTTTTTTTTGTGAATAAAACACATAATTCCAAGGGAACCGTAATAGTTATTTTATTTGAAATATTTTCCATCGCTTTCTACAGATTTTTCCCATCTTTCTGGTAAATTGTGACTACCGCGCCAGTAGAATTGACTGTCTTTGGAGGTGAACCACTCAGTGAGCCATTTTCGCAAATTTTCGTAGGAGTCGAAGCGCTTCTCAGAAAGTGCGTGGGCCAACGAGGCAAAGAGGTGGTAATCAGATCAGCAAAATCACCTTCTTCTGTCTTTCTTGATTTATTTAACCAGGAATCCAACTGGGATGTATTTTGAGACCTAGATTGTGAATATTGTGATTTTTTTCGGATTGGATAGGTTCTGAGAATGAGACCTGCTGCGCTTTTCGCAGCATACATTTTGAGCATTCACTCCCCTGTGTTTCTCCCAATATCAGAAATAGGATGAGTTTCGAAAAGCATTAATCGAGCCATTTCATTTGATATCCCGCATGACCTTATTCCCTAAAAAAAATGAAGACCCCCTTTTACATGTACGGAGAGCTCCCCCTCCCATTTCAACAGAAAATGGCGACACTTACTATATATTCACAGAACACATATTCTCTCCGAATAAATCGGGAGAGTGGGATCCTTTTTTGAACAGAACTTTCGAAAAGCAAGCTACGCCCCCTAAAATGTCGCAACGGCTTGCTCCTTATGAACAAAGCTCTGGACCAGATTAATTTATATGAAAGTGAAGCCAGTGAATTCGGAAAAACTATCAGATATCATGAGCTGAAAACCATTTCATTTGCCAAAAATGAATACTCCTATATAACATATAATATATATGTTCTCTCCACAACTGATTCATGAAACAAAATCCATTTCACTGCAATGAATTTGAGCGAAAACAACTTTCTACAGTTGAAACTGAAACAACCTCGCTCCACGAGAAGTTGTACGTTAGTTTTCCATTAAATTCAAAGTGAAATTTAAAACAGCGGAAGCTTGAGAGGGCTTGAACCCCTATACAAGATACAATCGAGTGTATGGGAGTCACATGACATTTCATTCTGAAGGTTTTCTCAATCAAAAGAAACCTACCCAGAACAAATCCTTCTGTTCCCGGCGTATTACTTTGTGCTTGAAAAGATGTAAACAACGGATTGGATTGCCGAGTCCATTTCAACTTTCAATGGTACCTTGCGTTTGTTATTTCCTTAAGTATATCCTGTGGTTCTGTGTTGAATAAACCATACTCGTGAAAATGATTTTCTCTGGGATAATCTGCGACGAAGGTACGTACGTTGATGATATGTATGCAAAGCCGGTCCCTAAAGGTCTAAGTGTGTATGCAAATTAACTAGTGTCAATGACAATTGTTGCCTTCGGATTAGCTTTTGACATTCAGTTTTTCAATTGTTGACAACCTTCTCTAGTCTCCACCATATCCTATACACGTGGTCATACATAATCATTATCCCGCATCTCAGATACTGGAAAGATACCAAGGAGTAGCTGCAATAAAGTTCTATTGCAGCATTATGTAATAATAAAAGGAGAGGGCAGATTGTTCTATTTAACTACGGCTTGCTGGTTTATGATCATACAGTTAGTAACACGAAAAAAAAATGGCTAATTATGGAGAGAAAACCACTTCAACAGCTAGATACATTGTTCCGCCAATTATGGCTGCTTCATCAAAATCCATGACCATGAAATTCACATCCTGTCCGAAGATACGACCGGGTAGTACGGTCGCCGTGCCAGGGAACCCTCTTCAAAAAGCTCTCTCCAGGCTGATTATTTGTAATGTGTAAGAGTATGATGCTGATTATGGTTAATATCCCGAACTAATTGAAAAAGCTGTTTGAACTTCATCGAAGTAGGTGCCAGGTGAATCCTGGCACAAAGGGTCTATGTAGACTACGCATCAATTGGTGCGAATATCCAGTATGCGTTCAGTATAGATCAGTATTATCAAATTAATCTTAAGTTTCGCCGTGTAGTTTGTCGTCCACCCGTTTCCCCCACCCCAACCAATTCAAGCAGACGTTTCCAAAGAAAACTTCCAGGGTCGTCCTTTGTATCAGATGGATGGATGGAGGAGAGTGTTTGATGTGGAATTGGGTTTTGTTCCCCAATACTGCATCCTTCACCTTCTCCAGGTGGTATGCTTCCTCTGCCCCTTTCAATGAGATAAGCTGTTAGTCCCCTACAAGGCCCAAAATAGGGGTGATAAGCCTATCCCGATATAGTGATTTGCAAATTCTTCCCACACAAATGTGCTTGAGCAGTCTGCCTTAATTCAACGATAATGTATTGACTTATATACAGTGTTACCTAGCGGCTGATATAATGGATCCAAAGAAAATATTATCGAAAATGCCAGCCTCAAGATTACGATAACTGTCTCTTTGCTGTTGGTTGAAGTCTCTACGTTTGATACTAGCTGATGGAGTGACAAAATTGTTGAGAATGTTACCTGCACCATGCAGGGGGATATTAGCGTCTCCCTCATAAATAACCTATGTCTCTCAACCAGCAGTTTTTAAAAATAGAAAAACTAGGGCTTATTGGAATATAAGCTTTAGCCTGGGTCTAATCTCACGCCTCCAAGTGGTTGGTGTATACCCCAGTACAACGGTGAGTCTACAAGTTGTAGCTGAGTACTGCTCCTTAAACAGAATCCCCAGCTGCAAGAGGTTAATTCCATCTAAAAGGTTCAAATAAGTTTATGGCTCGTTTTGCTTTATTCCGCCCTGCTCATTTATTATCTAGAGCTGTTTCATCCAGTTGGATCTTCCTACTTGTCTGGATCTCTAGAATTTCTTTTCCAGTTTTTGTGTATCTTCCATCGGGTGCTCAGAGGTGGCGGTGAGGAAGACAGGCAACCCTGTCGGCTGAACCAAAACCAAGTGAGCGAGGAGAACCTCCATAGTGATGGCACCGGAAGACGCTGTATTCACTTTTACTTGCCGGCCGTGATGCAGTAGGCGAATGCTCCAAACGCCTAATCAGGGCGATCAGACCTGAGTCTGCACGGGGACTCATCTGAAGTGGAAATTGGTCACGAAACCTTTCCAGGGGTATACTGGTACCATAGCAGAATTTCTGTTGTATGTGAGTACAGCTCGGTTGTTTGCGGTTGGCCCCTTAGTGGGAGCTTCATGGGGATTGTGGTTGCGTTCAAACGAACAGAGTCCTTCGGGCCTCAGCGTGGTATTGCGTTACAACACGAGTACCGTACTCCTTAGTTCGGTAGAAATTTTGGTAGGTCTTGCATCCACCAGTATGAATGCTGAGTCATGCACTCAGTATAGACTGGCACCGTCGTAGCTTGCTGCGGCGGGGTTCTGATTGTGGTCACAAAATCAATCCGTGTCAGCATTCACATGCGAGGTAATAATTACCCCATTTAATTCAATCGTCTTTACACCGCCACTTTAATCGTCAGGTTCCGCAGTCAGCACTCCTAGTATTTGTAACTTAGGTTGCGATATACGTTTTCTGTATTAGGAGTTTTACCAATTCCCACGCGAATGTATGAATGAAATAAGAACGGAGCTAATCAGATAGATCCAATCGAAGCACATTGCAAGTTACTCGGGCAATAGAGAACTTAATATCATTCTTCCCGCCCCCTAGTAAAGAAAATCAGGTTTCTGCCTCTGTTATATACTACTGGGTGTGTGCCTGTTTGAGGTAGGGAAGAGGCAAAACCAATGAGCACCCAAACCCTAGTGGTCCATTGTACTTGATTGCCCCGTCTAACGCAATATCCCCCTCCCCCCTGATGCGTTCATAGGCGGGACTCACATAGAAAATGTCCCGTGGCTTCCGCTTCCTCATTACAGGATGGCTACGTATCATGTTCGGAACATATGTATGCCCAGCTAGTGAACTATGGCCTGTCAGAATACCCACAATACTTTAGTAAATCTTCCTACTTTTCGACAAGATATACTTTACAATATGTTTGTTTGGTTCTGACAGGAAAGGTTTGGTGTATTTAGCAGTATTGAGGCTTAGTTACCTGCCATTATGGGAAGCTTGTTCCCAGTTTTTGATAGCAGCATTACCCAATTCTACTGACATCCCAATTGCTTGTTCCGGTTCGGCATGAGGGAAATTGAACCCTCTTTTTCTAAAGCATATGAGATTTCATTTCCCTCTGCACAACAATGACCATGTACCCAGGGTAGTTCCACCGTATTGAATCTAGAAACAGAGTTCAATCGATTTCTACATTTCTGAGCAAATAAACTTGACCATCACAACAGATTGCGATGCGCCTGCCCTTCAACCGTTCGTCAATCATCTAGGTTGCCGCCCTTAGGATCGCATACACTTCAGCCTGAAAGACCATTATATATGTCCCAAGTGAGAAGCCCACTTCTCGATTTTTTTCGAGAGGTTGACTCCTGCTCCAGAACCCTGTTCTGCTTTTAAATCTTCGGTATAGAAAACGTCAGTATATCCTGACACGCATTCTTCTGGTTTCTCTTCGCTTCAAGGTAACTCCATATCTTCTACCAAACCGATGTATAAAGATCCCAAAATTAGAAGGCACTATCTCCCAATAACTCTTCCAATGCTCTGTGCCCCCCAAATCCATTGTTTCCCCATAGATCTAATCGAAAATACTACTACTACATCTATAAGTATATTCAAAAATGGTATAATCCCTCTTAGGGTTGCAACAAGCTCTATGTTGTCCTGGTCCTCCAATTTCTTCGTGTGTGGTTCGATATGCTAGTTATCTTTCTTCTTCAACCTTTTTGCCGTTTAGTTGCTGGGTCTTGTCTTAATCGAGTGCGACATTTCTCTGGATGTAACCCTTTATATTCAACGACATCTTACCAAAAGTTGATATCGAAGTTTATGAGACCTCTATGTCAAAATTTGCCTCGTAGCTTATGTTTTCAAAAAGCCGATAATAGCAGGTTTTAATTTTTTGCTGACTAAAAACCTACTCCGAGCACATGGTTGGCCGTTACAATAAATAGTGTAACGGCTCTTCGTGGAGATAAATATAGTACCTTGCTCTCACTGGGTGTTATTTCAGTTTTCAGTTTTATTCAGCAGCTCATCCTATTTTGTACTATTATGAAGATAAATTCAAGCTTCAAACCAGTACATTGAATATTATCCCAATCATATTCTGTGACCGATATTATGATTCCGACAAGGAAATGCTACTTTCTACTATCACGGTGAATCTTTTGTCGATTGTTCTTTCCATTATTTTTTCCATTGTATCTAGGAAACAAAAGCGGTGATTGGTTCCAGCACTCCAAATATTTTATAATGTTTGGGTAGCAATAACCATTATTACTTTTTCAGTGGTATCTTTTGGTCTCCCCACACAGATACCTAAATTGGTTTGTTTAACTTGTACATACTCTCTTTGCACTCTCTGAGTCTTCTGAGTGATTAGCAAAGTAGCCTTCTGAAATAATATATGACCTGCAGGGTTACAATTTTTTTAAAGAGGGAAGTAGAAATCTTATTAAAACGCTGTCATATCAGGTTCCAGCAGTGTGTGATATTCCCCCCACTAAAGTCACCCCCATTTCTCTGTCCATATTTTTCGAGTTCCGATCTGCACCAAGACAATTTACTTATGCATCCTTCGCGCTTTCCCAGCTCGACCCAGTTCCTTATATTGCAGTTATTGTTGAGTTTACTGCGCTCTAATTTGCTTCCAACCTCAGCATCTCTTCTACTTCAAGTATTAGACGGTTATTCGCTTGTGCACGTTTTCGCTCGACCCATCTCTCAATAGAACCATCGGAGTTGCAAATTAGTCATTTCGTCAGCAGTTGGAAGCTATCACTTTCTGAACATAGAGATAACTCATGCGCCTTCGGCCCAATGGGTAATTTAACCGACGTCCTCGATGGCAATATATGTACATCTACCGATCCGCAGGTTCTCGAAAATCAGAACAATTCTATTAATCTATATGGGGCAACAAACCAATTTATTTCAAAACCGCACAGTACGCTAGGAGGTTATATAGTCAGACCTGCACTCGGCGCGTTAATTACCCTGAATTGATTGCATCCCTAGTATCAGTGAGATTTAAACCGCCACCTTCTATTGTGACAACTCAGTACTCTAACACTAAGCCATCTGGTCAAAAAACTTGCTTGGTAGCCTACTTCAGCTCTTTTCGATTGCTTGGTTTAGTACTCACTATATAACAAACGACTCTCAGTGCTAGCAATTATGAATTCGAAATCTTTTATAGAACCTTGACTTCTTCCTCGAAAAGTGAATATACTCGCAACATTCACAAATATTATATTATATATTAGTCCCTAAGTATCACTGGCAACAGTCTCCGAAGGTAAGTCTTCCGCCATCTTGTACTGGTTTAAACTAATTCATATGAGGGCTCTTCTGTACTCGAGTATATGACATAACCCCCACGTTCTTACTCCCTTCTTATAATATGCAGTTTAGATTTGTTCAACAATTCTTACCGATATGACTCCAGTACCACATTTTCTGCATTTCTTTAACCGCAATGCTTGATGTGGTCAATATGTGGCAGCAGTTGGAACCTTCATATGATTCTACATTTTTTACTTTCCTTTCCACCAACATTTCGAGTGTCTCATCCACCGGAGAGTTGATTGTGGTCGTCTCTCCCCCAATGTAGTCCTAGATTTTCATACTTGCATCAGCATTTTGAAATTGCAAATCCTGAACCACGCAACTGGTTTTACGTGATCAGGCTTAACCCCACGGTCCTCTTCGGGCGCAGATTGATTTGATGACCAGAATCAGAATCCTCTCGTAGCTAGCACAGCGGAACGGGTTCATCCTGAACGCAGACTCAGCAGTAAATACGAGGTATACCCAACACCGCCATCACAACTAAGGATCACGCCGCCCGGATAATATTGCCAATTCTATGCTTGAGTCCTGAAGGAATCTGTCCACCATGTGAACACAACCCCAACCCCCATTTTTCTTCTTCTACTTTCGCCTTTGTCCCGCTTACAAGCGCTCGTTGTGATAGGTTGTTCTACTTTGTCGTCGGTGGATGTAATCGCGAGGCTTTCGAATCCCCATCCAGCGTGTCAAGTCACGATGTTTCAGCACCCTTTCTGGTCGCTTACCACCGACTTCGATGTTCAGATCTATCTTGGCAGGGGAGTTTTTCTTACCTCCTTACCATCGAAGACGTCTCTCTCTCGATTTTTGAACGATCGGTGCAAACCCATATCGATCGTGGATTTCCTCATTTCGAATGTGATCAAGGTGTGCCACGCCACTAGCCCAACGCAACATTTTCGTCTCGATTACCACGATACACCGTTCATTGTCCTTTATAGCCAAAAAAATTTTAGATTTGAGGCGTTCGATAATACGTCGATCACAAAGAACACCATTTGGGGAACGCCACTTCATCCAGGTTGCGTTAATACGTGAAGTAATCTGAAACCGTGTTGCATAAAGCATAATTCCATTTTTAGACAAGTTGCTCGAGATCATCTTTGCTATTAGACGCAGGGAAAATATCATCTGCATAAAGCAGTGCATAGGGCGCTGGAGGTTAGATGTCATGGACAGAAGAGGACCCAGGAATTCTTTCGAGACATATGTTCTCAGAGAGTTATCCCGGTTCGCACGGTAATCTCTAGTCAGCCTCGCGGCAAAAGCCACTTAAGGTAAGTCCCGTGCAGACTAGGGTCTGATTACCCTAGGCCTCATTCATCCACTGTATCCATTACTAGAAAGTCGATGTGAATTCTGCGTTTACGAGTACAACTACTACTTTCGAAATTTAGTATTGACTCAGCCGAAAGCCACCTTTGAGCACCTGTATCATTGTATCACACAAATCAACTTCAAAAATGTATAATTTTTATGATGGGCAAGCTTAAATTACAGTACCATGATGTAAGTATAGTAGTTCCACCGTATTTGCTTTATCGCTTTGCTTTCACGAATGACACCATTTATGATAGAATAAATAAAAGTTACCTTTCACCGTTTTTCACATAAAATTTAAATGAAGGCTTGGCTCCTTGACGTGTATACAAACAATATGATAAATCAAGGAGGGTATCATCTGGAACATAACTCTAAAGAGAAAGGCATTCAGAGGCGGTTCAAAAAAACTTCATTAAAATCGGCTGTGAATATATTTGTATCAAAAAGAAGTGGTGCTGTCTAGGAAGTTTCAGTTTGAATTCAATAAACTGCTAAAGGATCCTATACACAGGACTCTTTTGACTCTGCTATGTTATATATGCACTTGCATTCATCAACTGTATTGAAAAATATGAGGATCGTTAAAATGAAAATAAATCCGCCAACAAATAATTTCGCGGTAGCACATAATTGAATATAAGCAAACTCCTTTCTGCCGTAATTTCGAACCAACATGTTGCAAACATCCTTTCAGCCTAGACGAGGAATTGATGACGAAAGAAAAGTCATAATTCAATTTCAGTGTCGAAGCTACCGAAGAATTTGAACGCTATGCTCAGCCAATGTTTTGGTGTACGTGGTAAATTGAATTAAGTATAACCTGTTGCTTGAGAGCGACGTACTGTTCCTTGCTCGCACACATGACGCATTCTTCCAAGGATAATAATAAGTTGCGGAGCTATCATAAAGGAAAATATTTCTCTTTCAAGATATATTTCCAGTAAATAATTGAGACTCTGTATAGGATGCTGGAGAGGTAAGAAGATAAAGATATTCAATTTTCAAATATCAAACCTGAAATCAGGACTTGCTCGGTGTTAATAAATAAACTGAAATATGATTTGGAAGTTTAGAAGAAATGAGAGAAGTTCGCAATCATATATGTCGACTTTAACACAGAATATTTTAATTAGGAACTGAATGGGGGATATAGGAATTTATATGAACAAGAATCGTTTGGCATACTTAGTGGAACCCTCAACACCTACTTTGCACCAAGCCGCCGATATTGGCAGTACTACATGAGACAGTACAATTGAAGGGATCTCTTAGGGTGGTAAAGGTAGCCCAGTTGAAATATGTACATAAAAAAGGTGCCGTTTCTGGATTCTAGTTTTTTCCATCAGCGCCCCACTGTCCTTTTTCATCGAATAATGTACCCACACTTTCTTAATGCATAGTTTAGATACTTCCCTCTCTGAGACGCTATACGGAAAACAACAAGGACCCGAAATAACAACAAGTCGGAATACCTGAAACTGGTGCTTCGGGTATAAAGGTTTTGTGTTCATCTTAAGTGAGAAACTTTCTAGGCACCTTTTTCCATTCATATATCGCTAACAACCCAAAATATTCCTTCGTATTTTTTCAAACTTGTCTATTACCGAGTTCTGCATTCTACATGCATGTATATGCATGATCGTACACCTATTTTCGGTTTACTTCGTGCATAAAAGTATACATATGTACATGTATTGAATACCGCTTGTTCCATGTACAAATATATCTATCTGAATTAGCCACGACCCCAAAGCTTCATTTACATATACATATAAATACATATTTGTCTGGCTCGAGTAATTGATATTGATATATAAATGATTAAAAAACTAAAACGAAATGTTACTCTGCGACCTCCCATTCTCCTGAACTCATTTTGTTGTGGTATTGACAAATTGATATGTTGTGATGACGTCATTATGCTAAATTTTGTACTTCTAGCATAAACTTAAGGGGGGTTTCCGGCTGAATTTCTAAAATGTGCTAATATACTATTATTAACTTTATTTGTGCAGATATCGCAATGGGATGTATACGCCTCAAGCCCAGATTTTGTTTAGATACGCCACTGATTTTTTTCAGATTTTTCGATTGGATAGATTCTGAGAACGAGACCTGTTACACTTTTTGAGGGTCATATTTTGAGCCCTCACTCCCCTACGTTTTACCCGATATCAACCAATTTCTAAAAGTAGTAATTGACCCCTTCATTACCCACATGGCCACATTCACATATATGGGGAGCTCCCCTTAGACTTAACGTAAAATGGCGCTACTTACTATAAGTAAAGGGAACAGCAGACCACACGTAAGCACCAATTTTTGTGACAATCGGTCCAGCGGTTTCCGAATAAATAGACAGACTGACAGACAGACATCGTCTAATCGTCTAATAAGGTTTTGTTTCACACAAAACCTTAAAGAACAAGTTGGAAACCGGAAGATATCGTTTCGAGTGTGAAAGATTTCGTGCATTTCTTAGGTATGCATATTTAAATGCACGACAGTTCCATTTGTGCATAACTTACATGTAATGTATATGTTTTAAGAGTGTCACACTCTTTATTTGAACCTGATGCTAACATCCTAAATATTGTATAATACCTTAGTGTACCGGAAATTTAAGCAAGAAACAAATTTAACCTACCATAACTGTTAATAATATCGGGATTTCCACCAAACTTTCCAATATCGTACTCCACACAATGACTTATGTCCATCTAAGATTAATTTGAAGATGGATTCTAGGGAATGTACACAATGTAACAATATACTGTTGTTGATATATTTGAGCCAGCAAATATCGAGATTGAAAGAATGTTGATGCTTAGGCATCATATAGAGTTATTTCGGTTAGGAAACTCCCAATTTAAATTCACACTTTTTCCACAAATCCTTAAAAGTAGCTTGGCTTACCAAATCCATAAAATTTTAAGTATTAATGGAAACATTTGTCGCAAACAAAGGAACCTTGATTGCCCTCACTTTCACATCAATAATCGACCACCATGAGACCCAAATTATAACATGCTTGGGGTAAAGTTTGGGGGAGACATTGATATTTTAAAGAAAAGCAATTCTACTCATATAAATTATAATATCGGCACGATGGCTGAGTGAATAGATCATCAGCCTCTCAATCTCATTGCTTGGCGTTCGAATCCCAGTTGCCAAGGGTGTCTGTGTTCGTTTTGTGTTCATTTTGTTGCTGTGAGCTTATCATCCATCATGTTGGGCGTGATGATAGTGAAACTGAAGCAAAATATAAGGAGTGAACAGGACACACTAGATTTTTTTATATATTTTATTTATCATTATTTGGGTAAAGATTGAATTTTCAACCCCATATCAAGACCGGATGAGTTTATGGAGGGGTAGGAAGGGGGTGCCCCTCTTCAAAACTGATTTAAAGTTGCAGTGGCTACCACCCCTCAAAAAGTTATCGACTTCTAAAATGGTTTTTTTTTTATCATCATGATTTTTGCGCCATGGTTTTTAAGGAACGCAGACCACTGCGATTTCTCAACAGGGTTTCAAAAGGGGGACCTGGGGGGGCCAGGAAGTTAAAAGTTCCGTTTTAGGTTGAAAATAGCCCACTTTTAAGTACCAAAAGTAAAAAAAATTTAGTACTTTTTGGAATTCAGTGCCTCAGTACTTTTTTTAGTTTTTCAAAACTTTTTACTTAAATAGGTACTTCTCAATACTTTTCAACAAAAACCGAAACGGAGTTAATATTTGGCAATATTACGTTTTATGAATGAGAAAATGATCCAAGAATGTGAACTAGTAACAATACGCTGCCTGTCATCAATTCGTGAAATAGACCGAAATTTTTGTAAAATCGCAAAAACAAAGTAGTTGTTACGGTGAATGCAGTTCATCATATCAAAAACAAGTCGGGATACCGGAAGCTGAACACATCTTCACTCATTTCCACTTCTACCTCGAGTAATTGATATGCAAATAAAGGGGGGGAACTAAAATGTCCTCATGGACCCCGTGTTCATATAAGTTCATACACGTCTTTGAGTGCAATAAATTTTCCTAAAATGCGACCTTCCATAATTTTGTTAATAATAATCGGATTGACTTCAAACTTTCCTATGTCCTATATTATCGCCTAACTTAAGGGGGTTTTCTAAAACATGGTAATAAACTATTATTAACTTTATTTGTGCAAATATCGAAACGGGATGTATTTTGTGACCTAGATTTCATAGAGATGCATCACTATGATGTTTTTCAGATTTTTCGGCTGAATAGGCTCTACGAATGAGACGTATTCTATTTAAGGATTAATGTTCAGCTCTGGCCAAGCTTTGGCCCAAAGATTGGACGTATTTACGCTCAATATAATTCGCAGTCATGTCGTGTTCTCCGAATTCTATAAAGGAGCATTCAAAATCTACGAGCCACTTCGCTCACTCTGCTCCCAGGGCAGACGCCAGGCTGCATTTGACGCTTTGCCTCTGTCCTGGTAAGAAACCGTAAAGCCCTCTTCACCTACTATTTCACTTTTTGGGGCGCACAGTTTGAGCCCTATCTCCCCTATAATGATAATAATCGTTGGCGCAACAATCCATATTGGATCAGGGCCTTGAAGTGTGTTAGAGCACTTCATTCAAGACCGTAACGGTAAACTACAGTACACTGTAGGAGGCAATGTGGTCAGCATTGCGCTCAACCGAGATTATTACCCTGATTTGACTCAGGTACTCATTCACAGTTGAGTTGACTGGTATCCGACACCAAACCGCGATAAAAATCCCACTGCCACCAGTGAGATTTGAACCGCGACCTTCCGTACGATAGCCTTGTGCTCTAACCACTCAACTATCCGGACACTCCCCTATGTTTCACCTAATATGAAAAATAAAATCAGTATCGGAAAGTAATCTGATCTTTAATTCGAGCCCTTTCATTTGATACGCGCTCCCTTGACCTAATAATCCCTTACTCAGACATATGATGAAGAAGCACTATCTTGGCGACCGTTACGATAATGATGATTTCTGCAGTTTCCATCGCCGTGTCATTGGTGGCCCATTAATCATGGACAGAGCCTGTCATATGATCAGTTGAGTCTCAATTGACCGACAACCTACGAGCAATCAGATTGATCAGCAATAGGTTTAGAAGTTGTTTCCTGGATGTGCGAAACAAGATAAATGCTGACATCAGCCTCAAGATATCGTCACCCTCTGATAGCGGGTTACCTTCACTTCCGTGTTGCATCCGCTACTTCCCGCAGGTTATGAGAACTGCCACCACCAAGTTCAGCATTGACCGCTTATATAATCCACCTGTGATTCAACATTGGCATCTTGCTGAAAATATATATACCGCATCACGAAAGTGCGTACATGTGGTCGTAAATCTTTCGATAGGTCATTAACAGTAGACTCCTCATCTACGATGACGAGGAGCTCACGAAGTGAAACGAACACTTCACCACGGTTTTTACCTGTATCGCATCCGATGAGGTTCCTTCTCTACTTGATGAAATCGCCTGTCACAGTAACATGCGGATACGGGCTCCAAGCAGAGAAGGAATCATTTGAGCCATCAATGCACTTAAACTAAGAAAAGACGTTGGGCTAGAAGGTCTCCCCGCCGAGTTAACATATTATCGTTCCACCTGCAGCTTCTATAGTTCCAATCGTCCGGAAATCCTGGAAATTCGAAACTTTTTCCAAAGAGTGAAAGAGAAGGATGATCGTTAAGATTTCGAAAATGGCACCCGCCTTGAGTGTAACAATTTGAAAGCTATCTGCGTGCTCCTTGCCGTCACCAAGATAATAGCTAAAATAATCCTCAAACACATTAAGGAACATCTCGAAAGCTTGGCGGACAGATAGCAGGTCGGTTTCCGCTTCAGATCCCCCTGCATTGATTACATCAAGGCCCTACGAATCATTGGAGGCGACATATGATGATGCGAAATGTTACGTGCTGCATAGAAATAAAATCTCAGAGGAATTTGCAGTCCAAAGCGAAGTCCGTGAGTCTTACATTTAGTCACCGTTATTATTTCTTCTTGTGATCAGTGAAGCTCTTCGCGGGGACCATGACATGCTCTTTCAGCGGATCATGTACCTTTCCCAAATGGTTTTGGATTTGAAAAGAGAGGCAAGTACATTTGGACTGAAAACAAACATCAACAAAATCAAGACTCTCAGGATGACAGGTTATCCTATTCTTCCTACCTACATTCTCTTGTGATAGGATATTTAAGCCGACAATTCCATTGCCGGTTATACTATGTAATTGAATCTTGAATAGTGAAAGAAGAGTACAAGTGCCTCGGAAAGCCGGCTGAAGTCAAGCACCCGAAACAGACAACGATTAATGACAAGTGTGGTTAGCACGCTGTGTCCCACATGAATGTTACCAATAACCACATTTCAAAAAAAATTCATCAATCCTACAATTGACTCGACAAAAGACAACCTTGAAATCAAATATTTGAAGGAATAAACTAAGGGAAACCATGAAAGATTGCATCTTGGCTTAATACTCCTTTTTAACTTCGACTCGAAAACTGGGCCCATTCTTTTGAGGCAACTCCTTTATTTTGGCATATCACGCATTGACTAAGACTAATTTAAAGGTTCATAAAGCTTCTCTCTTTATTTTTTATTGAATTTCCACTTAAGGGCTTCACTTTAGAGGCTTCCCCTTGCAATTGGGATATAAACGCCAATATAAAACTCCCATGAGGGAGCTAACCAAGTTGGAAAGAAACGTTCGGAAAAGTCAATTGGCAGAGGACTAACCCTTATTGCCAGATATAGAGAGAGACGCGTAGCTGGCGTCCGTGCACTAAGCATTAAAAACTCCAGATTGTAACAAGTCAGTTGATATCCCATCCGACTGCTTGAACCTCTCCTTCAACAAGAACAGTATAATTATTATATTGGAGATGAGTTCTAGAAACTGCTTAGAACGAGAACCTTTTTTCTCAAATCAGTCAGCAAACTTGAAACTGCTTCAAAAGTATATTCGAAAACTCTGCACCATATTTATAATAGGTTCTAGTAGGTGTAAGCGTCAAACAAGGAAGGGAAATATTAACTATGCAAACGGTACCGATAGAACAGCTCAGTTCATCGTGATCGGTTTCACCATTTGGTTCTATCAAAAGCCTGATTTGGATGCAATTGCGAGGCTGTCAAATCCCCATCCAGCGTATCAAGCCACTGTTTTTTTGGCTGGCCTTTTGGTAGTTTACCATCAACTTCGATGCTTAGACTAATCTTAGCAAGTGAATTCTCATTAGCGACCAGCGAAGACACCCCGGCTGGCAATTTTTTCAGGATCGGTGCATGGATATCGGTCGACAAAAATTCAGTTTTGTTTAAATTCAATCTAAGACCGTGTTGCATACGGCGATCATTCCATTTTTGGACAAGTTGCTCGAGACCATTTTTGCTATTAGACACAAAGAAAACATCATCTGCATAAAGCAACGTATCGGGCGCGGGACGTTGGATGTCCTGTATGACAGTGTCCATAACAAGAGCAAAGAGAAGTCGTGAGAGGGCGCTTCCCTGATGCACACCAACAGAGACACGAAGCGGTTTTGATACACCCGCCACACTTCGAACTTTAGTTTTCGGATCATGGTAGAGCAATTGAACCCACCGCACGAGTTCTTCTGGTACTAAGCGTTGTCGTAGAGCACACCAGATCAGTTCGTTTAGCGCACTGTCAAACGCTTTCTCCAGATCTTGAAATGCAATGTGAAGAGGGCGATATTTCTCACAGTGATTCTCCATGAGTAACCGCGCAGTGTGTATTGCGTCAGTAGTTCTGCAGTTCTTGACAAATCCGGCTTGATTCACGGTTATTTCAACGATTTCGCGAACATCCTGCTGGAGTAACTTTGCTTCCTCATGTTGGAACTGTGGTACTTTCTTGCCAATCAGATGGTATTATACTTTCCTCAATAACCCGATTGTGGAATTAATTGAAGCATAGTGTTGAGTCCCAGTTCTTCTCTCTTTTTCGGAGCTCAGATGCTATGTTGTCAGGTCCTGTGGGTTTCTTCGATTTCATCCGTTTTATTGCTTGCACGACCTCAGCAATTGCTCCAAATGTCGACAATGCTTATAGAAGTGGAAGATGAACACATTCTTCAGTTGAAATCAGCTCGAAATATTCTCACCATCTATCCGTCGCGGCTCGTCGGTCGACAAGTAAAGTACCCTTCTTGTCATTAACGCAACAGAAGTGTTCGATTTCCTGTGTGCGTCTGTGTCGGCTTTTGGCAAGTCGATAGAGACCTCTCTCACCATTCTGAGGGTCCAGTTCGTAATAGACTGCTCGGGTCGGGTGACAGCGATCGCTTTCTTTGCTACCCGATTGGCATTTTTATAAATTTGCCAATCGTTGAGAAACTTGAAATTTTTCACGAACCATCCTTTCAACTTCGTCATTGTAAAGCCAAGTAGATAAACCATTTACCTAGCTTGGTGACCCAGAGGCTTGCAGGGACCGCTTTGTTGATCGCGTCTTTAATTTGGTTCCACAATTCTTCCACATTCGTAATGGTTGGTAATCTTCTTTAATGGCGTCACGGAAACACTCTGAGGTAGTAATGCCAAAACCGTATTGGGTCTTAGCCATTTTTATTACGTTCGCGTTCTATGTCGCAGCTTTTAGCACCAAACCATCGGGTTTCTTGTCGAGCGCAGATATCAACGCGCGTTTTTCGAAGGGCTCCTGCGAGTTCCTCAGTCTTTCCAGTTAGGCTGCCAATATTTAGCGCCCTGACACGTATTTGTTTTGCTCGAACTAACTTACTTACGTCCTGACGCGTTAAGAACCCTTGCCCATTTCTTGGCAGGACCTTCCTAGCATATCTCCCTGGCTCAGTCTTACTCAATCCGATCATTTAATTTTTAACGACATTGGATGAATTTTCTAGGTCAGCCTGTCGCGGGAACTGTTACCAAGAGAGATCAAATAGAATTTGGCATAGAGACATAACTACCGGCACTTACTTCAAGGACCCATTCTAACCCAGAAATTTAAAAAATTATGATGGTCCATGTACATGGTACCAAGGCCTCTAAATACCCTACGTAACGATGTTCGCTTGAATAAAGCTAATAATAGTAAATTATTAATTTTCGAAAATTTTCTGCGAACCTACAGCCCCGAAATTGCAGTAGTATAGGTTTGAACGAGGATCATCATAACGAAAAGCTTGGTAGAAATCCAACTTACATATTTGGCGCCGCGATACACTTTACTATGAATGTGATAAACGCAGGGAAAATTATTCTTGTGATAAGTAATATTTGGTAACATCGGCTGCCAAGTATTAATATTCAATGTTGATAATGTAATTAAAGGTGATGTTTGAGTAGAAATAGTAGCAACTAAGTAGACTAAATAAGTAGAAGTAAATAATTTTAGCACCGCCAAAAAAACAGCTTCAGCGTTTTGTTTCTGGCATGAGTGCTTCCTTTACAAAGATTGTCTGCTCAAATTACAACTTTTTACTGGATTTTATGTTAATTACTTATGGTAAAAGATTGCTCCCTGAGGAAATGTTTGGAGACGTATTCTCCGAAAAAAAAACTTACCCAAGTTCAGTGAGCCATATCAAACATTAAACAGCTGCAACTTGATCCATATTTCTTTCGGTTTTAAAAGATAATAAATGCATTTCAGTCGCCCCCTCTTTCCAGAGTCTTCCTACACACTTTTCACATAAGGATTCCGTCATGTCCCACCTAATAAAAATAAATTCAACCTCCTCCATCCGCACACAATATTTTTACATGTAATTTTTCGTCTCATTGCGTGTAAAGCTCCTGCAATGCCCCTAAATGGATTACACTAAATCTAACAAAAGTTTTACAAAACCACGACTATGCAATTATGATAAATTGCACTATTAGGATAATAACATGTCCCCATAGTTGTTGTTGTTATTTGATTACAGATGCTAAGGTAAAAATAAAGCCACGTCTCGTATGATTATGATGGATCTCGTGTAAACGAAAATGTTATAAAGCAACTTTTTATAGAATCACAGCGTCATACACTGGCTTTTATGAATGGTACATAGAACTTTGTATATGCTTTGTAATGGGAGTACGAAGGATAAAGGGTTGTTTTAGATGAAAGAGGCACTGTCCAAAGGAAATTCACACTCCCATCTGATGGTACATTCGACAGAAAGCAGGAATATACTCAAGGAAAAGGATACAAATGGCTTTTTAGCAGATGGTGAAACTTTTAACAAATTTATATCATAATAAACCATTTTAAAGCAGAAACACTCTATATTCCTTATGCTCGTATGTATGGATTTAGATAAGATTTCATAGAACCCATTCGAAAAAGCATTTTGTTCTACCATTAAAAAAAAAAGTATTGACTCAAGGGCCCTATGCCACCATTTACTGGAAGCATCCTGTCGACGATCATCGTCATCATTGACATCGCAACAGCCGATATGCGGTCTAGAGCTGCCTTAGTGAGGCAATCCAGACATCCCGGTTTAACGCCAAGATCCACCCATTCGATATCCCTAGAAGCTGTCTGGCACCCTGGCCTACGCGATCGCTCCACCTCAGCCAGGGTCTGTCACGTCTCGTTTTTCTACCATAGATATTACCCTTACAGACTTTCCGGACTTTATCATCTTTCCCCATACAGATTAGATGACCCGCCTATCGCAAAATGTTTAGCCGAATTTTATCCACAACCAGGCGGTCATGGTATCGCCGATACATTTCTTCGTTATATAGGCTACGGAATCCTGCATCCTCTTACAGTTGACCAAAAATTCTTCGAAGGATTCTTGTCCCAAACGCGAGGAAGAGGTCGAACTTTCCTTGTTAAGAACCCAAATATCCGAAGAATACATGAGGACTGACACAAAAGCCAATGCAGATGAATCCCTTGTAGATGCGGATTTGATCGCATTCCTCGATTATGTGGGGACGGCACAATAAAACGTTGTCAAGGGAATTGTCCCAAATGTCGAGTGTAAGGTAGTTGAATGCATTTACGCACACGGTGTTGGACTCCCGATTCGGTATGTCGTCGGACTACCAACTAAAGACCACCCCATCGTCAGAGAGCTATCCTGGAACCGTTTGTCACATTATTTCAGGCTAGTCCCCGAACTCTCCCGCCTTGCAGAGCCTTCAAATCAGGGAATTCCTTTCACCGACGGGAGGGGAGAGGAGGAAGGGAACTGTCAGTTCAAGGAACCCCCTGCCATCCGGCTCCTCCACCGGTCGAGTTCTATCTTCTTAGCGACGAGAAGCTGCTGACGAACCCCATCCCACCTTCCACAAGAAAAATAAGTGTGGTGGGCGTCGTCCACAACTCCATTGCAAAACACACAATCCGGAGAACGCGCCTTTCCAATCTTGTGCAGGTAAGACTGAAAACTTCCATGCCCACTGAAAAATTGGGTAAGGAAATAGTCAGTCTCACCATGCTTCCGATTCAGCCACGCACCTAAGTTGCCGATGAGCCGCGCAGTCCATCTGCCTCTAGTTTCATTTTGCCAAGAGAGCTGCCACTCGTCTAGAGTGTGTTGTCGTTCTTCGCCAGCAACCACCTCCCTTGGCTCATCTCCCTTGCGCTTGTATATGGCCTGACGCTTCCCAGCAAGAAGTGCAACGGGGATCACTCCAACGATCACCATCACGGCCGGTTCAGAGACAGTACGGTATGCACTGGCTGATGATGCACATTTCGGGCGAATTTGTAGTGTTTGGCAATTGTAGAAATTCCTTTTCCCATGAAATCGTTACCATCGACGCAAAGTCGCCCATACGGTCGCCACCCTAATTGCATGTAAAATCAGAATGTGTCATGGGAGAAAATGGTTTGTCTCCCATGGCACATTCTGATTTTTCACATACATGGCCATTAAATACATCCGCAATGATGATGTAGTCATTGACAAGCAATTCTTTATGTCAAGTAGTCGCCAGATGGCATCTTTCTCGGCATCGGGTCGACCTGCCTATAGTGCGTATGCGGCGAAGAAATGAATCGTGCGATCGGCTAATATTATATCACCGTGAATGTGCATCATCAGCCAGTGCATAGCCTACCAAAATAGAGAAGTTTGTAGCAACTTTTACCATGTTCGCGTTTTATGTCGCCGTTTTTGGCACCACATCATCGAGTTTATTGTAGAGCATAAATGTCAACGCGCCTCTTCAGAAGGACTCTTACCAGTTCCTCCATCTTTTCGGTGAGAATATCAATATTCAGTGTGCAGACATGTGTTTCTTTAGTTCCATCTTACTTCCTAATGACATCCAAGCGTTAAAAACCCTTTCTCATATCTCAACAGGACCGGGAACCGTCCCACCGCGTTTCCTGAGTTGAACGTTCCAGCATTTCTCCGAATTTTTGTAATCAATGGCACGATCATTTTTTTAAAAGCATTGAATGCGATTCCTTGGTTGGCCTATCACGAGACCTGTTAGGGAGATCAAGCAGGATTTACAGCAGCGGAGTAGTCCTTTCCTTGATCTCACCATTTTATTTTTGCTTTGCTAAAGATAGTACAAAGTACGTTACCTCGAACTCTCCTTTTTTAGCTGGGCTTGGAACCAGTAGGCTACATAAATTTAAGAAGAACTGGACTTAGTTCTTGCCTTCTAATTCTCGGATAACCATTCAATTATTTGGTAGATTATAAAAAGTTACCCTCAAACGCAAAGAAAGCTTGGACAGACTGGAATAATAAGTGGCAGTGTATACTGAAATCTGTTGCACCGAAAGCTGAAAAATGAAACAGGGTTCTGGAGAAGGTAAAAACAAGAGAAGCGCTTTTTTCTTTGACAATATACAGCAGCCTTTCAGGCTCGTTTGAACTCCATATCTAGATTCGACACCTGATCACGCCGCCGTAAAAGGAAGTGAAATCTCGCATGCAAAAGAGGGTTGAGTTTCTTCCATGTCGAACAGGAAGCAGTAATTACTTCCTTCAAAAATTCGAAACAAGCATCCCATAAGCAGTCTAAATTCCGAAAGACACACCTACGAAGTTTATCCAGTAAAAAAGAGGGAACAAACAGGTTATAATTATTCATGGATTAAATATTAAATGCTTCCTCTATAGGAAACATACCCATAAGATCCTCCTCCTTTTCACAGAACCTTTTTTCATTTCAGGCAATAATCTCCTCACTTCTTGATAAAAACGTTTCTTAAGACTGAAATAAAATTGCTTTTTCCAAATTTTTGTTTCGTGTGTTCCAAAAAAATTGGAAGTCGCTTTACCGCAAACAACCCCAGGGGGTTACTACTTGATACCCAACGCATTAAATTTCAGTGCAAGTATTAAGTACAGTTTTACTTTCGAATCATGCAAGTAAAAGTTCAACATTTGATTTGGAGACATACCGAAAACTCCGGTGATTTGTAAGAGCGTACAGTGGCAATATGCCCCTCTCTCTATCGATTATACGGGGTTGTTAGAAGGCCGCACCTAAACGCAGTTTGAAGCTTGATAACGCATCTGATGAGAATGCGATCCATCGTAGATTTTCTATTCCTCGATCCAAACATTTGGGTCTGAGTTTTAGGACTCCGCGGATGATTTCTCATTATATTGTAACCTATTGTAACCTAACCGGTAAATTTATTAGTATTTTCCCATTTCGTGGGTTTCCTAATGTTTTGAGTTTGGTTCCACCCAAATGCAAAATCAAAACGGACTATCACTTTAAATTGACGAAGACGTGAAATTTTGTAGGTGGCTGGACTAAAATGCCCAGTCAATCGGCTTCTTTTCCCAAGACAGGCTAATACAGAGACATGCAAGCCAATTTCGTTGCAACATTTCATAGAGGGCTAGCGGAGAAACTTGACATTACCCACAGGTACTTCGGTACAGATGAACCTAAGTAAACACAAACGAACCTTAAAAACTTAAATATTCTAATATGTTAGCTAGTTCTGCAACAAGGATATTACATTCGGATGGAGCAAATCGAGTTTCTAACTGGCGTGTGTCAGTGATGCCTAGATAGTTTTCTTGTGTATGTTCGGCTATCTCCTGCATTACACACTCACCACCAACTCCATCAAAACGATCAGCAGAACTATTCACCCGCAAGTAATTGATGATCGTCGGATATGTGCAATGCTTTTCTTCCGCGATACAAATTCAAGCAATGCGCCAAGAAACGTATGTAGTCTTCTTGTTACTCGTCTTAGCTGACAATAGCCCGGATGACTACCTGATAATCCTCTACCCCATAATTCATTATAAATGCCTAAACGACCACGTGTAATTTCTACGAAACAGCGTTTACATAGATTCTGTCAGTGTTAGCTTCTGGCCAAGCTAGGCCCAACCGCTCATTCACATTTGTCTTATTAACAATGTGAGTTGGCTTTAATGATACATTCAAAGTCTTCCCTGCTTGTCGTAAGAGGCGATTAAAGAAGATAGCAACTTCAAATTTCGAAACGTTACTGCTACCGAAACGTCAACAATGCCTCGAATATGGAATCAACTCACACCGAAGACCTTTGACTATCGAAAACAGACGATGTGAAATGTGCGCAACGATAGCAAGGGCTTCCAGAATACTCGCTTTCTCCAACTCGAGCGAGAATACCACCGATATAAGCCTTGGAGCAATATACTTTTGCACTCCGGAAAAGCCGAGTAGTAGCAGACGTGAATCCCGTATCGAATTGTTTCTGACGGCCACCGCAAGAGCGCTCTCTTGACCTGGAGCCGATTTCTAGCAGGATTCTGATTGCCAAATTCCGGTTCAGATCAGCGAGTATCACAATTGTACAGTGCTATGTACCAATGAATATGAATGCCACGATGGGCTCTGATAACACCTTGCAAGGACATGGTTTGTGCATTTTTGTTACTTCCACCACCCCGTCATGATTTGAGCACAGAACCTCCCATAAAGTCAGTAAGGTTTCAACTGACCGACGCCGTACGAGAAATCGGGTCGATATCGGCTTCGAAATAGACAACCACCTGATGATCGCTTACTTTCGCTTACAGCTAAATCCACTACTTCACGCAGGGTTGGAGAGCTGTGACTCCCAAGCTCAACATCGCACGCTCGACAATGGGAGAACTATCCTGCTGATCGGACCGGAGATATACTGAGTAATCCGCCTGAAAATATTACTTTTGTCTCGCTACGCACGATAAGATCTAGCCGATTGCGAAATCATGGCCGGGCGCTCGAACTCTAATATCGTCTGAAATCCCGGGAAGTTTAACGTAGTGTGCACCATGACAAAAGGTGTTATTATCGCTCTAGTCAGGAAAGTGGAAGGCGCCGCTGATCTTAATGATTTCAGAAGTGTATACCTCATCACGAAAGAGCTTGCATGGAACCAGCAACTGGGGTGTCAGTAGCATTGGCTAATGTTGCTATCAAAAACTGGGAACAAGCTTCCCATAATGACAGATCACTACGCCTTCATGCTGCTAAACACACCATACTGTTCCTGTCAGAACTAGACAAACATACGCAGAGTTGATCTTGTCGAAAAGCAGGAACTCTTGCAGAAATATTGTTGGCATTCTGACAGGCCATAATTCACTAGTTGGGCATACGTATCTTCACAATGGGAATTCTCTGTAATGATAAAGCGATATCCACGGAACATTTTCTATGTGAATGCCCCGCCTATTGATACATCAGACATCAGATTTTTGGTGCTGATGTGCTACAACTGCAACGGGTAGAATTACATCCACTAACGGAAATCCTGCGATACATAAACGAATCCAGGATATTCCGTTGGACGGGGGAATCGAGTACAATAGACCACTAGGGTATGAGTATTCAGAGGCTTTGCCTCTCCCCCACCTCAAACACACACACTGATGACATATGTGGCTTTGGATAAGGAAAGAGCGGGAAGTGGTGTTGGCCTGAAAATACTGAATACCAACAAAACCAAGATTCTCAGTCTCATGGGTTATTGCATTCGCTCTGCCTGCATTATTAAACAGAGCATCGAAGGCGTCGATCAATTTGTATATCTAGGGAGCGCAGTTTCTCTCAACGACACCAAACTAGATGCCGCTCAACGCATTAACAACAGATCTGCTTTTGCTGCCCTGTCTAAAACCTGAGATTATAATTATCTCAATACCAAGATCGAGTTGAGACTGATCTGCGTTAGTGTCCTTTCTGGGTTGCAATATGAAAATATCAAATGAAAGTGACCAACAGCGTTACTGGAAGGCTCCAAGCCTTCGTGAACACTTGCATCCGACGTACCATCGAAGTACACTGGCCTGATATTATTTCAAATAAAGAACTTGATCGGCGCACAGGTGACTGCTCTGTGACCAATGCGACTGGAAGGCGGAAGTGGGGTCACACATTAAGAAGAAGCGATAAATACTTTGCTGGCTACGCCATACAGTCGAATCCACTCTCCCAAGATGACCAACGAGTGGCTCGCTCCAAGAGCACAAGGCCCAGAATAGTAGAAGAAGAGTGCGAGTGTCTAGAGAAGTCCTGGCGAAGTTGAAGCAGATTTCAGCGAATCACGAACGATGGCGCCTAGGTTTGGTTGACGCTTTATTCTGCATAATAGCAACCATATGTAATAAACCACTTTAAAATTGTGTTACAAAGCAGAGAACACACCTACCCCACAGACACAAAGACAAATTCCACCGCCACATAATCAAATAATATTCCTAAATATTGCAATACTTTTAATGGATTAGATTAAATCTAACGAAACTTCTGATATACCGCAACAATGCGATTACGGCAAATTGCACTATAAGGATAATAACATGTCCTCAAAGCTGGTGCTATTATTTGTTTACAGATGCTAAAATAAAAATGAAGCCGCGTTACAGAAGATTATGATGAATCCCATCTGAATGGAAATGTTAGATATAAAGCAACTTTTTACAGGAGACGCTGGCTTTTGTGCACGATATGTAGGACTTTGTACTGCATCTATTCTGTAGTGGGAGTATTAAAGACGAAGGGTTATTTTCGGTGAAACGGACACTATTCCGAGAAAATCCCTTTACGTAGATGTAGTACAATCGGATGAAAATATAGTAGAAATATACTGCATGAAAATGATATAATGGATTTTTTAGCAGGTGTTGGAACTTTTAACAAGGTTACATCACAATAAACCATTTTAAAGGATGAACTTGTATTCATTGTACACATTTAGCTTTAGATCGAATTTCCCATTTGGTTTTTGACTGAAACAGCTAGAGAAAGGAAATTTACGAGCGTAGAGTACAAACCCAATACTAAAGTGTTATTTTTAACTTGAATATCCAAAAGATACATTGGAAAAGCACATTTCATGACATTTGATAGAGCGTTGAAGGGAAAATATCTCCAGCCCCGGTCTCTTACAGAAAATTCTTGAAATAAGGAACCAAGTACAATTTGCAGTTTCTTTATTGCTTATGCTGCTCTTTAGTTTAATTTTGGGAACGTTATTGGTTTGATGTTACATTTTTCTGGCTCAACAGCGAGGAAACCTATAATCATAAATAGAAGGTAAATGGCAAGGTGAATGCAACAATCAACCTGTGCAAGAACTATCTCACTTACTTGAAACTTCTTCACCTTCACTTGCGTTAATCTTCGCCAGACAATTTTGCTGATTCAAGGTGCATCCATTTCCAAAAACTTTGAATTCATTTCCATCATATCCGCATACTGGACTGTAATTCATGGTGCATAATCCGCAAGGAATATTAACAATTGTTGGCTTCTCTTCTGCTCTGGCGATTGGAGCACTTAAGATTACCAAACATTCTTCAACTTTGATCTTCTTCCAAACTGTATGATAAAATTTATTCACAATTTATTTAAATATTTAGTAAAATTCATAATCAAGAAACTTACCCGCTCCATCAGCACACTCTGCATTCTGAAGTTCGCATTCGTTCAAAAAGAAATTTTTAACTTCACCATTTGTTGCACAAATGGGATTTATATCTTGCTGTGGGCAAGGACGTAGGCATAGTGACCCAGCATTTGCTCCCAAAATGCAAGCTGCGGAAATTAATTTAGGAGAAATATTTGGTAAAGAAAGTGGCTAAAAGCGGCCGGATCCAAATTGTTAATTCATTACAGGTTTTTAATTTTATTTAACTTGCTAAACAATAGAGCATTATTTGCAGCAAATAGAAACGAGACATATGCTTTTCATTTAAGAAGAACATATTTTTATAAATTTAATAAATTAAACACTGGCAGAAATTAAAATAACATCTCAGAATGAAGACTCACCAAAAAAGACACTGATAATCGTAACTGAGGACATTCTGGCTGCTAATGAACCATCCCCGGGTGCTCCAGAACTTATAAATGCCTCGAAATTGACTAAAGAGGAAAAAAAATGGCTGCACCCTTTTCATATCATTTATTAATATACTTCTTATCTACAATAATTATTCATGAACAAACTGCATTATTTGAAAATATGAAGTGCCTATTAATGAAGATTGGATTTCGATTTTAAGTGTATCTGGGAAAATTTCGCTCCACTGATAACATTGTTTCGTACGCAAAACATAAATTGGTTCGTCAATTGAATGAATCATGAAAAGCAAATTGCTTACGATAAAAAAAATTAGGAATAGAAATTTTATAGGTGCAAAAATTTTCCACCAACAGTATTTAGTATTGTCTCCTATCGATTCTGATGATTGTCTTAACTGGCTGCTCTGTAAAAACTTATCCAAACTAAATTAACTCACTTGCGCTGTCTTACGGCAAACTAATTACATCTCTTTAGAGATTGAAATATGGTGTCCAATACTTACATTGCTCTGACCTTCAGATCCAATTGGTAGCATTCAGATAATCTAAGAGACCTGAGGTCCTGTTGCCAAAGGCCAAGCATGTATTCTCAATCATTTCGATCCATCGATTGCATCCTCCAGTTTCGAAATTCGACCAGTGATACGCCGTTTTCATCAGCAGAATCTACCCATCGCTTTTGGGATTTTCTTACCGATATTCGTCCTTTTACTATGCCTTCGCACACCCTTTTGGGTATCCGAATGTCGTCCATACGTAAAATCTGGCCAGCCTATCGCAACTTTCAAAGTTTTATTAATATGAAAACTGCAGGGTCGTCAAATATTTGATACAACTTATGGTTTTGTATGATTCGCCGTTGGTCATCTTCCTATTATTCTCCACAAGAGTCTCCTCTAGAAGGTATTGACCAAATAAAGTTTGTGTTAGGGTCCATGTTTCACATCCATATATTCCAAACTCCTCATAGGTTGTTCTGCCTTTCGTAGTTACAGAGGCTGCGCTGCACTTGCCAGGTCAGTCGGCGGAGCTGCTCTGATAATTGCTAAATTGCTTTTCCGTGCAGAAACCATCGTTTTCTCCGCGAAATATATGCCCCTTTATCATATCCTGTGTATATTTTCCCTGTGTCCGCCCCCCGATTTCTTCGACAGATTTGCAGATATCCTAACTAACTGTCCCCTGTGCTAACCTTCCTAACCATTCTGCGTTTGCTACTCCCAGCATTCCCTCCCTAATAATTCCCTCCTACCCTTTCTTTATCCTCTTTCATGAACACCTACGCTGCCCTTCAATTTAACCTTTCCAAAAATTACGTAAACCTCTTAAACCTCACTCTTGATCTTGTTCTCTCCAACCTTCCTACGCGATGCCTTTCCTAATCCTGTGGCTGCATCTCACGTTGCTGCTCTCAAATTTGATGCTCAAATCACCCAACTACACTCCCCTATCATGCACACGCCTACTTTCACTTTCTTAAGGCAAATTTCAGAGGTCTGAATTCAATCCTGGCAACAATCAACTGGACCCACCTCCTCTCTCCATTAACGTGTAACCAAGCATTCAATACCTTCTGCCAGAGCCTCTGCCCTGCCTTGTTATGTTCCCTCCACTAAGCTAACATCTCCAACTAAGCCAAAATGCATGGTATTTGGTGCTAGTATTAGGTAAAATCCGGTATCCAATTCACTGATAGTGAAAGTCCTTTATTGATCAGCTCATGACTTTCCAGTGGCGAGTTGATTCAATTTTTATGAAGTTTGACTAGTCCGGAAAGTGGTCTGGAATCTATACGACTGTTGAGTCTAGTATGGTCTGTGAATCCCTTTACATATAGCAAGTGGCGCCCTTTTGTGTTGAGTATAAGAGGGGGCTCCTCATACATGCGAAAGAGCTGATGGATTGCTAAATCGATTAAAACATAGCTCGCAATATTGCCACATAATGAACTCAAGGGAAGTCACAGTAAATTTCCAAAATACGGTCTTCTTCTTTTTTTACCCTTTGTCCCGTTCACAAGCGGGGTCCGCTCTTCGTGGTTGGTTTCGCCCTTTGGCTCCAATCTCTAGACTTTTAAATCCCCATCCAGCTTATTAAGCAACCGTTGTTTCGGCCTGCCTTTTGGTCGTTTACCATCGACTTCGATGTTCAGACCAAGCTTAGCAAGTGACTTTCCAAAATAAGATAATATACTATTATTAAATGTATGGTTCATAGTGTTGCCGACTATAAAAAACAATTAACAGCGCCTCGCGGAATGTAGACGAACAGTTTGCGTTGGACTAGTAGCGTAATACGCCTCCATTACATCCGGAATGAGGATATCCGCGATCGATACGGGGTTGCACCGATCGTGGCAAAATTGCGAGGGAGACATCTTCAATGGTATGATCGCGTAATTCGTGGTCACGAGAATTCACCAGCCAAGATTGGTGAACATCAGAGTCGATAGTAAGTGACCAAAAGATGTGCCGAATTAACGGTGGCTTAATACGCCGGATGGGGATTTCATACCCTCGCGACTACATCCAAATCAGGTCTTTGGCAAAACAAAGTGCCACAACCGATCACGACGCGCCGAGCCCACTTGTGAACGGGGCAAAGGCTGAAGAAAAAGAAGAAAAATATCGTCGCGCAGATTATTTCGAGGCTTAGATACCGTGTGCATGGACCCCCATATTTTTTTCAAATTTTTCATTTATGTGTTTTCTGTGAGCGGAGCCTGAAGTAATTGACCCCTTTCAGGGTCCCACACTCCTCCCCCTTGCAACTGATGTTAAAATTAACGTCTGGTCTTATTACCTCACATGGTAATTCGGTAAAAAAGAATTTGCACCTGTTTTTCACGTGTATGAAGACCCTCCATTAAGTTTCACATGGAGCAATGTAACTCACTTGTATTGGGGCTGTGGCTAACCGATTTTAATAAGATTTTGTTTACTACAAAACTTTGAAGACATTGCCAAGTTGATTTGATGTCTGTCCATCCATCTCTCGGTCTGTCTGTCCGGTCGTCTTTCTCGCTGTCTATTCGTCACACCCGATTTACTCGGAAACGGCTAAACCTATGGCCATGAAGATTTGTGGGAATCTGTGGTCTATGTGTCCCTTTATATGCAACGAACGACATCACTTTACGTTAGAATTAAAGGGGCCTTCCCATATATGTAAAAAGTGTTGCAACATTTTTTTCCACAGAATATGGATTTGGAGAAAAGAGAAATGAAAGAGCTAGATTACTTTTCGAAACTGATCTCAATTTTGATATTGAATGAAACACAGCATCTTTATACATGTAAGCAGAGATAAAGTTAAGAGCAGCATATTACTATAAGGACGAAACGGACGAAAATGGCTACGGTTTGGTACCAAAACAAAGGCGATTCATCAGACGCTTCCTCACCTCTGCCCTGGGAGCAGCGTGACCGAAGCGGCCTGCAGATATTATACGCTCCCTCCCTTATAATTCGCAAAACATGACAAGGATGCGAATTATATTTAACGTAAATCGAATTATATTCAATGTCAATCCGCTCACAGTTTGGACCAAAGCTTGACTGGAGCTAGACAATTTTTTTTAGGAATTGCGAAGTCGGCGGCCAAGCTTTGGTCCGAACTGTGAGCGGATTGACATTGAATATAATTCGCACTCTTGTCGTGTTTTGCGAATTAAAAAAGGGAAGTATAACATCTGCGAACAGCTTCGACCATGCTGCTCCAAGGCCAAAGGTGAGGCAACGTCTGATGAGTTCCTCTGCCCTGGTACGAAACCGTAGCCGTTTTCGTCCCTCTTTTACTTTTTGAACCTTCGACGTTAAACTCAAAAACAGGAGTCCGTCGACCATAAAGAGTGGGAGCAAGTTGGTCTCCATCGGGCCCGGTCCAGAATTAAGTGGATGTGGACTTAGGACTCCCAAATTCCTAAAAAAAACATATTACCATAATTTAGAAAGTTACACGAAAATCCCCCTTAAATTCATCTTAAATCTTCTGAATTTAGCATCAGCATATATAATAATATAAGAGGCAATGTAGCTATTACTGAGTTATAGAAAATCAATATTTTGTATTCCACGTGAATCCAATATACTCAAAGGCGTGAGTGACGTCATTATCATATAGAACGAACTCACATGAAGGTGGAGTACATTTTAGTCTTCCTTTCTTAGTTATTGTAGTTATTTGTTTAGGGATGAGTGGTCCTAAGCCCGCCATTGACTACTCCGCAGGATTTGATGAGTTCGCCTTCACTGTGCGACTTTTACTTATATACAGGGTTAGAGGGATAAGTCGACCTGTATTCGTTAAAAACAAGTAGTATCATTTCAGACTGATTTCACTATGAAACACCCTACTCCAAAGTAAACCGTTTTCGACATACTCGAATTTTAATTTTTTTTATAAAAATGACCGATTTTTCCGCTACTGAATTAGATATTTTGAAATCTTTAGACTCTTATTATTATTATTTAACATCTTTTATTATTATTATTTACATTATATGGGGGTCCAATGCACATGACCTCAATAACCATAATTGTACGTAAGTCAACTAAATAGGTTGTTGTAGACGATTAAAAGTTAAAAAAGTTAGTACAAATTTAAAAAGTTTAGATATGCCAACTGCTTTGTGGATGTGCCTAAAAATATCTACGTTTTATCAGCTATCCAACGAGATATAACAATCTAGGGTTTTATTTAAACTGATAGAAAAAGCTTCTTATCCTACGTGGGATTTAAAAATAATGGCACCTGTTTAATGTAATTCATTCTCTGAACATAGATAACTAAATAAAAAAATAGATGATTACAATAGAATATTTATTTAACTTTTATGTTCGAATAAAATATCTCTAAATTTCACGTTCAACATGTCCACCTCTGTTTTGCACACATTTTCGGGCTCTTTTGCGAAGTCCACTTTTTACTACACCAGTGTTCAAAGTCGTTCTTATTTCATTCGCCGCATTAATTATTCTTTCTTTCAGAACTTCAACTCATGAAATTGGGTTGAGCTCACATAAAAATCCGCGGGGGTTAGGTCTGGACTTCTGGCTGGTCAGGGTAAGACTCACCTCGTCCAGCCCATTTGATGGGATAATTTGTGTCTCTAACACTTCACCTGAAATGATAAGGGCAGACAGCATGCTGAAACCATGTCTTGAAGTAGATTGAGTGGGAGATCCTCCAGTAAGTTACCTAGGTCACCTCTCAGGAAATTTTCGTAATCTTCGCAGTTTAAATTATCAGGGAGAAAGTAAGACCCAATCAAATGATTAGAAATGATGTCTATTCACACATTTACGCTGAATCTATGTTATGACCCCTTAACTCCCTTCTTATTGGGATCTCCTTGTTCTTTTGGGGCGCAATAGTGAGCGTTGTGATAATTCATAAGGTGGGATCCTTTATCAAATTTTGATTCATCAGTCTACAATGTTATTTTAATGGAAATCCGGGTCTTCCACATCAGCATTTAGCACAAATCTGCAGAAATCTAACCTTCTCGCAGGATCTCCTCCTTCGATAGCTTGTACCGGCGTACAATGGTATGGGTATAGGCCTGAATGTACTGTAAACCACACTTTCCAGTTCACGGGCAACAATATTAGTGGAAGCGGTTGGATCTAATCTATCATAAATCGTTCCACTATCTCATTATCTTGTTCTTCGTCGTCACCAATGACACGTGGTCTTCCCAAGTCTGTACGTCGTCTTAAAACAGTGCCAGTTTCTCGAAGTCTTCGATAAACTCCGTCGAACACCCTCACATCCGGTACTCGACGGCCGGGATAACGTCATTATTTTTAAATCCCTTGTAGCATAAGAAGCTAAGTTTTTTCTATGATAACTGATAAAACGTAGATATTTTGAGGCACATCCGCAAAGCGGTTGCCATATTTTTTTTTAGATATCCAGTAAAGAAAATTAAACTTTTCAAATTTGTACTAACTTTTTTAACTTTCAATCGTCTTCAACGACCTATTTAGTTAAATTCGTACATTTATGGTTATTGAGGTCATAAAGCATCTTATTCTACATGTAAAACTTAAATAATAAAAATAAGAGTCACATATTTAAAAATATTTAATTCAATAGCGGAAAAATCGGTCATTTTTATAAAAAAAATTAAAACTCGAGTATCTCGAAAATGGTTTTATTTGGAGTAGGGTGTTTCATAGTGAAATCAGTCGGAAATGATGATACTACACGCCCTTAACGGATCTAGGTCGACTTATCCTGTACCCCTGTATAAGCACACATGGCTGCTTTGGCATTGGCGCATGGAGTAAAGTGGAAATATTTAAATGTGTACTACAAATTTAGACAGGTATGTGCGTATATAAGTTACACTGGGCGGGGCGCTTAATCCGTATGGATGAGGATTATCCAGCCCGGAAAGTCTATAAGGGCAATATCTATGGTAGGGCAATGGCGTAGGTCAGGACGCCAGACAGCTTTTAGGGATATCGAATTGGTGGACCTCGTCGCAAAACCGGGATGTCTGGAGTTCCTTATTAAGGCAGGCCTAGACCGAATACCGGTTGTCGCGCCGATGATGATGATGTGCATATATACTTGCATACTCGTATCTACTCATCAGTATGTGATTATAGGCAATGTCTATTTGTTTAGGACGAGCATCTTCCATACTTAGATATATCGAAAAGTTTGGAAATATATGAAGAATATTTTGAATTTTTAGCTATCTGCGAAAAGAAAAACCTTCGTCCCTGAAGCAGCCAAGTTCCGGTACCCCAACTTGTTTAGGGGTACTTATATGCTATCCCCCGTCTCTCTATCAGAAAATACTTATATAAATCGAAACTAAAAGGCCAATTGAAGTGCATTTACAACTTTATTGTTCAATTTCAAAAACAATAAAATCAATTTAAACTGACAGGTTCAATGTTGCACTTTTCAGGCACAACAGCAAGGAAACCTGTGGAAATGAGATAAATATTAGAAAATATACCTACAAAAAGCATAAATGACAATTCTCACTTGTACTTGCATCCCTATTGCAATTTGCGGCGGCCATGAAGCAATCATTGTCGAACGTTCTGTATTCATTTCCATCATATCCGCAAATTGGTTTATATAGCAAATTACAGGGCACTACACATCCAGCTCTCTGTGACAACAAAACTGGTTTTTCCGGGATTTCAATTATTGGCCCCTTGATTGGGGTAACAGTTTTCAGGCATCTAGTTAAGGAAGTTGTAGTCCACGCTTTAAATAAAGAAAGTGATGTGAATATTTCAGTCTATCAATTATTGGAGATAATCCATAAATAACGTACTTTCTCCACTAGTACATTCCTTATTTTTAAGCTCGCATTCGTTCTTGAAAAGCAAGTAATTATCACCATTGGTGGCGCAAGTCAATTTTGCACTTTCATTTTCACAAAAACGCACGCAAAGCAATGGCTCAGCTCCCAATGCAAAAGCTGGAAAAACGAAATTTCAAAAAAAAAATATATAAAGAGATAAAGATACGAATAAAGTAACAACTAAAGTTTAAAGTAATATTGACATCTAATGGAATTTTCTTAAAGAAGCACATGGAATTAAGGAACCTTGCACGTCATAGTAATATACGCACTGCCTGTGTAGAGCACGTCGGTCTTCCGTCAAAACTTTGGTAGTAAAGTCCATTTTGTAGTGTAACTTGCACAGGAGACCTTAGCGAAGCAATAAATCGGTTAAAAGATGACACTTGCTGGTACTTACTATTCCCAAATTCGTATTATAAATATTGTTCACGTAATTACAATCCTTGCAGAATGTCATACGTGCAACTGCACCATGTCCTTCGTGCAAGATAGAATATAATATATCACCGATAATCGTATATACTTCTGTCGGACTTAAATTTAAATCCCGAAATCCTCAAAATGTCGACCCTAGCACTACATTTAAAGAACACGAACGTATGTACTGAGCCCAAGAAAAGACTTACCAAAAGAAAGACAAATTAGCGTGATCTTAATCATTATGGCTGCAAACAACACTAAACTTTGATAATGAACGAGGGTGTCGCCTTTTTATACCAATCCAAATGCAGCACGCATTCGCATTTTTATCGCATAATTTTTAATCATTGATATCACTGAATACAAAATTTGATCTATTTTCTAAAAAATATATCTTTCGCATTTATTGAAGCTACAATTCAATGATAACATTGTATTAAAATTCCGTTCGTTGTATTAAAAGATAAAGTGATTTTCTAAGTATCTTATCAAAGTTGAATTTTGTATACGAATGTTGACAAAGCACTCAAAGGATGAATAGAAACCTCTTTACTGCCTCAAACCAGGATGTTGAAACAAATTAATCAGCTCCTTGTTGAGAAAACTGTTTGGTCCAAAACATAATTTGTAAAAAGTGGCTGCGTTCTCAAAATCCAGGAAATACCTTAATTCAATTTAGAATTGACAATGTTAACGTAATAGCCATATACCGAGCCACTTGCAAAACCAACACCAACAGCTCTGCTACCAAATTCGATATGCATTTCTACATGGTAATTGCTGAAAATTGTTTCATAACGAAAAACTTTGAACAGAGAAGATTGTGAGTACCTAAAAACGGGACAAACTCTGTTAACTAGCCCTGCAGGTTGGGTGTTAGATAAAACTGACAACCCCATCCAGGAAAACTGCCTGTTATAAAATCACTGAAGGCAAAGAAAAAAAAGCAATTTACGCATTTGTTTATAGAACGAGAGCTTTTAGACTATGCCAATATAAGGCCGCTGTCATTTTGTTACAAGAAATGCGCTGAACAAATACCGGTTTCCATATATTACAATGGTCATTCTGTAAACCATGTGCTCGGAGTAGGTTCGTAGCCAACCAAAAAAAGGAAACCTGCTCTTATGCCCTGCCCTCGAATCAGGCGAGGATGAACACCTAACACGAAGGGTACAAATAGATGCACCAATGACCGCAGGAACTAGAGCCCTTAAAGATGAAGCATCGGCAGAAAAATCAAGTGAGAGCAAATTCAAACAAAACTCTCAATAAAACTCATAAAGGAGAAATGAATGCCACAATAATCGCACCTATCAATTGTACTAGGAATGAAGCATCAATAAATGAGCTTCGAAACCACCTAAAGAACATTTGCCTCGGTATGGCCACAAATGTGTTTTGCCCCAGTCGCAAAAAAAAGTCGGAGCAACTGGTTCGATTATGGTTGCAAACTTGCGATGAAACGGAAGAAGGCTACACACCGCGCAATGCAGCAATTTCAGAGAACACAGGCGCGCAGGGACTAGCCGCTAACTCAACCCAGCAAATAAACTACTGTCCAGAAAGAAGAAGGATTCCTGAGAGAACCAACAGTTTCACCAACAAGTCAGCAGGATAAAGCCATATACCTCAATGCTCATTCTATCGAGACAAACATATTACCAAATTGGAGCGATGGGTTGAGTATTTTGATGAATTGCTCAACAAGCAGAATATCAACGGAGTGAAGGTCCTGCCAACTGTAGGCGATTGAGAAATGATGTCACTATCTGGCATGAAAGAAATGGTCCATACAATTCATCGGATTAAGAATCGTAACTCGCCAGGAGCCGATTCCATTGCAGGTAAATTGAGTAAATATGGAGTCAAATAATTACACCAAGCGGCTCATCAACTTACACTTAAGGTTTGGCACAGCAAATCAATACGTGATGACTAGTGACGAGGCGCTATTTGCCCCATACATAAAAAGGTAAATATCACTTGTGTATTTGTGGTGGTGTAGACCGTGGTGGACCATTGTACTGGATACATAGATATCGCTTAGTATAGCAATTTTAAAAATATAGATATTCTCTTCTATATTGCTAGCGCGTATAGCCCAATACCCCAAAAACATGATCAACCCATGCCCAATTGATGGAAAAATTGTTTACCACCAGTTGCACCATCTCAACATCTACTTTAAGGTGACCTATGATAGCATAGCCAAGGTAAAATTGTACACGACCTTGAGAGAACTTTGTATCCCGACAAAACGAATAAGACTGATTCTACTGTTATATATGTCGTTTTGTCCGGCTTATTTTTTATTAAGAAAAAACCAAAGGAAAGACTAAATTTTCCCTGAAATGCCGAATAAAAATTTTTATTTCCCATAAACCCATATATCATATTTCGAGGACGAGTTGTCCTCTTCTTCAGTGATCCTTAGTCTAGACAACTGGTCCTCAAAATATCGGTATATGGGAAATAACTCCTATTCGGCATTTCAGGAATAAGACTGACTGGGCCAACGCTGACCAATTTGCAAAACGGATAATAGCAAAAGGATCATTCTCCAGACCCTTTACCATTAATAACCATTTAAGACAAGGCGATACCCTATCATGCTTTCTCTCGTCTGCCGATTTAAGTTCGCTATCATTGATACTTTCAGATCCCCACTCTTATTATTGTTCGAGTGTACAGTCACTACTATGCCATATATAGCATAGGATCTTATTTTCCAGATTAAATAATCCACCGCTCACCCCCTCCCACCGCCTCCAGATGCAAAGTAAAAGAAAGATTTATAAGTAGCACACAAGAGTGACCAGTATGCCATGCTACAGCACATAATACCCTTGAACCGTCTACGGACATCTAAAAAGGAAATGAAAACGACTTCGACTAAACAAGTCGGGAAACTGGAAGCTGGATGCTTCAGGAATGAAAGGTTTTGTGTATTTCTTTTTTTCATATAAAAATATTTGAGTGGACATTTGCTCCATTTGCACCTGGCATGTAATGTACATAAGGATATGCCAGAATTTACAACGAAGTGACTGCTTTGGCCTACTATAACATTATTAGTAATAGGGCAATTTCCACCAAACTTGATAGGATTATGCTCTATATTATCGCCTATGTTGCTGATTCTAAGATGAACTGCGGGGGAGTTTTTAATATGCTTAGTTTGACCAGATATCGGTATGGAGGGAATTTCGGAGCCTAGGCAACGTACTGTGGCAGCTTCGTGCTTTTTTTTTAAATTTTTCGGTTGTGTAGGCTTTGAGAATGAGTCCGTGAAAAAAGCGACCATTCCCAAGCCCCCGCCGTCCCCTTAGTTGCGTTAAATGTCAGAACTGAGGTAAGCAATAAAAAGTACTAATCGAGAAAATTTTCACTACATACGTGGGCGTCCCTACCTTTTCACAAAATTTCATGTCAATCCGTACAACCATTTCTAAGGAAAGTGCTAGTGGCAGACAGACCGACAGTAAACCGATTTTAATGCACAACAAGAAAGCAAAAGTCCAGTCAATTTCTAAAAGTTGGTAATATGCTATGAGTAAATTTACAAAGCAGATATCGGAACGGGACATATTTTGAGGCCTAGATTTCACATAAACACATCATCCTCGTTTTTTTTTTTCAAATTTTTGGGTTGGGTAGCTTCCGAAAATAAGTCCTGTCTCACTTTATGTCAAAACTTATATCAGTTTCGGAAAGAACTATTCGAGACCTTTCAGTTGATACCCCACATGACTGTATGCGGTGAAAAACGTTTACCCCTTTCTACCCTTTTACTTTTATCCCCACTTTTCATGTTGCCGCCCCCCTTTAAACTCCACCTAAATTTATATTACTCATATATGTGGGATTTCATAGTTCCCAGATGTCCACCAAATATCATTCGGAGCCGTTTTGGAAAAAATGCGTGTGCAGACAGACAGACACGATTTTAATAAGGTTTTGTATAAGACAAATCAAAGCAACAAGGAATAGGCAAAAATATACGTCAAACGAATAATCGGACACACAGACAAATCAGCAGAATTTAACGGTACTTTCTTGCCAAAATTATGTGTTATTGGTAAGTTGGTTAAGAGTATAATTCAAGTTTTCTTCGAAAGGGAAAGAATATGGAAGCAATGCCTGTCGATGCCAAAACAAACAACTCTCGAAATACGTCACCTAATAATAACGCTACATTGTTTGTAGAAACCACTTCACCGATTAGACGTTATAAAACATTGTAAACAAAATTTTCAAATTCAAAATAAGAGCAGAACTGCTCAGGGGAAAAAACTCGACATCATGATGAGCGACGTATTCTAAAAGAAGTTAGATAAAATATTTGTTAATTGCAAATGAATTGAAAAATATAATCCAAAACGATTTGGAAAAGGATGTTTGCGCGGCACGATTGGCAATTTTCTTGGGGAATATGATTTTCATGGCAGAATAGCTGGAAAAACTCCATACATAAGTAAGTAAAAAAAAGTTTCAGTTTCAAAAAAGTTCAGTTTCAAGTTAACTCCATAAAGAACATTTCAACAAGGATATTGACCTTTAGAAAAAGGTAAATACCGAAAACTTCGATAATTCAAATGATTTTTCACCTTTATATATATATTGCAAATGAAATGGCCGTTTTGGTATTAAAATTTGAAACGACTGTAAAGCTAACAAACATTTATGTATTTAATCAAAATAGGTACCAGTCGATTCAAAACACTTCTCCCAGCGAGATACAAGGGCATATATGCCAGTTTCGTAGAAGTCCAATTTTCAGGGGTTGATAATCTCGTCGAAGGCAATTTTGATGACCTTGTCATTCCTCAATTGTTATTACGCCAAACAATGATCCAAATGCTTGAAAAAGTGGTAGTCCGTTGGCGAAAGGTCCGGTGAATATGGTGGATGAGGCAGAGTCTCATAATGCAATTCGTTCAACGTTTGATCCGTTGGTCTGGAAACATGAGGTCGTGCATTGTTGTGAAGGAATATCGCACCGTCTCTGTTGACTAATCCCGGCCGTTGAATACTCAATTTTTGGTGCATTTCCTCGAGTTGGGCACAGTGTTTCTGTGCATTTATCGTTTCTCCAGGTACCAAAAAAGAATCGTGGATAACGCCAGCTGTAGACCACCAAACAGTCGCCATGACCTTCTTCTGGAGGCTCGGTTTCGGTATATGGTTCGGTAGCTCATCAGCATCTAGTCATTGTGCTGATCTGCGGCGATTGTCGTATAATATCCACTTTTCATCACATGTCACTATTCTGTTCAAAAAGAGATCGCTTCTGTTACGGGAGAGTAAAGAACTGTAAATTTCCATTCGAAGCGCCATTTTTTTCCATAAGGGCATGCGGAACCCATTTGCCGAGTTTTTCACCTTCCCAAGTTGTTGCAAGTGCCGGGAAGCTATCGAATAATGTACGCCCAGTTTCTCTGCAATGTCTTCCACAGATTGACGTGTGTCGGATTCGACTAGCAAATGCAATTCGTGTTGTCAATCGATGGTCCTGGATGTCCACGTGGCCCACTTTGAAGATTTACGTCGCCTGACGGCAATTTTTCGAACCACCGCCTTGTGGTTCGTTCGCTTACTGTATCAGCTCCAAATGCCCTGTTAATGTTCCTGGTCGACTCCGCTGCTTTATGACCGAGTTTGAACTCATACAGAAAAAGTATACGTTCTTGACTCTTTTCCATCCTTTTATTCCTTTTTATTCACTGTTATCACAACGATGGTCAAAACTGAAATGACTCCTTGATTAAATGAACGAGTATTTATACTTTGTTATCCGGCACCAACAGTGCCAACTGGTGGTTCTTTGATACAGCAAAATCGCAACTAACTTCACTTGATTGCCAAAACGGCCGTTTCATATGCAACAACCAGGTATTATTTACACAATTTAATCTGCATGGCTCTGATGGAAACCTTATATAGAGTTCAATCCCCAAAATATTCGGGCCACTACCAAACATGGTGGAGAGACAGTGATGATATGGGAGGGTTCTCCCAGCCCAGGAATATGGTATTTTTATTTTATAGACGGCAAAATGAATAGATTCAAATATTTATAGTTCTTTAAAGAAAATGTGAGGCAAAGTGCTAAGGAGCTGAACATATTAGATAAATTTGCCTTCTATTTAGGACAACGAACTTAGCCACATTCCTATGTTCCTGAAATGTGGCTCATCTACAACTGTCCGAAATTTCTGAAAATACCTTCGCCGTCACCCGATCTGAATGTTATTGAATACATTTACGAAGAATTGGCACTAAAATTAGAGAAATTAAAATTTAAAAATGTCGAGAAGCTTAAGAAGGCCATTCAGCAGAATTAAAATAATATTTCTCCCAAATTTGGTGTAAATCTCGTCCCTCGATACCCCGAAGCTAAGAAACAGTGATAACAGTAAAAGCAAATGCTTCAAAAAATCCCATTTTGAAGCGTTTTACCGATTATTTGTTTGACTTAGCTTTTTGCTTGTATTTTGTTGGTCCTTTTTTATAGAGAGGTTTAATAAAAATATGTTACATACTTCTTTTCTGGCCTGTAAGGTCTGTTCATTATCGAAAAGACTAATATAAATTAAAACAAGTCGGGAAACCGGATGTTGGGCGCTTCAGGTATGAAAGGTTTTGTTTGCTTCTTGTGTGAGTATATTTGAGTGCAGAACTATCCCACTTCTACGTAACCCGTTATGTACATGGATTTAGCACGTCAAATTTATTACTTCGGGTTGTAAATTTACACGGTAAAGACAACTTTGAGCTTCTGTAACTTTGTTACTAATAGTATGATTTTGATCAAACTTGGAGATAATATGCTTCATATTATATTTTATACTACTACCAACTTTTATAACTCTGAGGTAAACTTACGGGGGGTTTTACTCAATTTCCCCAAAAGTATGGTAATATACTATTATTAACTTAATCTGAACAGATATCGATATGAAGAGTATTTTGAGGCCTGGGCACCATATAGAGGCAGCTTCATGTTTTTTTGTTTTCAGATTTTTCAATTGGGTAGTTTCTGAGAATGAGGCCGTTAAAGAAATCATCACTTTCCACCCCTCCCACTCCCCGCCTTTTCAACAAATCTCAAAAAAGTACTAATTAAGACCTTTCATTTGATACCCCCGTGACTATATTTGGTGAACTGGAAAATTTTTGCACCCCCCTTTTACATGTATGGGGACCCCCCCCCCCCCTAAATCTCAACGTAGAAGGATATCACTCACTGCATGTCTGGGGGTCCGCAGGTCCCACCTTCGCACCAAATTTCATGTCAATCGGTATAACCGTTTCTGAGAAAAGTGCCTGTGACAGACAGACAGACAGATGCAGCTCCAGTTTGGGGGAAAGGCATTGCAGGTTGCATTTAACGCTAACAAACTGAGTTCAGTCTACAGAAGAACAGCCCTAACGGTGCGATCGGCATTCAGGACTGTCTCAGATGATGCAGCATTCGTCATCTCTGGAATGACACCCATTGACATCTTAGCAGATGAGATGACGAATATATATAATGCGAAGTCAATCTCTCCTTTATCGACGCCGAAAGGGAGAAATTTCTAAATAGATGGCAAGAGCGTTGGGAATGCTCGGGAAAGGGTCGGTGAACACACAGGCTAATCCTTGCCATCAAGGATTAATTGGAGAGACGGCACGGTGAGATTAATTATAATCTTACTCAGTTTCTCACGAGGCATGGAGGATATCGCCAAAACCTGTTCAGGTTTAAACTAAATACCTCACCCGATTGTCCAAACTGCGATGCAGTCTCAGAGGACCTAGAGCATGTATTCTTCTACTGTCCAAGGTTTGTGGAGGAAAGGAAGAACCTAGGAGAGGTGCTCACACCAGAGAATCTGGTGCGAAGAATGTTAGCATGTTAGGAAGACTGGGATGCGATCAACTCCATGGTCGTATCTATCCAGAGCAAACTGCGAAAGGCAAAGGAGAATAGAAAAGCGTGGTTACGTACGCCGCGTAGAGACGAAAGGGGACCAAGCTAAAATGAGCTGACTCTGCCCCGTGATGTAATACAATACGGTGGTTCTAGGGGGTTTGGGGGGAGTCGGGGGTAGTTTTAGTGGGTTAGAATCTCACACGCTGGCGTGTTCAGGCCAGTGTCCTTTAAAGATTTCCACCTCCTCAAAAAAAAAAAAACAGACAGACATTGAACCGATTTTAATAAGGTTTTGTTTGCAAAAATGATAAATTCGTACAAAAGAACGTATTCAAAACATGAAGAAAAAAAAATAAAAAACATCAATCACCCTTTGTCCGATTATGCATTTAAGCCAACCAGTAAAGAGAAACTAAAAGTCTGCTTTAAATTTTCAACTTTATTGTTTAGCTTGAGAAACAATGGAATCAATTAGACGTGACAGGTTGGCTGTTGCATTTTTCGGGCCCAACAGCAAGGAAACCTATGGAATTGACGGGAATATTAGAAAATATACTTGCATAGAGCGTAAATTACAATTCTCACTTGTACTTGCATCCCTAGTGCAATTTGTGACAGACATGAAGCAATCATTATCGAACGTTCTGTATTCATTTCCATCATATCCGCAAACTGGCATATATAACAGATAGCACGCCTTTGCACATTCTGCTCTCTGCGACAAAACTGGTTTTTCCGGAATTTCAATAACAGGCTTCTCCGGGATTTCAACTATCGGACCCTTGACCGAGATAACAGTCTTCAAGCATCTAGTTAAGGAAATTGTAGTCCAAGCTTCAAATAAAGGAAGTAATGCCATTATTTTAGTCCATCAATCATTGGAGATAATTCACAGATAACGTACTTTCTCCACTAGTGCATTCCTTATTTTTGAGCTCGCATCCGTTCTTGAAAACCAAGTAACTATCACCATTCGTTGCGCAAGTTAAGTTTGGATCTTCGTTTCCGCAATAACGCATGCAAAGCAATGGTTCAGCCCCTAATGCGCATGCTGGAAGAAAGAATTTTGAAGAATATTGAGATTGTTATATTCCTAAAGGAGAATAAAAATAATTTTGACATTTGTTTAAATTTTTTTTAAAGCCCCCGAATCATGGCACCTTCTTAATAATGTATGCACTGCCTGATCACATCAGTCTTCCGCAAAAGGCTTGCCAAAAAACTCTGTTTTATAATGTGTCTTGCACTATACATTATTGCAGCACTGAGATTAAGGCATAAAACTGATATTTCCGATGCTTGCTATTCCCGAATTCGTGAACTTAGCAATAAAAAAATATCTGGATCAAACCTCCTGCTCATTGAAACACAAAAAACAAATATTATTCAGGTAATTGAAGTACTTGCAGAATGTCATCCGTCCAACTGGCATTCAAGGTAATATAAAATACTTCACAGATAATCGTATAAACTGTTGCCGGACTTGAATTTAAATTCCCAAATTCGATCCTAGCACAACACTTGATATATATATTTACTGAGAACAGAAAAAAGCCTTACCGAAAGAAAGACAAATTATCGTGAGCTTGATCATTATGACTGCAAAAAATAACAAATTCTAATAATGAGCAAGTCTGTCGCCTTTTTATACCCAATGAAATGCATCACAAATTCGCATTTTTATCGCATGATTTCTAATTATCAATAGCACAGCAACCTGAAAGACAAGAATGGAATGATTTCCCAAAAAATATTACCTTCATAATTACGGAAGCTAAAATTCAATGATAACATTGCGTTGTATTAAAATTAAATGATAAAGTAATTTTCTAAATATCTATAAATAATATACATATATAATTCATTATTGATAAATGAATGCTGCATACGAGTTTTTACAAAATAATAGACAAAGGACGAATGAAAACCATGATTGAGGTAGTAATCCAGAACAAATCATTCATCATTCATTCCCCCTTTATAAATTGTATTTTGGACCTACGAGTGTCGTATACAATTTTTGTTCTTGTATACAAAACTCCTAGGTCTAAAACACAATTTATAATGGAGAAATGAACAGTCAACATCCCAGGAAGCCAGTCTAGCAAATATGAACTGGCTGTGAACTACGACACTATCTCTCTCCCCTCCTCTTTTTTTAAAATCCTCGAGAGATGCGTTACTAAATATCTTAACATAACTCACGGTAGGAAATACATGTTATTTATACCAATTTCTCTAAAACCTTTCGTTCTGTTAACCACAGCATATCCCTCTCCAAACTGTCTCTGCTCAGGTCCCCCCTCCTTAATTATCATGCAACTCCCCTACCTTTCTAACCGATATTTTTGAAGTTCTCTTTGGGGAACTCGGCAACTTCTTTCACTCCCCGATCCCGAGATTACGCTGTTGTTGTTTGGTTTCTTTGTTTCTGCCCCTCTTCTTCGTTTTAAGCGTAGCTTCCTACTTGGCGATTGCTCTGAGCACAGTACGTAATTGGAAATCTCTTCTAGACAATGTTCCTTTCATTAGATAAGTAAATAATAAATCTTGTAAACACCTTCACATTAAGAAGATAAATACCTAACAGAACATACATAACGTTGTTAGATACCTGGGGTCATAGCAAGATCCATACCAGATTATTCCCTTCAACATATGAACTAATTTTATCATATGCTGCTTTTACAACTATTTGATCAAATATCAACATCCATGATAAAATATTTCTTTAAAATGTACAAAGATGTGAAGGGCGTATTTCAAAGGATAATGAACCACAAAGTTCTTTATATGCATCAAAGATTGATCGATTGTCCTGGTTCATCAATGCAGAAGATGCGACACATACTTGTACGACGTTCTCTAATGACCGCAGTCACGCAACAGCCCGGACAATCGTTCGGACTGCTGAGATTATATTTGGTGCTTCATTGCCCGAAGATAAGAAAAAGAAGCTAAATTGAATACTACAGATAGGCACATATCCATAAAATTTAATTGAATTATCTGTATAATAGGGGAAGCTCAAATAGGTATGTTTAGAATTAGGACCAACTGAAGGCAATGTCACACGGGCAGGGGCGAGAAGACGGGGGACAATTTTTAGTGGGCAGCAATCCCACATGCGTCGGTTCTAATTCTTCCTTAAACTTTTATACCTGTGAATATTGTCAAAGAGCACCAACAACGTACAGCTAATTTGTTCGGTGTTCCTTCCCTAAGTTTAACCCTACCCTTTAGGGTCTAGCTCATGGATTGATATTTGCCTCATCACATAATTGTATTTTCCTTTCCGACTTACTTCAGCTCTTCTGTTAACTTTCCTTTTTTTAAGGTTTTGTTTGTAAAACAAAACCTTATTAAAATCGGTTTACTGTCTGTCTGTCTGTCCGTCTGTCTGTCTGTCTGTCTGTCTGTCCGTCACACGCATTTTTCTCGGAGACGGTTATAGCGATTGACACTAAATTTGGTACAAAGGTGGGAACTGTGAACGCTCACGCATATAGTGAGTTACATCCTCTTACGACGAATTTAAGGGGGGGTCCCCTTACATGCAAAAGGGGGGTGTAAATTTTTTTTTCATCAAATATAGTCATGTGGGATATCAAATTAAAGGTCTCGGTAAGTACTTTTCGAAGCCGGTATTAGTTTTGACTTTTGCTGAAAAGGTGGGGAGTGCGGGGGGTTGAAAGTGGTCATTTTTTTAACGAACCCATTCTCAGGAACTACCCTACCGAAAAATCTGGAAAAAATCAGGGGGCCGCCGCTATATGGTGCCCAGGCTCCGAAATACCCTCCATACCAATACCTTTTCAAATAAAGTTAATAATAGTACATTATTATAATTTTTAGTAATTGACAGGAAAACCCCCCTTAAGTTCACCCTAGAGTCACAAAATTTTGCAGCAATGTAGGCTACAGTATAGATCATGATTCTGCCAAATTTGATGAAAATCGCACTATTACTAACAAAGTTATACTAGGTCAAATCTGCGCTCCTCTGCAAATTCAAGGCTATAAATGTCAATATCACTTGAAAGTGGCTATTTTCACATAATATATGCATATTTTACGTGCTACATGCTAATGGGACAAATGCACACCCAAATCTCTTTATAAAAGAAATACACAAAACCTTTCATACCTGAAGCGTCTAGCTTCCGGTTTCCCGACTTGTTTAATTTTAATCGTTACCATCCATATTGGATCAGGGTCTTGAAGTGTGTTAGAGCACTTCATTCAAGAACATAACGGTACACTACAGGATTACAGAACACTGTAGGGGGCAATGTGGTCAGCATTGCGCTCGCCCGAGATTATTATCTTTATTTGACTCACGTGCTCATTTACAGCTGAGTCGACTGGTATCCGGCATCCAGCCACGATAACAAATCCCTCTGCCACCAATGAGACTTGAACCGCGACCTTCCGCTACGACAGCTCATATTCTTCTTCTTTTTGCTCGAGGCTTTATATGCACCCTGTTACTTTCCCTGTTAAATTGTAATATTCGTTTAGACCGGCTTCCTCAACAAAAGTTTTGGAATTTTATTAACTTTTTCCGGTTTCGCCAATTGCACCTCTCATTTTCAGACACAGCCTTGTAAAAAGCGCTTGGTACTGCCTTTTTGCTGTCGCATGGCGGCTTCTCGGAACTAATAGTATTTACTCCTTTTCAGTAGCATCGTGACATTTACTAATTCCGCCGAATTGTATAGGCAGTTCAATTAATGGCATGGTTTGGTTTATATTAATGGCCCGAATCAATGTACATGTGTACATTGTGGTTCAGGTCAGCGACCTCCCAGAGAGCATTAAGCATGTCGCTAATTTGCCTTAGTTGCTCCTTCTTCTTTCGTATTAGGTAGGTTTCTTCACCATTCTCTTCTGTAGCCCCACATTTTTGTTCGTGTTCTGTGTGCTGGTGGGCTTCTTTCCAATAGTCCCCGCCGCAGATGTGAATGTGAAACTTCACCTCCCCATGAATCCATGCGTACCTATTTATAGTTCGGTTGGTCAATTGTCCTATCTGCCTCCTGCCTCTGTGCGTTTGCCTGTCTGTCAAATAAAATTTGTTTCAAAACCATTCCACATATTGGCAATTGCACTAAAATACAGTGAATAACATCGTTTTACGTTGAGATCGATGGGACTCCCTACATACTCGTATGACAAAAGGTGTGTAAAAATGTCTTCTCCCAAATTTAGCCATGGAAGGTGTCTAGTAAAATTAATTAATTAATATCAAATGCGCTGGATAAGGTCGGATCTCCTGGAGAAGAGCCACTATAGCTACTATATTATAGCGCCATTCAGTAAACCTTATGCTTGGAGTAGGTTTCCTAGTCAGCCAAAATATTAAATCTGCTGCACTCTCTCGGAATCTTAGCCACATTTACGTTCACAGCCGTACAAAAGGGGCTTCAGAGTCAAAAGAGAAGAAGAAGAAGCGAAACGAACCCTGGAAGGCTGCGTCAGGTATGGTATCAAAATAATACTCAGTCAAGTAGAGAGCGAATCCGTATGCAAGCAATACTGCCATAGCTTCCATCGGGATATGCATTAATTTTGCATATTATCCAACTAGTGATATAATAAAAGTGGTCGTTGGAAGTACCTGGTTTGCACAGAAAGAGATCCACAAATAAACGTGGGGCAAATGTAGGCTCGAATCACTATCTCATTGACATGGTGCTGCGGGTTCGAATGGGAATACAACCTCGACTCACCTTTGACAATCAGGTAATAGTAAGGCCATTCATAAGAAAGTCTATCAACCGCAGCTACAAGATGTCCTGGAGGTGAAGCATCAACAAGTGATCTTCATAGCCATCCAGCGTAATAATGGCTTGCAAGAATGTTGACGTATATTGGCAAGAAAAAACGTCATCATTGATACTCCGAAAATATATTTGGCCCTAATCACAAAAAAAAGTCAGAACGACTTGTTCGATTATGATTATAAACTAGCAACGCAACGAAAAAGTGCAGTAATCTCCACAAATGCGGCCTCGGGCAGAGACTTAACGCGAAAGCCGACAAACGGAGAAGTAACGTCACATACAAAAGAAGGGATAAACCAACATGTCTATAAGCTCGTGAAGTACGGGGAACAACCACACTAAGCTCGCAAGTTTTACCAACAAGTCAGCGATATGAAGCCATATATACCTAGATACTCATCCTATGAAGACAAAGAGAAAAATCTGATTGCCGACTAATAAGATAAGATACACGTAATTCATCACCTTAAGAATCATCACTTGGGAGCCGATCAAATTACAGCCGAGCTGATTAAATATGGAGGCGTCAGACTACACCAAGCTATACATCAACTTACGCTCACGTAGAGTACAAGTAAGTATCATCATCATCATCAACGGCGCAACAACCGGTATCCGGTATAGGCCTGCCTGAATAAGCAACTCCAGACATCCCGGTTTTGCGACGAGGTCCACCAATTCGATATCCCTAAAAGCTGTCTGGCATCCTGACCTACGCCATCGCTCCATCTTAGGCAGGGTCCACCTCGTCTTCTTTTTCTACCATACTTATAGCCCTTATAGACTTTCCGGGTGGGATCATCCTCATCCATACGGATTAAGTGACCCGCCCAGCGTAACCTATTGAGCCGGATTTCATCCACAATCTGACGGTCATGGTCGTCGTTATGTAAGCTACGGAATCGTCCATTCTCATGTAGTGGGCCAAAACTTCTTCAAAGGATTCTTCTCTCGAACGCGGCCAAGAGTTCGCTATTCTTCTTGCTAAGCACCCAAGTTTCCGAGGAATACATGAGGACTGCAAGATCGTAGTCTTGTACAGTAAGAGCTTTGACCCTATGGTGAGACGTTTCGAGCCGAACAGTTTTTGTAACCTGAAAAAGGCTCTATTGGCTGACAACAACCGTGCGCGGATTTCATCATCATAGCTGTTATCGGTTGTGATTTTCGATCCTAGATAGGAGAAATTATCATCGGCCTCAAAGTTGTATTCTCCTATCTTTATTCTTCCCGTCTGGACAATGCGGTTTGATGCTGTTGGTTGGTTAGTTTCCGGTGCTGACGTTGCCACCATATACTTTGTCTTGCCTTCATTGATGTGCAGCCCAAGATCTCGCGCCAATCACCGCCTGCTCGATCTGGATGAAGGCAGTTTGTACGTCTCGGGTCGTTCTTCCCATGATGTCGATATCGTCAACGTAGGTCAGTAGTTGGGTGGACTTAAAGAGGATCGTACCTCTTGCATTTACCTTAGCATCACGGATCACTTTCTCGAAAGCCAGGTTAAAGAGGACGCATGGTAGGGCATACCCTTGTCGTAGACCGTTGTTGATGTCGAATGGTCTTGAGAGTGATCCTGCTGCTTTTATCTGGCCTCGCACATTGGTCAGGTTCAGCCTAGTCAGTCTTATTAATTTCGTCGGGATACCGAATTCTCTCATGGCCGTGTACAGTTTTACCCTGGCTATGCTATCATAGGCGGCTTTAAAGTCGATGAACAGATGGTGCAACTGTTGTCCATATTCCAACAGTTTTTCCATCGCTTGCCGCACAGAGAAAATCTGATCTGTTGCTGATTTACCTGGAGTGAAGCCTCTTTGGTAAGGGCCAATGATGTTCTGGGCGTATGGGGCTGTCCGGCCTAGCAAGATAGCGGAGAATATCTTATAGACGGTACTCAGCAACGTGATACCTCTATAATTGCTTGCACTGTATGATATCTACCTTCTTATGTATGAGACAGATAATGCCTCGTTGCCATTCGTCAGGCATTGATTCGCTGTCCCATACCTTCAGTACAAATTCATCAACCACTTGGTGTAACTGGTCGCCTCCATATTTAACCAATTCGGCTGTAATTCCATCGGCAACTTATGATTTTTAAGCCGATAAATTCCACGGACTGCTTCTTCTATACTAGGTGGTGATAGTATTTGTCCGTCGTCTTCAGTTGGCGGGACCTCCAACTCGCCGATGTTCTGGTTGTTCAGTAATTCAACAAAGTACTCTACCCATCGCTCCAATATGCCCATTCTGTCGGAAATCAGAATTCCCTCTTTGTCAAATGTATCAATTGCGAGATAACATATAAAAAAGTTCTCCGTTGTCTCCGCTATCTTGTAAGCTGGATAACCCCAGAAGCCCAGAACATCATCGGCCCATACCAAAGAGATTTCACTTCAGATAAATTTTCAAGGTCTCTTATGATAGCACAGCCCGGATAACACTGTACACGTCCATGAAAATACTCGATATTCCGACCAAATTTATAATAAATAATACGATCGACTAGGCTACCCCCCTCCAATAGACGAGGACAAATGAAATAGTCTAAACAAGAGATACTCGATCATCCATCCTTTCTACCCTAGCCTTGGAAAAAGTGATCCGTGATGCTGATGTAAGTGCGAAAAGAACTACCCTCTTCAAGTCAACCCAGCAAAGAACATCCTGGGATGTGCTAACTGCCTTCCTGTCGAGATCTTGGACTGTACATTAATGAAGGCAAAACGAAGTACATGGTGTCAACGTCAACACCAAAAACAAAATCAACAACAATATCCAATGAAACTAATCTATGAAAACAATAAAGATAGGGGACTACAACTGTCAATCAGTTGATTTTTTTTTTCTGTGATCGAAAATATCAATCGATAACAGCTATGACGACAAAATCCGTGCATGGTTGTTGACAATCAACAGAGGCCATTTTAGCCTTCAGTGACGGTTACGCTAGAAACGTCTCATCATAGTATCAGGAGACGATACAATGATCTTATCAGTCCTTCCGAAGTCCTAGAATTTTAGCAGGAAAAATTGCAAACTCGTAACTTTGTTTGGGAGTACAATTCTGCCAAGAATTTTTGGAGACCTACATATACCGCTAAAACTTATGAGCGATATAACAACCGAGCATAAATATGCTGCGGTGGACGGGCCACCTCCATACGGAGGAAGACGATCCAGCCCGGAAAATCTATAGGGACGACATTTAAGGTAAAAGAATAAAATGTAACACACTTTGCATCAGATAAAGCGATGACTTAGGCCAGGACACCAGCCAACAACCAAGGATATCGTATTGATGGACCTCGGCATTTTGGAGTTGGTTAGTAAGGCAGTCCTAGACCGGATACCGATGTTGTCCATTTATGGTGATTCTCTGATATTCCGTTGTGAGGTGACGCTAAGTAAAATCGAACTTTTGACCTTCTTTCGAGAGAATTCTTTTCGTTTGTCAATTTAAGCTCCCCATCATTGGTTCTTCCGATATTATTTATGTTAATAGTTCCCCTTATCATTGTTTGAATATATAAACACCACTAACCCATCTGTAGCATGGCATCCAATTTTACGGTCCAAGAAATTAATCGCTCAACCTCGCCTACAAATGCATTACTCGAAGGGGAAGGTGGAAGTAAGAATTGTAGGTGGCTGAAAAGAGTGACCATCCCATGCAACATACAATACTGTGGCACATATTACCCTTGAACCGTCTGCGGACATCTAAAAAAATTCAAAATAAAAGCTTTAAAAATAATTGTTTCAAAATAGAAAATAATCCTTGCGCATAAAAAAAAGAACGCTGCCAATTAGAGAACCCAAGTTGCTGATTGGATTATACTGTCACAAGCCAATAGTTGGTGCGAAATTTCAACTAAATTCATAGAGGTCCAGGCAGGCCTGACGAGTAGTAGTAGAAAAAGGGGGAGAGGATTCCCACCAGCCCCGGACTTTTATTGTCCCCCGGGACTCATATAATTTTCAGGCCAAGTCCGATTTTCTCGCATAATTTTCACCCTGACCCCGGATTCTCCCTCTACTGGTCGCAGAGAATTGGAAACTAGAATAATCTTAAATATAAATGTTGAAAACATTGAGGAGCACCGTTAACTAATACTAGCTGTTAAGTGATATTCAATAAAAATAGTTTTAGGTTTTAGACTCCGACTTTATTAGATATACCTCTGGGAAATCAAAGAGAAAACCCCTCGCAGGAGATATTTCCAATCTGCCCATACAGTTTGAGTTGAGGGTAACTAAAAGACTGATTTAAAATGTATTTTCAAATTTATTGTTTAGTTTGAGAGACAATAGAATCAATTAGACGTGACAGGTTGAATGTTGCATTTTTCAGGCCCAACAGCAAGGAAACCTACGGAATTGAGGGCAATATTAGAGAACCTACTTGCATAAAGCGTAAATTACAATTCTCACTTGTAATTGCATCCCTGTTGCAATTTGTGAGAGACATAAAGCAATCATTGTCGAATGTTCTGTATTCATTTCCATCATATCCGCAAACTGGCATATATAACAGATAGCACGCCTTCGAACATCCTGCTCTCTGTGACAACAAAATTGGTTTTTCCGGGATTTTGACTATCGCATTCTTGGCTGAGATAAGAATCGTCAGGCATTTAGTTAAGGAAGTTGCAGTCCAAGCTTTAAATCGAATGTAAATAGGGAAAGTGTAGTCAATATTTTAGTACATCAAATATCAAAGATAATCCACAAATAACATACTTTCTCCACTAGTGCACTCCTTATTTTTGAGCTCGCATTCGTTCTTAAAAGCCAAGTAGCTATCGCCATTGGTTGCGCAAATTAAGTTTGTATCGTCGTTTCCACAAGAGCGCATGCAAGACATTGGTCCAGCCCCCAATGCTAATGCTGGAAGAAAAAATTTGAAAAGTGTTTAGATTGTTACACTCCTACATAGGTGAATATACATTATATTGACAGTTGGTTGAAACCAAGGTGTGACATAATGAATTACTGGAGGCAACAGTTTTTATCCTTAGTAATGTGCGCCCTGCCTGTCTTCAATTTCAAATCACATCTACCATCCGCAAAAGCCTAGTTAGAAAAGTCCATTCTCTAACGCGACTTGCACTCAAAGCGTTATAGCACTAAATTGTTTAAGTCGTGACACTGGTTTTCCAAATACTCGCTCTTCCCGAATCCTTAGGCTCATCGACGAAGAATAGAACTTTAAATACAATTAAGAACCATTTGGCTAAAACCTACGATTGGCTAACATTCGTAATTGGAATGTTTGCAGATTGTCATCCTTTCAACTCCACTATGTCCTGCGAGCAAAATGGGATATAATATTTCACCGATAACCGTACAAACTGTCGAACTTAAATTTAAATTTCGAAATCCTCTGAAATTCGATATTAGCGCAATGCTTGAAGAACAATAATATTTCTACTGAGTCTTACCGAAAGAAAGACAAATTATCGTGAACTTAAGCATTATGGCTGCAAAAACCAGTAAACTTTAATAATGAACGAAGATGTCACCTTTTTATACCAATTGAAATGCATCACGAATTCACATTTTTATTGCCCAATTTCTAATTATCAATAGCAATAGCAATTGGAACACAAAAACTGAATTGTTTTCTTTCACAATTACTGAAGCTAGAGTTCAATGATAATATTGTGTTTAAATTTGCAGATAAAAGGTAATTTCTAAATATCTTATCAATACTGAATATAAGCATTTCTCCTGCTCACTCCTTTGTGGAGTACAAGCCATCCACACAGTCTTAGGTGACAATGAGACTTTGCTTCAGTTTCATTATCATCATACTTAATGCTGTGCAAAGGATAAACCTATAGCAGCAGGGCGAATTCGAACGCAAACATCCAAAACGACCAGGATTCGAACCCGGGGTAATGACATTGACAGACTAAGCGCAACTATCTTGACCACCGCACCTGTCAGTAATCCAGCACTTTGTAATAAATAAATCACCTTCTTATTGACAAAACTGTTTGGTCCAAAGCACAATTTACAAAGGGCACCTGGAAACCTTAGACGGCATCGCAGGAAGCCAGTCCAACTAATAAGGACTGGTTGTGAACCATCATCCTATTTCACTCCCCTCCTCTTTTTGCAAAATCTTCTAGAGATCCGTCAAAGACTGGTTGACCACGCACTTCAATTACCTCATAGCGAAAGAAAAACATGGCTTTATGCAAGATCAATCTGCTGCTTCGAACCTTTTAGACTTTAACAGCTTCGTTGCTAAATGCCTTAATACCTTAATTCATGGCAGGAAAGTACATATCATTTATACCGATTTCTGGAAAGGCTTTGATATTGGGAACCACACCATATACCTCTCCAAACCATCTCTGCTCAGCTTCCCTCCCTTTAATTATCAAATAGGTCGCCCTTCTTTTCCAACGGATCCTGCAGAGTTCCTTTCCCTCCCTCCTTCCTCTAGAGTTATCCAAGACTCAAAACTAGGCCCCCTACTACTCCTATTTTTAAGGTTTTTTTGTTAAATAAAACCTTACTAGAATCTGTCTATCTGTCTCTCTGTCGATCCAGCTGTTTGTCTGCCTGTCTGCACTTTTTTCAGAAACAACTGTACCAATAGCATGAAATTTGGGGAAGGTGGGAACAATGAACCCCTACGCATGTGGTAAATTACATTGCTGCATGTTGAAAATGAGAGAGTTCCTCATATACCTAGAAAAGGAATCACCATTTTTTTTCATTGAATATAGTCATGTGGGTTATCAAATGAAAGGCCTCGCTGAGAACGCTTTTCTCAGCAAAAGCTTTGAAGTTCTTTTGCTTTTTTCTGGTATTGCCGCATTGTCCTGTGCGACAACCTCCTCTCATTTTTCCATACAACCTAACAATTCGCCCGGTACCACCATCTATCCACCAGCTATCCATTCTTCGGCTGCCTTCTACGAGGTAATAACTGTCAGTATGCTAGTCCTGATGAATTCTTAGCAATGCTGCAGTCTTACATCGGGAATTGTAATGCCTTTATTGCCTTTCGACAGGATCGGTTCATAGCCCGAGTCAGAGTATTATTAATGTACCTATGTACATTGTGCTTCGGATCAGTGAACTCAAAGAGGGTATCAAGACTACCATCATCTTAGTTGTTTGTTCTTCTTTCTTATTTTTGTTTCTTCATTCTCTTCTGTAAATCTATGCTTTTGTTCATGTTCTGTGTACTGGTGATCTTCCTTCCAGTAGTTTTGATAACAAAACTGAGGGAGTCCATTTCCTATAAGTTTGCACTTGTCGCATTAGATCTCACAGTGGCCAAGTTATTCACCGCAGAAACATTGCGGTAGATTGGAGCCAACCTGTTCACTCCCACCATATTAGTGTTGAATTCAAAGTGTCCTTTCCACAGCTATTTTAGTACGCAAGCAGGGATGTGAAACATCTATGAACTCATCTATACATATTTACACTTCCATGGATCAATATGTTACCTTATCCGTATCCACCTGGCGCGCGCCTCCTCATTCGGTGTGTCTCCCTGTTAACATAGAATTTGTTCGGAAACCAATGCAAATATTGACAACCTCCATAAAACACAGTGAATAATGTCACTTTACGTTGAGATTGGTGAAAAGTGTGTAAAAATTTCTCCTCTCAAATATAGCCATGGAAGGTTTCGAGCAAAAGGCACTTGCTGAAGCAGAATCAGATATTAACTACAAAAGAGAGGAGCCGAACTAAAAAGCGCCCAATTGAATGAAACCAATCAATTTCATTAATTAATACCAAATGCGCTGGACAAGAGCCAGTCTCCTGAAGAAGTGCCACTGTATTATATATATTAGGGGCCATCCAGTAAACCATGTGCTCGGAGTACTTTCCCAGTCAGTCAAAATATTATATCTACTATTATCCAAACAAACGACTATGCGTTAAAGTTCAAGTTCCTACAGAGGAGGCTTCAGAATCGGAGAGAAGGATACTTTCTACGACGTAGTGGAACGAACCATGGAAGCTTGCACCAAGTATGGTATCAAAATGATACTTAGAGATCCAAGTAGGGACCGAGCCCATATTCTAAAGATATATTACATAACATTACCAATGATTGATTGAATTGCATATTATCCAACTAACAGCATCACAAAAAGTGGTCATTGAAAGTACCAAGTTTGCACAGAAAGATGTCCAGTAAACCTGGGTCTCCCCTGGCGGGACTACTTTTAACCAAATTGTTAATCGAACGCTGCCATTTCTCAGCCTTGATGAATGAATGTCTCAACATGTAGATAGGCCAATGTAGACTCCGATATTTATCTCGTTGGAATGGTGTCCCGGGTTCAAATGGCAGTTCCCCCTCGAAACTCCTCTGACAATCAGGTAATAGTAAAGCCATCCATAAAAAACTTCCCCCTTCGTGGATGCCGCAATAACCGCTGCTACCAAATGTCCTGGAGATGAAGCATCAAAAAGTGGTCCTCATAACAGCCTAAATGTTATCATTAGTACGCCAAAAACGCCAGAACGACTAACTGCAAACTAGCAACGGAACGGAAAAATGCCGCAATCTCTACAAATGCGGCCTCGGGGAGAAACTTGATCCGAAATCCGTCGGGCGGAGAAGTAACTTCACATACAGAAGAAGGAAGCCTGGGAGAACCAACAAGTCTATAAGTTCGAGAAGTACGAGGAGCAACCACATTAGCAGAGTGAAGTCATATATACCTAGAGACTCATCCTATCGAGACGAAGAGAGAAATATGTTTGCAACCGTATGGGAATGTTGGAGCAATGAATGACTATATACTCAACAGAAACTATATCGGCTGGTAAGAGGTCTTGCCTACTTAAAACGACCAACAAAACAAAAACCAAGCAATTCACCACAATAATCATTAGCCGGAAGCCCATCAAGTTACATCCAGTCTGGTTAAATATGGCGGCACACTACACTAACCTTTTCATCAACCTATGCTCAAGGTTGGAAAGAGCGAATCAGGCTCTGTCGTCTGGCAACGAGGTATTATCTACGCCACAAATAAAACGCAACATATCACTCAGTGCAGCAATTATAGAAGTATTACTTGCAGGATACCATCTATAAGAATTCTCCACTGTCTCCGCTATCTTGCAAGCTGGATAACCCCATACGTGCAGAACATCATCGCCCCATACCAAAGAGATTTGACTCCAGATGAAACTTTCAAGGTCGCCTATGATAGCACAGCCAGGATAAAACTGTACACGTTTATGAGGGAACTCGGTATTCCGACTAAATATGCAATAAATAATAAGACCGAGTAGGCTACCCCTTTCCAATGTGCGGGGCCAAATAAAAGCGGCAGGATCGTTTTCGAAATTTTGCACTGCCAACAATAGACTAAAATAAAAAATGCCTGATCATCCATCCTGGTCTTGGGAAAAAATGATCCATGATGCCGACCTAAGTGCGAAAAAAACTATCCTCTTCAAGTCGACCCCACCTACTGGCCTATGCTGACGATATTGACATAATGCGAAGGACAACCCGAGATGTGCAAACTGCCTTCATTCAGATCGAATAGCGGTATGAGATCTTGGACCCCACACTAATCAAAGGAACATCCAATAACACTGGTTAATGAAAACGCACGACTGTTGGCAGATATAAGACTTAAACTCAGTCTTTAAAAACTGTTCCACCTGAAACGTCTTACCATAGAGTCAAAGCTCTTATTGTGCAAGACAATGATCTTCCCAGTCCTTAGCAAGAAAAATTGTGAATACCTAGGTACGTTCAATTAAAAACTTCACCAAAAATTTTGTACCCCTCCAGGAGGATGAATGATTTCATAGGAAGGGATATTGAACTGACGGTCCTTATCGCAAACCCGGGGTATTTGAACATCGTTATTAAGGCAGGCCTAAACCGGATACCGGTTGTTGCACCATTGATGATAATAATTAAAAAATGTTAGCTGTAGTTTTTGGTTTTCGACTGGGCTACCACTTTTTCTAGGAGAAAGCTCCTGGAAGGAAATAATTCCAACCCACCCAATATACATGTAAAGAGTAACTACATAAAACACTGATTTAAAATTTGTTTTGAGCTTTATTCCTTAGTTTAAAAGAGAATCGAATCAGTTTGAAGTGATAGTTTGAATGTTGCACTTTTCAGGCCCAACAGCAAGGAAGCCTACGGAAATGAGGGAAATATTAGAAAACGTACTTGCATATATCATAAATCATAGTTCTCACTTGTACTTGCATCCCTGTTGCAATTCGCGGTAGACATGAAGCAATCATTGTCGAAGGCTTTATATTCATTTCCATCATATCCGCAAACTGGTTGATATAACAGATAGCATGGCCTTACACATCCTGCTCGCTGCGACAACAAAACTGGCTTTTCCGGAATTTCAATCACAGGCTTTTCGGGGACGCCAACTATCGGACTCTTGATTGGGATAACATTATTCAGGCATTTGGTTAATGAACTTGTAGTCCAAGCTTTAAGTCGAATGCAAATAATTAAAAGATAGTCATTATTTCAATCTATCAAATATTGGAGATAATTCACAAACAACGTACTTTCTCCGCTAGTGCATTCCTTATTCTTCAGCTCGCATTCGTTCTTGAACAGCAAATAACTATCACCATTGGTTGCGCAAGTTAAGCTTGCATCTTCGTTTCCGCAATAGCGCATGCAAAGCAATGGTTCAGCCCCCAATGCGCATGCTGGAAGAAATAATTTGAATAATTTGAGATTTGAATAATTTGAGATTGTTATCCTCCTGCATACTAAAGAGATGGATAGCATCTGGTCATTTCCTTTTTATAGCACAACGAATGCAAGGGACCTTGAACGTCATAATTTTTACCCGGAGTTATGTGCGCACCACCTGTCTGCAATTCCAGACCAAATCAGTCTTCCGCAAAAACCTTGCTAGAAACTTCCATTGCATGACGTGACTCACACGGACACCACCGCCGGAACACTAAGTTGATTAATACCTGACACTGATGTTGCCAGTACTTGCTCCCGAATTCGTATGTCCATATAGGAAGCTCATCCACGAGTGTAGAACTTGACCACCAAATCCATTTCACTAAAACCTACGACTGACCTCCAAGGAAAACAAATATTCACAAAGTACTTGTAGAATGTCAACCATACAACTGCGCCATGGCCTTATTTCAAGATGTGTATAATATTTTCCCGATAACCGTACAAAGTTCTGCCGAATTTAAATTGAAATTCCAAAATTCTCCGCAATTCGACCCTAGTTCAACACTTGAGAACGCGAATAAAGATACTGAGCACAAGAAAAGACTTACCGAAAGAAAGGCAAATTATCGTGAACTTGATCATTATGGCTGCGAAAACCAGTAAACTTTAATAATGGGCGAGTGTGTTGCCTTTTTATATACCCATTGAAATGCATCACCAATTCGCATGTTTATCGCATGATTTCTAATTATCAATCGCATAGAGACTTGACTGAAGAATTGAATTATTTCCCAAAAAATATCTCTTTCCTAATTAGTCAAGCTAAAATTCAATGGTGTCATTGTATTAGAATTTAAAGATAAATTAATTTTCTAAATATCTTATCAATGGTGAATGATTGCCATACGATTTTTAACAAGGTGACGAACAAAGGAGGAATGGAAACCTGTTTACTAGGTCGATACAGGATTTTGAAACAAACAAGTGGCCTCATTCTTGACGAGACTCCTTAGTCCAAGATACAATTCATAAACACGGAAGAGGAGGCCTTAGAGGATATCCCAAGAAGCAGCAAATACTATAGTCTAATAGATACCTTAGAGTAATCATTTAATGGTATCATAATATATGTTACTTGTCATCTTCCAAAAAAGTTTCCTAACGCTTAGTGACTACAGTTTGTTATTGCCCCGTTGTTGTAAGATTACGCAAGATGGTCAGGAATTCTGCCACCAGCTAGGTATTTACACTCCTCACGAAGGAGGAAAAGGAACAAATTAATTCAGCCCAAATGACCAAAAAATATTGAAACATTTCAGGAAGAAGGTAAAGTAACTAACACATTACCACGCAGTGAACATTTTCTATTACATTGCGTCCATTCTGGACAGTTCGACTGGAAACTAGTTTGGAGAACCATAATTGAAGTGTTTTTAATAGCATTGTATGGCACTCAGTGCAATATAACGCCTACAAAATAATTGGACCACAATAACCGTGGTAACATAAACACAAAAGCCATGCAGACAGTCTTCTAAACTTATCCCACTAGGAATAAACTGGACTAGGAATCAAGTACCGCAAAGAATGAAACTGGTCCAACTTATCATCGCCAATTAGGAGAAAGCTTATCCCCATCTCTTCTCATGACTCTTAGATATTTAACTAGATTAGGTTGAGAGATTAGGGGAACCGCAGATCTAACCGCTCAAACCTTTTGTTGGACCCATTGTGGTCCCTCGCAGACTTTTACAAATCTAACAACGTCTTCCAAAGACATACGTTGCACAGGCTTTTCATTGAAGAAATCCCTTGCCAAATATCTTCATGGAAGAAGAATGAACAACCGCATATAAAATGCAGCTCCTCTTCCTCACATTAGCTACATATACCCGGCCAAACTACCAAATTTTTTTTCCTTGCAGTCGTTCAAGGAATAGCGTCCCGGTTAAAACCCTACAAAAGTTCTCACGCCTTCTTCTTAAGGGTTGAGTCGTCAAGTTCTTTTACAAATATGTTCACCTACCCACATGAGTTCCAAATTTCTCCATTTGGTTGCATAGACCCTTGCGATTTCACTCTTCAGAATATCTTAAAACAAGATGGTATAACGCCAAATGCTAGCTTTGTTCCTACAAGTATATAACCAGACCCACACCGGTCTGTCAGCCTCCTTAATGCCAGCTCAAGAAGGCTATACACAGGAGATGAAACTGCCTAGGGAAGCCTTGAAGTTTTGCGCGACAAAAAAAAATAGCGTCCGATGGGCAGCGCTTTTCAGTCAGGATCGCAGTTGCGTTTGATATTGACATTTTCCAGCTTCGTGCCATAACGAATTGTATAAGGCGGCGATCCGAATAATATTGCAATGACATTTTATCAATTTCCTATTGTAGGTTTGTATATATGTGTATATTGGCTGTTTATAACAGGTTGCTTAGCAACATGGATTAGGACACACGCGCAGAACGCACTGTGATCTTGACTCGGCCTCAAAACCGGACGATTCATTTTTTGTCCTTCTTTTTTAACAAGTTTCACCTCCTGAATATTTGAGTGTCCTGACACCCACATCAAACATGGGGATTCGCGTGCGCCTAACAAAATAAACACACGCGAGGTAAACCTGAAAATGAAAAAAAAAACGGCTCAACCGCGCACGTGGAACCTTAAAACTCCAGGCCAGCGTGCCGCGATCGAAAAGGAGCATTCACGACAGATCACATCCTCGATCCATGTTCCCCTGCCTCAAATGTTTTGTGAGACGCGGCCTCTAAGGTTCCCGCCTTCCGTTGGCATCCTCAAGGCATGATTTTGGAGGATGTCCCTAGTTGAATTAAGAGTTTTCCGTGGTTAAGGAAGAAAAGAGAAGAAGTGAGTCCTCAAATTGAAGAGAGAGTTAGTTTATGTTAATAATTATATACATGCAAAAAAATTAACGAAATGAATATTCATGCAATTTCACTTGCACACAATATAAGTAAAAAAACCAGTATAGGTAAATTTAAAGAAACAAATATACAAATGGGGAAAAATAATGAAATGGATGGAAATGAAAATAAAAAAAATTAAAGGAACACCGCGAAAAAGAAAGAAAAAGGTCAAAACAAAATATAAAATAAATACCTCACCCAGAGCCCTGGTAATCAAATTTTCTTTTCCTCAATTACTACTAAAACTAACGAGTGGAAAATGTTCAGTAATCAAATGAAAAAAATAACAAATCTGGAATCCACCTAAAATGATCCGACGTGGAGATTTCAATCTGAATCGCTGTGGATGCTTCAATATTTCTTTCTTCTTTGAAGAATTCTTTAAAAATATGAATTCAGCACGAAACAGTCAAAAAAACAAAATTTTTGGTGACGATCAGGACATAATGGACAGTTCCGGGTCTTGGCAGACGCGAAACAGTCTAACTAGCAACACAGTTGCGCGAGTCCTTCTACGATCACTGCGCAAGTATCAAGTCCACCGCTACTTACGGCTGTACTGGTCCTTGACGAAGCTGACGGTGGATTGTCCTGGGCACGGAACAGCACAGCACACACACAATCCAAGCATAAGCACGCGAAGGAATAACTTTTCCTGCTGCGTGGAAAGCAACGCGAATTTATACTTTCACTGTCCGGTAAATTCCGTGCGCGGAGCTCTCTCTGTGATCGGAAAAAAACAAGAAAAGTCAATATAAATGCATCAAGCCACAGCGCACGCAATCCCCTTCAATGAACCTCCCTCGGATCACATCGGATACTCTATTTCTGTAACTTTTTCCTTCAACCTTCAATAATGAAGCATCTAATTCAGCCCTTCTGTATAGTGTCCTTAGCCCCAGTTATTAGCAGCACCACATTGTCCGAAAATGAAGTTATCTGGAAAAAAAATGTGACCGATTGGTCCACTACGTACTGAACCCATGGTGCCGGGTTCTAAATCAAGCAATTCGGCGCGTAGCACGTATTCGCCGTCAGATGCATGTCCACCGCAGATGATTTTCCCGAACTTTGGCTCCAATCTGTTTTCTGCATTGGCCGTTGGGAAATGAAAAATTTCATTTCTTTTGATTTATTTTAACAAAATTACACACGACTCACGCAATCTCTCTCTCACCAGACTCACATATTAAAGGACGACCACCGGTCCTGCTCATCAGCTATTCATCGATCAGCCGGTCTTGTTCCCGCTAATTTCGTTCCCGGTGCATGGCATTAAACTAAAAAACCTCTCATTGCTCTTGTAATAATTAGGCAATCGAGCCTTTGGATCAGTGCTGGAATCTTTCTACGGTTTTTAACCTCCCACCCTAAACAAAGCAGGCATGCATCAACACATTCATATTATGTATGTATGTCACACACTGTGCCTGCAGAATTACCAACAATTATTGTGTCTAGATAGTCCACAACTGCTTACGCAAGGGCCTTTGTGCCCTTCAAAAGGCATAGCAAGTCCTTTCCAGGAACCATAATAATAGATAGAGCAGCCCCTTAGAGATGATGCCTCACTCCAGTATGTAATGTATCCAACTCATTATTAGCGGATGGATTCCATGTTGTCTTGCCACTTTGTGGCGAGTTGAGGACAACTTCAATGTTCATGAATGCGACAAAGGCGTATTTCTCTTCGGATATCATCTTCTCAATTCTTGCAGTAAGTTTAATATATGGACCCAGGGCATCCATTCCCTCTATAACTAGAAACGAATTGATATTTTCTGGGCTCAATGGGAAGGATTAAATGAACAGTTTACTCGTTTAAATAACACTATTTTGCACATAAAAGTCCAGTCTCTGGGTTGAGGATTGTATTTGGTCGTCGACCCTGAAGTGTAATTTTCAATGCCGCCTAGGTAAATAGTTTGTCATTTCATCATTTCTGTGTACTTCCCGTTCTGTAAACATAGGTTACCTAGCTGCTGGCTATGTTTTTTTTTGACAAGGCTCCATTTCAGCTTCATCTTCACCTCTAGCAAGTTAGTCTCTTCGCAGAGGCATCTCCATGGTGATTGCTTAGTCGAACTTATGTTCTTCTTCAGACCTTTCTGAACCTCTAGCCCATACTTAAATTAAACTTCAAAACTCAATCGAGAAGTACCCTTGTCATTCTTTCCAATTTTCCCAAATCCGAATTTCACCATAGTGCTTCAATCTTCTTTGTTGTACTGAGTAGATACTAGTTGTGATCTTCTGGGTTGTGTTACCAATGCATCTGTTTTCTGAGAACATGGTATCTCTAGGTAATTGAGAATCTGTGATTCTATCTAGATCCTCCCGTGCTGTTTTTGGAACCCTCCCAACAAATAGAGTGAGCGTTAACATCACGAGTCAACTCGTGGGTCTCGAGTTGGAAAATAGAGAAGCTAACGTATGCGATGTAATTGGAAGCTTTTGTGCAGTTAGGCATATTACTGGCCAACGAAGGTGATACCAATAACTATGTGAAAGGCGGATCTGCTTCAGCTGTAGGTCTGAGTTTTGTCAACCCTGCAAACATACCCGCAAACTAGTAGGAGTATAACCACAGTAACCACCAGGCAGTTATCTTTGAATTATGGAAAAGTGATTGACCTGGAGACCACATGTCCAAAGCCAAAGCCGAGAAGGAGATCAGATTAGTCTATTGAAATACCAGATGGATGAACATTCCTTCCTAGAGCTGTGGCCAGGCCATCGTAATGAGGCAAGCACATCCACGGAGCGAGCTCTCTATATAACGAAATATACCCATGCTAAGAAGATGCACATTCAACATCAGAAGACCGGTGCTCAGAGGTTGCGGTGAAAAAGACGGGGCGGCAACCCTGTCGGCCAAACCAAAACCAAGTGGCCGAAGAGAACCTCCATAGTGGTGGCACCGGGAGACGCTGTACTCACTTTGGCTTGCCGCCTTGATGCAGTAGGCGAATGCTCCTAAGGCCTAATCAGGGCGATCAGACTCGAGTCTGCACGGGGACTCATCTGAAGTGGCAAATTGGTCACGAAACTTCATCAGGGGTATACTGATACCATGGGAACCGAGATAGCCCTTGGACTCTCATACTTCGGGTGAACTCCCGTTGTATGTGAGTACAGCTCGGTTATTTGCGATTGGCCCCCTAGTGGGGGCTTCACGGGGGTTATTGGTTATGCTCAAGCAAGAGGAGACCGTCGGGCCTCGACGTGGTGTTGCGTTTCAAGACGGGTGCCGTACTCCTTAGTTCGGTAGAGATTTAAGTAGGTCTTGCATCCACCAGTATGAATGTTAAGCCATGCACTGCGGGGCTCTGATTGTGGTCACAAAATCAATCGGTGTCTTAAGAAGACCGTGGGATTAAGTCGTCCAAACAGCTGCTCACGTTAAACCCCCAAGGACTTAACGTCAGAAGACCCTACTTGCTTACCAACTTACCAAAATATGCAATTCAAATCCCTGTATCCCTGGTCAGTAATACCTTCCAAGCCGGCCAACAAATATTTGGGAGTGATGATAGACGCGAAGCTCAACCATAAGTAACACGTACAGTATACTTACAGCAAAGCATTTACGGAGAGTATAGCCCCGGAAGGATGGTGTTTATAACCAGAGCGATGAACTCAATCTTGCTTTATGCAACCCCAGTTTGGAAAATGATCTGAATAGCGTGTTATTCGTTCAAAAGCGTCGTTCGTCAGCATTCGTCATCTCGAGGATTACGCCGATTGAGGTTCTGGCATACGAGATGGCGAACATATACCAGATGAAGTCTATCTCTTATTTATCGCGGACGAAGAACACGGAAATAGATGACAACAGTGTGGTGGATGCTCAAAAGAGAATCAATAGACACATATGCTAATCCCTCAATGAGGAATTGAAGAGATGAATTATAATCTCACCCAGTTTCTCACAGGGTGTGGAGGATATCGCCAGTACCTTTATAGGATCAAATTGGATTGGGTGGAGTCCTAGAGAATCCAAGATAGGTATTCAACTTAAGAAGCCAAAAGAGACCAAGAAAACGTGATTGCGAGCACCGAGTATAAAAGAAAGCCCACTGAGCTAGAGTGAACTAACTCCTTCCGTGACAGGCTGCGCCAGTATCTTTTGAGGATTTTGACATGCTTAAAAAATAGACAGTAAACCGATTTGAATAAAATATTGTTTACATGCAAATCTTAAAAAAATTAACCAGTTGAAGTAGGCATATTCAGATAAACTTACTACACATTCAAATAAATTTGCTCAGGGACCCCTCACGCTTGAAGAGGAAAAAAAATTGTTTCGCTTCTTGAAATGTAAAGTTAAAAAGGTAGAGCGTCAGCCTCCCAATCTCGCTGCTCTAAGTTCGAATCCCAGTCGTCCTGAGTGTCTGTGTTCGTCGTGTCTTTCTCTCGCTGCTGCTTTCATCTTATCACTTGCGCAGCGTTAAGCGTAATGATAGTGAAACTGAAACACAATCTGACTGTGTGGATGCTCTATACTCCACCAAGGAATGAACAGGAACACTAACTCTTGATTCCTAAACGTTGCTGAGACATATAGATTATTTTTAGATTTAAGATTTGATAATATTTTATTATTTTTAATGTAGACAAAAAGTCCAAAAATAAAAATAATTGTTTAAAATATTATATTTTCATTTCTAGGTTCCTGCACAAGTTATGGCCATTCCTGTTGGGGAGGTAAGAGCTAACATTTCAGCAACACTCATAACACTCATAACTTAAACATGGTTTTTTCCATTTTTTCAGCACATGGAAAGCGATCGAACCCGCCGCTAAGGAAAAATGATGACAATTGGAAAATTCTAAAAATCGTAACTGATAATGTAAAATATACAATTCATAATAAACGTGGAAAAATATTAACCTGCATTTATCTTTTCAGAACGATCAACTGAAAGCAGATACCAGCGCGCAACTTTTCTCTGAGTAAGTAATCAAATTGGCGGTCGAAAGATAAGGAATGGGTCAAAATATTCAAAATATGAGACTTTTCATAATTAAATACAACCAAACTTCCGTTGGGAGTGAGAGGTCGGAAGAAGTTTTACTACATAAGGAATCACTTGCTTCCTTCTTCAATGCGCAGAACAACAGGCGACGGACTTGAATCTGAAAATGAAGCTTCTTCTGTCTTCCCAGTCTTGCGACAAAATGAAACATTTTCATATACTAACCATAACTTTCATCAAGATTCTATCATAATTAAAACCACGCCTTCTCTCTTCCAGTAATATTGGGCAACAAAACATGAAGACCCTAGACTTCGCTAGCCTTGCCTCTGATGAAAATCAAAATAAGATAAGCCAGCGTTTCCCGAAAAAGAAACTTCTCATCAACAAGTACAACAGGGCGATCATGGATGCGGATAGCAACGAGGACTTCAGCGCTGACTCCGCCAACCCGAATCTGGCTCTCCACGATGAATTCAAGATACCCAACTATCGACTGATCCGGATACTGAAGAAAGATCTTTTCGATTAGAAACAATAAACGCAATCCCGACCGCCAAACGAAATCCTTTTCTAAAATCTGAAATAAGCATCAAAATTAACACAACCACGGAAGACGCTGTGGATAATCGGAAGCCTAAGGGATGTTTTGTTCGACTCAAATAGAAACTTGCTAGATACAATTATTAAACTATGTCGATTTGCTGTGCAATTATGATTTTATTTTGACGAAGCAGAAAAAGATATGGCTGCAGAAAGTGTGGAAAAACCAACACATTTTCACTAAATTAATCGATTTTATCACATGATATACAAATATTGATATAAAGGCTGGATATATCAATATTTTTTGTATTCTGTAAATAAGCGTGTATAAACTAAATTATGGATATAATTAACTGGAGCCATGATATACTATACTTGGATTATGACGAAATATTTTTTGGATGTGCATGTACTATTATACTTACAAATATTATAATTTTATTTGTGGTGGTAAAAATAAAGAATATTAGCATAGGTGGTCAAGCGTTTTCCAACTATTTTCTTTCCCGCAATCACTCACTTCAGACTTGGAGGAGGGAGGTCTGAACATTGTTAAGCGAAACTTGGTAGGATCATGCTTTATATCATAAGCTTATTGTTACATAATTTTATAATTCTAGGATAAACTTAAGGGGACTTTATAGTCAATTACCAAAAATTATAGGAATATATTTTATCAAGTTTATTTGAATAGAATTCGGTATGAAGGGTATTTTGGAGCCTGGGCACCATATAGTGGCAGCTTCGGGATTTTTCAGTTGACCACTTTCCGACCCCCGCCCTCCCCCTTTTTTCATTGGTTAGATGAGTGGTCACGGGAGTTGAGATCGCAAAAGAGATTTGCCCGAGATCGACCTATTTTCCCTCGTAAAATAAAAACATGGCAGTGAATCATGCATTATCTAAGAAAAAAACAAAATTCATGAACTGAACTCATATATGGAGAACTTGAGTGTAGACTCGAATTCCTCTTTTATTTGAGGCGCGGCAGGATTCGCGGCATTCGAAATTTATTTCGAATGTTGCGGATACCAGCGGACAGATGACGTCATCGGCGCTCTCCACTTAGTTTAGACCTATTCATCGACTTTAAAGCCGCCTGTGATAGCATAACCAGGGTAAAACTGTACACGGCCATGAGAGAATTCGGTATCCCGACGAAACTGATAAGACTGACTAAGCTGACCCTGACCAATGTGCGAGGCTAGATAAAAGCAGCAGGATCACTCCCAAGACCATTCGACATCAACAACGGTCTACGACAAGGGGATGCCCTATCATGCGTCCTCTTTAACCGGGCCTTCGAGAAAGTGATCCGTGATGCTGAGGTAAATGCGACGGGCACAGTCCTCTTTAAGTCCACCCAACTACTGGCCTATGCTAACGGTATCGACATCATGAGAAGAAGAGTCTTCATCCACATCGACCAGGCGGCACGAGATATTGCGCTGCGCTTCAATGAAGGCAAGACAAAATATATGGTGGCAACGACAGCACCAAAAACCTACAAACCAACAACCGCACTGGTTAAACGAAAACAATGAAGATAGGAGACTACAACTTTGAAATCGTTGACAATTTCTTCTATCTAGCGAATCTAAAATCACAACCGATAACAGCTACGATGATGAAATCCGCGCACGGTTGTTGGCAGCCAACAGCTGAAATAGGCTATTTCAGCTTAAAATAACTGTTCCGCTCGAAACGTCTCACCATAGGGTCAAAGCTCTTACTGTGCAAGACAATGATCTTGCCAGACTTCATGTATTCCTCGGAGACTTAGGTTCTCAACAAGAAAAATTGCGAACTTTTGGCCGCGTTCGTGAGAAAAATCCTCCGAAGAATTTTTAGCCCCACATAACGGAAAAATCTATAAGCAATACCACGACCGTCTGGTTATGGATAAAATCGGGCGCAATAGATTGCGGTGGGCGGGTGACTTAATCCGTATGGATGAGGATGATCCTGCCCGTCTATAAGGGCAACATCTATGGTAGAAAAAGAAGAAGAGGCAGATCCTACCTGAGATGGAGCGATGGCATAGGCCAGGACGTCAAACAGCTTTTGGGGATATCGAATTGGTGAACCTCGACACGAAACCTAAAATAGGGTCTCTGAGTTCCCATTGTCCAACAAATGTTTTCCCTGTATTCTAAATAAACATCGCAATAGCGCTGAGGATCTGGAACAACTCGCTCTCCAGAGCAGTTGACATTGCACTAGCTAAATGTAAGTGGCAGCAGAACAGGGAACAGGGTTAAGTCAGAATATTTTCTTACTATCGGTGCTCCTGAACCGAGTTTGGGACCGTCGTGCTGCAAAATCGACTGATAAGGCCTGTAATGACGACGAATAAAATTTATAAATAAAACAGAAACGACAACAGGCAAGCAAATTTATTTTATCTCCTTCAAAATAAAATCGACCTGAAGCAACACTTATGTAGCAGCAGCGTTTAAACTAGTCGTCCATGCACCGCTAGCAGGCCGCCAAAGAGATCAGAGAGAATCCAAATTAAAAAACCAATAATAACCAGTTGTGCCTTGCGCGGTTCATTTAAATTAAAAATTTTCAGTAGTTTTTGATCATAGGGCATTGCTCAAATAAGTTTACAGAATTGTGAAGCGGATACTGCAATAATCAGTAAACCGATCACTTGCCGCAAAGCATTTATTAATTCTATACATGAACCACAAATTGTTGGTGTAGAAATCAAGTAGGTAAACTTCTTATATACTGATCTATTGTATGCCAATGAAAACGTCAGATTCAGCCTCTTCATGGTGGTTTCAAAAGGCTGCCTTGCTTAACAACTGTAGTGAATGGTCAAAGTAACCATCCGTTTTGACCATGGTCAATCGCGAAGGTAGAGCTATCCCAAAACTTAAAGAAAAGTGGCTGGAATATCGCACTCGAGAAGGAAGATCAATGACGTATCGCATCCTTAATCGACGTGTCTCTTGCCTAGAGTCTCTTCCCTACCTCGGCATCTTCTTACCATCGAGACACGTATTCTGTCTGAGGAACATAATGGCTGCCGAGTTGGATCGAGGGATTGCAAAGAACAAATCATTATCGACGGTAGATGTGGGACAAGCAACTAAAGACTAAACAAATCTGATTAGTTACTATATGGATTGCGGCAAATTTTTGATCCCGCATACCTGACTAATCGATGTCCTACGTCTGCATCCTATGAAACTATGTAGTAAAGTTTCTGTCGATAATCATGGAAGGGTGGCATGCACTTTATCAGTGCGCTCATTTACCAACCAATATCTCAGAACCCAACCACATACGGAAATGCATTTTCCAACGGGACTCATTGAATCCCCTCCGGTTTTGTAAACAACCGAACCTCTTATGACCACTGAATGATGATCCCTTCTAGCATAAGGCTTCGTAATCAAATATGGTCTTCGCACTAAATACAAATTGACACATTTAATGTGCTTAGTTAACATCTAGTTGTATGCTAGTACTGATGACCATCTTAAAGGTCTGTGGCACATAGGTGTCGTGTTCAGTCATGATATTCAGATGGAATTTAGTTTAGACGAGCGTTGAATGCAAGCTATTCGCAAGCGACATAAAGAGTGCATGCCGGACACAGCCCTTGTAATCTCCACATCCAAGTTATGACAGAGACAAGCCTCTACAAGTACCTAGAAATTCTGCAAAACACCCATACTTGAATTAATCATTTGAAGGATGGTCTGTTGTCCAAATTCCTACGACATGTGAAGTTGGTGCTGAAGTCACATCTCTCAGGGAAGAATAAAATAAGCGGATTGAATATGTTCGCTGTAGACGAAGAGCGATCTATGAACTGGAATGGATGTTGCCTAAAATCTATTGTCTAAAATCTGGAAACTCAGGTATCTCAACACCAACATCAAAACGAAACTGTGTTTGTGTTACTATATAGGAGTGGCATTGTTGCTCAAAAACTCCAAATCTGCTTCGTATTGCCGCGGTACGCTGGCCTGATACTATTTGAAATAATGAACTTCGTCGCCGCACAGGCCTGGCACCTGTACGCGTTGTGATCACACATTAAGAAGAGACAATAATTGTATGCTGGTTATGTCATGCAGGGGAATCCACTCTCCCAAAATGGCCAACTATGGGTCGCCCAAAGGAGACTTGGCGCAGAACAGTAGAGAAGAAGCGCAGACGTCTCAGGAAATCGTTAAGAGAGTTAAAGCGCATTTAATGTAACCGCGAACGATGGCGTGTGGGTGAGGTTATCGCGCTATACCCCACCAAGAAGTAAATGGTAACCATGTATACCATATTGTTTAGATAGGCACTGAAGGGTTTTAAATGAGTCTCAATAATTTGGATGAGTTCCAAAATATTTAGGTCTAGTGGGATGCCAAGTATGGCCCCGATTTGGGCGGCGTTATTAAGGGACATGAAGGCTCCTTCTCTCTCTCTCTCTCTCTATTCTCTACGTCAAGAATGGGGGGATGCGTAATGAAATTGTTCGCTACATGAGCATTTCTGATAGAGATTTTCACTCTCGGCTCGCCTATTTTCTTTATTTCGGTTATGCCCTGTGTATTATGCAGGTTCAATTTCCAGAAAATCATGCAGGAAATTGCCGCTTTTGTGTTAAACAATGACTGCATACTTCGAGTATGAGTGTATACCGTTATATACTTCGTATCTTCCTCTTTATGGAGGTTGAAAGGACGCGCTTGCTCGAAGTAGGGGGATTCACGCTTTGCTTTATTTGAGGACAACAGAGGTATCCCTGCTCCCTAAGGAGTCTTGTGTTCTGTCCTTTTGAAACGGTGCTCAGAGGAGGCGGGGAGGAAGACCGCGCGGCAACCCTGTCGGCCAAACCAAAACCAAGGACCAAGGGTATACTGATGCCATGGCAACCAGGATAGTCCCTGGATTCTCATACTTCGGGTTAACTCCCGTTGTGTGTGAGTACAGCTCGGTTGCTTGCGGTTGGCCCCCTAGTGGGGAGCTTCATGAGAGTTGTAGTGATGCTCAAGCGAGAAGAGACCTTCGCGCCTCGGCGTGGTGTTGCGTTTCAACACGGGTGCCGTACTCCTTAGTTCGGTAGAGATTTAGGTAGGTCTTGCATCCACCAGTATGAATGCTAAGCTATGCACTTGGTATAGACTGATACCGTTGTTGCTTGTCACAGCAAGGCTCTGATTGTGGTCACAAAATCAATCCGTGTCCGTAGAGGACCGTGGGATTAAGTCTCCACCACAGGTACCCAAGTAAAACACACAAGGACTCACTGCCCTTTTGGAACTAATCTTGCAGAAGGTCTGGTATCTCCGATTATATTTGGGGGTTGGGGAAAAATTGGTAGGCTTATGGGATCGGGGGAAATATGGTCTGCGGAGGCAGGAACGAGCGAGACGGGTTATAGATGATCACAGTTTTCAATCATTATTTAATAAATATATTGCAGACCAAAAGGGGTAATTTACCTTAAGAATTTGTCTTTAAAAGTTCACGTCGTCACGGATAAACTTTGCAAAATATTTGTTAGGATCTGAAGTAAAGTTTAATGTGTCTCGCAGCATTTAGGTCCTGCCACCTGGTCATATGGGTCATAGAGTTGTGTCGGATGTTGTAATACCCAGAGAAATATTTCTTTGCAATGTGGCTAGTTTACAGTGAAAACTTTTTTATCTCGCCTTACTCCACCGTACTACAGATGCATAAAGCATCAACTATCAATCTACACACCGTTCCGAGGTCCCGATCAATAGCTACTGCAGCAATGTCATCAACAAAAGCGTAGTAGTGAGTGGACCAGCATACTCCACAGAAGTGGTGATAGCACAACTTCTTAGGGCTACCTTTCTTTAGCCTCTGCTGTTAGGTAGCGATTGGCACCCCCTTCAGCATATAGCAGGTAAGCAGGTTGATTTTCATTTAGAGGTGCGACCTTAACGCCTTCCAAAGGATGTGATGCTCAACCGGTGTCTCAAGGTGATCTGTCTGAAGTTCTTTGGGGTTTTTATCGTAAAAAGTCCTAGTCCCTTAATTGATCCAATGCTACAGATTCTTTTAAATCGAACGCATAGTTATTGCACCAAAAAAATGTAAGGGCAGTCTTGTAGTTTTGTCTGGCTGCCAACCGATAGGAGGAGGTTTTGGCATACTGCAGGTTAATTTTACCAAACTTTATGTTTTTCGACACAAGCTAAGTCTATGTGTAGTGGAAAACAGTTAGAAGCTTATGTCACGGTCGGTGTGTGACCAGGTTTCCCTCACACCGTACCGCCAGAGACTGGAACTCCTCATGTTTGATTTCTATGTGAATTACGAAATTTAGAGGTGTCCATGTCCTCATCCATAAAAGTCTCGTCTCATCACGCAGAGCATTTTTCTGTTTTCCACTTAAAATCTTCACCGGTTTGCGGTGTCCGGTTTGGGTAGATCCGATCATACAAACTGGCAACAAGCCAGTTCCGTTCACATCTCTAACTAGCCTTTCTTCCACTTGTTCCGTAAATGGCGCGGAAGACGTTACTAACAGGTAGGATCTACTCTGTAATCCGTTCGCCAGTGCGAGCCCCCATATGGGTTCCGCCACTGTATTCAATATCCTCCGCGTGCAGCTCCATTGTGGAAAAGCAGACGGAAGATACTGCAAATTGATCTATTTTGTACGAGGCGGTAACCATCATTGTTCTTCGTTCTCAAAATAAGGATGATGCTCTATAGTCTCCTGTAGCACCATATGGTGACTGTCCCTCAGCAGCTTTATACTCTTTTAGTTTAGTTTCAATTGAAATCCAATCCACGTTTGTCCTTCATCCTTCCCAGTCATCAACTTTACCCCCCAGTGTCCTAAGTCCATGCCCGGTCCGCTTCACCCAGCAAGCGGATGACGCCCCCTTCGTTCCTTCGAAAGCCACGTATCTAACATCGAATATGTTCTGTCCTGCGCAGACGCGCGTTCCCACTTAACTTGGTGCGACCGCCAGCAGCCAAAGTTGGGATTACCTATTGGAACCAGTTTTAGAGAGCCTCATTATACACGCCCGAATGGAGGAGCCCATCGCGGAGTACTCGATTGTTAAATTCTAGCTTCGTTCCAGACCCTGGCATTTTTTTCCACCGCCACACCTGGAAAATGATAAATTGTTCCTCTGACATATTATCTTTTTTGCAAAAAACTCCCACGGCAGTGGCCAGAAATGAAGTTGCCGCTTGCGCATACATTCTCTTCTTTTCCGCCTTCATCTCCATATTTCTATGGGAGGAGCCAGCTTCGTTGAGATTTCTCTCGCTGATTTGATCACCTCCTTTCACACCGGTCCTATCCCCACAGATGTATACCCTGTGTTGGTCCTACGTTTCTTGCGTTCATTACCGTTGACAAAAAAAGTCTAATGTGTCCAGTGTGGATCCCACCGAGGTTACCAGTTCACCCCCACCTTCCGCCGGAGATTGCGCTTTCATGCATCCAATTTCCCTGAACATCACCGCACTTGGTGGTGCGACCTTGTCCACGTCCTCTTTCCCCAAGAGGCTTCGCCTTCTTCCGCAGCGCCTTTCTCAGCCGCCTGCTTGCAATCTTCCCAATTTACGGTGCCCATGCCGCTTCTTCCAATTAGATTGCAGCCAGAATTTAATAAGGTTTCATTTTCCACAAAATCTTAATAAAAAATTAACGAAAATTTAAATACAAATTCTGTTACCAGTTAAAAACTAAAAAAAAATCTGACAGCACAGGCCATATCTACATCTAACGGATGTTGTTGGGCGCCCGACCTGACAGCGAGCTGGTTAAAAGCGCAACCGACATCGCAAGAAAAAGAAGAAGAACAGTTGTTTATTTGGAGAAAGCAAAATAATAAGAGTTTACCTCAATAGAAATTGAGGAAATCTAAGTATAAATGTGGGAATCGATGTAGATTTGTAAGTAGCAGAGAATAGTTACACAGTGCGTCCCAAAATCTCAGTCATTGATTTGGCCAAAGCTGCTGGTTTCGCGACGATTCTGTTGTGCCTACGTTTCACAAAAACGCTAGTCGCGGATGTATTTAGTAAAATAATTATCAGGTAACTGAGAAAGCGGAATTTGGACGAAATTTCATAACAGTATTCTAACGTCTCCCAATTTGAAAATTAGGCTTGAAGCGTTGTAAAGAGTCCTAGCCGTATATCAGTCGATTTGAACGTAAAATGGCATCCGCCGTGGAGGATCCCACAAACAACGACTGCCAAAGCGATGACGAAGGGGAGATTGACGGCAAGTTCGAGGAGTATATGTCCAAAGTGGATATCATCAAGTGTCCCGGCTGCCTGTACGAATCTTCGGCAGAAGAAGTCAGAACTCACATGAAACAAACCCACTTCCAGCAAAAGTACTGTAACATTTGCGAAAAACGTAAGTCTCCTCCCTGCCTGCCTCTCAGTTGTCTGACGCAAAGTCTCCAATTGCAGAATTCAGCGAATGGCGCGGGGCGCACTGTTTGAAACATCTTCTGATCGCGATCATTTCCCAGCTGAAGGAGCAATGCTCGAACTGTTCACAGCTTTTCATGCTCGACACGAAGCGATCCGAAGAGGATAACTTCACTTGTAAATCATGTCAGAAGTTGTCTGGGACGAAGGAACCCGTGGAAAACAGCCCGCATCCACATCGCTGCGACATTTGCCACAAAACCTTTACTTTTAGGAAAGCGCTCATCGAACACAGGCGGAGCGTGCATGTGGGTAACGATTTGTACCGCTGTGATTACTGTCCCAGAGTCTTCTATTACCAGAAGACCTTGAGTGCCCATCGGCGCATTCACATAAATCCTATTTCTTGCGAGATTTGCTTCTCAGAGTTCCACAGCCACTACAAACTAAAACGACACATGTCCTCCCATGCCGATGCCCCGCAGTACAACTGCAGTAGTTGCGGTAAAATCTTCTACTCGCTGGCGTTCCTGGATTCACACAAACCGTGCCGGAGCCAGGTGGCGGACACAAGTGACGATTTGTAGAGTTTTAATGACAATTTTTTGGAAGTAACGCAATGGGGATAACTTGAATGCAGCCTGGAATAGATGCGAATGTGATGTAAATAAAACGAATAATGCTGCACGCAAGATATCAAAGTTATTTCAAATGTTAAGAAACCAGTCTCCATGGTCCACTTGAAAGTGAAGATGAAGCTCATGAAAGAATGCTGACCTGATTGTTTGGGTACTTTTCAGTGGACTACAAACGCTACGCATTCTGATACAATCCAAGAAAATCGCACAATGGGCCACCTCACTCCTTCCATAATAATTCCAGGGGCAGAAGCTGCTCGACTTCATTTTAAAACCAGACGACACTGTTGTTCAGAAGATGTGACTGCCAGGCTAGTTAGATGGTTTTCCCCAATTAGTTTTAATTTATTTACCGTAAGAATGATATTAGGAAAATGTGAAGACTTGAGCAGTATTGATTTTAAGCTAAATGAAATCTTTTAAACGATGAAACCGGAAGAACTGAATACTCAACTGCATGGGTGAGTGGTCAGAATATATTTTAAGGACGTAGCCAATTTAGGTTTTGATTTTATATTGTACTTGGTGAGAATAAACTTCCTAAGCAAACTAGATCGTTCTTCCCACTAAGTGCTGTTTTCTTCTTTTATTCGTGATGGCCACCTTGATTGCCGTAGAATGGTATATGGGGCATACATGGCACCTCAACCACACACTGTCGGCTCCTACCGATGTGATTCAGCTGCCTCTAAAATGTGCCGAAAAGCTTGCATTTGTCCTGTCCCACGCCACATAGTTCTAGGGCGGTCTACACAGCAGTCATCCTGGAATAGTGAGATCCATTGCATAACGCTTTATGGGATTGTCGCCCCTCCTTAATGTGTCAACTATCCTCGGCCACCTATGCTTTCTGAACAATACGTTTCCGGGTATCTGGGCCGCATTCCAACCAATTTTCTCATTAGTTATTATCTTAGACCCACCCAGGCAACACGACGCAAACACGAATTGATGAGAGCTGGGTGCTGTTGAGTAAGAGTGATTGCCAACCGAATATAGAGAACACTGGTGTCAAACGCCCTCAATTTGAGTTATTGTGGGGATAGTCCTAAATTTTAGACAAAACAGAAAAGGCGGTTTTAACACTGTTAATGCGTCGAATGACATCAGGTGCAGTGCCGCTGTCGACAGAAATAATGCTTTCTAGATACAAAATCATCAACGCCCTCGATATTCGCCTAATAATGCAAACAGGAAGAGTGCGATGATTGGTTGGTCTGCAGACTTTGGTTTTGTTGATGTTTCCTCTTCTTCTTTTTTCAAATCCAGAGCCATCTAGCTGAGGTGCATAACTCGATGGGAGAGCAAGCAGATGCCACCAGAATAGTCAAAGTTTTTCAAAAAGATATAATGCTCCATTGGAGCCCTCCACGACCTCCAACCAAATCAGCCCGTAGAACGACACCAACGATGAGAAGAAAAAATATCGGAGAGAAGATGATAATAATTGTTAGCGCAGCAATCCAATTGGATCAGGGCCATCAAGTATATTAGAGCACTTCATTCAAGACCGTAACGATGTACTACCGGATTACAGTACCCTATAGGAGGCAATGTGATCAGCATTGCGCTCGCCCGAGATTATTACCCTGATTTGATTCAGGTACTCATTCACAGCTGATTCGACTGGTATCCGATGTCAAGACACGATACAAATCCCACTGCCTCCAGTGAGATTTGAACCGCGACCTTCCGTATGACAGCCTTGTGCTCTAACGACTCAGCTATCCGGTGAAAAGATAAAACCCTGAAAAACTCCACTTTCGACTTCTAAGATTCTATCTCAAGTATTCCCGATCCACCCCCTGTTCATTCTGTCGAAATCTATGGAAGGGTAGTGGAGCGGTGATCCTAAACTCTGCACACTATAGGTATTAATGTGGCCGGTACAGGAGGATCCAAAGCGGAAAACAAACAGGGCAGATGAAGCCTTCGAGGTGTTCGTTTAAGTGTTCCAGTCTAGTGTTTCCTGTTCAATCTTTAGTGGAGTATAGGGCATCCACAAAGCAAGACCGTGCTTCAGTTTCACTATCATCACACTTAACGCTGCGTAATTGATAAGCTCACATCAGCGGGACAAACACAAGACGAATATAGACACCCATGACGACTGGGAGTTGAACCTAGAGCAGCGAGATTGAAAGACTAATTCTCTACCGCATCGCGCCGTCAGTTTGATTGTTGCTAATATATTCATGGCAGCGGAAAACACACAGATACCCCTGAAATTGATGCACGAAAGACGAATGCCAGTTTTCGGAATCTTAACAATCAACCTCTTCTTCCTCTAATTGGAAAAAATCTCAGATTTCGAATGATTTACGAATGAGTGGAAGCAGAAGCTGCGCGTGAATGTTCCGTAGGAAGACTTTCAAGACCGAGGGAATTACTTTGCTTGCGCGCGCTGTGACAAAGATGATTTCGTTTCTGTTTGGAAAAGAGTTCATATTCGCATATTACAATGGGTTATCATTTCATCCACAAGACGGAGAACCTCACGAGATGTTATCCATGTTGCGGATGAGAAACCAGCCGTTGACACACGCATTGCGTCCCTGCCGGCATTAGCAACACGGAAGGGGAAGGTAAGTGACCATCAGATGATGCTCGTTTTCGAGACAGATATCAGCGCCTTTTTCAAGGATTTGTTGGAAACAACAACTTACTAAAATTGATCCACTGTCTGTCTATCTCTTCATCCATCTGTCTGTCACACACATTGTTCTCAGAAACGATTACATCTCTGTAACTCTCTCTACACATCGACCTTCCGCCTTGTGCTCTAAACAGCCTATCAGCTATTCTTTGATAGCGATGAGATACACAACTTTGTTTTGCTATTGTTATGACTTGAAAAAGTGAACTCAAATTCCGACCAAGTCTGGCTTCGGATTAAAGAATGCGATAAGCGCTTTTCACAATTTAATGATTTGTACCTTTAAGATATGTAAGCAATTTAGCAACTTGAAACATTTTAAGATTGAAATAAATTAGTCTTGTTATGAATATGGTAGGGGATTAAGGTGGTCGTGGATAATAAAAATTGTGATAAAAGCACTACCTCAAGATGTTAATTCAATGGAATACTTTTCATTTTCAGAATTAGACACTTTAGTGAATACGTGCTACTAAAGGATTCGTTCAAGAAACGTGTTTCATAATCAACTACTAATTAAATTTATCTGGAAGAAAAGCCTTCTAGACAAGGCGTTTTTGCAGGGGAGATAGTGAGAGCTTTTCCTTTCTAGTATACTCCCTCTAACCCCCTCTCTGTCCAAGGGCGCGACAGGCGAGAGAACTTTCCGCTTCTCATTTCATACCAAGAATACTACATACTGGAGGAGCAAATAGATTCTAGGCAGCCCGAGTGTGCTGTATATACGGGGATTAGAATTACTAAGGTTTCGCAGTTTCATTTCGCTCAGAACTTTACCTATCTTGGCAACCTTATAAACAAGTTGGAGTATCAGAGGCAGGACACTTCGGGTATAAAGGTTTTGTGTTTATCTTATGTGAGAAACTTCCTAGACATGTTTTTCCATTCATACATAGTTAAAAATTCAAAATATTTTTTGATACATCCAACTCCATCGTCTCTGGCATAGACGTCTTAGGTTGCTATAAATTCACGTGACCTTTCATATTTTTATATCCCCTCCTTAAACTCAGAAAATGATGCCTGATATATGTAAAGGGATTCACAGACCACACGTTCTCACCAAATTTCATGTAAATAGCTTCAACAGTTTCCGAATAAATCGGGTGTGACAGACAGACAGACATTGAATCGATTCTAATAAGGTTTCACACACAACTTTAAAAAACACTTTTTATTAATTTAGAAAAACTGTCCCTGTGATTAGAACTAACCCTTAGACACATTACTTAGGTCTAGCTCTTCCATTCTCCCGCCTTAGGGAACCTTTAAGACAGGGCATTCCTTTAACGAAACGGAACGGAGAGGAAGAAGGAAACTCTTACTCCAAAGAAACCTCTGTCGGCCGAGGTCAATCTTGTTCGGCAGAATGAGAAACCAGATTTAACGCGTAAAATCGTTCAACCTGCCTGGGCCCCTCAGCATCTCTTTGACAATATTGTACGAAGAGAGCCTCCCTATGTCTGCATAAAATTGTTCACAAATCTCATCCCGCCTACAAGGAAAATTTGTGATTGGCTTCGTCACCCCATTGTAGAGCACACCATTCTGCCTTCCCAATCTTCTGCAGGTAATAGTAAAAACCTCCATGCCCCGATCAGCATTCTCTCTTTAATCTAAATGGCTCGATTTCGATTTCCTTCTACGTAAGACTGACACGCAATATGTCAAGTCTCCTTTGCACTTGTTCAACTTTTCGTCTAGCAACAAGTACCGCAACATCAACTTCCCAAGTGCGATACTTTTGGCACGCTCAGTCTTAGAACATTATCGTATTTCAGAGGTTCTGCCATAAACCCACTTTACTACGACGTAATATCCATCTTCTTTTGTCCTCCCAGCATCTCATAGAGCAGCATTCTGCCTTTCAGAAAATCTTTCAATATCCACAAGAGGTAGCCCGGCATGTGTACTTTAAAACCGAACTGCCTCGGGGATAGTTTCCTGGCAAGGACCTAACGCTTCCGGAAATCTGTTCCTCATGAGCTTTTAGAGTGAAAAGCCAGCTTTTTCATAATGAAAAGTATCCATTTTTCATTCATTCCCTGGTGCCTTCCACTAAAAGGATGGGGGACATAAATGCTCCGCAGGCTGTGGTTACGAGGTTCATAACTGAACTCGCGACAGTGCCAGCTTCAGCGCCACTACGCTGCAAAGTGTTCTTCAGCGCGGCTCAGGTTGCAAAACTTCCTTCCTAATCTTTGTGATTTATTTTCTTTATTATTTTATACGTTATAAATTCTTCGACTAAATACATATGCATAATTAATCTTATAAAAAATTCGTTTGAAATGTGATCACGGACCTCGTTTTTATCATTCTTAAAACCGCTTAGAAATTAAAAATTTTTTTAAAGAAGAAAAAAGAATGATTAACGGTTTCGTCCATGGCAGAGTCAACTCATCAAACGTTGTCTCATCCGAAATAATAAAAAACTTGTTTTTTTTTCTTTTTCGCTGGTGTAGATATTTATTATAGTGTCACTTCAAATCTGTCCAAGTTTATAAAATGGACATTGAAAAGGTTCGACCTACGACTGGTAGGATCAAGTCATATCTACCAGCTAAAATCCCAGCTGGCTAGAGCAAAGGACCGAAAAACGATAGAGGAGGTGAACGGTATATATAAAATTGCTTGCTCAGATTGTCCGAAGGTGTATATCGGACAAACGAAAAGACTGATAACTACCAGATTTAGGGAGCATACGAAGGAGACAGAGTTGGCTGTCAATTACTCCCGAAAACCTACAAAATCTATGGTGGAATACGGCCATAAAATAAGCGATGATTTGAAAGTGTTAAAGCGGGTAGGGAAAATTAACCAGCTGGACGCCTACGAAAGTTTGTTCATTAGCAAACAAACGGTAGACACTAGGTTTAATTCAGCTCTAGGCAATTGCTATTCCCCATTATTTAAAAAACTTTTCAAAAAACTAATTAAATAAACATCTTCTTCTTTCAGGATAGATAAATAAGTCATTAAAATGTAATTTAAATATTTATTCATTTACAGGATCTAGATATAAGTCTTTTAATAAATCTAATTTAGCCGTAATTTGAATAGTATAGTATATAGTATAAATTTAGATTAGCATAAATACAACTAATAAACCTACTGAGGAGCAGACGTGGTAGCACTGATGAAGAGAACAAGGGGTTCCCGAAAGATCGGTATTTGCAAGAATAAATATCTACACCAACGAAAAGAAAAAATCAGTTTTTTATTATTTCAAATAATTAATCGTTGGAAACACCGCATAATTACACTCTGGTTGTCTCATCCCTCTCCTGGAAGCAGCGTGACCGAAAATGGCAACAAATGGAAATCGCTCCTTTTTATATAATCGCAAACATGACAAACGTGTGAATTAAATCCAACTTAAAACCGCCAGTACTTTAAGCGTAAGCCAGGCTAAATCTAAATTTTTGTTTGGGATATGTTTCTAATTATTGAGCTGGTACCGTATTTCAATTAATTCATCACATTTTACTTAATCATTTCTATTGATCATCTTTTAGTCTAAATCAGATTGTTTATATGGAAATCAATTAAGATGTGGCTATTACTAAGAATCCCACTAACCACCTATTAGTTATCATTCAATCAAAATTTAGAACGACGGTTCAAAATATTTACTGTCAACGGCATCGTATCCATTTGAGAATTCGAGGTTGATAATGGCTACATGGTTTTCTTGTGTATGTTTCGCCATCCCATGGATCACATACATGACAACAAGAACATAAAAAAGATGTGCGGAGTCATAGTTCACACCCTGCTGTTTCAATATGAAACTGGCCGCAGTAATTTTTTAACCGGGTTGGAGAGGAGAGAGCTTTTTCCTTCCTCTACATATACTTTTCCCCCTCTCCCTCAGACTAGGACGACCGGAACCAGTTTTCGCCAGGTTTGGAGAAAGGGACCTCTCCGAGGATAAGGTTGGAAATTCAACCTTTACCAAATTCGTATTTTGTGCAGCTGATTACCTTTTGCGTAGGCTGTGTGAAATTTAGCTGACGCAGACGTCGGTTCCCAACGGAATATCAATCGCAACATGTATGTATGTACAGAACCTCATTAGCTCTTTCCTCACCTGATTCAACAGCACTGCCCTTGAAATCAACAATTTATACCTTTCAAAACACAAAAAAATGAAAATTAATGGACTTATTGTCCTCACTATTGTACTGTCCTGGACTAAAACTAAAAACGAGTATAATGATGAAAATAGAAGAAGTACCAATACCACTTGGTAAAATAAATATTAATCCCAAGGTGGTCCCAGGAACCTACTTTTGTTAAGCATCGCGATCTCTAACATACTTATACATATTTTTTGTTAACGAGCGCGCGCGCACAAAGGATTTAGATTTCTTCAAAAGATAACGCGTGAGAATTATACTATCATTGAATCGTTCAGATATTTCGGAGAAAAATAAATGTGGAAATTAAAAAAAAGACTTCCGGAGTTTTCCCACTTTAAACGAAATCAGTTCGAGTCAAGGATAGGTCGCAATGTTCTCCTAGAAAGTTTTGAAGCGACCCATTCAAATCGGGGATTCACCAATAGTTAGCAATTTTTAAACTTGGTTTAAAATTATCCACTGCCAACTTAACGCTTCTTCGCCAATGTTTATAAGTGACCCTCAAAATTAAGATGAAGAACGACGCTACTGCGCCACAGTAGATGTCACTACTCAATCTCACTTTCTGTGACAGCTGTCAACCACCAGCGTAATACGGCGGAGGACAGTGCGTTGTGCAAGCGATTGGTTGTTTATTTCGAAAGCGGTAAGTCAAATGGTGGAATCCTATCTAGGAACCAATTACAAATTTTAGGATATAAGTACCAATATATACAAATTTGCAAGGAACGGAAAATAATTAGCAACTGGCGCTTGAAAAAACCAATGAAGGTTCAGCTGCTTTGCACGGAAGCCATTAGTTTCGCGACGTTTGTATTTTGTTTACATATTTTGGCGGTTTAACATAAGGCTCTGCTTCTGAGTTCAGCTGCGCTGGGGAATTTAGTTGAGCAGTCGTCAGGTAAATGGGTAAGCTCAATCTACACGAAGTAGCTTACATTAGAAAAAAACTCCGGGAAGCGTATACTTGTTCGGGGAAAATTTAAAAAAGTAATTGGAGGTAACGCGGAGATGATCAATGCGCACCGATCTAAAACTTTTAGTGCATTTCAAACTTATTGTATAGAACTTATAGGATTACCATGAAGTGGTATCGCAGGGTCCCTCTGTAACAAATCTTCGTTGTCGCGGATTAGCGGGCAGACTGGGATACCGCAGGAGGTGATTTCCAGCAGCTTTTTGAGCAATTTTCCGCTCTTTTAAAGGCAATCTCTTCATTGATGTTAATGATTCTTCGTCTGTTAAATCAGCGTTGATATCGAAAATCCGCTCGTATACATTCAATTGATTGTGCTGCCATTTCCATGTTGTTGCAACTTTCAGGAGCAGCATCTAAAACTGGCAAAAAATCATTGTTTGATTCTTCGCCTTCTTTTGTAAAGAACGGGGGTAGCAGGCCAAACATTTTTCCAAGATTTTATTAGTGTGGTAAATTTCACTTGTTGCCGGGCAAACGCAGCATTGAAAATTGCACCTTTGATAGTGAAGTTTCTTAAAACTGGTGAGATGTCGACATTAGGTTGACTGACAATATCCATAAGGAGTCTTTTTTCTAGTATGCCTTGAGAGGTTTGATCCATAGGCTGAATCAGAGCGGTGGTATTTTACGGCAGGTATCAGAGTGGCAGATCAGATTTTCTCTGAACATCAGTTGCACCATTTTTTCATCGACTTTAAAGCCGCCTATGACCGGGACCGGTTTGCCGACGAAATTGGTAAGGATATGGCACAATCGATAACAGCTACCGCGATGAATTCCGCGCACGGTTGTTGGCATCCAACAGATCCAGCTTACAAAAACTGTTTCGCTCGTCTCACCATAGGGTCAAACCTTTTACTGAACAAGACTATGATCTTGCCAGTCCTTATGTACTCTTTGGAAACCTGGGTTCTTAGCAAAAAAATTGCGAAGAATTTAGGAAGGATAGACGATTCCGTAGCCTACATAACGACGAAATCTATGAGCGTACCACGACCGTCTGGTTGTGGATAAACACAAAAACTTATTAACATCGGTTTAGTGTCTGTCTGTCTGTCTGTCCGTCGTACGCATTTTTCTCGGAGACGGTTAAAGCGATTGACACCGAATTCGGTAGAAAGGTGGGAACTGTGAACGCTCACGCCCATGCATACAAAAGAGGGGTGTACATTGTTTTCATCAAATATAGTCACGTGAGGTATCAGTTTAAAGGTCTCGGTTAGTACTTTTCGAAGCCGGTCTGAGTTTTGCTATTTGTTGGAAAGGTGGGGAGTGCGGGCGGTTGAAATAGATCATTTATTTAACGGATCCATTCTCAGAAACTACCTAACGGAAAAATATGAAAAAAATCAAGAAGCCGCCACTGAATGGGTGCCCAGGTTCCGAAATACCCTCCATACCGATACCTGTTCAAATAAAGTTAATAATAGTACAATACTATTATTTTTAGTAATTGGCAGGAAAACCCCCAATTTCGTGATTCTAGAGTGAACTTAAGCACTCTAGAATCACGAAATTGCTGCACTGTAGGCTAGAGCATAAAGCATGATCCTACCAAATTTAGTGAAAACCGCACTATTATTAACAAAGTTATAATCGGTCAAAGCTCTCGCTTCTGTGCAAATTCAAGATGAGAACACTTGGTGCTGTTAATGCGTTGAGCAATATCAAGTCCCGTGTCGCCGTTGGCAAACACAACGCTTCCCAGATATACACATTTGTGGAAGCCTTCGATGTTCGACCACTAATGCAACTAGGTAGAGTGCGATGGCCAGCAAATTGAGAATTTTGATTTTGTTGATGTTTATTTCAGTCCAATTGTGCTTGCCTTCTTTTCCATATCCACAAGAGGTGCATAATTCGGTAAGAGAGCAAACAGATGTCATCAATTTAGTCAAACTTAGATGGCTTAATCCATTGAACCACCTAACGGCCTCCAGCCAAGGTAGAATGAAGAACGTCACGAATAACACGAAGAAACGGGACACCGAGCAAATGGGACTTCATTGGACTTCAAATTCCTTTGAAATTTCACCCAGATGCAGCACCCGGAACTTTGCATCATATGTCGCTCAGATAACGGCTATCACTTTTTCAGAAATTCCCCTCCTGCGTACAGCATTCCAGGCATACTCCCTATTCACGATGTCGAAAACTTTCTCGAAATCCATAAACAGTGGTCTAAATTCCACAGACTGCTCCAGAATGATCCGAATGGTGGTGATATAGTACAGGACGATAGAGAGCGAACACCCATGTCTTTTTTTTTCGGCCTTTGTCCCGTTCACAAGCGGGGTCGACATGTCGTGATCGGTTTCGCCATTCAACAAACAACAACAAAGCCACATCAAATGCCCTGATCTGGATGCAACCTAGAGCCTTTTAAATCTCCATCCAGCGTATCAAGCCACCGTTGTTTAGGCCTGCCTTTTGGTCGTTTACCATCGACTTCGATGTTCAGACCAATCTTGGCAAGTGAATTCTCGTTGGCACGAATTGCGTGACCATACCATCGAAGACGCTTCTCTCGCAACTTTTCCACGATCGGTGCAACCCCATAACAATCGCGGATATCCTCATTTCGGATGTGATCAAAACATGTCACGCCACTCGTCCAACGCAACATCTTGGTCTCCATTACCACAAGACGCTGTTGATTGTCTTTTATATTCGGACAATATTCAGAACCATAGAGAGCGACAGGGCGGACGACATTGCGTTAAATTTTGGATATGAGACGTTCGTTGATACGTCGATCACAAAGAACACCATTTGTGGAACGTCACTTCATCCAGGTTGCGTTAATGCATGAAGCAATTTCATAGCGCAGTTCTCCGTTGGTTAATAGCATTCACGGGGATCGGTCGTCAAAAATTCAGTTTTATTCAGATTCAATCTGAGACCGTGTTGCATGAGGCGATCATTCCATTTTTGGACAAGTTGCTCGAGATCATTTTTGCTATTAGATGCTAGAAAAACATCATCTGCATAGAGCAGTGTGTAGGGCGCTGGACGTTGGATGTCCCGTGTGACGATGTCCATAACAAGAATAAGGAGGAGTAGTGAGAGGGCGCTACCTTGACAAACACCAACAGAGGCACGAAACACTTCGTCTAACTAAGTGTTGTAGGGCATACCAGATGAGTTCGTGTGGCACACGGTCAAATGCTCCCTCTAGATCCAAAAATGCAATGTAAAGAGGGCGTTGCTTCTCACGCTGTTTCTCCATTAGTAACCGCGCAGCGTGTATTGCGTCAGTAGTTCCGGCTAGGTTTACGCTTATTTCAACGATTTCGCGAATACGGTTGTCAAGAATGCGTTCAAAAATCTTCATGGTATGGGAACGAAGCCGGATCGGATGGTAATTTAAACATTCTGCTGGACTACCTTTCTTTTTCCATATTGGAACTGTGGTACTTTCTTACCAGTTAGATGGTGTTCTAGCTTCGTGGATAACCTGATTAAAGAATTCACTGAACCACAGTGTTGGGTCTCAGCTTTTCGCTTTCCAGAGCTCAGATGCGATGTCATCAGGTCTTGTGGCTTTCTCCGATTTCATTCGTTTTATTGCCTCCTCGACTTCAGTTGCGCTGACAGGTGGAATTGCTCCAAATGTCGGCAATAGAGCAAAGTACGGTTCTTGTCATTAACGCAATAGAAGTGTTCGATATCCTGTCTGCGTTCATTAACGGCTTTGGCAAGTGCATACTGATCTCTCTCGCCATCCCGGGTGTCCAGTTTATCGTAAAGATTTTTGTAATGGTCCGCTCGGGTGACAGCGATTGTTTTCTTTGCTTCTCGGTTGGCATTCTTATAATTTGCTAATTGGCCACCGTTTTATTGTCGAGAAACTTGTGATAGAGGCGTTTATTTTCACGGACCTTCATTTCAACATCGTCATTCCAAAGCCAAGTATCTCGGTTGATGTACCGCTTACCCGGCTTGGTAACCCCGAGGGTTGCAGAGGCCACTTTGTGGATTGTGTCTTTCATTTGGATCCACGATTCTTCCACATTCGTAATGTTTGGTAATCGCATAAGTGAGATCATTTCTTCTTTCTTCTCACGAAATCACCACCATTTAATGCGCGGCGGGCCAGTGCATTCCTCACGCTGTTTTATCGGTGGTTTAATTCGCAGGACAGCAATCAACAGCCGATGTTGAGGTGCGATGGTCTCATAGGGAACGACTTTGCAATCAGTCACAGTGGTAAAATTATGAGAATATAATCGATTTGCGTTTTAGTGGTTCCACTATAAAATGTAGGAAGATGAGACCATCGTTTAATGAACCATGTATTCATAAGTACAAGGTCATGGGAGTCCAACTATACGGTCGCCACCCTCATTGCGCGCTCCAAACTCCTTTCCCCCATGGTACCTGTTATCGTCTGCCTTTTCGCCCACATGATCATGAAGCTCGCCGGCAATGCTGATATAGTCGTAAGCGGGCACGTTGAAGGTCTTTTCATCGAGAAGTTGTCAGAAAGCATCTTTCTACGCATGAGGTCAACCTGTCTGTGGTGCGTACGCGGTGAAGAAGTGAATAGTGCGATCAGCTGCTATAATGGTGAGCTTCATCAGCCGATCATCAAATCGTTGGACTTTTTTAATGGCATTACGGAAACCCTCTGAGGTGGCAATGCCACCACCATATTGAGTGTGTGGGCTACCAAAATAGAGAAGTTTATAGCCATTTTTACCGCGTTCGCTTTCAATGTCGCAGCTTTTAGCACTAGACCATCTGGTTTCTTGCAGATTGCAGATATCAATGTGCCTTTCCGAGAAGGGCTCTTGCGAGTTCATCGGTATTTCCAGTTAGGGTGCCAACATTAAGCGTGCAGACACATATTTGTTTTATTCGGACTAATTTACTCACGTCCTGACGCCGTCCATGCGTCAAGAACCGTTACCCATTTCTCGACAGGACCAGGGCCCGTCCTGCCGCGTCGACTGAGGTGGACGCCCTAACATTTTTCCGAGGCTTGTTACTCGATACGATTATCTTGCTTCTAACGACATTGGGTGCATTTTATTGGTCGGCCTGTCGCGGGACCAGTCACCAAGAGAGATCAGATAATATTTAGCATAGTGGAATAACTCCAACTATACTCTATTTACCTCTTTCCCCGATCTCAGCATTTTATTTTTGTTTTACTGAGGATAGTACAGATTGTGTTGCCTCAAACCCTCCTCCTTTACCTGGGCTTGGGACCAGCACGCAAATACTATCCAGATAGAATATAATTTCGTTTCTGTTCAGGTGAACCATGGGTATCCGCAGGTGACTTGCCGTATCCTTACACCTCTTCGTTATCGAGGATGAGAAGTCCACAATTCATGTCCCCACAGGACCATCAAAAGGAGATATACGTTAGCGAAATCGATCCTGTTTGTGGCAGCTTCTTCCCTCACCAGTGCAATGGTGGAATGTCTTTGGTCACGACGCACACTCCATCAAACGTTTCATACTTTTTAACATTAACTGAACTCTGGCACATCAGAATCACCCCCGCTCGCAGCCATCAACAGAGCGTTTAGCTCCTTAAACTCATCCATCCGCCTCCACGTTTCCGCGGTCGCCAGTCGAAACCCAATTGGTCTTCTGGTTGACCTTGTGCTGGGAGAGTGTGTCGCCGATGACGAAGTAATTAAATTTGAAGGGAGTCATAAACTTTTCACCGTTATTGTATAGTCACCAATACTATGCTCTCGTGCTTCATTGATATCTATGGTAGACAAAACATAGAATGAGGAATGACTGGTTGTATATCTTCCCACCCCAATCACCCCGGTGCCCTGTAAGTTGGGGCTTAAAAATACACTCAAAGCATTTCCTGCTTGTTGTGCTGAGAGGAAGACATCTCTGGGATAGCACCCTGCAAATTTCGAAACTTTACTGTTACCGAAATGCCAATAACGGCTCGGATAGGGGAAACGCATCACTTCGTTGACCTTTGGCTATCGAAAATGGTTAATGATTGGTTTCTGTAAGGTGCGCACGTGAAATGATATGAGGGGATCTGAAGAGTACTCCTCTGCAGATTCCGGTCCAGGCTAAAGACCATCACAATTATACAGTGCTATGCATCAATAGATGCTTTCTATGAGCAATGTGGGGCTGCGACTCCTCCAAATATAACATCGCTTATGTGATCCAGTTCTCTCTATCTCTCTGGAGTGCCCCACGTAGGAGGGGCTTTCCCGAGAAACTAATAGTTATTATTAGAGCAACATATGATAGCGCAAAATGTTACGTGCTGCATCGAAATAGAATCTCAAAAGAATTTATAGTTCAAAGCAGAGTATCTGGCTACCGATATCATTTCTTCTTGCCTTGACTAGAGGACGTGGAGGGCTTAAATGACATTCCTTAAACATCTCGACTACATTATTGACATCTGCTTATTCTCTCACCGGGTCATTGATTTTGGCCAAATGGTTCTGGATTTGGGAAGAGAGGTGAATAGAGTTGGACTGAAGATAAACAGCAACAAAATCAAGGTTCTTTCTCTGATGGATCATCGCACTCTTCCCATTTGCATTGCGTTGCAGAGCGTCGAAGGTGTCGGTAAATTCGTATATCTAGGAAACGTGCTTTGTGCTGATAGTGGTAGCAAATTTGATGCCGCTAGATACATTAACATCGCTAGATCCTTTTTCGCTACTGGCAATGAAGTTATCTCAACATCAAGTTGACACTGTTCTGTGTTGCTCTATCGTCACCATTAATCTGACACGTATTACCTGGATCCGCTGACCTGATATAATTTGTAATGCATGGCCGATGAGTGTGCCGGCCCAGGAGCGCTTGGCGCAGAAAAGTAGAGGAGTGTGAGCGTTTCGGAAAGTACGCACATATGATAGTTGTAGGCTTAATCTAGATAGCAAAATTGAGCACAATAATTGCAGACATATTCTACTTTTAGTCGGCAAGTATTTTCAAAAGTAACTTTCCAATTATTTGTTTGCATTAGGCTCGCATTCTTGGTTCATCCTTCAAACTACTCGAGGAGTATTGTAAATCGTTTCATCGTCCATGCCTGGATAATAAATGCCGATTAAATTTAAATGGCATCCGCAATGGAAGAGCCCATAAGCAACAATTGCGAGAGTGATGACGGAGTAGATCTGGAGGCCAGTTACGAAGATTACATGTCCAAAATCGACATCGTCAAGTGTCCCGGCTGCCTGTACGAATCTTCCACAGAGAACGTCAGAATTCACATAAAAAGGCTCCACTTTCAGCAAAAGTTCTGTACTATTTGCGACAAAGGTAAGTGTCTGTGTGTTTGTCCTGCCTGGCCTTCGTTTATCTAATAAGTCCTGTCCAATTGCAGAATTCGGTGATCGTCGCGGCGTTCACTGTTCAAAGCATCTTCTAATCGCAATCATCTCCCAACTGAAGGAACAATGCTCCAAATGTTCAAAGCTCTTCATGCTCGATACGAAACGATCAGAGGAAGAGAGTTTCACGTGCAAATCATGCCAGGACTTCTCGGATACGAAGGAGCCCGTGGATAACAGTCCCAAGTATCCGCATCGATGCGACACTTGCCATAAGCGTTTTGCTCATAGGAAAACGCTCAACGAGCACATGCGGACCGTGCACGCGGGTAACGATTTGTATCGCTGTGATTTCTGTCCGAGAGTTTTCTACTACCGGAAGAACTTGAACGCCCATCGGCGCGTTCATACAAATCCTATTGTTTGCGAGATTTGCTTCTCAGAGTTTCATAATCAACATAATCTGAACCGGCATATGGCGTCGCATGTTGAGGCGCCTCAATACAATTGCAGTAGTTGCGGCAGAATTTTCTACACGCTGGCGTCGCTGGAGTCGCACAGACCGTGCCGGAACCATGCGGTGGACACAAGCGACCATTTGTAGAATTTTAGTGCGAGGGAGTTCTATGGAAGTGATGGGTCGAAAGGACTTTCTTGCATGAAGCTTGGATACGAACAGTGAAGTAAATGAAGCGAAGAAGAGAGTCCTTTTTGCAAAATAAAACACTCGTAACCGTGCTATCCATCATTATGGCCGCCGACTACATATCGGATAAGTTCAGGTGTTTCTAGCTCTCATTGAATGTAAATTTAAAGCCCGTACTTAAGAGTTCGTGTCCCATACTCAACTTGGAAGTGGACATGGGGCGCATATAAGAATATTGTCCAGATTGACCCGTTACTTTCGAATCGCACGTCGAATTATCCCAAGGAAATGCCATATCGACGAGCCAAGGACCCTTCCATAAAAACTCCACGGACACAAGCTGTTAGAATTGATTTTCAAACCAGATGATATTTTTGTTTAGAGGATGTCAATGTCGCGTTAGCAACACGATTTTTCCCCACTTAGTTTTATTTTATTTGCGGGAATAGTGACATTGGAATTCTGTAAAGAACTGAACAGTATTTATCTTAAGCTGAATGCGATTTTGGGAGAGATTGGAACGATTTAGTAAGGATGATAGCAGGGAGAAAGTAATACTCAACTGAATGAGTGAGTAGTTAAAAATATATTTTATACAACATACCCTATTTAGGTTTAACGTGTCACTTGACTTTGTATTGTATTTAGTGAAAATAAACTTCATAAGCAGCCTAGGTCGTTCTTTCTAATTAAAATACCAAAAGAACTTCTCTTTCATTCACGATGTTTCGATTATCCCTCGAGCCTCTATCAAACGAATACATACTGGCGACTTATCTCCAAATCAGTTCGGTTTTAGATCAGGGAGATCCACAGCTTGATGTCAGCAATGCCACGGACATTGCGGGATTATCTGAGAAACTTCTCTCTGCTTTATGGCACACTAGAGAGCAGAGGAAGATGTAGATCACGTCGCCGGTAGCACAGTGATCTATCCTAGGATCGGATCTCTGGAACGCTTCTTACGATCGTCTGCTAAGTCTTACCAGAAGAGTCACGCCTACTCGGTTATGTAGATGATGTTACTGTACGCAGTATTGAACAGGCGCAAAGCAGGGTTGTATATTGATGCGTCGGGTAAACGGATGGATGACTACTCATGGTGTCAGCCTTGCATTGGAAAAAGCGGAAGCAGTTATCCTAACTGAAGTCTCAACCTTGCATCCCATATCGATCGAGGAATCGATAATTAAGTCAAAACAAATAGTTAAGTATCTCGGATTGACTCTTGACTCAAAGATGAGCTTTTCCGCACAAAGCAAAGCAACAGCAAACAAGGCTACAGCTGGAGTTTCGGCCTTAAGTTGGCTAATCGCAAATATTGGGGTCCTACATCTAACAGGCGATGTCTTTTAATGAGTGGAACGCAATCTATTCTGCTCTACGGTGCAGAGGTATAAATTAATGCTCTTGGCCGGTGTCCGGGTAGCTGAGTGGTTAGAGCACTAGGCTACCGAACGGAAGGTCGCGGTTCAAATCTCACTGGTGACAGTGGAATTTGTATCGTGATTTGACGTCGGATACCAGTCGACTCAGCTGTGAATGAGTACCTGAGTCAAATCAGGGTAATAATCTCGGGCGAGCGCAATGCTGACCACATTGCCTCCTACAGTCTACTGTAGTGTACCGTTACGGTCTTGAATGAAGTGCTCTAACACACTTCAAGGCCTAGATCCAATATGGATTGTTGCGCCAACGATTATTATTATTATTATCGCACTGTCTTTGAACCGGCCGTGATGATGATCGCGGGAGTGGTTCCCGTTGTCCTTCTTGCTAAGGACGTAAAGGTAGAAGACTCAAGGGAAGTAGATGCGCGTGAATAAAGACAACGTACACTAAATTAGTGGGATCTCGCTTAGCGAAACGAGACACGAGGCAAATGGACTGCACGGTTCATTGTGAACTTAGGTGCGTGCCGAATCGAAAGCGTGAGAAGATTTTCTTACCCAACTAAGCCTTCCATCTTACTCGCACAAGATTGGGAAAGCACGACCTCCTGAGTGTGTATTTTGCAATGGGATGGTGAACCTCCTTCCTCTCGTTGTTCAAAAGAATTCCTTGATTTGAAGGCTCTAAAACCGGAGGGCTAGGCCGAAGTAATGTGTGGGTTTCCAGGTTTGGTTGGTATTCCGAAAACGTACTGTTGGGCTAGTCCACAATGACAAACAACTGATGAGGTGCAAAAAACACTTCACGGCAGTTCTTGATCGTATCACATTCGGTTCCTCTCCTGTTCCACTGGACTGTTCCTCCAAGCAGGAGAGAAAGCACTTCAGCCATTAATGCTTTCAGACGAAGTAAAGCCGCTGGTTTTGAAGGTCTCCCCGAAGAGCTGTTCATCGTTACACCTGCAGTAACCGCAAATCTCCTGCTTCCGTTGTACAAAGATCTTGGGAATCCGACATCTTTCCTAGACAGTGGAAGAAGGTTCTAAAGAAGGCGCCCGTTTTTCATGTGACAGTTGGAAAATATGCTTAAATAATCCGGGTCGTGGACATCGGCCAAATTATTCTGGTGTCAGTCTCCCTATAGCCAGTCTTCCTATCTACATTAAGGGCCGTTTTTTCGCCTTTTTTTTTTTAAAAAGAACTGGATAAAGATACAAATACGAATATATTTATTAATATCTTGAGCATGCGTAATAATTTTTCCATTTTTTCATTATTGCAGTGCAGAAAAACTTATGTACCCATCTCCAAAAACGATGTTTTTCTGCTGCCATTCTGAAGGGCGTTGTACTCATCTTAGGAGAAAACAAGGCGGGATACCGGAAGCTCGGCGCTTCGGGTATATTTTGTGTTCATCTTATGCCAAAAAGACTATGCACAATTTTCTATTCGCACATCGCTAAAAATACAAAATATATATTATGCGAAACTCCAACATTACATATCAAAAACATAATTACTGTGTTCATCCTAAATAAATAAGCATTGCCTATTAGCGCATGACGATACATACATATATATGTGGGCCTCTAAATTGTACTACTGTACGTAAATTAAAAACCACTGGTAACAAGGCACACACATGTCTATTATATTGGTTACTACATGCAAGCTTTATTCGCATTTACATATACATACATATGTCTACCTAGAATAACTGAAAGAAAGAATAAAAAAAAAGTCAAAAGAGGAAAACTAAAATATACCATGGACCCCCGCGTCATATAAGTTCACTTTATATGATGATGACATCATACACGTTTTAGAGCGCCTTAGATTTACCTGCAATGCCAAACTTTGATCTTCTATAACTTTGTTAATGATAGTTGGATTATCTTCAAACTTTTCAGAATTATGCCCTATATTATCGCCTATGCTGATACCATTTTGCTGGATGCTGGATGGGGATTTAAAAGCCTCAAAATGATAGAGCCAAATGGCGAAACCGATCACGACGAGCCGACCCCGCTTGTGAACGGGAAAAAGGCTGAAGAAAAATAAGAAGATTTGTGCAGATATCGGAACGGGATCTATTTTGGGCCCTAGATGCATTTCTGTGATTTTTTCAGATTTTTCGGTTGGATTGATTCTAAGAACGAGACCTGTTTCACTTGCAAAAACTCTAAGCACACATTTTAAATCCCCACTCCAATATGTTTCAACTAATATCACTTTCATTTGAGTCCCCACATGATCATATTCTGTAAAAAAAAAACATTTTACACTCCCATTTCGTATGGGGAACCCCACATTCAAACTCAACATAAAATGGCGCCACTCGCTGCATGTAAAGGGACACACAGGCCACATATTCTCAACAAATTTCGTGACAAGTGGTTCAGCCGTTTGCAAGTAAATCAGGTATGACAGACAGATAGTTTCCCACAAAACCTTAAAAATAAACAGCATTTTAACATGTGCTCTTAATCACGGTTCGCAAACTAGGATTACTAAAAATTATTGAAAGGTGAATTGTTGGTGCCTTGTTAAACTTTTTTTTATAAACTTTAGTGTTTTTACGGCTTCTTTAATGCATAAAAAAACGGCCCCATGAATTGCAATTATCCTAGTTTGCGCACCGTAGAAATATGTCTTGAATAAGCCGTGAAAATTTCAAAGAATTCCGCTGGATAGATTTTGAGCTACGTTGGCAGCCAATTTTCACCATGCAGTTTCGAGAAAAACGCATTTAAAAATTAGAATGTGATTATTAACTATAAAATCTTAATAGACCATTAATCTGTTATAACTAGTCAATAAACCTTCGGTTTCTTAAGAAAACGCATGTAATGCCCTGGCTTCAATTTTCGATCTTTTAGCGAAGTCATTCGAACATCATTCGGACCGGCAAATTCGAAATTCATTACATCGGTCGACATATCACTTGCTCAAATATTTGACACTATAATGAAATACAATTGTCGCCAAAATCCTCCTCATCCATACGGATTAAGTGACTCACACACAGTAACCTATTGAGCCGGATTTTATCCACAACCTGACGGTCATGGTATCGTTCATAGATTTCGTCGTTATGTAAGCTACGGAATCGTCCATCCTAATGTAGGGGGCCAAAAATTCTTCGGAGGATTCTTCTCTTGAACGCGGCCAATAGTTCGCAATTCTTCTTGCTAAGAACCCAAGTTTCCGAGGAATACATGAGGACTGGCAAGATCATAGTCTTTTACAGTAAAAGCTTTGACCCTATGGTGAGACGTTTGGAGCCGAACAGTTTTTGTAAGCTGAAATAGGCTCTGTTGGCTGACAACAACCGTGCGCGGATTTCATCATCGTAGCTGTTATCGGTTGTGATTTTCGACCCTAGATAGGAGAAATTGTCAACGGTTTCAAAGTTGTATTCTCCTATCCTTATTCTTTCTGTTTGACCAGTGCAGTTTGATGTTGTTGGTTGGTTGGTCTTCGGTGCTGACGTTGCCACCATATATTTTATCTTGCCTTCATTGATGTGCAGCCCAATATCTCGCCCCGATTGCCGCCTGCTCGATCTGGATGAAGGCAATTTGTACGTCTCGGGTCGTTCTTCCCAAGATGTCGATATCATCAGCATAGGCCAGTAGTTGGGTGGACTTAAAGAGGATCGTACCTCTTGCATTTACCTCAGCATCATGGATCACTTTCTCGAGATCCAGGTTAAAAAGGACTCATGATAGGGCATCCCCTTGTCGTAGACCGTTGTTGATGTCGAATGGTCTTGAGAGTGATCCTGCTGATTTTATCTGGCCTCGCACACACCGAACTCTTTACTTGATGCAAATTAATAAGACGTGGGTTTTAAATGAAATGACTCAACCTTATTTATTAAATGATCTCAAACTTATTATGTCGTTGGGTTTATAAATATTTTATAAGATCTAATTGTTATTGTTATTTGATCTTTGGTTTTATTAGCCGGTCTGCAAAATGTAATTCAATTCGAGTAATATAAATCTTCATCAGCTGGTGTAATTAAACAGAAAGACAAATTAGGGAATTCACTTGTCCTAATGTGATATCACACTCTTCTTATTGCATGACACTTAACTATCGTGTTTGCTAACGGTCAAACCGAACTGGAAATTCAGTTATCTCAACACCAACATCAAATTGATACTCTTCTGCGCTAATGTTCTTTCTGTGTTGCTATCTGGAAATGTGCCCCCACTGTTACTCAAAAACTCCAAGCCTTCGTCAATACTTGTCTGCAACGTCTCATCGCGGTACGCATGCCTGATACTATTTCGAACAAAGTACTTGGTTGCCGCAGACCAATTACCCGTGCACGATATGATCAGAAGGGGAAGTGGCAATGGATAGATCACACATTAAGGACGCCATGCAATGGTCGCCCTAAGAGGATTTGGTGAGGAACAATGGAGGAGTGGGGAGGTATAATGGAAGAAGTTGAAAAATATTTCAGTGGATCGAAAAAGATGTCACACATGCTAACGGTTTCAAATTGAAGCGATTGTTAGTCCGAGGCAAATGCAAATGGAATCGGGGGCCAAATCATATTATTACTTGAAGCACCACTACAGCAGCAATATCAAGTATCCCCACCCCTTAGAGGCCTGGCTGTCTCTCGGCCATTCGAGTATAATGAATCCTTCTTCCTCTTTTGCAAGGCTAAATTTCGTAGGTGGTAGGGATGATGTTGATGAACTACAACACAACCATCATTCCCCAATTGGTACTAGCTTAACACAATCCTGCATTAATTCTCGTGTTCCGTATATCCACAAAAAGCAGAGTGTCTCCCATTCAATACTTTGTGGAATTTAAAATATCCACACAATCCCTTTTTCGTATTATCTTTCAGTGAAATTGTGTTCCAGTTTCATTGTCATCATGCTTCACGCAAAGCTAGTGTTAAGCCTACTGAAGGGGCGCACTACAGAAAGAAACACACAAGTCCAAGACGGACCAAAGGAATGACAAAAAGTGGGCTGAAAATTAGAAACCATTTACATTCAATTAAGGCTATATTTGTTTACATTTTTCAATACGCAGTTCGCTACGTCCACTTTTTGCTAATATCTAAATATTCCCCGTCAGGACTCTCATAATTCTCTATTGGCGGAGTGGCCACAGGCCCCTTTGTTGTTAATGGAATCATCTGCAGATCCGGCTGAATGGCTTCCTGAAACAGCTCTTCTGACTCCTTTCGAAGTTCTTCCAGCGCTTTTTGTTGCGCCTGCATCAGACGATCAACCACTTGCAGCTCTTGCGACTTCTGCTTCAATTTGTACCTCGCCCATTCCTTCTGCAGTATCGCACGAGACTCAATCTCCTCCTGACTAAGGGCGGCTTTCGGCCGGGTACGCTTCCTTGAAAAACAAATGCAGAATTTATTACCTAATTGGAAAGAATATTGATAGTAGGCACTCACTCCTTCTCATCAAGAAGTTCCAGTGGCACTTCCAATTCATCCACAGGCTTCAGTTGGCGCGCGTTTTTCTCCAGGCGACGAATTTGCTTCTCTAGCTTTTTTCGCCTCCGTTCCTCACGCTGTTTGATTACGGCCGGGTCTATTTTCTTTTTCTTTTTCAGAGGCTCTGCATACAGAGCTGGTGTAACCTGAACACACAATTTTGGGCCGGTGAAGAATGATCTTGCTACCGAAGGTACTTCTTTGCAGGACAGACTAAGGAAATCATGAATTACTATCGCAAGTTACCTAATGAAGGAAATGACAGTAAATTACCGTGCGAACGCCGTTAGGAGAGCCATTTTTCTGTGAATATGTCCGAAATTCCGCACTAGGAACCTCCGCCAGCGATCACCATGACATGCTTCTGACAATTAGAAACCAGACTTGCCCAAATCCCACAGAAACCATCAGCCAATCGCATTTATATAACAGTTTCGGCAATCATTCCAATGATTTGTTTTTTGTGTCATTTTTAAGTGACATTTGAAATGTCAAAATCATTATTTTCTACATGTTGCCCTGTTGGGAAATTGGCCGACTTGCGAGTTGTTTTTATAGTCATTTTTCCAATTAGCTCATAGGTTGCTTGTTGCACATACTTAACTCGCATCACATACGTATAGAATATGCTAAGAGAATTGTGATAAATCATATTCAGGTTCCATTGAAATTTCATTTGTTTAGGATTAAAAATGCTATCGCGAAAAAGTAAGGATAAAAGTTTAAAAGAAGGAGTTGTGGGCAGATACGTGAAGAAGAATACGCCGTCTGAGATTCCAGGTAAGTTGATCGATTCCTTACTAAGCCTCCTAGACAGCAGTTAAGGGTAACTTCAGAGATTTCCCAGGATATGGATTCCAGCCCACTTTTCGGACAAGTCTTTGTTTGCTCTATGTTCTCAGGCAGTTCCAGTATTTTTGCCAATGAGTGAATTTGGGTGGTGGACGTTGTTAGGTGAAACCCAATATTACTATCATTATTACTCCCCTGCACACTGGCGGGTTAGAAGTTACTAACAATAATGCTCTCCGTTTGTGTAATATTAGAAAAGTTTATAGAAAGGAAAACGACTAGTTGAACAATCTTGAATCATTGAAGTTACCATTCTGAAGAAACATGATCGAGGTCACGAACGGTAATGCTGTCAGCTTGCAGGACATCGGCCCTTTCAAAAATGATAATAAAACACCTTTTCCCAAAATGTTACAAAGATCCAACCTATATAGATTAAATTCTTAGATAACGACATCAGTTAGTGAATTATTGGGGAACGTAGAAAACAAGCGGAGTCCAATGTGTCACGCAGACTTGGAGCTTTTGAGTAAAAAGGAGGTTACTTTCTATGTGCTACTCCCATATAGCAACACAGAAAGAACATCAACACAGAAGAGCCTCAACTTGAGGTTGGTGTTGAAATAAATGCACTTACAGAAACAAACGCCGATCTAGCGCTGTTAATGCATTGAGCGACATCCAATTCGGTGCCACCATCCGCAGGAATGACGCTTCCTAGATATACAAATTGATCGACAGCTTCCATGCTCTACCCCTTAATGCAGATAGGGGGAGTGCAATGACCTGGTCAGGCTGAGAAATTTGGTTTTGTTGATGTATATCTTCAGTCCGACTCTTAATACAGGCGACACAAAGTAAGGAGAACCACGGGGCCTGGTGGGATAAGGACCTAGAATCCCGCCTAAGCGAAAAAATTAAAGCGGTGAGAGCTTTCAAACGAACTCCAAACTACAGGAATTTCCTCAAGACCAAACAGGCCACTAAACGGTGAAAGGAGGAAATCAGGAGGGCAAAAAGGAACTTTTGCGATAACTTATGGGAAGAAATGTTGAACCAGACCGACAACAAAAAGTTCTGACTAAAAATCAGGGAACTCAAAAACTTTCAGGTAGAGTCCATATAACTTACATCATGGGGTAAAGGGAAGAAACAAGAATTTCTTACAGATAACCATGGCAATAATCTATACCTCTAGATACAACACCATATGCCACCTATTGCCATGGATAATCTCAACAAAGTTCTTGCTAAACACAAGAGAGAGTCCGCTCCAGTTAATGATTTGATGAAAGTTACTTTACTCTTATGTAAACTGGCTGAATGAAGAAACCAAATTACACTTTCTGAGCGCGGTTAATGGAGCTTGGAGAGCCCTCCAACCACCACAGGAATGGAGGACAGTCAACATTATTCCAATACCTGAAAACCACATTGATCTGAACAACACCATGAACTTCAGACCTATCTCCCTAAGGAACATCTTCCCCAACAGGAAAAGGAAAGACTGTTCTTCCTAGAAACAAACAAGTCGGGAAACCGGAAGCTTCAGATGCGAAAGGTTTTTATATATTTCTTAGTATGTAGCACGTAATATATGCATATATTATGTGAGAGTATCCACTTTCAGATGAGATTGACATTCATAGTCTTGGATTTGCAAAGAAGCAACAACTTTGATGTATTGTAACTTTGTTAGTTATAGTGCGATTTCCACCAAACTGGTAACTGGAAAGTTCATTCTCTATATTATAGCCTACATTAATGCACAATTGCGTGGTACTAGGATGAACCTAAGGGGGGCTTTGCAGCCAATTACTAAAAATTATAGTAATATACTATTATTAACTTTTTGAATAGATGGCGGAGCACCATATAATGGCAGCCTCCTGTTTTTTTCAGATTTTTCGGTTGTGTAGTTTCTAAGAATGGCTCCCTTAAAGAAATCATCACTTTCAAACCCCCGGCCTCCCCACCTTTCTAAAGAATGTCAAAATTAAGACCGGCTTCGGAAAGTACTAATGGAGACCTTTCATTTGATACCCCACAGGACTACATTTCTTGAGAAAAAAAATGTACACTCCCCTTATGTATGGGGACCCCTCCTTAAATTGGACGTAAAAAGATGTAACTCACTGGATGCGTGAGCATTCACAGTTTCCACCTTTCTACCAAGTTTGGCGTTAATCGCTATAACCGTTTCCGAGAAAAATGCGTGTGACGGACAGACAGACAGTGAACCGATATTAATAATGTTTCGTTTTACACAAAACCTTAAAAACGTGCTTGCGGAGCATTGCTGTGCCTACAGAAAAAGGAAATCAACCATGACGAATTTAAACGACCTGTTGCTGAAAATGTCAGTAGCCAAGAGTAACAGAAATTGCTGGGTAGTTAAAATCCAAAATGAGATAACCAAGCTCAGGAGCAGGGGTTTTGCCGTATATAGAACTGATGCGGCAACATCGGGTGTGGCCTCAAATTGTGCGGTAGTCTCTGACTATCCTCGAGTGAAATCTGGCTACAAGCTGCAAGTAATAACGGTCCTCTCCGCTGAGCTGAATGGGATAAAGATAGCCGCGCAAATGGCAAAGGAAAATCAAAAAAGAAGGTTTCAATAATCACAAACTCACAGAAAGCCTGTACTCTTCTGGGGAAGCAAGATGTCAGACATCAATTGTCTGGGAAATAGTTAATGCAACAGCGAATGCTAACTTCGAGGAGATAAAAATACTGTGGTGCCCAGCTAAAAGTGAAATTATATTGAACAAGATGGCGCACTCATCAGCAAAGGCAACCCTAATCAGCCGAAGAATCGTGGTTCCATCCTTTGCAGCTAAGGATATGCGATGGGTGATGCAAAATAAAATTAAGAAGGACTGGCAAGATGAAAACCAGGCAACGTCCAGATTAAAAGACAATGATTTCGCGACAATCTTTCCGGAACTGCCCATTAGAATACCAGCTTTCATCTCAACAAATAGTGTAGCAACTGTAAAAACTTTTACTCAAACCATGTCTACAGAAAACCTTTCCTTCGGAAGATTAGCAACATCAACACTGACAATTGTCTAAAGTGTGGCGTGCAGGAAACAATAGACCACTTTTTTTTTTGAATGCAGGAGGCACTCCCTAAGAATTTTTTTAAAAGAAGGAAACCAACTATTGATCAGTTTTTTAAAATAATCAAGCTTTACAACTATACGTCTAGTCTCACGTTGTATTTCATATTTCTTTCACTTTGATTTTTGTGAGAAAATGTGAATATCGCAAGCCATAAGGTATTACCTATCTCAAAGCCTCCTAGTTCATTTCACCTATCCCATATATCCCCTCTTTCATGTGCCTGGTTAAGATCAATGCGAATGAATAGTACAAACTAGCACATACTGGTTTCAAATAAAACAATTCACTTAACTCTGAGTCTTATTATCACAAAAACTAATATACGCTGACATAATAACAAAACGTGAAGTGGTAGATAATACAAAGTCTATAACAAGTAATATACAACATAACCTAATCCCAAACATTTGAAAACAGTGTCTGTGTCTAATCTTGCAACTTGTTCCCTGCCTGTTCGGGCAGCTCCGACACAATTGTGCTTGTCACAAAACGTATTGAAACATATGTGGGTTATCTAACCTACAAAGATTCTGGCAACACAGGGCCCAATGCCCAAAATGTTAGTGATAGCTGGCACACATAGGCCGAAGGCCTAGCCAATTCTCGCCTCCACGTACGATCATCGTAGGCCAGACCAGAGAACTTAGCTCTCTTTGTTAGCGTAAACAAGATAACAAGAAGAATTAATATCGGTGACAAGATGGGGGCGGGACCCCGCTTTGAACGTCAATTTATCAGTTTCTCCGGAATGTCCCCCCTGCATACCAGATACACTCCCTGTTCATGCTGTCGAAAGTCTTGTGGAAATCGATGAAGAGCAGGCGGAGTGAATGTCAAAGTTGTCAATGAGGAAGCGGAAATCAGGGTATTGACCATTCGTCCGCAAGATAGCTCCCGCATTATCGAGTAATAGCTGGATCATATGAATGGTCGATGATGAGCTCGGAAGTTCGCAATTTTCCAAATCTACGAGAAATAGCGGACACAATACGCGAGCCAAGGCAAGCGACCATCGGATGGTGGTCCCTTTCTAAGTCGATGTGAGCATCTCTTTTGTGACGCTGTCAGGGTAATATCAGTTCCGCTTCATTTGCTTTTTTCCCTCATTTGGAGTCCAAAAGAATTCCAGTTAGTCCATTTCTATTCCTATTCTTGTTCTTCATTAATTTTTTCCTTATTTACTTGTCATATTTTGAGGTTTTGTATAAAACAAAATCTTATTAAAATCGGTTTTACACGCATTTTTCTCGGAAACAGTTGTAGCGATTGACACCAAATTTAGTGGAAAGGCAAGAACTGTGAACGCTCACGCATACAGCGAATTCTATCACTCTACGTCGAATTTAGGGGGGGGGGGGTTCCCCATACATGCAAAATGGGAATGTATATTTTTTTCAGCAAATATAGTCATATGAGAAAGAAGCTTCTTGTCTAAAATAACTCCCAGATATTTCAGCGTGGATTTATTTGGATTTACTGAAAGTCCATACATGAAGCACCAACTGTCAATCAAATCTAGGGCGCGTTGTGTATTTCTACACACCGTTTTGAGATCTCGACCAAAAACTAGCACAGCCACATCATCCGCATAAGCTTGAGCGTGTATTTTGCCGTTGACATAGTAGTGAGTCGATTAACACGCTCCACAAAAGCCGCAATAACAGCTTTCCTTGAGGACAACTCTTCGTTGCTTTCGTTGCTAGGTAGCGATTAAGACCCACTTCAGCACACAGCATCTCTGCGTTAGCATAACGTAGATGCACTTAGTTAAACTTTCATCAACACCATGCTCTCTATGCAGCGGCATCAGAAAGCTTTTAAAAATTCGCATAGTCAAAACCCCCTTCAATGTCACTCCCATCGCGTACTTGCCTTTTGGACTTTCCACGTTGATAAGGATGTTGGTTTTCATTTAGTGGGTGCGACCTTATCGCCTTCTTGCGAATGTGACGTTCAACTATCTTCTCTAGACATTTCAGTGAAAATGATGTTAAGCTGATTTGATTGAAGTTATTTCGATTTAAATAGTCAACTTTCCCAGGCTTAGGTAAATACTATCTTAACTTTCTGCCAAGAAGAAGGCACGTAGTTCAGAACAACACATCCCCGAAAATTATTTCTTAGAAGTTGCTCTAATTGCTCTATAGCCTCCTTTAGCATCGCTAGATATAATAGATGTCATCCATGCCAGGTGCTTTGAAGTGCTAAAAGAATAGTTTAACAGCTCTCGCCGTGTCCCAATTCCCTTGCAACACTTTCGTGTTGAAAAGTTTGCAGAAACCGCGGATTCTCGTTCTCCCACTTCTGACAATTGTTCTCCCGGCTTGGTATGCTTCCAAGAGAGTCTGTTCAGATCCAACATTGGAATTCGTGAAAGTTGACTCTGTATAGCCTGGAAGTCTTCCTTTATGTATGTTCTAAAGGAGTCTTGTTTCGAGCATTTTATAAGCCTCTTATATTCACGCTGTGAGTTTCAGAAGTTTAATAAGTCGTCACTCTTATTGCCTTTGTAACTACGATCTAGAAGTCATCTGGTTGATGTCTTGAGTCTTTGCAGTTCTCGGTTCCCCAATGGAACCGTTTTACCGTGTTATCCTCGGAAAATAGGACAAGCCTCTTCAAAGCACTCTAAAAGGGTACAATTCAGAGTTTTCAATTGATAGTCAGCTAGGAAGCACCACATTGTCGCTAAGACGTTCATTGAACATTGTCCAACCCGTCTTCCTAGGATTCTGTGTTTGTATTGCAGACTGTTCGCCTGTAATAGTCAGACTAAATTCTAAGTAACGGTGACCTGAGATTGAGATTTCGCCTAGCACTCGCCAGTCTCTAATCAACTCTAACAACTTTGAAGTGCAAATTATTAGATCAATTACTTTACTTCTTCTTGGCCCCATGAACGTAGGAAGTACACATGCGGTCATCAGACCAATTGAAGTAATAAAATCAAACAGCTTCTCTCCTCTAGGATAAAATTTGCTACTGCCCTAACAAATATGCTGAGCGTTCACATCATAACCTATTAAAAGTTCAAGGCCACTGACTCTGCATACACTACCAGATCCCTTAGTTCTTGCATCGGCGACGGACATAAAGAAGCATAGGGTAAGTAAGCAGAGGCAGCTAGGACGTTTCTCCTGTCACCATTAACCTGGTGTTGTAAGTTGAATGCAACAAGGTCCTGGGAACAGAATTGCCTCAGCATGGTTGCATCTACCAATTTCAACATCATAACATAGGCCCTCGGTCTCGAACATCTCTCATTGAAGAAGATCCAAGCCCCCTTGACTGATCCAATACCACAGATTTTGTTAAAACGAACCCATGGCTTTTGAATCAGAAATATATAAGGATAGTTCTGCAACTTTGCCAGCCTTGCTGCCAGTAGATAGGAAGAGGTTTTGGGATGCTGCAGGTTAATTTGACTAACTCTTATATTTCTAGACATGATAGTAGTCTAATACGAGAACCGCCGCTATCTAAAGAGTATACTGCGTTCAGTGTGAATCTCACCTTGGTTATCAGCTTGTTCTCATCTTCCGCCGAAAGTTTCGTTTTCCTCCGTTTGATTTCTCCGTATGTTGCCACACTTAGTGGTGTAGCAACACCCATGTCCTTATTCCCAGGAAACTTCGCTTTCTTTCGCAGTGCCTTCCATTTTCGTTGCCTGGGCTGCATGGATCTGTTTCCACATACCGGAATTAGACCAGTTGTGTCCACTTCGCCAGCTTCTGGTTCAGGTTCTAACAAGCAAATCTGTAGTCCCGTCTCCTCTGCACTGAAGTTTCCTTCCTTCTTCCTGTTCCGTTTTTTGGAAGAGTTAGGCAACACTGTCATCGACAGGCCGGCCGTAGTCAAGGGAGTTGCTGTATTACGTTTCTAGCTGACTGCTCCTTAGACACCGGATAGAGGTTTTCCACTGAAGTGGAGAACCTGTCTTCATCAAATTTATCCGTTTGGGAATATGAATGTGGTGAGGCTATGAACTGATTTCTCGAAGTCGGTGAAGTGTAGTAATAAAATACCATAGGCTCCTCCACCACAGCAAGGTGGTGTCCGAGGGGGAGGGAAATCAAATTAACTGAATGAAACAGTACCCTTATGTGATAACGCGATAATGGAGTTGTCTTTTATTCCGCATCCTGAAAGAGATAAGGCCCGATAATCGGGTCCAACCAAAATCCACATCAAACTGAGTTTCTATTACTTCCTAGTGATATAATTTCAGTTTTATAATATCTAATTTGTTTCACAAAGAATTAATTATAGTGAGCCCTTTCAATGGCTACTGATAAACCTCGCATTCATGTGTGGAATGACTTTTGCTGCACCATACTACCCGACTTTTTACGTTGGGAGATTTCTGCTAAAGTGGGTTCCCAATTTCTTAAACAAATGTATGTAATCTAAACATGACATAATTCTATTCTCTCCCACCAGTGAGATTTGAACCGCGACCTTCCGCTACGACAGCACAGCCTTCTAACAACTTGAGCCATTCGGACAAATTTTAATCTATTCTTCCCTTCTTATGTTCATAATCGGCCTTGGGACATTGAAATTTATTTTGTTCATTTACATTTTTTTATAATGTTTATTAGTATTCATAATGCCTTCCTTCCATGGCTTAACAGGGGTTGTCTCTTTCAAGGTAACGGATGCTTCTTACTTTATTACTATTTTATTTACTATATGACATTACTCAAATCACTAAATTGAGAGGAATGTTGTTTCGAATTTCAGTTATAAATGTTTGGTCATCCGATGACAGCAAAAATAAAGGCAAAAATCGGCGTAATAGCCAGCAACTGAACACACAGAAAACTGAACAGATTGGAACTAAAGAGAAATTTGGTAATACTAAAATCAGCACAAAAGCGAACACGCTGAGCCAAATTCGTAAATACACGCCTAACCTATCTGTCCAGAGCCTAACACAACGCCATGAACGCCTTCCAGGCAACATATACAGTCCTGAGTCTGGATCCAGTAGTGGACACAATCATAAATTCCAAAACATGCCATCTACATCAGATGCTGCCGACATCTTCCCCTCACGACGTCCTTCGTCACAATCGACAATGTCGATACCTACAAACGCCTCAATGATGGGCGGCAATAATAACATAAATAGTAATAGTAACTACGTAAATATAGAACAAATCGATCGAATGCGACATCAATCCGAACAATTATACAGCAACTCATATCATCCATCCGTCGAGAATTTCAATCGCAGTCATTCGATCAATCAAAACCACCCGCATACGTATGAAATTAATACAGGCGGTGCCTACGGTGCTGAACAGTACGGAGCGCATTATAGTAATGCAGCTGCAGCAAAAAAGACTGGACGAAATCCATCACCGATGTCTTCGACGACATCGTCACTGGGACATTCACAGCAAACGATTATGGTGAGAAGCGACTTTGTAACGAGGTGGTACGAATCGGATTCAGTTTCAATACTTACAGCAATCATCCAGTGGTTACAGTTCAGAAGTATCGCCTATTTATGAAAACCAGTCCCAGATTTCTGCCCAACTCGCTGCAAGTGGTCGATCCGAATCTCCCATTTACTGTAATACCAGTTCGAATCATTTATCTGCTGCATATCAAAACAATGATCGGTAAGTACATATTACTTAGAAATAAAGATAGACTTGAAAAATATTTTAAATTTGCACAGTTACGGATCTCACAGTTCACACCAGTCTGTATACTCAAACATGCCAACAGAGAATCCCACAAGAAGTTATCAGCATCTGGGTCAAAATGTAGCACTGATGCCTGCAAAAATTCCCCTGTATCAACCGCTGAGGAACTACGAAGCGGTCGGAATGACCTTTGGTGAACATCTTGTTCACAACGCCCGCCATCAAGTTATACCTCATGGTAAAATTACTGAAATAATATTGGTTGATCTAGCATGTTATAAGTTGCATAATTGACAGTGCCTTCTCAGCAATCAATGGACGAGGAACTTCCGTTGCCACCTGGCTGGGCAGCTTACTACACTTTGCGTGGACGGAAGTATTACATTGATCATAATGCTCAAACCACGCATTGGTCCCATCCCCTGGAACGGGAAGGTTTGCCAATTGGTTGGCAGAAAATCGTTTCACCACAACATGGAATTTATTACTATAAGTAAGCTTACGCTTAATGACTGGGTGATGAATTGGCTTTAACACAAAATACTTGTTTGCTTCACAGTTATATTAACCGACAATCACAAAGGAATCATCCCTGCTTAACATCATGTTACCTCTACACTTCAACGGAACCACCGAATGCGATTCTCCCAGAACCACAGCCACCTCAATATAGTCCTCATAGTGCACTAGTTCCTGCTAATCCATATTTATTGGAAAAGATACCAGAGTGGCTTATTGTATATTTCCACGGTAAGTGTTTTTTCTTTGATATCAGTTACATGTCCACCCCGCTTTGATTTGCGCCGATGACGGTATACAAACGTATATGATCAGTGTTAGCAAATATTCATCGCACCTTATATTTTTCAACAAATGCTTTAACATACTCTTTCCGCAACACTTATGGAATCAAATAAGCCAATTCCCAACCTAAAAGTAGAATCATAATGCTCGATAACGTTTGAAGTTGATACAAGATTTCCTGCGGAGCAATATCAACATAATTTATTAACGCAGATCATATTTATGGAAATAACTGCTAATTGATTGAAAAGGCAATGAGGTATGAATAAACTGAGGAATTTCAGGGAAGGTAGATGGGAATAGCTATTACACAGTTTAGTCAAACATTTCGGAGATTGGCTTTTAAAAACCGCCAACTTGCAGTGGCAACTTGTAGGACATGTACATAGTTTACTTCTTCTTCTTTTTCTTCAGGCTTTGTCCCGTTCACAAGCGAGGTCGGCTCGTCGTGATCGGTTTCGCCATTTAGCTCTATCGAATGCCTGATCTGAGTGCAATTTCGAGACTTTTAAATCCCCATCCAGAGTATCAAGCCACCGCTGTTTGGCCGGCATTTTGGTCGTTTACCATCGACTTCGATGTTCAGACCAATCTTGGCGAGTGAATTCTAGTTAGCACGAATTACATATACCATCGAAGACGCCTCTCTCGCACTTTTTCCACGATCGGTGCAATCCCTTAACGATCGCGTATTCCTCATTTCGGATGTGATAAAACCGTGTCACGCCACTAGTCCAACGCAACATCTTCGTCCCCATTATCGCAATACACCGTTCATTGTCTTTTATAGTTGGCCAACACTCAGAACCATAGAGGGCGACAGGACCGACGACATTGCACTAAATTTTAGATTTCAGACGTTCGTTGATACGTCGATCACAAAGAACACCATTGTGGAACGCCACTTCATCCAGATTGCGTTAATCCGTCAAGCAATTTCATAACGCAGCTCTCCATTGGCTGATAGCGTTGATCCGAGATATTTAAATCGCTCAGTTTTGGGCAGATCACTGCCGCTGACAGTGATGCCTGTTTCATGGGGATCGCTCATCAAAAATTCAGTTTTGTTTAGATTCAATCTAAGACCGTGTTGCATGAGGCGATCATTCCATTTTTGGATAAGTTGCTCGAGATAGAAAAACATCATCTGCATAAAGCAGTTTGTAGGGCGCTGGACGTTGGATATCCCGTGCGACGGTCTCCATAACAAGAACAAAGAGGAGTGGTGAGAAGGCGCTTCCTTGATGAACACCAACAGAGACACGAAGCGGTTTTGATACACCCATCATACTTCGAACTTTACTTTTCGGTTCGTGGTAGAGCAATTGAACCCAGCGCACGATTTCTTCTGCCACTAAATGTTGTCGTAAAGCATACCAGATGAGATCGTGTGGCACACGGTCAAAAGCTTTCTCTAGATCCTGAAATGCAAAGTAAAAAGGGCGATGTTTCTCACGGTGTTACTCCATGAGTAACCACGCAGCGTGTATTGCGTCAGTAGTTCCGCAGTTTTGGACAAATCTGGCTTGATGCACGGTCATTTCAACGATTTCGCGAATACGGTTATTAAGAATGCATTCAAAAATCTTCATGGTATGAGAAAGTAACCGGATCGGACGGTAATTTGAACATTCTGCTGGACTACCTTTTTTATCCATATTGGTACTTTCTTGCCAATCAGATGGTGTTCTTCCTTCCTGAATAACCCGATTAAAGAATTCACTGAGCCACAGTGTTGGGTCCCACCTCTTCGCTTTCCAGAGCTCAGATACAATGTAGTCAGGCCCTGTGGCTTTCCCCGATTTTATTCGTTTTATTGCCTCCTCGACTTCAGTTGCGCTGAAAGGTGGAGGAGGAGTGTCCAGTTTATCGTAAAGATTTTTGTAATGGTTCGCTCGGGTGACAGCGACTGCTTTCTTTGCTTCCCGGTTGGCATTCTTATAAATTTGCCAATTGGCCGGTGTTTTATCGTTGAGAAATTTGTGGTAGAGGCGTTTCTTTTCACGGACCTTCATTTCAGTTTCATCATTCCAAAACCAAGTATCTCGGCTGATATACCGCTTACTCGGCTTGGTGACCCTGAGGGTTGCAGAGGCCGTTTTGTGAATCGTGTCTTTCATTTGGTTCCGGGACGGCAATCAATGGCCGATGTTGAGATGCGATGGTCTCATAGGGAACGGCTTTGCCATCAGTGACAGTGGCAAAATGTCGGTGTTAAGACGAGAATATAATCGATTTGCGTTCCCACTATAAAATGTAGGAAGATGGGACAATCGTTTGATGAACCATGTTTTCATAAGTACAAGGTCATGGCTGTTCGCAAAATTGATTATACGCCATCTTCATTACGCGCTCCGAACCCCTTTCCCCCATGGCACCTGTTATCGTCTGCCTTTTCACCCACATGACCTTTAAGGTCGCTGGCAATGATAATATAATCGTCAGCAGGCACGTGACAAGTCAGGTCTGTGGTGCGTACACGGTGAAGAAGTTAATAGTGCGATCAGCTGATATAATAGTGAGCTTCATCAGCCAATCATCAAATCGTTCGACTTCTTTAATGGCATCACGGAAACCATCTGAGATGGCAATGCTAACAACATATTGAGTGTGTCGGCTACCAAAATAGAGAAGTTTTTAGCCATTTTTACCGCGTTCGCGTTCAATGTCGTAGCTTTTGGCACGAGACCATCCGGTTTCTTGCAAAGCGCAGATATCAATGGACCTTTTCGAAAGGGCTCTTGCAAGTTTCTCGGCCTTTCCAGTTAGGGGACTAACATTTAGCGTGCAGACACGTATCGTTTTGTTCGGACTAACTTGTTTGCGCCTTGACGCCGTCCATGCGTCAAGAACCCTTGCCCATTTCTCGACAGGACCGGGGCCCGTCCTATCGCGTCGACTGAAGTGGACGCCCTAGTATTTATTCGAGGCTTGTAACTCAATGCGATCATCATGTTTGTAACGAAATTGTATGCATTTTCTTGGTCGGCCTGTTACGGAACCTGTCACTAAAAGAGATCAGGTAGGATTTAGTATAGTGAAATAACTCCAACTATACTTTATTTATCTCTTTTCCTGATCTCAGCATTTTATTTTTGTTTTACTGAGGATAGTATAAAGTACGTTGCCTCAAACCCTCCTCCTTTACCTGGGCTTGGGACTAGCATACCATGTTAATAGCATGGTGGAGTTCATGTGCATAGTTTACTTGCTCTTTCTATTTCGTAGCCAATACCTAAATGGAAATGGCGTATTGAAACAATAGAAATTTGAGAGGTCGAACTTGTTCGTGTTTATATTTATAATGGAGCAAAAAGCGGCTGTTAAATTTTAAGTATGAGAAAAAGTGGCGGAAAGAAAGCGTCTTTCACATACCTGGGCAGAAGGTGCAGTGAGTAGGAGCTTCGAGAAATTTTGTAGATAGCTTTAACACGAACTTAAGATTTTTAAAAAAGCGTTGTCATGCCTAAAAATCTTCATATTGTCAGTATAATCCATTAAAGAAATGCCGAACAACGTCATAGGGAGATCGTGAAAATGGAGATAAAATTAGAAACTAAAACGTTTTTCGACTGTCGGCTTCATCAAGAATATCCAACCTTGGGAAAAAATCTCTGGACCTTCTATGTACAAGAAGGTGCAGTAGCGCTCGCTGAATCGAAGATATTGTTCCCAACTCTGAAAATTGTCTTATAGGTTCGGCCTTCTTGAAGACGTTGAATCAATTCAAAGGAATATGAAGACGATTCTTGATTCTTAGAAAGATTCTTTCGAAGGAGCTCGAGAAAACTTTCCAAAGGCAGCATGATCTTTATATTAATATTATAGAAGGAAAATTCACAAAAAAATGAGCAACCAGCCTATTATCGTCACATGCTGCAACGAGATAAAATTTCAAAAGAATTTGAAGTCAAAAGCGGAGCATGCTAGCGTTTTCACATCGATATCGGTGCCGTCTCAACATCAACATCTAGTTGAGACCGTTCCGGGCCAATTTTCTGTTTGCTCTTATTAGGAGTAGCACACCGAGAGTAACTATACTGTTACTCGAAAACTCTAAACTTCCATCAAGTCAAGTCTACATCGTGGTACTCTGGAAGTGTGGCAAGGAATAGGCCACGCATTGAGAAAACGCGACAACTTCATTTGGAGTATGCCATGTATGTGTGTGTGTATGAGGTGCGATAGAGGCAATGCCTCTGGGCACTCGGAACCTAGTGGTCCATTGTGTCCGTTTCCCCCATCTACTGAAATATTCCAAATTCGTTCGTGTATCACAGGATTTCCGCTACTGAACGTGATGTTACCCACTGTAGTTGGAGCAAGGGAAAAGCCCATTTCTCGTTTTTATTCAAGAGATAGACTCCTGCTCCAGAACCATGTTCTATTTTTGAGCCATCGGTCTAGAAAATATCAGTATATCCTGCCACACACTCTTCTAGTTCATTCTAGTTTTCTCTACGTTTCAAGATAAATTCATATCTTCTACCAAACAGATGTACGGAGATCCGAGAATCAGAAGGCATTGTCTTCCGATAACTCTTACAATGCTCTGTGCCCCCCATGTCCATTGTGTCCCCATAAATCTAATCGAAAATACTACTACAACGTCCATTAATATATTCAAAAAGGACATAATCCTTTTTATTGCTCTTAGTGCTGCACCAAGCTTCATTTTGTCCTGGTCCTTCAATTTCTTCGTGTGTGGTTCGATCTGCTTGTCATCCTTCTTCTTTGAAGTGCTTTGAAGTATTTAAAAGACAGTGTAGTGGCTCTCGCTTTGTCATTGGTAACCACCGTTCTCGCAGTGTCCGCAGTTCCCCTTGCAGCACTTTCGTGTTGAAAGGTATGCGGGCTATTGTACTTCCAAGAAAGCCTGTAGAGACTCAACTCTGGAGCTCGTGAAAGTTCCATCCGATTTTCTAAGAGATTCCAAGTGGGTCGACTAATTGTTTTTAAGGACTCTGCACAGCCTGGAAGTCTCTATTTCTCCTTCAACTTCCTCATAATATAGTCTAAAGGAGTCTCTCTTCGATTGTTTTGCGAGCCTCTTCTATTCACGCTGTGAGTTCCGGAAGTTTAACAAACAAAAATAGTTGCTTCGAACAATTTTGACATCAGGACGCAGGTGCTCGATCTCGAGGATCTTTTATCGAAGAAGCCTCTAGTCCCCTTTACTGATCCAATACCATAGATTTCGTTTAAAAGAACCCATAGTTCTTGTATCAGAAATAAGAAGTCAGAAAGAAGTAAGAAAAGTCCTGCAACTTTGCCAGCCTTCTTGTCAATAGATAGGAAGAGGTTTTGGCATGCTGCGGGTTAATTTGTCAAGTATTTATGTCTGTAGACATAAGCATAGTCTAATGTGAAAGCCGACGCTAACTGAAAAGTCTGTTGTGCCCAATGTGGACCACATCGATGTAGACACTGGATGCAGGCTTTGCTCTGAAGTCTAGACCATGTCTTGTGAGGTCTACAATATCCATGCCTTGGCCGCGACCAGATTCCTCAAAGTCGCGGGTGGATTGGAAGTTTGCAACTTCGGAGAATTACAATCCATTGCTTCCATCTTCATGTGTTTTCCACATTATTAGTGTACTAGTAAACTACTATAAGCACAATGACAAGGTGGTGAATAGGATCCAGGATAACCGACAAATGGGTCGCCCCAGAGTAACGTAGCGCAGAATAGTAAAAGAAGAATATACCACAATGCAGTTTATAACAATCATATTTGTATAGTCACTACGTTCTTCTAGGTTTAATCACAGATTCTGGCAGCATGACGGCCTGTGGACTTAGATGTAAAGAACAAACAATTGCCAGGAAATTAAATTTGTGTGTTATATGGGAGGGCGGAGTAGCCGTAAGAGCAGGAAGACACATTTTGCACCATTATATAGTGCGTTTCATAACTATAGGACCAAGTGTGATTTGACTGGGTTAACCTCTCGTTGCAATCTAAGCTATATTACATTTTCTGTTCTTGAAGGATCTTTTAATATCCTTGTGAACATTGCTAAATAGAATTGTATGGATAAAACAACAGTTCAAAATGCGGTTTCTCACATTAACAGCGAGCATTGGGAGAACTGAATCTAGTTTTCGCAATGCCTCCTGATATTCGGACCCCCATATCTCTGTTTGGCAAAAGATATGAAGTTATTCTGTAACGTAGAGAAAACTGGGACGAACCTTCGGAAAATATTCAACGGGTTTTCAGGTTGAAGTGTATGCGATCCTAAGGACAGCAACGTGGGTGATTGACGAGCGGTTGAAGGGCAAGCACATCGCAATCTGCAATCTATTTTTTCTTGTATGAATCAATGTATTTTCGGAAGGATTCTTCGCGATATTTTTTCGGACTTCTTGCGCTTCATAATCTTCATCCTCAATATATGCAGTGTCGAAAGGACTTTACATAATTTGGTGGCGTTTTGTAAATTTGTCGGCAAAATAAAGAGAAGCATCTTTCTATTTTTAGTTTTCCTTGCCAAGCCTACGACTACAAGAAGTTTTATGGCTAGACCCCAGAATGTTTTATCCAATAAAGTTGTCGCTCGAAACAATGCGAGGGAAAATTGTTTCTCTTTGGTCCCGGGGGAAGCGAAGAATCTGAGGGAATTCGCAGCCCTTTCTCTACATGAAAAGTAAGCAGTTTACCTAATGTCGTTTCGCTTAGATATCGTTTGACTCGTTTCTGGCTTAGGTCGATACCATAATGACCTCTAATCGCTCAATGCGAGTTAAAAACGGGATTGAATCTATAGATCTACAATCAACTGCACTTTAAGTCAATTCGAGTGAAGGAATTTTCCTTCAAATCTCTAATAAACTAACTTCATTACAAAAATATAAATTTTATTACAGTATGTGTGCTGCTATAGTGCTCAATTTCTTGTAATTATAGCTCAGGTTAAACAACTAAATATCTAATATCTTTTTCCAGCTGATCCATCTAAAGATCACATCTTAAAATTCAACATGTTCGGACTGCAAAAGCTTGAATGTTTCGACGCCATGTTTTTGAAACTCTACAAGCAAGAACTCTTCAGCATTGTCGGCGCCTACGAGATGTATCGACGAGCGCTAACAATTGAAATAAATCGACGCATTGAACAAAGCCGCTTACAGCAACAACACCAACAACAACAGCAGCAACAGCAACAATTGGGCCCTTAGTAAATAAAGTCACACAAAGCGAAAAGATATTTTTTAAGGGAACATTTGAACATTGTGATTTTCAAAAGAGGAATAACGGTATCCTAGTATTTCATTTAGATATAAATATCGTTCTCGCATAGTAATTATCATTTTTTACATCAAACATATACACATATATCGTCAGTATCATGAATATCTATATTTAGCCCAGTAAGCGAACAACAACCTTCTTGACGAATTTCCTAATTAAATTAAAATTGCGAAAATCAATTTTTAGACAAACGATCGTGTGCCTTACGAGATACGAACTTACATTGGTGATTTATTGATAATACGTTGATTAACTCGTGCGTGCATAACAGACATCGCGCTAACATTTATGCAAAAAGAAAGACGACTGTGTTATTTTATTATATTAAAATATATTTTTTATGGTAAATTCACATATTATAATACGCTAGACATCGTAAAAGTGAAAACATCCACACGCTTGCTCTCTCACTCTCGCCCAATGATACTTTGTTATATTTGATTTCATTTGATGATTTTTTTTAAACGAAACATTTCAATTATTTATGAAAAGGGTTTATGATTAAAAATTCGGTATGCCCCTGTTCAGATATTGATTGGTTTGTGCCTGGAGTCAACACATTTGTGAGATGCTTGAAATGAGTAAAATTATTTTGATTCGCAAAAATAAAATTATATCAAATGAGTTGATTTCCTTATTTGTTCTCAGGAAGTTGTTTCTTATTTTCCATTTACTAGTCCATTCTGGATGTGGCTTCACAAGCTATCAATCTTAAATATTCTATCCTTGTATGAAGAGATTCGAAGTGGGGGTAAGGGGTACTATTTGTACTGAACTGTAGAGAAAGAGTTTCATTTCTCCCAAAATATACCTTCCGGCCGGAAAGATCTCAAAATTTATACCTTTCCTAACTTCATTTCCGTCGTTAAAACGGGGCATCAGTTAATTGGGACGAATACTTGGAGGTCAGAAATAAAGTAAACGCTAGTAATAATTTCCTTAGATAACAAATGAAAAACATTTTATATTGCTTCCAATTCTTTCTATACTTCGGCTCGATGAAACAGGAGAGGTGTTGAATACGAAAAGTGGCTGAAAAGCATATGTATCAAAACGTTTGGTCAAATTGTCAATTTCCAACCTTCCATCCACAATAGAGCGCTCTAAAATTTTAAACGAAGTTCTGACTGAAATCCTGGGTCTGAACCTATGTATAGGATAAACTTTACGCGGCGCGCAACATTGGAAACTAACGGCGGCTATTATTAACACACTGCACACTGCAATTATGTTATCTACCACCTGGTTATAATCATTTATCTTTCAACAGTCCTCGGCTTAGATGTCGCTAGGCAAATCCAGTGTGCCGTTTACTAATGGTTGCTTCTCTCTAAAAATCCTGTTATTGGCGCTTTCTTTGTGATACTCAGGTGCTAGAGAAAACTCCATTCCATTTTAAATTCATTTCTGCAAGCATCAAAAGTGTTAATTATAGCTGCTAGTAAAACAGTAGCCTGCATTCTTAGCCTGAAAAATTCACATTCACTGTAGCGAGCACTGAGTAATATTTAATAATGATATTGTAAACTCTGGTTGATTTCTACAACCAGTTCATCATGGTCTTCCGGCATCTCTTGGTTCAAGCCAATTTATTGGCTATAATTGGGTAAATACTGTCTTGCAGTATTTGAAGCGGAAGCTCCATCTTATAGCACTTGGACTTCCCATTTACTTATTTTTTTTGTTCCACGATTGTTAAAAAAACAACCAGGGTTAGTACAACATCAATGAGTTTGAATTAGTATTCTTTCTGTGGGCAACATCTTGCTCCTGCTGCTTTAGAACTTAGAACACTAACTCTGTGGAGTATAGGGCATTCACACAGTCTATTTATTTTTTTCTTGCATTTTCAGTGAGACTGTACTTCAGTTTCATTATTATTATACTTACTTAATGTTGTGCGGATGATAAGTCCCCCAGCAGCAAGACAAACATAAGACGAACGCAAATAGCCATGATGACTGGGGCTCGAACCCAGGGCAGTCAGATCGAGGAGCTAGTGCTCTACTCTCTCAGCCATCGCGCCGTCAGAAACCTTAGAACTTGCAGATGGATAACTACAGTTTCGGGGGTTTTTGGTGGAGGAAAAAAGGTTTTGTGGAAAACAAAATCTTATTAAAGTCGGTTCACTGTCTGTCCGTCTGTGGAGGTATGGTGAATTCGGTATGGGACGGTGTGGTATCAAATAAAAGGTCTCGACTAGTGCTTTTCGAAGCAAATGTTAGTTTTGACGTTTATGGCAAAGGGTAGGAGTGGGGTAGTGCGAACACGTGCAAAAACACCCGCTGTGTTTTCTCAAGATGAAACTAGCAGTTTATTTCTTCTCTGCTGTCGATTTTTGTAGAGTGAGCAATGCGTATAATAGGATGAGCACCGCCCATAGTTATCGACTCTTCCCACGTACAATCAATTTGCACCTCTTCATTCCAAAGTATCCCGGTTGATAAACCGCTTATCAGACTGACTGACCCCGAGGGTGGTATTTTTTTTAATTTGATCTGCATATTGATTAAACGGTGGCTTGATTCATAAGACAACAATCAACGAACAATGTTGAGTTGCGCCACGGTGTCGCAGTATCAGATGCGAATGTGATGTTAGATTGATGCTGCATGGCACGTACCAGTGATCGGAAAAGAATTTTGGGCAGAACTGGGACTGCGAGATTTTAATCCCGATTAAGACGAATTGCAATACGCAATTCTGTGCATCAACGGAGGCTTCCAATGTAAAGAATCTCTTCTTTGAACAACTATAATAAATGCAGTCCAGAGATTCCCTCATGTTCAAGAAGAACACTAGCACCATTTGTGATTTTGTGAATTTGCTAGTCCATAATATCCGTAATTAAATGGTTATTAGTTAAATAAAGGGCAAGCATCTGGAAAAGGAAAGCAATCCTTTGAAGAAAAAATTTCGTTAACCAAATTTTTCAATTTAAACTGCGAAAGATTTTCCATGAATTACAGCAGCGGCCAAAAGTATGGAAAGATTTTTGAAAGAAGATAATGTAAAATATTTTTTGCTTGATTATGCGGCGCCTTTCCTGGTTACCTGAAATGCGCTTTAGCCAACGAGAAACAAACGCTGATAGCGCGATAGGGAAAGAACGGAAATCATCAGAGTTACATGTTCATCCCTATGAAGCCTTCGGAAAGAAATATTAGAATTTTTGTTTGCGGATTTTATTGTACCTGCATGTGTAGTTCGGGGAGAGCATCTTAGCATGGCATGCTAGATATATTTGCTGGGACAACTGCGACACCTTATCCGTTTTATCTATAGCCGTTCCAGTAAATTCGGTATTCCACCGCAATTGTTGCTCTAGGTCGCTTATATGGTGATATATCGATGTACATATATCCGACGATTCTGGTTGTTACTATGCGTATGAGTCACTTACGAAAGTAAGATCTAGGGCAGAACCCAGCTAGTGATGGTTAAGCAAGAGAAAACTTCGAGTAAAATTCATTTGCTTCACACACTCAGGCTTTGAAGTCGCCAGCAATAATCTTGGGGTTACGCTCTTTGGCGTATTTTGCTAGTCTGATCAGCTTGTTGTAATACTTGTTGCAATGCTTAGCGCCTGCCTAACTCTTGCCAAAAGGTTAAGGTTGCTTTCATACCACAGCCTAACAAAATGATTCAAATACAAAATAGCTTAACATCATTTTCTCTGAAATGTCTGGAGAAACTGATTCGAGTATCACATTCGCAGGAAAGCACTTAGATTGTATTCTATGAGTGAAAATCAACATACTTGCCAATGTGTAAAATCATGTCAGCTTGCTTTCCATTCCTTGGTTTCCAAGATAGAGGACGATATTGAAGAGGCGCTCCAAAAACTTTTGACACTAACGTTGGTGTTGATCGTTAGAAGCAAAAATGGGTTGCCCTAAAGAGGTATGATATCGTCACTTCTGTGGAATATTTTGATTGACTTATTGCTATATGAACTGCAAAATATGCCAATATATACCTAAGCCTCGAAACGGTGTGCAGAAATATACAACACGTCTCTAATTTGATCTACTCTTGAAGCTTCAGGCATGGACTTCCAGTAAATTAAAATAAAATCACTGCTATCATTCACAAGAAGGAGGAAACTAAACAGTGCAAGGAAATAACCATGCAATATCTTGGATAAGAAGCTACTTTGGAGCAAATATGTAAATGTAAAGATGAAATAAGTTCTCATTGTGGTCTATCCTGGCGAACCTTTGTATCAGCATTGAGACTCAGGTTTCATATGTTTCTCTCCTGTTCACTCCTTCAGAGAATAGGGAACGCACACAGTCAGACTATACTTCAGTTTCATTTTCATCCCACTTAAGGGGTCATATCTGTTGAAATTTTTTTTCTTCGCTTTATTGGCTTAAAACGCTTAATCCCTAGATTCATAATCAATAGTGATCTTTGATAAAAAATAACTTAGAAGTATTTTTAAAATTAGTTTAAGTAACTCCTAAGAAAAAAAATCGCATTTAAGTCGGAAATCAGTCACTTCTCAATATGGCAAGAGACTGGACGCAATATCACAGCACCCAAAGAAAAACTGTAAAAACAAAACATGGTTGTGGAAGGGCAATTGTATGATGCTGGGATAGCAGAGTTGAAAAAATTTCTATGAACCAAATAATTATGATTACGAAAAGTTTTAGCATTTTTAAACTTGAAATGCGTTTTTCTCGAAACCACGTTTTCGCGAGCAGTAGAACTCGAAAAGTTTTCATCTGATCGACATGAAACTTTAATTGCAACTTCTTCATTTGATTATCTAGTGAAATACACATGGTTTTAGCAATTGGTGAAGAGAATTTTTTTCGTCCAAAAAGCGATTTAATATAAAATATAAGTCCCGCCATTTTGCGCAAAAATATCTACAATGATAATCGTGTGTATGTCACTTATGTAGTTCATGAAAAAAATGTTATTATGTTTTTAGAAGGTGATTCAAGGGTGCGCTCGTAGCCGCGGAAAACTTCCAAATAATCTTGTTTTGCTTATACATATTGATTCTATGCAGCACACTTGCACCCTATGCACAAAAACAGTCCCAAAATAGCAACTTCCATTGTGGGTATTACGTCTCATCGATATTTTGGCCTATTTTGTACATTTTTGGGTCCATAAAGCCCAAACAGGTCGATTTTGGATTCATCTGTTCAAATAACTTTTTCCTAGTCCAGTTTTCAGATCTTCTTGGCGACACAAGCTAAAGTTTTTTATGCCTCTTAGTCAAATGTAGCCTTTGTATTCGTTTGCGCGCATGACTGATTTCTCTAAGGGCCGTAGCTGTGGGATACTCACGTTGTAGCATGTAGCATAGTTTTCGTTATACTTCTCGAGGATATTCCGCCTCGTCTGAACAATTGAACCCTAGGCAGTGCGTCTGCCCCTTTCCGACAAGATCAGCTTCCGTTCACTACAAGCTCGTGGAAGGCTTAATTGTGATTTTTTTATATCTATAAGAATGGCCTGCTCATAGCTCTTCTACTCATTTCTCTACTTCAAAGTTTATCTTTTTCAACGTTGAGTACTCTGCAAACGATTATGATGTAATTGAAATTATTTAATCTTACTCCACTTTTCACTGTTGGTAGAACGCGAAAAAATGGGTAAACACAAATTTACTTCACTTTACCACTAGACAAATTGACAGAACATATATAATAAAGGTTGCCATATCATTAGTACTTTTCATCATCATCGGCGCAACAACCGGTATCCGGTCTAGGCCTGCCTTAATAAGGAACTCCAGACATTCCGGTTTTGCGTCGAGGTCCACCAATTCGATATCCCTAAAAGCTGTCTGGCGTCCTGACCTACGCCATCGCTCCATCTTAGGCAGGGTCTGCCTCTTTTCTCTACCATAGATACTGCCCTTATAGACTTTCTGGGCTGGATCATCTTCATCGATACGGATTAAGTGACGCGCCCACCATAACCTATTGAGCCAGATTTTATCCACAACCGGACGGTCATGGTATCGCTCATAGATTTCGTCGTTCTGTAGGCTACGGAATCGTCCATCCATTGGTGGTCAAAGCGTAGTATAGGTCCCAGGGCCAAACGTGGATTGGTACCCACGATGGAGCATAAAACCTGGGAAATGCCTGCTGAACCAACACCAACAGCTCTACTACCAAACCCTATCTCCACCTCCACGTGGTGACCGTTGGGAGCTCTTTCGAAACGAAAAGCTGCAGACGGAGAAGGATGAATGCAAGACTCCCGCGCCTAAAAACGGGACAAACTGTACCAACTGGTCCTCCAGGTTGGAGGTTGCGTAGGGCTGACAACCCTACACGGAAAACCAATGTTACGGAGCCACGAAAGGAGCTTCGGACAGGATGGACTTTAGTACTTTTACAATGGGAAAAATATTCATGTCAATAAGCAGTTATATAATTCTGTTCCACATTGCACCACATTCCATTCTTAGTCTGATGGGTTAAGGTAGGACAAAAGCGTTTTCACTGCAAAGAACTGTGTCTGGGTATTACCCGAGCCATGAGCAGGACATCCAGCGCAGCTTTTAAAAAAATGAATTGCAGGGTATATTGAGGTCTTCTACCTCAAAAACGGAATAAAGTTCCGGAGTAGGGGTTTGTATAAAGACGAGAACAGTCTAGGTACCTGATGACACTCGCGTAGAGGGAAACGAAATCTCAAATATCTTAGCAAAATACAGTTCAATCTTTCACATGCTGGGACCAGAACCATCAACTCAACTACTGAGGGTAAGCTTCTTATAAGGACAAGTGGCAGACACTAAATACTGCTGAACACCCCAGCTTTTCTTGTCAGAACCAAACAAGCATAGTGAAAAGTTTCTCTTGTTGAAAACCACGAAAATATGTAGAAATTTTGTGGGCATTCTGAGTACCCATAACTCAGTAATTCACTATGTTCAGAATAGGAATATTACAAGATAATACGTGTCCGCCCTGTAACAAGCATGCGCATTTTACGGAACACTTCCTATGTAAGTGTCGCGCCTTTGGACGCATCAGACCTCAGATTTTTAGTGGTGATGTACTACAGTTGTAGCAGGTAGGGCATAGTGTAAAATGTACCACTACTGTCTCTGTGTTCAGAGGTTGATACTTTTTTCATAGATACATACACAAATTATTTTCAGATCCAGACGTGAAGAAGTATGGAAAGCTTGGGAGAGTGCAGGTCCTGCGCTTTTCAGTGCCAGAAGTCCATTTTCAGAAAACACGCGAATTCGACAGAAATCGAAACTGATGGCATATTAACGATGATGGTGCCTGGTCCGGAGTTTTACCGCAACCACTAAAGGAGAAGAAAGAAATCGTTACCGGATTCCCCGTTTGATTATTATATACGATTGTGATTCAAAAGGGTTTATTTCACCTTTTATGTAACTTGAAAATGTTGTACAGTACGGGTGTGAAAACTAGAATCATAAACATAAAAATGTTATCGTATATATTCATTATCTTATCCTACACGGGAATACAACATCCTTTTTGAAAAGAACTACACTAGCAACTATGATTTACTTTATTAAGTGTCATTAAGTATAGATTTCTTGTCTAATGTCTGAATCATTTCCCAATGCTGTACTGCAAAAAAACAACAGAAAGGAAATAAACGAACGTCAAATTGTGCCCTACATAGACAAATAATCATATTTCCCGATAAAATTCAATTGGACGACGAGCAAATCATTAATTCTAGTTTTAAAGTAAATTCTTCACGGACAACAATATAGAATTTCGCAAGTATTCACTAAAGTATAATTGCTTACAAGTACGATTCAGCTAAAATTTTAAGTATTTTAAATAAATTCCCAAAGTTTTTCATTTAATTGAAATGAACTAAAAACGTATAATATTATCACAAAACTAAAAATGCTGAGATATCAGCTCACATCCTTCGCTAGTTTATCATCTTCTCTCCACAATAAAAGATTTAACGTCCATGGGACAGAAGTGTATATCGTCGGCGGTAACTTTCCCATTTTTACTCAAAAACGTCAGCTTAGATGAGAATATGTTGTTGTCATCATTTAAATTCAGCAGTCTTTTGATATTTGCCTAGAAAATCGGAAGGAACTTGTTAGCAACGCAATGTGTAATATTTTTGTTGAACATTACCCGTCCCACTCGGCTTCCACTATCCGCACATTCTTCTAGATTTGTTCTATGTACAACTAATCCCAGATGTCCTTGCATATCTCCCTTATCACCATATTTCAGTGGCAAACTTCGTACTATTCCTACTTCAAAGTCTACGTCGAGAGGTTCATGTTCGTCACCGAATGACCCTTTTACCCCCGACCAATCGTTATCGTTCCATACAAATTTATCGATGGGATGCAGTAGAGTTTGTAACTCCCGATACGATTGAAGCGTAAGTAGTCCGCCTGGATACTCAGCCTGTTTTCTACTGCAACCTTCCAAATTTTCTAATAATAACCGGAAGATGTGGATAACTGGTTGATTATCTAGAACACCTTGTCCTAAGCCGCGTTCATCGTCCTGATCTAGACGACGCTCTTGCATTATCTCAATCTGGCCAGATTGCAGAGAGGCGCCACCCAGTGGCTGACCACTTAGAATGGTGAATCGGATATTTTCATCTTCGATATACGTGCTTGCAGAAATTGGGTAGTAATTGGCTTGTAGTGGTAACTTTTGGAAATAGTTTCGCTTTATCATCTGCATCAATGTTAAAATTAAATTAAATTTAATTGAAAAGGGAGGATAAGAAGTCAGATTATTACCTGTAAACCATTCAAGTCAGTGTAAAACACATTCCGACTGTTAATGTTCGTTGAAATTCTCATCGCAATTTCAGTGTTCCCCATATTTCCAATGTCGACATTGTTTCGAATCTCCACAGCCTCGCCACGCAGAATTGTTTTATGAACAGCGAATGGTAGTCCGGTTGTTATACTGGATTCCAGTACACCTTGACAAATTAGCACTGTAGGAGCTCCTAGTATCATATGCTCTGCTGGTCCGTCCGGCAAGAACAAATAAGCACCACTTGAAGCCGGATGTCTTCTCGTACCATATTTTAAGAACTCCAAATGCATTGGGACAGTCTGTGCATTTGCCCCGGCTGACATAGATTTCAGTAATCCAAATTGACTGAAGGATGCGCTTGGTCCATCACCGACTCGTAGTGTTATTTCGCGGGGAGTTGTGAATTCGGGCGGGAGTGGATAGTCGCCAATGTTTACCGAAAATGGTTCTGTTGTTAAAATGGTGATGTTTGCGAAGGTAGCACCGCTAAACAAAGGGGAGGGAAATTTAAAATGCTATAAACTATTAGTGGAGAAGCGGAGGAAGAGGCTTACGTGTTGGGCTCATTTGGTGATACAGAATGAACAATATAAGTTGCCATCCCTAAAGGTGGGACTTTGACTTTGAAGAGCAAAGCAAACTTAGTATTGGAAGCTTGGGGATGGGTATTGCTTTGATACGATTTGTGCCACGACCATACCGGACTCACTTGTGATTGAATTTTTTTATTTTCGAAATCCGTAACCTGAAAAATAAAAAAGATTTGGCCATCAATATGTATGTGGATTCTGAGCTTCCAGTCTATTTTACTTCGTAATACTATACATTTACATAATCAAGAAATACTTCCGCGTCACGTATTGGATATACATTTCACTTTCGGTATTCTTTGCTTTTTTAAGTGAAACCTGGTGGCTCATGTTGTGGAAAACATTTTCAAAGAGAAAGCCATCAAACTCAATAGCAATCAACCCTCGTCCTTGGCTCTGAAACGGATAGAACCAAGTAAATGTCCACAATCGCCATTACCCGAGTATGTTATATATTACAAAGAGCTCTACGATAGGCTGGACGCTCTTGGCGATGAGCAGGATATATATGAGCAAACCCAAAGTCAACGTTAACCTGACCCTCAAAGGAAAGATTGTGGGATCATCTAAGTGAATATCAATACAAGAATTTTCTCATCGGCCAATACTACTCAACCCTACAATATACATTCGATAGGGGAAGTTATTGAAATCGAGCATTAATTTGCTTTCCGTCCTCTAAGTCCGTCAACAGCCCCTATATATTGAAGTTGTGGAATCTTATCAATTGGGTTACATAGGAAAAAATAGTTTCTTATGGAGTGTTCGATGGAAAAAATTGCAACATATATTGCTAAAATCATGAATTCAGAATGCATTGTTGTTTTCCCGGAGCTTTATGTTTTATCTGACTGATTTTATTTTAAAGCTCTATCTATTCCTAATAGTTTTTTAATTACTCTACAGTACCTACCTTCACATAAGGCGTAGACACATAAAATTCGACTAATTCTTCACGCCATTGCGGTAATGAATTATGGAAAACAACATGCTTTGTGGGCAACTGATCGGCAATAATGATTGTCGTTCGGCTATCGTCTGGTCCCGGCCATCGTGATTCATCCAAATGGAAATAAGTGTATTTGTAATCCGGTTCATAAGCCTGCGAAGAATAAATTTTCCATCAATGAAATGACACTAAATTAACATAATGTGCTCATGCTTACACTTGATTTCGTTAACAGCCTATATGCAGCCTGCTGCATAATAAATTTACATGATTTCACAGCGTAATTCATCATTCGCGCATAATCACGAACTACATGATTTTTCGCTGTGCCAGTAATGCCGTCGTGATGTTGAAACAGTGACAATGCTCGTGTAGCATTTGCTAGTAAGTCCTCAAATCCCAAATTGTCATCCCATTTATTCCACGAATACATCATTTCTGCTGATCGTATGTAGTGTAGAAGAATACGATCCATTCGCTTGTGATACGGCCGGGAGGTATAATATCCACTCCAATAGTGATCGTCACGATCCGCATATGTGAAAAAGTCACCGCTCAAAGACGGGAACTCTGTTAACTGTTTGTCCCGATGAACTGACTCGAAGTATTCCTGAAGGGTAGCGAATTTAGCTTCTACAAATAAGCTAGGCTCGTTGTTCATATAATCGAAGAGTTTCTCATAGTTTTTCCGTTGCGACTCCCATTCTGTACTTTGTGTGAACCGAAAATCATCTCCCAACGGAATCAAAACGGAGCGAGTTTTGTATAGTGTAGACTTCTTTCGCCATTGATCAAGGATTAGCTCAGCTCTGTATAAGTGAAGAGAATTATTGACAATCAATTTTGAACGGAATACAAAAACGCTAGTATGCTGAAGCATTACCTCTTTGCAACATTTGTATCTGTAATGACTTGAGGAGCAATTCTCCATGGACATGTTAATCCAAAGCCGGGGAGACGCTTAAAGTCAAACTGACAACAAATTTTGGGATCAGGACCACAAGTATGCGGAATATCGTACGAGTAAAAAGGCATCATATGAGTAAAAACATCAGTTTGTCCGGAATCATCTGCGATTTACGACAGTAAAAAACCAATAAATTTTCACTAATTACTTCCTAAAATTACCCCAAACTTGTCTCCATCTAAACTCTAGTTGCTTCTCAAGTGCCAAGCGTTTCTTTATAGAGTAATGCGTCCTTTGTATAAGTATATCCTCAATTCCAGCGCTCTTAAGAATGTATGGCATCGTTGAACTATGGCCAAAAGGATCGATGGCCCAGGAGGTTTTGGGCGTTACGTTCAAGTATTGCTTCAGCCAATTTTGACCTTCGGCTAATTGTATTGCGATGCTGAGCCAGTGAGAGTTCGCTTCGTCCGGCATAACCCAACCACCTGTTACAAACTCCAGTTGGCCATTTTTGACTAGCCTAGAATATTACTGTATTAATTTCAAATTGTATCAAAGATAGCCATCACTTACTTTTTCACTATTTCTGTAGAATTCTTGGACAAAGATTCATACCATCGGGAAAAGTACGATATTTCGGCCCAAATGAATTTCATGTCTGGATTTTCGTTTAAATGTCTTAACATATTATATAGAATATTTTTTGTATCGTGTTCGTAGTAATCATCGAATGTTTTTATCCAGCCTAAAATCGGAATGTCGTAATAAGGACCAAGAGGAGTAGAACGAAATTTTTACCTGGATCATTATGTGAATGAGGAACAACGAATACTTTTAGTTTATGGTGTTTATTGAACTCCATAGGGTCATATTTAACATCCCAGCCTTGTTTCCAAGCACCACCATCGATATTATCAAACTTCAACTCTTTGTAGACATCCAGCATCTAGAATGAGTTGATATTGCCACCCAATCTATCTAAATGCAATTCAGACTAAGAGGTTTACATTACCTGAATGTCAGGAGGAACCATTTCAGCACCAATTGAACACTTCTGATACTCATCTGCATTGATGACCATATCCTTAAACATGTCGTTTTTATTCAAGCTGGCCTTCGGTTCCGCTATTTGACTTTCACTTTCTTTCTGGTCATTTGGACCACCATTGACATTGAGGTGATCAATTTGACGTCGGATGTCGAGGACTTCTTTGCCATGTTGGTAGAGTCCATTTTCTAGCAGCTTTAATTTATTCTCGATATTATTCAAATTCTGTTTAAAATTTAGATAAAAGAATACATAAAAACAATTAACACAACATAAAACGGACATAACAAACACAACACAAGGAGGATGTAAAAATAAACATAAAACGGAGAGTTTGATAATGAACATACAAAGTAGATCCATTCTGATATGGAGCCGGTAACAAAGTTGCTTTCATAGCCCTTTTACTTTAATACCATATGAAGAGTACCTCTGTATTTGCAATGGAAATGGTAAATATTAATTTTTATTTAACTATACCCTCCATCTCCTTCACGTTATTTGCATCACACGTTGGTCCCAAGCCCAGAAAATAAAGGGGGATAGGGGGTTTAAGGCAGCGCACTTTTTACTATTCTCAGTAATAAAAATAAAACGCAGAGATCAGAGTAAGAGATAAATAAAGTATAATTGGACTTACTCCACTGCGCTAAATCCTGGATCATTCATCATTCTTGATGGCGGGTCCCACGACAGACCGATCAAGAGAACATATTCATTCATCATCATATTCATTACCGTTACAGAAATGATCATTACATTGACTAAAAATTCCATGGAAATGCTAGAGTGTCCCGCCGAGAAATGGCCAAAGGTTACATCAAGAACCCTGGATCATTACATGGCGTGAGGACGTCTGAGCTACATAAATCTGTTTTTCTCAGTGATAGCTCAGAGGAAATTGCAAGAAGCGCATCGATATCAGCGCTCTAGAAGAAACTGGTGGTGGCGGTGTGCGCATACACAGTAAAAGTGGCTATAAACTTCTCTACTTTGGAAGCCCGCGATCAACATGGTGTCGGCATTAAAAAAGCGAAGAGATGTGATGACCGCCTGATGAAGCTCCCCATTATCTTAGCTGATCACACGACACATTTTTTTACAGCCTATGGACCAAACAGGTCGACCCGATGAAAAAAACCTTCTGACCCCTCGATATGCCTGTCGACGACTATGTCGTTACAGAGTGATCTTAATGGTCATGTGAGCGAAAAGACAGGCGGCAACAGTTGCCATCGGGGAAAAGCATTTGGAAACAGTACTTATCAGACGCGTCCATTTTCTCACCGTCACTTACAACCGTTCCGTATCATACCTTAATATCGAACGTTGATTGCTCTCCTGCGAACCAATTACCGTTAAAACAAGTGCCTCACCGTAAATTAAAAAGTGGCGATATCGTGAGAAAAGAGAAACAAGTCGGGAAACCGGAAGCTGGACGCTTCAGGTACGAAAGGTTTTGTGTATTTCTTAGTACGTAGCACGTAATATATGCATATATTATGTGAGAATATCCACTTTCGGATGATATTGACATTCATAGTTTTGAATTTGCAAAGAAGCGACAACTTTGAAGTATTATAACTTTGTTAGTAATAGTGCGATTCCCACCAAACTTGGTAAGATCATGCTCTATGTTATATCCTATATTGCTGCGAAATTTCGCAGTCCTAGCATGAACTTAAGGGGGGTTTTGCAGCGCATTACTAAAAATTATAGTGATATACTATTATTAACTTGATTTGTGCAGATATCAGTGTGGAAGGTATTTCGGAGCCCAGGCACCATATAGTGGCAGCCTCTTGATTTTTTGCAGATTTTTCGGTTGGGTAGTTTCTGAGAATGGCCCCCGTAAAGGAATGGTCACTTTCAACCCCCCGCCCTCCCCAACTTTTCAACAAATGTCAAAACTAAGACCGTCTTCGAAAAGTGCTAACCGAGACCTTTAATTTGATACCCCACATGACTATATTTGATGAAAAAAAAATTTACACCCCCCTTTTGCTTGTATGGGGACCCCCCCTTAAATTCATCATTAAAGGATGTAACTCACTGTATGCGTGAGCGTTCACAGTTCCCAGCTTTCCACCAAATTTGGTGTCAATCGCTGCAACCGTCTCCGAGAAAAATGCGTGTGACGGACAGACAGACAGACAGACGGACAGACAGACAGTAAACCGATTTTAATAAGGTTTTGTGTTTACACAAAACCTTAAAAATGATCACGCTTACGTGACTATCGATCATTACCAAAGTCGAAGAAAAATGGAATCAAGCTAAAATGCGGTCCATTAAACGAGGTACTTGGCTTCAAAATGATGATTGCTATTTTTATAAATTTGTAGGAATGTGATTAGAGCAAAGAAAGCGATCGATAAGCGAGCTGTCCTCCGAAAATCTTTATACTCTGGATATTCGGGTGCGGTGAGAAAGATCTGCAGCGAGTTGTCAAAAGCTGGCAACAACGCACACAGGATATCGAACACTTCTGTTGCGTTAATCACAAGAATGTTGCTTAGCTTACTGATCAACGAGCCGCGACGTATCGTTATGGATGGTATGATACTCCGCCCAGATTTCAATGAAAAATTTACCCATCCTTCACTTCCACAAGCGCATCGACATTTGGAGCAATTCGACCTGCCAGCGCCACTGAACTCGTGGGGGCAATTAAATTGAGCTCTGGAATGCGCTGAGCTTCGACTCAACATGCTGGCTCAGTGAGTTCTGCTATCGGATTCTTAAGGAGAGTAGAACACCATTTGACTGGCAAGCAAACACGACCGCTCTAATATGGAAAAAGAAACGCTGCCAAGCGAATGTTCAAATTATTCAATCGGTTGATATCTCATACCATGTATGGTAGATATTCGAACGCATTCTTGACACACGATATCGTACAAACATCCATCAACCATGCCGGGTTTGTCAAGAACTGCGTAACTACTGACGCCAACGCCGTGAGAAACATCGCCCTTTCTGCATTGCATTTCTAGCTTTAGAGAAGGTGAACACGTAGTGGCAAAGGAACTTTGTGATCAAAGCATTAATGAATATTTCAAATTCAAAATTTATGGTTTTGTGTGCTAGCCAACCATCAAAGACAATGACGGCGTCTCGCGGTGTATGTGTGTGTATAGTGGGGGAGAAACTACAGCTTCTGAGCACTCAGGCCGTGTTGGCCCATTGTACTCGCCACCCCCGTCTAACGGAATATTCCGGATTCGTTAACGTATCGCAGGATTTCCGTTATATGCCCAGCTAGTGAATTATGGCCTGTCAGAATGCCCACAATACACCTGCAAGCCCTCCTGCTTTTCGACAGGATAAACTTTGCGGTACGTATGTTCGGTTCTGACAGGAAAAGTTTGATGTGTGGAGCAGCATTTAGGCTCTGCCACCTGTCATTATGGGAAACTTGTTCCCAGTTTTTGAAAACAGATTTAGCCAATGCTACTGATACCCCAATTGCTGGCTCCGGTCCCGGCGTAGGGGAGATTGATCCCTCTTTCGCTAAAGCGTCCGAGATTTCATTTCCCTCTATGCCACAGTGACCAGGTATCCAGAGTAGTTCGACCGTATTGAATCTAGACATAGAGTTCAAACGGTTTCTGCATTCCTGAACGATTTTCGAGGTGATCAAAGGACTGCTCAATGCACTCAGTGCAGCTTGACTGTCCGTCTCGCGGTAATGAAAGCAAAGATACTGTGTTGGAATAGTGACGTTACATGCCATGATCACATCGGAAGTGGACATGTAATTTGTTAAAATTGGCTGATTGATGGGAAATAGCTAAAAGACCGACCGAAAAACGCCTTGATGTGAAAGATGAGATTTGCGAGTCTCTTAGACCCAGATCCTATGACCGAGAAAAATGACGCAATCGATCAAGATGAGCTGACCTCTCTACTGGACCGGACCAAAATTAAAGAAGCAGAATATCATTTAATTATACTGTCTACATGTATGAGGCAACAGAACACGGTCTAGTTTTGGCTATTTGTGGTTTGATCTGTCTTATTGTAAATATCTTAACTTATTGTAAATATCTCTGATTTAAGCGGAGCAGCGCACATTTCTTCAACTCGAAGGTATTATGTACGTAGTAGGTTTAGAAATTATTTTTTGTTTGTAAGAAATATAGGGGTTGAAAAAAATAGTGTCATTCCTGCATAATATTAGTTGCAAAATTTTGCTTTCACGGATTCTTTTACGAAATTCAAGGCTTTATTGTAAAAAAACCTGGTTACACGATTCTGACTCAAATTATTTTTTATCACCAACGTGTTGAAAAACTGATAATTGTTTTTTGCGATACACGAATCGATTCAATTTGTTTACTTCTTGATAAAAACAGAACCGGTGGTTAGGTAGGTTGTATGCTATTGATGGAAACAAGTAATAATGAAACGGCAACAGAACAAATGCGCTGGGGGGTGATAATTACAGTGTTTGAAAAATGAGAAATTTTGCATAACAATTATGGAGGCTTGGCAGAAATTTGCAGTACGTACGGCGAAAGTGCTCTATTAGAACATGTTACATGGAAATTGTTCACTTAATATCGTTCTCGCACTTTTTATATTAAAGATGTATCATGGGCTGAGTGTCGAAAAAGCTAATTAAGGTATTTTTAAAAAAGCGGAGCAAATTAGGCATATCAGCAATATTTCCACTTTAGCATTGAGCGCGGGAAGCATGACGAACTGAGTTAACAATCGTTGTACGCTGGAAAAGAATAAGATCGGGCCAATATTGATACGTGTTATAAGTGTTAATCAAAAGTGAATCATGTACAAGAATGGAAAGCTTTAACTCGTGGTCAAGGGATGGTAAGCACCCAAAAGCAATGTTGTCGAAAGGAGGAAAATGACATGGACCTCATACAATTTTTGTTAAAATTTCTGTATTCCGGGCCCTTAAGAAAGATGCGGAGCCGAGTAAAGCTCAGTGCCTCGGGTTTAAAAGATTTTGTGTATTTGTTATGTAAGAATAGTTGAGTATCCTATATGTACATGTTACGTGTTAGGATGCAATTCAACCAAAACAGACAAATTTGAATCATTAGTACTTTGTTAACAATAGTTGGATTTCCACCAAACTTCCCAGCATGGTACTCTACATTATAATCTATTTTACTTAAAAAAATTGTTAGGCTTCTAGCATGATCTTAATGCACTAGTATCGCGATTTTTTTATCGATCGATTTTTACTTTTTTCCCAGTAGTTTTAGTACGCATATATTGTCGGCTTTGCGGTGTAAAAAGATGAAGGGAGAGTCGCAATGGCTGAAAAAGCTACGACTGCTGCGTCGAAGCAAGCCTCTTTGGCCAAAAAGCGGCGCAACAAGAGGAAGAGCGGGAGTATTCCGATCCAAAGTGATAAACTGTAAATGGCACAATTCGATTTTTTTAAAAATATCACATAAATGAATGGTAATGGCGTTTTTCTCGAATTTACCCTTTTTCAAGCTTCGATCAGTGATTCTCGGAATTCATTCAATCGATTTCAATAAATCTTGATGGGTTTTATTTATTAGGGTGTTCCCCGTTAAAATTTACCAGAACATAACCAAAAATAGAAAAACGATTGATGACAACGAAAAAATACTAGTATTTTCTACATTCGATTCGATAGAATATAGTCTCAAGAATCATTTCTCCAAATTTCAAATCGAAACTCGCAATAGTTTTTTCAGGAAGCCAATATCCTCCCACGTTGACATTTAGGGGGGGTCCCCATACATGTAAAAGGGGGGTGTAAAATTTTTTTTCACCAAATATAGTCATGTGGGGTATCAAATAAAACGTCTCGATTGGTACTTTTCGAAACCGGTCTCTTAGTTTTGAGATTTGTTAAAAAGGCGGGGAGTGGGAGGGGTGCAAACTGATGATTTCTTTAGCGGAGCCATTCTCAGAAACTGCCCACCCAAAAAATCTGAAAAAAGTCAGGAAGCTGCATCTATACGGTACCCAAAATACTCTCCATATCGATATCTGTTCAAACTAAGTTAATAATAGTATATTACCGTATTTTTGGGAAAATTGAGTAATTGAGTAAATTGAGTAAAACCCCCCTGAAGTTCATGTCAGAGTTATAAAAGTTGGTAGTGGTATAAAATATAATATGAAGCATATTATCTCCAAGTTTGATCAAAATCATACTATTAGTAACAAAGTTACAGTAGCTCAAAGTTGCCTTACCGTGTAAATTTACAACCCGAAGTACTAAATCTGATATGCTAAATGCATATTCTTAACGGGCTACGTATAAATGGGATAGTTCTACACTCAAATATACTCACACAAGAAACAAACAAAACCTTTCATACCTGAAGCGCCCAGCTTCCAGTTTCCCGACTTGTTTCACATTGTTCACACCTCAGAACGAGACCTATTTTGCTTTTTGTTGAGTCCTCACTTCTCTGCGTTTCAGCCAAAGTCAGAAATAAGATAATTTTCGGAAAGTACTAATTGAGCCCTTTTGTCTGATGACCATATTCTGTGAAAAAAATGTTGCTCCCGCCTCTCGCATATATGGAGAGCCTCCCTTAATCCTAACGCAATGATGCTACTTGTTGCATGTAAAGGAACCACAGAATACACGCTCTCACAACATTTTTGTGATATTCAGTTCCATCGTTTCCGAATAAATCGAATGTGATAGACGGACAGATAGGTAGACAGACATTGAATCGATTTCAATAGGGTTTTGTTTTATACAAAACCTTAAAATCATAGAGAATAATTAACAATTTGAAGAAAATCCTACAATTACTAACAAAGTTATAATATTCTATATATTATATACATACAGTAATAAACATGAATGCCACAATAAAGTAAAGAGGCCGATATACTGCGGCTTTCTGCTACGATAATCTAGCGCTCTATCTACTGAGCCACCCGGACGAATTAAAAAAAATGAGTTTTTAATGTCCAAAAAATTATTAAAACGCGCTAATTATTGGAAAAGGATCATTTTCAGCGATGAAATGAAGGCTAATTATATAGGTCCTGATGGGTAGTCAACTTTTCCACTGCAGAAAAGAGGCAAACTTTAATCCATAATATACTCAACATGGAATGGGTCATTGTTAAGAAAAAGAAGAACAATGGCTTGGAATATAGACAAGTACATCTACCTTAATATATTAAGAATCATCACATTTTTCATTGCATGCTGGCGAATACCCACAGCAGCAGGTGGCAATGACGGAAAAATTTATTAAGGATTGGATTTTAGAAGAAAATATTGAATGTAGTGATTAGACAGCGTAAAGTCCAGACCTAGGCTCGCTTGAAAATTTGTGGAATGACATCAAGGCAAAAAATCAAATTGGAATGAATTATGGGGAAGGTATATAGGAAGCAAGGACTTAGATTTTTTTGACTAGATGTCAATAACTAATAGAGTTGCAATTTGTGCCCTTGTTTTCATTTTTTATAGCATACAATTGTTTCAGTTGACACTCTTGATATACTTAGATAGCACCAAGTTGTACTTTGGCAGCCATTTGTCGATTTTCAGTTGTCGAACAGATGGCTGTGTGCTGGGGAGCTCTTTGCTAAGACGGAGGGATTCATGTGTGCCATTCAGGATGGCGTGGTTGCCACCCGAGCTAATGAAAGAGCGAGTGGAGATCGACCAGTGCAGAATATGTGGTTCAGCGCTAGAGACGTTGGACTACCTCATTTCTGGCTGCACTGTAATGACACTGGTGCTACACACCAACGGGCATAATGCTGTATGTAAGGTGATTTATCAAAACGTTGCATACAAGCATGGGCTGATTACAGGAGCATGTCCGGTTTACCGATATAAGCCGCAAGCAGTACTTGATAGTTCTGCTCACAGCATGTATATGGACCGGCAAATTCTAGCTGATCGCCACATAACGCACAACAAGCCTGTACTGTTAGTTGACAAGACGGATCACTCCGTGGACGTGGAGAAGAAGGTGAACTATGAGCCACTGGCTCCGGAAATCAATTAAATTTGGCTTATAAAGAAAGTGGCTGTAGTTCAGCTTTAGGTACCTAAATTCCTCACGGCTTCCCTTAATATCCTGGGACTCTCACAGTCTGGTCCAAACAATGTAAAAATACACCATTCTGCATACGTGCCCGATGTTGCGGAAAGTTGTTGACGGATTCTCCCACTAACCTACTACCGGCCACCAACGCACCTTAACGAAAGGGAGATCCTCTCTTTTCAAACAAAGGAGCCTCGACCTGGTTGGTTTATACCACGAGGAACCCGGCAACGAAAACGAACTAAAGATTTACGCATTTTCCCAAGGAACGATATTCTGCGACCAGCAGTTATTCAAGAAAATTTAAAAATTTTTCAAGACGCTAGCGCCATGCTCATAAGCATGCATTTTGACGCAATTACAATTAAATTCCCTTCGAAGAACGTTCCGTTCGCTGGATTAATGATTCTACGATAACGAGTGGAACCCTTTTCCTGCGACGTTTTCGATGAACACCTCTCAACCCACACATTTGGTGGAAAATTATGATGCATTCAGACATTCTAATTATATTCTTGTATACCTAATAATTAACAATTGAAGCAAGGACTCTAAAGCACATAAAGTAGAACATTATTTACACATTTGAACATAAAATCATACGATGAATCTTTGAGTCGATTAAAAATGGAGCAGATTGGTGAATTCAATGCAATGAATTGTATGAAGTTTCTACCGATCCACATGCATTGCAGACCAGTATAACAAATGGATAACAGGTGAGTTCTTCAAAGGATAGCTGATCGATCCGTAGAAGAAGTTTGTTGATCCTGTTAAAATGCCAAAAGAAAACTTTTTAATGTTCCCATCAGAAGTGCCAAAATTTGATTTGAGTTGGCACACACGATTAAAGAAATCGCAATATCCTCCAGAAAATTGGGTTTAGCACTAAAGAAGTGGATGTAGAAAAGTTTCCCCATTTGCATGCTATTGACGTGTGTATGCTACCGCTCTAATCTTAAGCATTTAACCCTTCTGGGAGGATAGCTGCATCTCAACTAAGTGTAGCGAGAATTACCTACATTTCGTTGTTTGCAAACTTTCTTGGCATTATTTGTTGTAATTGTTTAATACTCGCAGTTGCGACATGCACTCCAGCCAGAGCTGTGTTTACATTCTGTAAAACCGCTGGGTAAGCATAAACCTACATGAAGCAACTGAAGAGCACTCAACAGTCGTGCCCTATATCCGGTGAGTGGTCTCATACTCGCGACGGTGCAAGAAACCATAAAAACTTTGCCGACACCCAACCTCATTCTCGTTCAATCAATCAAAAATTTTCTAGCCAACCAGGCATCTCTGCTAGATTGATCCCGATAGAACTGATAATGTGTATGATAACCATGGAAAAAACAAAGAAACTCCCAAAATGTCGAATAATCTGTACCTGTTTATCAGCCGGAATCGAAAAGTTAATTAGTAGGTACAGGAACAGAAAGAAAGAAATTGAAATCAAACACAGAATCAGAGCGAATCTTCGCCTTATTCGCAACATTTTCACTGTTTCACGGGCAAATACTTTTCACAGATTACGATCAATTACTACACGTTCCCACCAGGGCGACTACATAAATTTCACTGATAATTTTTCCGTATCAAATTACCACCGGCACAAAGTCACAACAAGACACATCGTCAATTATTTACAAAGAACACGTGATATTACATAAATTTTAGATGCACAGCTGTTGTAACAAGTGGCCGAAATAAATATGCGGCTCCACAATAACATTTAATGCATAGACATTTGTAAATCTTCTAAAATTATAAGAACATGTTCACTGACCCCGCCAACGACGACATTTCTACACCAAAAACTAAACAAATTTCCGAAATGAGGAGAAACGTCAAGAATCGGATGAAGTCGTGATTCTAAAGCGTTACCAGAAGTGATAGTTGTCAAGAGGTGAAGTTATGATTAAAGTACGTGGTGAGTAAGAATTCTGCCATGGAAACAGTCGTTATCAAGTTTTAAATAAAAAATTTACTATTCGTTTTGCAAATAGAAGTTAAGTTGGTAGTATAGTATGACGATTTTATAGGATCGATTTTTTTCTTTACATATTTCGATATGATTTGAATGGGTTTAGAAACACAAGATAACGTTCCTGAACGCTTTTAACTGGGCAAAAGTCAGCCATGGCTGGATCAAGTTGACTCAGTGGTCGCCTTGGGTAACTATTAGACAACTATTGTGCTGTGAAGAAATATGAACTGCGGACGCTGAACCTGGCAAGAGGTATAAACTGCATCCACCCATATGCAATGGAACAAAACAATGGGATATATACCTCAGGTGGCAGACCAGTTGTACTGGAAAATCCACCCTCTCAGGAGGTCGGTCTTACGTACCTTTAATTGCATTTGACTGACCCTTTCAGAAGGAGTTCGAGGTTAATAAAATCACCACCATCGACCAAAAACGTAACTCAAATAACAAAAAAAAAAATACTACTAAGATCAAAGGAAAGAAAACCTAAAACTACAAAACCAACTAGTAACGTACTGAAAACACCCCAGGAAATGTAACTGTGCGAAAAGCTGAACAAGCTAGAGAATCTTACATTAGGAAAATGAAATCCTCCAGAGAACAGGCTTGTTCACTCCCAGCAAATGAAAACGGAAAACAAATAATCTGTAAACCAGGAATCCGATTGTTCATGCTTACGTTCGATAATAATGAAGACTCAAACAAAATTCACAAATTAAAAGCTATCCTTAATATGGAGGTCAAAATAGAAGCGTAGAGAAAAGTCAGCGACCTTATGCTCGAGTGCAAAGATGTCAAGGTGGCCATCACACTCAAAGATATTGTCAAGATATCAAAATTCAAGCTGTGTGAAATGTGCTGGTGACCATGAATCAGTAGAAAGTGCAAACAACAGAGTTCCCCGGCGAAATGTGGAAATTGTAAGGGACAATATCCAGTCAATTACAACGACTGTGAAGTAGCAAAAGAATTACAGAAGCTAAGACGTGAAGGACCGTTGACACCAAAGTTGGTTAGTGCCAAAAACGGTAACTTGAACCACACAAAAATAACACAACACCTGTTGTTAGATCCGAGAAAATATAATACTGGCAGGTGGTAAGGCAAGGCGCACTAATCAAAAAAATGACGATGGTAATCTAATACTGAAAACTATTATATTTTAGATAAACTTGACATTTTAAATAAAAAACTTGAAGAAAAACAAATAGTAAACAAACAAACTTTTGACAAACTTAGGCAGTATAACGTTAAGAGATAAAAGTACTATATAACAGGAAAACCAAATGCAAATGCACCTCTCGGAGTCCACTAATGCCAATTTCCGTGGCTTCTGCTCACACAATGTAGCACAACCCAGTCAGCTAGCCTGATGGGGAGCCACAATTTATGAAGCCATTAGAGTGTGCATTTATCCCATTAGAATCTAGCACGTAATATATGTATATATTATGTGAGAATATACACTTTCGCGTGATAATGATATTTAAAGTCTTAAATTTGCACAGAAACGGTAACTTTGATCTGTTATAATTTTGTTAGTAATGGTGCGATAATCCTATTTGAGGGTTTTACGGTATTTTGGGGGTTTTAGGATATTTCGAAGGCGTCATCCTGATTTTTTTCAGATTTTTCCGGTGAATAGTTTTTGAGAATGGCACTTTAATTTAAGGGACCCCATTATGACGCTTATACTCCCCCCTGTCATAATCGCTTCAAAACTAAATTGATTTGGAAAGTGCTAATCCAGAATTTTCATTTGATCTCCAGCATGGCTATATTCGATGGAAAAAAATTACACCCTTCTTTTTCATATATGGGCCCCCTCAAACATAACCCTCGACAGAAAAGTGGACCATTACACAATATGACGCGTAAAAGTAAATGAGCAAAATGAGGACAGAAATTAAATCAAATGTTACCCTAATAAATCTGCTGACTACAACTTATTACAGGGGAAATATTCAACGAACTGCCAGAAAAGGGTCTAATCAAATTATTACAAATAATTAATGCAGCTTTCAGATTAAAATACATCCCTCGACAATGAAAAGTAGCCCAAGCTATAATTGTCCCCAAACCAGAGAGTCAAGTAGAGTCGAATTGTATCGACCAATATCGCTACTACATAAGAGACAAGCAAATCATTGTGGATCGAAACCTAATACCACCTCACCAATTCGGTTTCCGCGAAAAGTATTTAACAATCCAAGAGGTGCACAGGATCACGAATCTGAGGCTCCCGAATCTCGCGAAATGTTCCGTTTCAGGTTTGCGTCTAACCGCGATTTTTATGTCAGTTTTCGATCCACTTTGCGTTGTTACTTTAAAATTTTGAGATCAAATATCAAATCAGTTGAAGAACAAGCAAAATATTCCAAAAAATTAATACATTGCATACAATACATACGATTACATAAAGTATTTCCTAAATAATTACTTCTTCTTGTCAGTTAAACGCTCTAAGCCAAAACGAACGATATTCACTGCATTCGTCATGGGTTTCGCGAGGCTCGCGAGTACCGTACGGACCTATTGTTGAATGGGCCAAGAAATGGAAAATAAAATTAAACGAAACCAAATTAACGTACATTAACTTCATAAACAAAAATGAGAATTCAGCTAAAGTCATCATAAACGGACAAGATGTGCCATAGGCGAGTGAGATAAAATATTTAGGTGTGACAGTCGATGCCAAGCTCAGCTGCAAAAGACCCATCCTAAGAAAGAAGGACGAACTATGTAAATTCCAGGTACAGACCGATTGACTGGTGGTTGGAGGGAATTCCCAGCTGACTGTCAAAAACAATTTGCTAATTTAGCAGATCCTAAGGACTAAAAGACCCCAAAAAATCAAACCTGAAGTTCACACATACAAATTTTCCAAAATAAAGTATTTAGGAGCATAGTAGACGATTCCTGGTTCATTCGTAACAAGGATCTGCTTAGGGACCTGAAAGTACAGTTGGTTAGTGCCATAGCCACCGACTACGATCACATGAAAATAACGAAGTCCGAATTTAATGTTAATATAATTCGCATTCATGTCATATTTGCGATTATATATAAATCGAGCGATTACCACCCGTTGCCCCTTTGGGTCACGCTGCTACCAGGGCAGCCTCTGCCCTGGATGAAAGCATCAGTCAACTTTTGTGCTATCGTGTATTATTTTCTTGTTAAAAAAATAAAAAAATAATGAAATAACGTTGAAATTTCGAGTGCTACTACCTTAATCGATTTAATTTTTTAGGTCAATTAATAAATTTATAGTAAAATAACAAAATATATTCAACTGATTTTAACAATATACAAGTTTAGAACGAGAATTTGGCTCTATAATTTTACCGAAGGAAGAACTCAACGAAAACTAATCATCTGATTGAAGCTGAATGGCAAATGGTTTCTTTCTCGGTGAAACATTTCAATGGCACTACAAGAGTTTCCACGAATCATTTCATTCGTAATATAATTAAAATCTCTGGATTGGATTTCTCGTTGGTCTCCACTAAACAAAAGCAAATCATCTTTGTATAACAAATGACTTAATTTCCATCGGACAAAAATCAACGTGGTCGGTCGTTATTTTTTCATTTGTTTCTACGAAAGTTAATGGCGACGAAAATATCTCTGCGTTGTTTTGTAGGCCTAGAAGATTGCGGATGTTGATCTGAAAGCAGAAGTTATTTTGAATAATAATTGAAAACTGTTTTTTGATTAAATTGCTACCTTTCCAGAGTAATTATCACTAATATCACATTCATCAATCTGGGTACGATGCATAATTAGCCCCACACGATCTTGAGTCCTCTTGTCACCGACCTGATAAACCTCTGGTAAATGTTGCAGCATCCCTATCTCAAAGTCATCATCCAAAGAATGATGATCTGCTCCGAAACTGTCCTTCATCCCAGGCCAGTTTTGCTCCTTGAAAATAAATTTGTCAATCGGATGTAGTAAGCTTTGAAGCTGACGGTGAGCGTTTGCCGTCAACGATCCTCCAGCGTAGTCCTTTGGTTGTTGTGGGCAGTTTCTGCGACTTTCGATAATTAATCGGAACATGTGCAGAACTGGCTTATTGTCAAGTACTCCTTCACCTAAACCACGCCCATCGCTTTGTTTTAGTCGCCGATCTTGCATTATATCAATTTGCCCTGACGTTAGAGATGAACCACCAAGAGGTTGGGCGCTTAATAGGGTGAGACGGGTCAATTCGTCTTCGATGTAAATTGAAGAGGGAACTGGGTAGTAGTTGCCTTGAAGGGGTAATTTATTTAAATTGACACGTTTTAGGATCTGGAAAATAAAAACAAATGAAAACTAACGAAAGAGTTCTTTCATACAATTTTCTGATTAAATATCGGTTTGTTATATACGCTAAAACGCAGTACTAACGTAGTGCATAATTTCTTGTCTCATGGAAACCTTAATCGTATTCCGCAGCCCCCCCCCCCGTACAAACTCATATTTGACCGCCACTTTCCTGTGCCAACCGAAACAGAAGGAAAGATTTCTTTAGAGTCCTAGGTCCGAAAAGGTACTTTAAACCGATCAGATATATACCGAGAAAAGGAAATTGAAAGGTACTTTTCCAGATAATAGGGACAAAATATTTGAAGAAAATGCGTTAAGGCTTTAAATTGTTGGCTTCAGTTATCACACATACTACATAGGCATTACTGACCGAAAAACTAATAAAAAGATTTGAGTCTGCTTTTTTCAGCTCCCTATTATGAATAATATGAGGATGGACGATTCCGTAGCCTACATAACGACGAAAACTATGAGCGATACCATGACCGTCCGATTGTGGGTAAAATCCGGCTCAATAGGTTACGGTGGGCGAATCACTTAATTCGTATGGATGAGGATGATCCCACCCGAAAGGTCTATAAGGGCAATATCTATGGTAGAAAAAGAAGACGAGGCAGACCCTGCCTAAGGTGGAACGATGGCGTAGGTCAGGATGCTAAACAGCTTTTAGAGATATCGAATTGGTGGACCTCGGCCCAAAACCGGGATATCTGGAGTTCCTCATTAAGACAGGCCTAGACCGGATACCGGTTGTTGCACCGTTAATGATGATGATGATGATTATGAATAACAAATGTTTTACACATTTTTAAAATTTTTGTCATAAAAATTTATAAAGCTGTCGGACGATAATCACAAAACTATATGTACTTGTGTCTCAGACCAAGCGTATTTGCGATTCGCTGCGAACCATCGCCCACCTTTTTTTGGAAAGAGGTTACAAGATCTCTCTCGCTTCGGAAACGTGAAGGCGGATCGATGAACATTACGAAAGAATTTCCAGGCGGCTGTAAGCCTTTCGATGGTCCTGTGAGGGATGCTGCTTATCCCTCGCCACATTCTGAACCGTATAATATCCGCTAAAGTTCCATCTATTGCCACATTCGGGTACGGACTGCTTCTTCAAACAGAAATCAAATTATCTTTGCCATCAACGCCCCCAAATATAGTAAGCTGGAGGCCATGATTTTCTCCCTGGGCAATTTTTCCTGCTATACTCTGTGCAGAGCTAAAAGCATAAATGCTTGAAATTCAGGATCTTTCTCAATAAGTGGAAGGAACTGTGAAAAGTTTCCCTAAGCAAGGAGCTGAATTCGCATGCTTCTCGTGTAAATCAGCAATTCAATATTCTTGGCAATATAAAAAAAACCAAATTACACACTGAACACGTTCCGTGGAGGACCCACGATGCTTTCTGTGTTGCACTATGAAGACCCGAAATCGGAAACTCGGATCCTTAGATAAAAGAAGTTTTGTGTATTTCCTATGTGAGAATATTTCGTTACACGATGAATTGTACGTAGCTAATGGGTCATAGCGTATATGAATTTCGTATGTTAGACTATTAATTTTAATGCAATGCTGCATTCTATGCGGCCTTAGAATATAGTAAATTCACACGAAATCAATGTTCACCTATTATACCTTTGTTACGATTTCCATCGAATTTTCCAATATTATGTGCTTTAGATGATGAATATAATAATATACTATTGTCAGATGTGTTTTAACTGGAATCGGCATGAAATGCAATTTGGGGCCTATATTTTACATGATCATTTCCATGACTTTTTTTAAAATGTTTAAATTGGACGATTTCTTAGAATGAGTCTCCTCTCGGTTCATATTTTTCACCCCTCATTCCTCTACTTTGCAACCGATGTCAAATCTCAGAATTGTTCCATAAAAAAACTAATCGATACCTTAAGATTGATACCTACTATATTCGGAGGCAAAAATAGTGCCCCTCTCTTCGCTTTTGCGCTCTCCCCCTTAGATTACACACAAGATAATACCTTTAACTTCATGCGTGGGATTTCCCAGTCTACTTATGTCCATTAACCTGCCAATAGGTTTCCCTTTCCGAGAAAAGTGCTTGTGACAGACAGACAGACAGTAAACCGATTTTATCAAGTTTCGTTTCTACATAGAACCTTACAAAAGTCAAAAATGAATAGTAAATTAAATATATTATACAAACCTGGAAACCATTCAAGTCCGTATAAAATTCATGTCCGTTCATAATATTGGTGGTTAACCTCATGACTATTTCTTGGTTTCCCATGTCTCCAATGTTCACATAATTTCTCATCTCGACATCATCATCTCGCAAGATGGTTTTATGAATAACGAAAGGCAATCCAGTTGAAACACTTGTTTCAAGGACCCCTTCACTTATCAAAACAGTTGGGTTGTCAATTCGAAGTGGTTTCGCCGGACCATTTGGGAGGAATAAATAGGCACCACTCCTTTCGTCGGCGAACCAGCTTTTTGTTCCGTATTTCAAAAACTCAATATGTATTGGAACATGCGGAAAATTCGCCTTTCCAGATATTATTTTCAAGAAACCATGTTTTGTGAAGGATACGTTTGAGGACGATGTTTGCACGTGAAAGTTACGCAGCTTTGCAAACTGTACTTCCAGAGGGTAGTCCGACAGGGAAACAAAAAACGGAACTTTAGTCATGATTGTTATTTTTGAAAATGTTGTGGAGCTGGAAATATTTTCGATTGGTTAGACGTCAATTAAAATTTACCAATATTTTCCAACCTTGGTACGTCTTTCTTAGAAACTAAATTGACTACGTATGTGGTTAGTCCTAATGGTGGGACTTTCACTTTGAAATGGAGAATAAATTTTGAAGTCAGGGCTCTAGGAGTGATTATGTTCATAAAAAGATTGTCCCAGGACCACACAGGAGAAATTTGAGCTAGTACTGTACGGTTTCCAATATCGGTCACCTTAATGTAAGGTGTAGATACTTGAAGTTCCACAAGTTCCTCACGCCACTGCGGTAGTGAGTTATGGAAGGCAACATATTTTCTTGGGTTTGATTTGTTGATAATAATCGTAGGTCGGACATCGTCTTCTAGTCCGGGCCAATGAGACTCGTCCAATTCAAAGTAGGTCCGTTTGAAATCCGGTTTGTACATCTGTAGAAAAAAAGGAAAAAATTGAAGAGTTTTTTTCTTGAGGAAATTAAAGACAGATTTTAAATGTTAGCAATCTACCTCAGGTTCCATAAGAAGTCGATACACTGCTTGTTGCATAACAAATTTGCAAGACCTGACACCAAAGTTTAACATTTGGGCATAGTCCTGAACCACATGTTCCCTCGCTGTCCCTGTAATGCCGTCATGGTGTTGAAACAAGGATAAGGCTTGCGTTGCATTTCGAAGCCTTCTCTCCAACCACGCGTTCGATTGCCAATTATTCCATGAATATAGCATTTCAGCAGATCGCAAGTAATGAATCAACACACGATCCATACGCTTGTAATACGGGCGTGATGTATAGTATCCACTCCAGTAGTGGTCGTCTCGATCAGCATATGTGAAGAAGTCGCCACTAAGTGAAGGGAACATTTGATTTTCTTGGTGAACGGAGTCGAAATATTCTCCAAGGGTTGCAAATTTTGCCTGCACAAATAAATCCTTTCGACTATTTAAATAGTTAAATAGTTTCTAATAATTTTTATACTGATCCTCCCACTCTCCAATAGTGGTGTAACGGAAGTCATCTCCCAAAGGCACTAGAAGCGATCGCGTTTTATATAAAGTTGATTTCTTTCGCCATTGATCAAGAAGTAGTTGTGCTCTATTTTCATAAATTCAGAAGTATGAAGAAAGGATACGAAAAACAGGTGCAAAATATACAAACTTACTTTTGAACAACATTTTCGTCTGTAATTTCCTCCGGTTGAACTCCCCACTTACATGTTCGACCTTTATCCGGTAAACGCTCGAAATCGAATTGACAACAAATTCTTGGATCAGGTCCGCAGCTATAAGGAGCTCCGTAAGATAGAAATGGCATCATGTGAGTAAACATGTCAGTTTTTCCTGATTTATCTGAAAAAATATTGCCTATCATGAAATACGAAAGTGAAACACATAAAAGCGAAACCTTTTCACTGGACCCCAGGAACAACCCCCATAAAGACTAAGGTATCTTAATTATGCGTCGCAATCCTCGGTGCACCCTCATAGAACGATTGAACTTCGTCCGCCTCTAGTTACTCCGTTTAAATTCGCTTATAATAGGCATATCCGGAAGCTGATCTCTTTGCCCGGCATTTAGTAGACTCTTTCAGTAGTAGATGTAAATCTGGTAACAATTTGCTTTTGACAAGCTCTTGAAATCGCCCACCCATGACCTCTAAGAACAGCTTTTAGGCAGGATTTTTATTTTGAGATTTCAGTAGTCATAATAATTCAATACAAATGAGACTTTCGAAATAAAGGTGAAGAACGTGTTCTATGCTCAACTGCATGTAGTCCAGTAGAGGTTTCCTAAAGGTGACATTGTGGTTGTCATCCAGGAATTGAATCCAAAAGTAGGCTTTGAGAACATTGAAGTATTGTTAATGATGGGAAGATATTTTCTGGATGATGGTGTTGTAAGGAAGGTTTATAGATTTCTATAATTTCATTTCATCGCATTAATGATACATTATTCGAACAATCAGCATTGGTCCTCTGAATGATCAATTTAAAAGGTAAAAACAACAACTACTATAGAATAGATAGATCGACCGAATCCTCTTGGTTATCAACGTAATTAAAACTACCGTGCAGGACGCCCTTTCTTCGTTGATTATTTTTTGCAACTCGTTTTGTTTTCTTTTTTCAATTACTCAAAAATCCCATGGATATGGAATCCTTCCAATAATGGAAAAAGAGTTAAGATTTCGAATATCCCGAAAACTTGATCAAGCAGACTGGTTTCCATTCTGTATCCTCTTGCGCTGACCGTGTCACTGCCTCCACACATATGATCATGACAGCGCAATGTGGATATGTGGATTTTAGATTTCCACTCCAATTGCTAATCATTGATTTCGAAAAGGCTTTCATGACAATATTCCTTGACATTTGCTTGCGGTGAATCTTGGTCAATTGGCCCAGCAATTTATATAAGGAAGCAAGGAGCGTCAGATTGAAGGTAATTACCATAAAAGCCAGGGTCTTCGGTCTGGCAAGTCATCAAACTCCATCCATTTACATCAATAGACTGATCATCGAGGGCGCCGACCAATTTGCATAGCTTGGTAGCATTGTTTCCACCGATGGTGACACGAAACTCATTTCATCAACAGCGCAATCTCATCACCAACATCAAGTTGTTGGAAGCAGCGCAAGCAGCCCTGAGCTTTCATCGACTCCCTTCACCCAAATTGTCCTTGTCAATTAATATTATACATGGCCTGCGTTTTGCCTTTCTAATTAATCCTTTCGCCTTGCTCAGGTGTACCACGGTGTTTCATTCGGAACCCTTTAATGATTTTATTTTTCTTTAAAGACTCTCTTGAACCTTATCTAGAAACTTTGCACTAGGGTTCTGTGAAATGGTTAGCATTAAACATTAAGAAATGTTACTCGATGTGTTGCTGCTGTTGAAAACCGCCTCAACCAATTTACCCTACTTTCTTGGTGGATAATCTCCACCGTATTCGAACTTCTTCCAAAGGCTTGCTATATCTACTTTAGTAAAGGATGGTTTCAGTTATTTCATGTAACTATAAGGTCTGTTTTGACAGCCACTACCTCAAAGTCGTCAATAGCGCATCTAGAACTTAAGGCTTTATGCTGGCACTCTGCTTTGACTCTAATTCCACCTAGCGTTCCCTAACGCTTTTCAACTCGTTTATTAGAAACATCCTGAAATATTGTTCTGGGATTTCGTTTTTCTTCGAAAGATGTAGTTGTTCTCGCCCTTGAAGCGGTACACCACAAATTCACTCGATCTCTGTTTTTAGCAAGAGCATCCCCTAAATCGAATATTCTCCCTCTAATCTTCTTTATTGTCTGCACTCTCTTCAAAATTGCATGGAAAAGCCGAAACCTGCTGTCCCAACAGTGTCACAGCGAATAAAAGAGTACGAAAGAAGAAGGGGGCCCTCTAGAGAATCAGCACTCCTCTAAGAGGAAACAAGTCGGAATACCGGAAGCTCGCGCTTCTGATAGAAAGGTTTTGTGTTCATCTTATGTAAGAAATTTCAACGCACTCCAACATAATCCTTCATATTTTTCCAAACTACGAGACATGCCTACATATTACAGCCATAGATATTACTCTCACCCTAAACAAACAAACTGCCTATTTCCGAATACTGTACACATATATGCACGTATATAAATTGATCGTACCGATATTTCCGATTTATTTCTTATATCTATTTGAATTAGGCACTACTCGCAAAGTTCATTAGCACGCATATATTATATACCTACATGTACACATGTCTGGTTGGCAAATAACTAAAACAAAATAATTCTCTGCGACCCAATTCATAAGAACTCATTTCGTCCTGGTATTGACGAACTGATATGTGATGATGACGTCATGCAGGTTCCAGAGTGCACGAAATTCACAAAAAATTGTAAGGTTTCACCCCCTATAACTTTGTTAATAATAATTGGATTTTCTTCAAACTTGACCAAATTGTGCATTATGTTCTTCATTATACGCATGTCAAATTTTGTACTTCTGGGATGAACATAAGGGGGGTGCCGGGTAAATTTCTAAAATATGGAAATGTACTATTATTAACTTTATTTGTGCAGATATCGGAACCGGATATATTTTGAGGCCTAGATTTCGTAGAGATGCATCACTGTGATTTTTTTCAGATTTTTCGGTTGGATAGGTTCTGAGAACGAGACCTGTTACACTTTTTGGGGGTCATATTTTGAGCCCTCACTCCTCCATGTTTCACCCAATATCAAATATTGAACCAGTTTCGAAAAGTACTAATTGGGACCTTTCATTTGATATCCCACATGGCTACATTCTGTGAAAAAAAATTTGCACCCTCCATTCACATGTATGGGGAGCCCCCCCTTAAACTTAACAAAAGATGGCGCCACTTACTGCATGTAAAGGGAACACCAGATTACATATTCTCGCCAATTTTCGTGACAATCGGTCTAGCCGTTTCCGAATAAATCGGGGGTGACAGACAGACAGACAGACAGACGGACAGACGGAGAGACGGACAGACAGACACCGTCTCGATTCTAATAAGGTTTTGTTTCACACAAAACCTTAAAAAGGGATACATGTAGTTTTGGAAAGTGCAACTACCAAGTTCAGAATGGAGAAAACACATGACCGTAGTGCGAACGCCAGCTAGTGTAGGGAAACCCAAGGGGAACGAGAACACTGAATGGATCAAAGTTACCAAGAAAAAGGTGAAGAGGAGAGCTACAGTGTGAATTCGCCCAGAGGTCATAGTAATCTCTACTAAGCGCAATCTATCCTATGTGGAGATACTCAAAAAGATTAAAACTGATCCTAACCTAAACATCTGAATAGAAATGCCAACAGAATCCGAAGAACCTACAACAGAGATCTCCCGAGACCCAGCCTGGGTAAAACTGACAGCTTTCGCACTCAGGTTAAAAACTCACTTGGGAAGAATGCTTTAGTATGGGCCCGAAAACATGAGATCTACATACAGTGTATGGATTTCTATGAAGTGACATCGAAAGGAGAAATTTGTACTGTCCTGATAAAACAGTTCATGTTAAAAGAACTTGCGGAGAAGTCTATTGTCAGTTTGAGAAAAATCCAATGTCGGAAAATGTTAGATTGGATGAGTTGTCTACCGTTGTAAGAGGTGTTTTAAATGTCTGGTGATGTGTGAAGGAAAGGAGGGACGGGATAGCCGGCATATTTCAGGAAGGCGTGATTGCAACGACAAAATCAGGTCTGTTCAAATAAATCTCAATCATTGGGGGTTGGTCAGAATTTGCTTGTGCAGACCACTTGGTGCTCAGAGGTGGCGGTGAGGAAGATGGGGCGGCAACCCTGTCGGCCAAATCAAAACCAAGTGGCCAAGGAGAACCTCCATAGTGGTGGCATCGGGAGACGCTGTACTCACTTTGATTTGCCGGCCGTGATGCAGTAGGCGAATGCTCCAAAGGCCTAATTAGGGCGATCAGACCCGAGTCTGCACGGGAACTCATCTGAAGTGGCAAATTGGTCACGAACCATTCCAGGGGTATACTGGTACCATGGGAACTGGGATAGCTCCTGGACTCTCATACTTCGGGTGAACTCCCGTTGTATATGAGTACAGCTCGGTTATTTGCGGTAGGCCCCCTAGTGGGAGTTCCATGGAGGCTGTGGTTATGCTCAAGCGAGAAGAGACCTTCGGGCCTCAGCGTGGTGTTGCGTTTCAACACGGGTGCCGTACTCCTTAGTTCGGTAGAGATTTAGGTATGTCTTGCATCCACCAGTGTGAATGCTAAGCCATGCACTTGGTATAGACTGGTACCGTTTTCGCTTGTCTCAGCAGGGCTCTGATTGTGGTCACAAAATCAATCCGTGTCTTAAGAGGACCGTAGGATTAAGTCTCCACGACAGGTACCTACGTTAAATACTCAAGGGCTTAACTGTGCAGACCACCTAAGAATCGGAGATGGAAATTGCCATTATAAGTAAACCTTATAGAATCTCGCGTCACTGTGGCGTATGAGCTACAGGTTTGAATAGTGGAGCGACGATATGAGTGTGTGGTCGACAAGCCATATCATGTATTATTAATCAAGCAACCACTGGCTTTGTGTGGGCAAAAATAGGTGCTGTATATGTTTACAGGTGCTAAGCCCCACCAAACCTGACACAATGGATGTAGCCTACTACTCTTGAAAAACGGCGAGAAAAATCCGGAACTACGGTCTGTTGGCGGAAGATATGCAGGCAGCAGGCATGGAGACAACCAAAAATCCAACTACATAGTTCCAGTTAATACAAAAAGCTACTATGTGTATTAATAATGATGAAAATAAAAAACTGGCTTTAGAAGTTAAAATAGGTTAGGGAGGGACCAGAGGCTGGCCTAATTATTGCATATACTTAAATGAAGTTCAAATAAAAAATGTATGTATAAATGTGTGTACACTAACTTACCCCAAATTTGTCTCCAATGAAATTCTAAACTCTTATCCTGTGCTAGCCGTTTTTTGACTTCATAATGAGTTCTTTGAATTAATATATTTTTCAAATTAGATTTTTTCAACAAGAACGGCATTGTTGCACTATGGCCAAATGGATCGATGGCCCACCCTGATTTCGGTTTAACATTCAAATGTTTTTTGAGCCAGTTTTGCCCTTCGATCAGTTGTATGGTCACGCCTAGCCAATGTGAATTCGCCTCGTCAGGCATGACCCAACCACCTGTAACAAATTCCAATTGGCCACGATCTACCATTCTGTAGAAACAACAGTTAACAATAAACATATTGAAGAGTCGAAAAAACAATTCTTACTGTTTGATATTCCTTTTCCAGTGAGGCGGAAGTTTCTCGAACCATCGGGAGAAAAATGAAATTTCAGCCCAAACGAACTTCATGTCATTATGACTGCTCAGGAAGTTTACCATGCTGTACAGTATGTATTTGGTTGTTCGTTCATAGTATTCGTCATAGGTTCGAAGCCATCCTAAAACAATAAATAACACTGAAAAGCTCGGGGACTAGTTTTGAAGTAAGGTTCTTGCCTGGATCATTATGTGAGTGAGGTACAACAAAAACTTTAAGCTTGTTTACTTCGTTAAAGTCATCCGAATTATATTTGATTTGCCAACCTTGTGTCCATTCACCTCCATCTGCATTTGTGAAAGGTATGTCCTTGTAGAGATCTAACATCTAGGATAGTTAAAATAGAACCGGGGGTTAAGCACTAGAATTTTCTTAAACAGCATAAAATTGAAAAACCATGGCCATGGTCTGAATGCCTTTATTAGCCTGCGTCAAAAACTTTTCACAAACTTTCACTTTAATTGAATATTATGCGTCTATTGTCCCTGAAAATATCCACTTTTTAAGAAGAGAATATTAATCCCTTACGAAGTTCCATATACAGAAAACTAGGGAGCGACGTGAACATTATACGGGCGAAGGAGGTTACACTTCCTACTCATTCTGATCAGCAAATCACCCATTGAAACTCCTGATGCCGATGGGAAACATGTCGTCTGCGTCCTTGAGGGGATCATTGAAGGTGAAAATAAGCAAGAGACCTAAGCAAGACACCTGTTGCAGATTTTTGCAACCGCAGGTTTCTAAAATACACGATAATTGACATATTAACTAAAAAAAAGAACGGATCTTTTTTGTAGGTACAATATGGGCAGAGTTACAGGTCGTCAAACGTAAATTCGCAATGTATAAAAAAATTAATACTTTCAAGATCAAATAAGGCAAAATCGGTAACTTTTGGTGGAAATTGATTTAGAGATCTTTTGAAGTGCTTGAAAATGCCTTTAAAATTAGGTCCGTGGAATAAATAATGGAATTACCTGAATTTTTTTAAATAAAAATCAATAAAAACAAAGCCTAGTTTTCTCATATAAATTGAAAGTAAGCCGAATCACTTGAGAATCTACTGTATTGAAACACTCGCGCGGGGAAAGATGCAGATCGGCGCTTTATAACTTTTATTTTTTATGCCAACCTCTACCCTCACCCGAAATTTCATGTCAATCGGTCTTGACTGAAAGAATTTGGAGGTTGAAAGCTTTAATGACTGGACTATTAAAAGAGGTGAGTAAAGTAAATAGACGTAGGCAGATTCAGAAAGTGAACGAACAACCTAGTGTGGTCGAGATGCCTCCACTGTGATACCCCGGTGGGGGATTACTTGGTCCGTTTTTTTAGATAACCCTACAAGTAGTAATAAGAGGAAGAGGATTCCTTTAAACGTAGCAGGAAAATACTTCGTTTCCTGAACAGCATGCGGTAAGTAGGAGAGCGTCCTGCCATAAAAAGCAACAAGAATTGCACACTCTTATATTAGTAGTGTAAATCTCTTATGGAGAATTTGAGTACCTTGACCTAAACCATAAAATCCAGGATTAATTAATTAATTAATTCACGAGAGAAAACGACAGCTAATTCCACAAAAAAACGTGAAATGGGGCAGTATCATTACTCTCAATGTGGATGTTGCTTTCAGTTCTGCACTATGGAGATACATATAGGCTCCCTAAATAGACTCAATGTACTCGAAACAAGGACTACTTCGCAAATAGAAATCTACTTTAAGGTGCAACTCAATATAAAGTAACCGGTGGACTATTTAAAAAAATCTGTACTGTACGAATATTTTGAGGTAATGTTGAATTACAGGATGAGCTTCAAAACGCACCTACAATAACTACGAGAGAAAGAAATAATGGGAGAACTAACTACCTAGAATGATGTTCATCAAGAAGATTGTTGCTGACCCGAGCGTTTACGTTGACCTTTTTGTATGACATGTGAGTATGGGTGAAAGTGCTGGAAATCAAAGCATTGAAGCGAAAGATATCGACAGTGTATAATTTAAATTTGACATGAAGCCAGAGGAGATACAAAGATCGCACGATAGCAAAGTCGAAGAACGACAATGGAAAGGAACAAAGAACACAATCAGGAGGCAGTAGGAACATTAGCATGATTTTCATTAGAAGGTGGGCGTGTAGCTTAATCCCAGATGACCAGAGCTGGATAATTCGGAGCCATGGGGATATTCATTAAAATTTTGATTAGTTTTTGGCTGCTGCATGATGCATACCGTCCATATCTATAATACATGTTTTAGATATGATAATTTAATTTTTTATCCTGAATGTTCAACTGAATATGAAGCTCCATTGGACACACACTTTGCCTGGATGACCCATATTCATAGAAATACTTATTCCACGAATCGTTGAGTCCCGAGAAGGATAAAATGCAATAACTACCATCACAACCTGTAATCAGAAGGTTTCGAAGGGTTAAGATCTTAAAATGGACAATCTTTTCATAAACATAATATTATAATAATAATAATAACTCCGCCGTAACTGGTCCCAAGCCCGCTCTTGAAAGGAAGGGGTGGATAGCTTTACTTTGAATAGCTCTACGCCACGGCAATGTCTCAGTAGGTAGGTGCAGGAATTTTGCAGTCTTGCAGATTACCACAACTGGCAGGAGGATCGAGGCAGAGGCGGCGGCACTATGAACATTACGCTGCACTGCAGGCAACAGTTTCAGTACTCGCCGAAGCACTCCTCTTCATTCTATCCAAAGAGCATGGATAGAATTTTCGGAAATGGATCCTTTATACAGACCAGGTATTCCTAAGCTTTGTACATCTCCAGCAACTCCGAGAATTCTATCTCAAAACAATGGTGAGATCGCTGCTACAGCTTATTGTTTTGTAGTTGCGACTGTCAGACTGCATGGTCAAAAAATTCACTTTCGCGTTATTAGTTTGCGTGACCGAAGAGATCCATCTTGGAAAATTCATCTGAAACGTCAACTAAGCTGACCCAAATCAGCTCAGGATATGCCAGCAGCCTGGTGAAGAATAAAGTATAGTGATTTTACAAAATGAAACACGCGTAGTTGAAATTCTGGACACACTCAAGCAAAAACTTTCTGACGGATGCAGTCGGTTACGACAGCATGGTGAAAGTCCCTCCAGACGTGTTTAGAATGCAACGTACACGAGGAACTAGTGGAGTTTTTTCAGATCACTTAACGAATCCCAACAGAGCGTTCAGACAGTACTTTTATGTAGAGTATTGAGGTAGAATTTTGGGATCACCATCGAAGGCATTCGCCATTTTGCGGATCTTAACGCAGGTTCAACGAACCATAAACAGCTCGAAGAACTGGAGGATCCTGGTCTGGATAGGATGCAGAATTTTTTGTGTAAAAAGTTTACCAGTATATAGTACATGGTCGGTTGGCACATAACATAAGCCAGTTCATTGTCAGCCTGAGGAATTTATACCCTTACCCACGGGGTGAATTACTTACCTTGACCCTAAAAAGGACACGGTGCAGAATCCCGCCGAGACAAGACCGATTAATTGCTTACCAACCCTCTACAAGTTCTTAATTTCCATTATTAAGGAAAGGATCAATGTGCACCTCAAGACCAACAACATTCTGTGCGAGGAGCAGAAAGGCTGCCGAGTTGAGTAAAGGGGTCGCAAAAAACTCATTGTCGACTCGTTAGTTATAGACAATTAAAGGCCAAAGAAATCCCTTCAGTTGCTATATCGATTACACCAAGGCTTTTGACGGCGTCCCGCACACCTGGTTATTTTTTTTTTTTGGAGTAGGGTAGGTGAATGCGTGTACGCACAGAGTGTTGGACTCCCGCCACAGCACGCTGGCGGACTACCAACTAAACACTAGCCTGGAACCGTTTGAAACATTACTTCGGGCTAGCCCTCCCGCTCTCCCGGCTTTGGGAGCCTTCAAGTCAGGGAATTCCTTTCACCAACGGGAGGGGAGGGGAGGAAGGGAGTTGTTAGTTCAGGGAACCCCTTACCGTCCGATCCCTCTGCCGGTCGAGTTCAATCTTCTTCGTAGTAAGAAGAGCCCGAACATAATGCGCAATACGATTCCAGCTGCCAGCGCTCTTCAACATCTCTCTGACAATGTTGTCTGGAGAGATCTCCTCCCCTGTGTCTGCATAAAGCTGCTGGCGGAGGCCGTCCCACCTCTCGCAAGAGAAAAAGATGTGTTCAGCGTCATCCGCCACTCTATTGCAGAACACACAATCAGGAGATCGCGCCTTCCCAACCCTGTGCAGGTAAGACTGAAAACCTCCATGCCCACTTAGAAGTTGGGTAAGGAAGTAATCAATCTCACCGTGCTTTCTGTTCAACCATGGGTCTAATTTGTCGATGAGCCGCGCAGTCCACTTGCCGCTTGGCTCATTTTGCCAAGAAAGTTGCCACTCGCTAAGGGTGTGTTGACGTTCTTCACGGGCAACCACTTCTCTTAAGTTTTCGCCCTTACGGCGATAGATAGCTTTGCGCTCCTTGGCAAGGAGGGCAACGGGGATCACTCCCGCAATCACCATCACAGCCGGTTCGGAGACGGTGCGATAAGCAGACGCCACTCGCAAAGCTCCCCGCCTCTGCACTTGAGCGAGGCGTTTACGATGTACCTCCTTGTCAAGGGCATCAGCATCCTAGTTGGTATAGGGCCCCCGACATTCGCCATTAGCCGACTCAAGGCCGCGACTCCTGATGCAGCCCTGTCCGCGGCTGCTTTGATTTGCTCTTCGAGTCGAGCAATAAACCAAGGTATTTAATCGCTGGTTTTGACTCTATAGTCAACTCGCCGATCGATATGGGACGCAAGGTCGGGATTCTCCTTCTGGTCAGGATGACTACTTCGGTTTTTTCCAGCGCAAGGTTGAAACCGTGAGCAGTCATTCATCCACTTACCCGTCGCATCAATATGCCAAGTCTGCTTTGCGCCTGTTCAACAAGTGCCGCAACGTCGTCTGCATAACCGACCAGGCGCGACTCTTCGGGCATATCGAGTCTCAGGAGACTATCGTAGGAAGCGTTCCAGAGGTCCGGCCCTAGGATGGATCCCTGCGCTACTTCCGACGTGATTTCCATCCTCCTCTGGCCCTCTAGCGTCTGATAGAACAGGGAGCGGTCTTTCAGATAATCCCTCAATATCCGCAAGAGATAGCTTGGCACGTGAAAGAAGTTCTCTAGTGTGCCTAGCATATCTGTCCATCTTACGGAATTGAAGGCATTTCTGACATCAATGAGGAGCACTATCCGTCGAGATCGGCGGCTGTGTACCCCGGCTCGATTAAACGCACACCTGGCTAATGGATGTTCTATGATCGTACAGCATTGATCCCAAACTAATAAAGTTTTTGGCGACAGTCGTAGAAGGGTAGCCACCTTATCAGCACTTTCATCTGAAGGGCATCTTCCAGGGGGATTTGTTGAGTCCCCTTTGGTTTTGCATGGCACTGAACCCCCTTTCATGGCTACTGAATGATGCTAGAGGGCATGGTTTTGCAATACAGTGTGACCTACATTCTAAGTGCAAGGTGACACACTTGATGTACTTAGATGACATCAAGTTGTATGCTGGTATTGACGACCATTTTAGAATTCTGTTGCGAATAGTAGACATGTTCAGCTGTGATATTCGGATGGAATTTGGATCAGATAAATGTCAAATCCAAGCCACCTCGAAATAACATCACGGGATACCGGACATAGCATTGGTCACCTTCACATCCGTGCTATGACCGAGACAGACTTCTATGAATACCTAGGAACACCTACAGTTAAGAAGGAAGCGATTAGAAAGCCCATCGGGGCCAGGTCCGACATTGAGGTCAAGATTACCAATGAGTCTGTAGTTATGATAGGTGTAGAGGGTGGAGGGCTCGAGGGAGAAACAATGAGAGAAGTAGATGCAGAGAAGATTGCAGGATTGTTGTGGGGAGTTGGCAGTGGAGTTAGCGAAGATGATAGAAGAAGGGAGAGATTGAGTTGGATTACGAGGGTCGCGAGCGTGAGACCAAAAGGGTTTTAAGTTACCGCGGGCAAGGGCGGCTTCGACGCTCAATAGGTACCTTTTACGTGCTTTGCCGACAATTGACTTCACAGTAGAGCCTATAGCCTTAAAGTGAGCAAGGTCGGCGTCATTCTCAGAAGCCCGAAACTTCTTCCGCAGTGTATGTTTCAAGCGAATGTTAATAAGAATTTCCGTTGTGAACCAAGTTGGGTACGAACGTAGGCAGGGAGGGGAAGAAGGACATAACAGTAGAGGAGATCAGAGGGGATATTGTAGAAGGTGTTAAGAACTTGATAACACGATGAGTTGCTTGATATATGTACCCAGTTGAAAGACGCTAAAGCTGAGTTCAGACCGTCAAAATTGGCTTTGCGGAAGTTCTCTTTATAGATTCGGCTCGACATTTCGAGCGTTATAAACTAAATTAAATTATAAGTTGTAATTAAACGTTGCACAAAGGCTACCGCCCACATATGATGTAACTCGATTTGGTACCTGCCCATTGAGGTAGGAACCGGCAATCGATGGAAGAAGATGTTTTGTGAATGACATAACGAATAGGATCTACATACATTGAGTAAAAAATTTCTCCTAATGCACAAACATAACTATCTCAAGTAATTGAAATTCACTTCCCTTCAACGGAGGATTAAATTACTGAACCTTAAAAATTGAGTATACAATGGAAGATTTTTTTCCTGTTTGTGGATTCAACTGTACGATTTTCTAAAGTAACTTTACATTTTTAATCTTTGGATGCATTCTACATTTGAAATGAATCAAACTTTTGTTTTTTGTTTCACTCACTTCAATATCAACCTTCTGACTATCTTTGACGCTGCAGGTACAGTTGCCATATTCTCCTTTTCGCTGGACATTCCTTTCATTACCATCGTGTCGATCTTCACTGTCAGCTACATCATTTCTTCCAATTAACTTGATTTCATCCTTGACAATTTTCAGTTCCTTTTGGCGTAAAAAAAGTTCGTCTTCAATAAGTTTCATCTTGATTTCAACATTGTGGAGATTCGACTGGAAAATTAGAACGTGATTTAATTAATAAAAATTAACTAATCAATCAACTATTTAGATTTTATATTAATTAAAGAACAATTCAAGGCAGGACGGGCTACTTAATATAGTTATCAATTAATATTGCTGAAATGTTAAACACTTTATAAGGCAGTAATACTACAATTATAGATAACTTCGGATGATTGATTAGCACCTAGAGAATATACATATGTAGTTACGAATACTCGGGTAAATTCTATTAAATAAGACGCACTCAGCGACAGACTTCTTAAGGATAAGGAATCATTGAAGTCATTTTCAAATTAAAAGTTTTAAAGTATATTCTACAAACTTCACTACCAACTCTTAAAAAATGGATCCACATTAATAGTCACAAAAAAGTGTAAGTACCTTGTCAGTAACAAAGTCAATTGCATAAAAGAGAATAAGAGCTAACAATATTACACTAAACAACAACCGGCTTAATTTCTTCTTAATTCGGTACATTTTTCAACGAAATATCTAAAATTAATATGAAAGATAGAACTTAAAACCGACGAGATGCTTATAGGATATATGTATATGACTGATAGTGCCAATAATACAATTTTCACTTAATCGGGTAAAGGTAAAAGAAAATCTGATATGGGGGGGATTGAATGAATGTCATTATCGGAAAAGATAAGATTAATAAATAATATAAAAAACACTACCAACCAATTTTGCTGGGTCTGGTTTTATCGCCGACGGTCTAGTTGTTATCCATGCTTCCAATTATCGTATTTGTAATGATTCACGTTGCACTACGAATAATTTGGTGATTTGTAAGTAAGTAAAACACATGCTTTAAGCAGCTTGAACATTTCTCAGATAAGGTCTGCTGCAGTCTGAGAACTTTTCATTTTCGTATTACTTTTTGAATGGGAAGTTAATATAAAAATTGGAAAAGATGAAGCAGAATTGCTTCTTCAGAAGTAATTATGTCTGTATCATTTTAGGGGCTAGAAACAAACTTTACGGTGCTAGTGCCCTTTCCAATGGCTCTTCTAGACCCTTCCTTTCTTCTGTGAATCTAGAATAAACCAATAAAAGATGCTCCGGATCCTCCAGAATACCATCGCAACTGGCACAACTAGATGAGTTCTCCAGTTTAGACCTATACAGGTATTTGCGGTATCCGCCATGTCCCGTGAGAAAGTAGGTGAGATCAGAGGAAGAACCGGGCCCACCATTATCATTATCAACGTCGCAACAACCGGTGTCCAGGCTAGACCTGTCTAAGTAAGAAATTCTAGATATCTCAGTTTTGCACCGAGGTCCACCAATTCGATATCCCTAAAAGCTGCCTACCGTCTGGGTTCCTTCATCGCGTGATCTGTACCATAAACATGGTTTTTATAGACTTTCCGGGCTGGATCATTCTCACCCATATGGGTTAGGTGACCCGCCTACTACAACCTATTGAACAGAGTTTTATCCACAACTAGACAGTCGTGGTATCGCTTATAAATTTCATCGTTATATAGGCTATGGAACCGTCAATCATAGGTGACGTATTTGCTTTTCACTTTTGTCCATATGAACTCAATTGTAGACTGTCACATACATTTCTGTATGGATTGATCACTGCATGCCCACAAAGCCGCTCCACCGATCGGGTTGCTATGGCGTTCGCTTATTATAGTTACTTGCACCTCAGATCCATAGGTGGTCTGTGAGAATAGGTCTTGAGTGACCGTACAGTGATTGATGTTGATTTCAATCAACCTTGGTTGGTTAACCAAACTTACGCTTTATCGCTTGCGATTACTTGAAATGCGATCCGGCTCTCCGAGGACTCCCCGAGCTGCACACATTCCTTCTCTACCATTCTACACCAAGTACTCTTGGGACGACCCACGCGGCCTTCTCGACGGAATCGATTTAAGTGCATGGCGTCCTCCTTAAAGTGTGACCTATCAACTGTCACTTCTGTCTGTGCACTAACCAAGTTCTTCGTTTGAGATAGTATCAGGCCAGCATACTCCGATGATACGATGCAGACAGTGTTGACGAAGGCTTGGGACTCTCGAGTAACAGTGGGTATCACTGTCGATGTGCTAATTCTATATAGCAACACAGAAAGAACAGTAGCGCAGAATATCTCAACATGATCTTAGTGTTGAGATAAATTCTTTTCCAGATTTTAGATAAAGCAGCGAAAGCGGATCTTGCGCTGTTCATGCATCGAGCGACATCAAGTTCGGTGTCACTATCAGCAGAAACCATGCTTCCTGAATATACAAATGGATTCGCGCCTTCAATGCCCATTAATAGAGATCGGGAGAGAGCAATGACGCTCAGACTGACAACCTTGGATTTGTTTGTTTTTATCTTCAGTCCAATTCTACTTGCCTCTGTTTCCAAATCCAGAGCCATTTATCCAAAGTCCATGACCCGGTGAGAGAGCAAACAGATAGTGTAGTCGAGATGTTTGAGAAAAGATGTCATCGTCCATTGAATTTAAACCACGCCGCCGATGGACAAGCCTTCTATGTATCGCTGCTAGCAGGACCTGGTCGATGATGTGAAGGAAACTCGTGGAGACTCGGTTACAAACTGTAACCCTGCGTACCCCGTACGGGATGATGACGACAACGCGGAGAGCACCGAAGACTGTCCACATTTCTCTATAAAAGAGTTGGAAGAGGCAGTCCTCCCTATAAAAACAAGAAGGCGCCAAGACCCGATGGTATCCCAGCAGAGGTATTCAAACTGGCGCTCCAACATCGGCCTGACCTATTGCTTGGCACATTCAACGCTTGAAAGAGGATATTTTCCCTTCTGGCGAGGCTTGCGGTGATCAGTAAAGAAAAAGACGAACCTGAGTTGCCGTCATCATGCCGACCACTTTGTATGCTTGACAGTGCCGGGAAAGTGCTCGAGAAGCGCTCATCAGAAAGAGACTCGCTAAAGCGATACGTGCAGCGGGAGACTTCCATCTCCGTGGTAAAACGCCTATTGCAGTATGCAAATTGAAAGTCTTTGGATGGAGATGCGGAATTCATTAACATTTTTAGACTGCGGCAAGCGATGGAAAAACTGTTGGAATATGGCCATATTTGGTTGTACTATCTTTTTAGCGACTTTAAGGTTGCCAATGACAGCATAACTAGGGTAAAACTGTACACGGCCATGAGAGAATTCGATATCCCGACGAAGTTGATAAGACTGACTAGGTTGACCCTGACCAATGTGCGGGGCCAGATAAAAGCAGTAGGATCACTCTCGAGACCATTCAACACCAACAACGGTCTAAGACAAGGTGATGCCCTATCAGGCGTCCTCTTTAACCTGGCCCTGGAGAAAGTGATTCGCAATGCAAATGTTAATGCAAGAGGCACCATCCTCTTCAAGTTCATCCAACTACTGACCTACGCTGACGATATTGACATTATGGGAAGAACACTCTGAGATGTACACTCTACCTATATCCAGATCGAGCAGGCGGTGACTAGCGCGAGATTTTGGGCTGCACATCAATGAAGGCAAGACGAAGTACATGGTGGCAATGTCAGCGCCAAAAACAACAAATATAAGGGACTACAACTTTGAAACCGTTGAAAATTTCTCCTATTAAGGGCCGAAAATCACAACCGATAACAGCTATGACAATGAACATTTTTGGCCCCCTACATGAGGATGGACGATTCCGTAGCCTACATAACGACGAAATCTATGAGTGATGCCACGACCTTCTGGTTGTAGATAAAATCTGACTCAACAATCCGTGGGAATGAGGATGATCCAGCCCGGAAAGTCTATAACGATAATATCCAACATATGGTAGATGACGATGGCGTAGGTCAGGACGCCAGGCATTTTTTAGGGGTATCGAATTGGTGAAGCTCGGCACAAAACCGGGGTGTCTGGAGTTTCTTACTAAAGCAGGCTTAGATCGGATACCGGTTGGTGCACCGCTGATGATGACGAAAAAAGTATTCCTCTCTATGTATTAAATGAAGAAAGGAGATGTGTTTAATATTTTGGTCTTCCTCCGCTCTTAATAATAGCCTGTAATTGGTTTGCATGAATTGGTTTGAATTTACGTGGTTTCCTGCTATATCTCTTGAAATGGTTCTCCATTCTTCCTGGAAAGCAATTCATAAGTCATTTTTGTTTGAAATGTTCTAGCCCCAGATTTTTTTTTCCAATGTTTCTCAGAAGTGCTGTATAACATTTATATCTGGAGGCTATGGTAGAGTTTCCAATCTGTTTGGAGTGTTAGAAAGTAACCACAATTTGTATTTAGCGTTGTGTGTTTCGGGCCCATGCTTTTCATGTTTCTGTGAAGATGACATTTGAAGATATTAATCTAAGTTTTATGGTTCATATTGCCATCGAAAATGTGAAAGTCACCCACTCCATTAGCGCTCATGCAACCCCATAGCAGCAGTGATCCTCCTCCGTGTTTTACTGTAGGAATTAGATCCTTTTCGCCGATTTCACAGTTTTGCTTCCTCCATATTTCTATTTTACCGTCCAATTAAAATATATTGAATTTGTTTTCATCTGTGAAGATGATTTTTTTCCAAAAGTTCAAGGAATGATTACTGTACATTTCTGCAAACTGAAGGCACTTTTTTTTGTTAATTTTGCTGTTGTATGGTTTCCTGCGAGCTGTGTGCCACTGGTTTCCAGTACCATAAAGAACATTTCGTACAATTTTAACCGATACGGTTTTCCTTTCCTGGTCGGCCAGATCTCCGGGGATTCTCGCACTTTCTTGTCTTCAGATGCCTGTAGATTATTATTTCTTTGAATTTACGACCTTGTTTAAACAAATTATTCACATTTTTTTGCTCTTTTACATTTGTTTCTCAGTCCTTTCCTCCCATATTGCAATTCGTTAATTATTAACTTACAAGAATAGATAACGAAAATTTGAAAGTATTTCCGTTGAAGAAGACTTTCGGTTAAGGGAAAGTCGTAATGCGTCCTTAAAGAACTATTGTGTCCTGAAGAAGACTTTACTGCGGCTAAGTGGAAGCCTCGTGGCACTATGCTTTTTAAACCAGTATCTCCACACTCCTTGGAAAATTAAGCATTTCGAGTACGCTGTCGCTTTTAAGCTTTACCTTGCTTTTAATGTAGCCGATAGTTGTAACTGATCTAAATGTGGAGAGCTCTTAATTAATTCAGTTGAAAACCCAATCTATTCAGTCGCATTTGTTTTGTGGTCCTCCTATTCAAGGGAAGGCGCTGACAGTGCAGTCTTCTTCACAGGTTGTTCAATACTTCAAACTTCGAGAATTTCCTGATTACTTCTATTTTAACACGGCCTTCACCAACAGCGGGTAATTCGGAAATTCAGAGCGAAACGTAAATCAAATTTCCAATATTTATGAAATATATTAAACAAATGTTCAAGACATTCGTCCGCATTCTCCAATATGCAATTAGAAAACTGCATAAACAATTATCAAGAGTGATACTCCACAGTATTTGCTGTTTAGTTACATAAAAATCATTAGGCCTTTAACTTCTTAAGTTACCTTTTGTTGTGCCGCGGTAATTTGCATTTGTAGAATAGCGACAAGACATCGCAATAAAATAATAAATGCAATTAGAAAGTGCAGTCGCAAATTTTTGATTGGCTGGAAGAGTTTAGATGTCGGTCGATCAATTCGAGAAACCATGTTCCCGTTCTGCCTGAACGAGAATAAAAACTTATTTTACAACTCTGAAGTTTTATTCATTTCTCTTAGAAAATATCAACGAAATTTCTTCGGAATCATTGAGTCTGGCTTTCTGGAAATACTATTTGACACATTTTTCCAGATAACTAGATAACAATCATCCTACTGCAAATTGGCCGTTACTATATATTTAAACAAGCTTTCCGCCAATCGATTGTGTACTAAAAAGATTTCGCACAACCCTAGCAGTCATCTACGCCTTACGATGCCCTTTTGACAATTACTGTCATTTACCCTTCAACTGACAGCTGACAATTACGACGTATGCAAAGTTCGACTAACTTCGCCCATATGTAATTTTTCAATGGGACCCCGCCATTGTTGATTTCGAGACTGTGACAGAGGGAAAAAGTATCAATCATCCCTGAAAAAGTGTGTACGGGTTTGACAACTGAACACGAAATTTTCGCGTGTATTCAGTCCGCACTGAATGCAGTCCTCATTGAATCGGGCGTGAAGAACATAATAATCGAGTGCCGTGGATAAATGCAAACGCAAAGGCAGGAATTAATGTCCGTAAACGATACGAGAAGTTCGAATAATGTGCGACGTGTGCGCTGATTTTCTGCATCTTCTTGTAACATGTAAGCTAAGTTCAGAGTTTATTTACTGTCTGGAGTCGTTTGTGTCGCGTTCGGCGATCGTTTTCAGTAATTTCATTGGAAGACCTGCGAGATACGACTGTAAATCTACGTGGGGTTTGAACGATAGACAGTGGATACTCTGCCGGATAACCCTTTGTTTGACAGCAGACAATAATGGCAGTGCAATTCGATGTAGGGTTTTCCCCAGTCTCGTTTGTGGCCGTGTCAAAAGGCCATTTATTTGGTTAGCAAAGTGGGTAGGGAGCATTTGGAAGTTTACATGCCGGACTGCAAGACGTTGGCATCAGAGTGCGGAGTGTTTTGACCTTTCTGGAGGTACCCCGACCGCGAAGAGGCTGCCTGCTATAATTGGGGTCGGCGACGGCTGTAGGATCTGACTTTTGGCTTTTAGTGGCGGCCAGACTCGCTAACCTTTCACTGCATTTGGCGGATGCATGGAATTGTGTTGCAATGACTTGCATTATGTTAATTTTTGATCGTAGCTCTGAGCTGGAAAGAAACGGCTCAAGATTCAGGTTTATGTATCAAATCTTGTTTTTCGCGAACAACTCCAATCATTGTTAATGTTGTGACGAAGTAAGCAAGACAAATAGGGCGTAGATTGTCTGAAATGCGTTTCTCTGGAAATCATGCGTAATTTTAGGATTGACACTAAGCCGAAGTGGACGACCTCGCAGGTGGAAACTTGTAGAAATTAACTTTGGTTCCACAAATACTGGCTAACGTGTTAGTGCAATTTATAGAAAGATACCCGTAAATGTCGTTTGTGCATTCTTCTGAAGTTGGCGTTCTGTCAGTTATGAAGTGTTACGAGAATTAACCCTTTCCCAACACAGAAAAATAAAATGGTTTATTTGTTTAGGCTTTCGAACGGAATCTCCGTCAACAAAGATGTTAAGAGTCCTGGCTTTTGTATGATAATTCTTTCCATTAGACAATTTCACCAGACGCAGCGATATCTTGCATTATTTCATTAGAGGCGGTGAATACTTCGTTCCTCATAGAGCCCGACCACACGATCACTTTTCGATTAGTCAATTATGATGGAATAACACCAAACTGATCGTAATGGGCTGACAATTCTTCACAGGTTTTAACCCACCACAAATCAACTCCACCACATCAGATTTTTGAAAATTTGAAGAGAGTATGGTGCGAAACTGAGTCGATGTTGTTTCAATGTATAAAGATCAATTCATTATAGCGCATGGCTTGAAGTTAGTAGAAAAATTTATTTATGAACATATTTTATAATATTTGAATAACGTATTCGGTTTGATATTAAGTCTCTGATTTTTCCTTACTCCCTTTCTTTTAAAAAGGAACATCAGTACCGCATTGACTCAATTTTGCCTCAATCCGAAAACTGCTCTTTTAACATTATTTTTTCCCCATCGCTATTATAGTGTAAAAATTAATTTTTACATTCATTGCTTGAACACGGCCTCGCAATGAAAATCGAATCAAGCCAGGAAAATGCAAAATTATTGCGGATTGATAAAAAACGCTGGAAGCTTCAGGTATGAAAGGTTTTGGGTATATCTTTTATAAGGACATTTGGGTGTGCATTTGTTTTATTAGTACGTAGCACGTAATATATGCATATATTATGTGAGAATATCCACTTTCGGGTGATGTTGACATTCACAGTTTTGAATTTCCAAAGAAGTAACCACTTTGACCTATTATAACTTTGTTAATAATAGTGGGTTTTAGGTCAAACTTGATAGGATCATCATCATCACCGGCGTAACAACTCATATCCGGTCTAGGCCTGCCTTAATAAGAAACTCCAGACATCCCAGTTTTGTGCCGAGGCCCACCAATTCTATATCCCCAAAAGCTGTCTGGCGTCCTGACCTATGCCATCGCTCCATCTTAGGCAGGATCTGCCTCGTCTTCTTTTTCTACCCTAGATATTGCCCTTATAGACTTTCCGGGCTGGATCATCCTCATCCATACGGATTAAGTGACCCGCTCACCGTAACCTATTCAGCCGGATTTTATCAACAACCTGACGGTCATGGTATCGCTCATAAATTTCGTCATTGTGTAGGCTACGGAATCGTCCATCCTTATGTAGGGGGCCACAAATTCTTTGGAGGATTCTTCTCTCGAACGTGGCCAAGAATTCGCAATTCTTCTTGCTAAGAACCCAAGTCTCTGAGAAATACGTGAGGACTGGCAAGGTCATAGTCTTGTACAGTAAGAGCTTTGACTCTATGGTGAGACGTTTCGAGCGGAACAGTTTTTGTAAGTTAATATAGGCTCTATTGGCTGACAACAACCATGCGCGGATTTCATCATCATAGCTGTTATCGGTTGTGATTTTCGGCCCTAGATAGGAGAAATTGTCAACGGTCTCAAAGTTGTATTCTCCTATCCTTATTCTTCCTGTTTGACCAGTGCGGTTTGATGTTGTTGATTGGTTGGTGTTCGGTGCTGACGTTGCCACCATATTTTTTGTCTTGCCTTCATTGATGTGCAGCCCAAGATCTCGTCCCGATTGCCGCATGCTCGATTTGGATGAAGGCAGTTTGTACGTCTCGGATGGTTCTTCCCATGATATCGATATCGTCAGCATAGGCCAGTAGTTGGGTGGACTTGAAGAGGATCGTACCTCTTGCATTTACCTCAGCATCACGGATCACTTTCTCGAGGGCCAGGTTAATGAGGACGCATGATAGGGCATCCCCTTGTCGTAGACCGTTGTTGATGTCGAATAGTCTTGAGAGAGAATTCTGCTGCTTTTATCTGGCCTCACACATTGGTTAGGGCAGCCTAATCAGTCTTATCAATGTCGTCGGGATACCGAATTCTCTCATGACCGTGTACTGTTTTACCCTGGCTATGCTATCATAGGCGGCTTTAAAGTCGATGAATAGATGATGCAACTGTTGTCGATATTCCAATAGTTCTTCCATCGCTTGCCGCAGAGAGAAAATCTGATCTGTTGCTGATTTGCCTGAAGTGCCCCTCTTTGGTATGGGCCAATGATGTTCTGGGCGTATGGCGCTATCCGGCCTAGGAAGATAGAGAAGAATATCTTATAGATGGTAGTCAGCAACGTGATACCTCTATAATTGCTGCATTGTGTGATATCTTCTTTTTTATGTATGAGACAGATAATGCCTCGTTGCCAATCGTCAGACATTAATTCGCTGTCCCATACCTTGAACACAAGTTGACGAACCACTTCGTGTAACTGGTCGCCTCCGTATTTAACCAATTCGGCTGTAATGCCATCGGCTCCTGGCGACTTATGATTTTTCTCCTATACTTGGTGGTGGCAGTATTTGTCCGTCGTCTTCAGTTGGCAGGACCTCCAACTCGCCGATGTTCTGGTTGTTCAGTAGCTCATCAAAGTACTCAACTCATCGCTCCAATATGCCCAGTCTGTCGGAAATCAGATTTTCTTCTTTGTCTCGGCAGGATGAGCATCGTGGTGTATAAGGCTTCATCCTACTGACTTGTTGGTAAAACTTCCGCGTCTGGTGCGGTTGCTCCCTGTACTTTTCTAGTTCACAGACCTGTTGGTTCTCCCAGGCTTCCTTTTATCGTCTGTGAAGTGGCTTCTCCGCTCGACGGAGTTCGTGATAAGACTGCGCGTGCCCGTGTTCTTTGAGAATGCAACATTACTCGGTATGCGGCATTCTTCCGTTCCGTTGCTAGCTTACATTCATCGTCAAACCAGGCGTTCCGACTTTTTTTGCGGCTGGGGCCAAGTATGTTTGGGGCCGTATCAATGATAACGCTCTTCAGGTGGTTGCGAGGATCATTTGTTGATGCTTCATATCGAGGACCTCTGTTGACTGCGGTTATTGTGGCATCCGTTTCCCTCTTATAGGTGTCGCGGAGGGCTGTGTTGTGGATGGCTTCAGTATTCACTCTCACCTGATTGTCAGAAGGGATTGTAGGTGGTGTCGTAATTCGAGCTCGGAGCACCATGCCAACGAGATAGTTGTCCGAGTTTATATTGGGCCCCCTGTATGTTCTGACATTCATCAAGGCTGAGAGGTGGCGGCGTTCGATCAGACGTAGTCAATTTGTTTGAAAGTAGTCCCGTCTGGAGAGGCCCACGTACGTTTGTGAACTGCTTTCCACGGAAACCAGGTACTTCCAACAACCATTTCGTGTGATACTGCTAACTGGATAATGCGCAATCCGTTATCATTGGTATCCCTATGTAAACCATGGGAGTCGACGTATCGCCTGAATACGGGTTCCGTCCCTACTTGACTGCT